>NW_028257371.1:0-1200000 GCF_982258835.1 Parasteatoda tepidariorum
CAGGGTATTAGTGCACCCTACCACAGGAAATAATTATAGGTCAATTAGGGGGTACACTATGTATATTTTAATTAGTGCATTAAAACAAGGAAATACGAAGACACTTTTCTATGTTAACTAACGGCACGGTATCGGACCTTAATATTGACCTATAATTTTTAAATTGTACCACGTATTATATTACAGGGTAATAGTGTACCCTACCACAGGAAATAATTATAGGTCAATTAGGTGGTACACAGCATGACCCTAAAATTTACTATGTATGCCTATGCGAAATAGAGTGTTCTGAGAAGCTTAAAATGAAGAAATAAGCGTTCTAAAATGCTTTAAAAATTCAAAGACATCTTTCAATGGTTAACTAACGCAAGGCGCGATATCAGACCTTAATATGGAACCATAATATTTCAATTGGACCAGGTATTATATTACAGGGTAATAGTGTACCCTACCACAGGAAATAATTATAGGTCAATTAGGGGATACACTATGTATATTTTAAATAGTGCATTAAAACAAGGAAATACGAAGACACTTTTCTATGTTAACTAACGGCACGGTATCGGACCTTAATATTGACCTATAATTTTTAAACTGGACCACGTATTATATTACAGGGTTATAGTGTACCCTACCACAGGAAATAATTATAGGTCAATTAGGGGGTACACAGAGTGACCCTAAAGTTTACTATGTATGCCTATGCGAAATAAAGTGTTCTGAGAAGCTTAAAATGAGGAAATAAGCGTTCTAAAATGCTTTAAAAATTCAAAGACATTTTTCTATGTTAACTAACGGCACGGTATCGGACCTTAATATTGACCTATAATTTTTAAATTGGACCACGTATTATATTACAGGTTAATAGTGTGCCCTACCACAGGAAATAATTATAGGTCATTTAGGGGGTACACAGCGTGACCCTAAATTTTACTATGTATGCCTATGCGAAATAAAGTGTTCTGAGAAGCTTAAAATGAAGAAATAAGCGTTCTAAAATGCTTTAAAAATTCAAAGACATCTTTCAATGGTTAACTAGCGCAAGGCGCAATATCAGACCTTAATATTGACCCATAATATTTAAATTGGACCAGGTATTATATTACAGGGTAATAGTGCACCCTACCACAGGAAATAATTATAGGTCAATTAGGGGGTACACTATGTATATTTTAAATAGTGCATTAAAACAAGGAAATACGAAGACACTTTTCTATGTTAACTAACGGCACGGTATCGGACCTTAATATTGACCTATAATTTTTAAATTGTACCACGTATTATATTACAGGGTAATAGTGTACCTTACCACAGGAAATAATTATAGGTCAATTAGGTGGTACACAGCATGACCCTAAAATTTACTATGTATGCCTATGCGAAATAGAGTGTTCTGAGAAGCTTAAAATGAAGAAATAAGCGTTCTAAAATGCTTTAAAAATTCAAAGACATCTTTCAATGGTTAACTAACGCAAGGCGCGATATCAGACCTTAATATGGAACCATAATATTTCAATTGGACCAGGTATTATATTACAGGGTAATAGTGTACCCTACAACAGGAAATAATTATAGGTCAATTAGGGGGTACACTATGTATGTTTTAAATAGTGCATTAAAACAAGAAAATACGAAGACACTTTTCTATGTTAACTAACGGCACGGTATCGGACCTTAATATTGACGTATAATTTTTAAATTGGACCACGTATTATATTACAGGGTTATAGTGTACCCTACCACAGGAAATAATTATAGGTCAATTAGGGGGTACACAGAGTGACCCTAAAGTTTACTATGTATGCCTATGCGAAATAAAGTGTTCTGAGAAGCTTAAAATGAGGAAATAAGCGTTCTAAAATGCTTTAAAAATTCAAAGACATTTTTCTATGTTAACTAACGGCACGGTATCGGACCTTAATATTGACCTATAATTTTTAAATTGGACCACGTATTATATTACAGGGAAATAGTGTACCCTACCACAGGAAATAATTATAGGTCATTTAGGGGGTACACAGCGTGACCCTAAATTTTATTATGTATGCCTATGCGAAATAGAGTGTTCTGAGATGCTTAAAATGAAGAAATAAGAGTTCAAAAATGCTTTAAAAATTCAAAGACATCTTTCAATGGTTAACTAACGCAAGGCGCAATATCAGACCTTAATATTGACCCATAATATTTAAATTGGACCAGGTATTATATTACAGGGTAATAGTGTACCCTACCACAGGAAATAATTATAGGTCAATTAGGGGGTACACTATGTATATTTTAATTAGTGCATTAAAACAAGGAAATACGAAGACACTTTTCTATGTTAACTAACGGCACGGTATCGGACCTTAATATTGACCTATAATTTTTAAATTGTACCACGTATTATATTACAGGGTAATAGTGTACCCTACCACAGGAAATAATTATAGGTCAATTAGGTGGTACACAGCATGACCCTAAAATTTACTATGTATGCCTATGCGAAATAGAGTGTTCTGAGAAGCTTAAAATGAAGAAATAAGCGTTCTAAAATGCTTTAAAAATTCGAAGACATCTTTCAATGGTTAACTAACGCAAGGCGCGATATCAGACCTTAATATGGAACCATAATATTTCAATTGGACCAGGTATTATATTACAGGGTAATAGTGTACCCTACCACAGGAAATAATTATAGGTCAATTAGGGGATACACTATGTATATTTTAAATAGTGCATTAAAACAAGGAAATACGAAGACACTTTTCTATGTTAACTAACGGCACGGTATCGGACCTTAATATTGACCTATAATTTTTAAACTGGACCACGTATTATATTACAGGGTTATAGTGTACCCTACCACAGGAAATAATTATAGGTCAATTAGGGGGTACACAGAGTGACCCTAAAGTTTACTATGTATGCCTATGCGAAATAAAGTGTTCTGAGAAGCTTAAAATGAGGAAATAAGCGTTCTAAAATGCTTTAAAAATTCAAAGACATTTTTCTATGTTAACTAACGGCACGGTATCGGGCCTTAATATTGACCTATAATTTTTAAATTGGACCACGTATTATATTACAGGTTAATAGTGTGCCCTACCACAGGAAATAATTATAGGTCATTTAGGGGGTACACAGCGTGACCCTAAATTTTACTATGTATGCCTATGCGAAATAAAGTGTTCTGAGAAGCTTAAAATGAAGAAATAAGCGTTCTAAAATGCTTTAAAAATTCAAAGACATCTTTCAATGGTTAACTAGCGCAAGGCGCAATATCAGACCTTAATATTGACCCATAATATTTAAATTGGACCAGGTATTATATTACAGGGTAATAGTGCACCCTACCACAGGAAATAATTATAGGTCAATTAGGGGGTACACTATGTATATTTTAAATAGTGCATTAAAACAAGGAAATACGAAGACACTTTTCTATGTTAACTAACGGCACGGTATCGGACCTTAATATTGACCTATAATTTTTAAATTGTACCACGTATTATATTACAGGGTAATAGTGTACCTTACCACAGGAAATAATTATAGGTCAATTAGGTGGTACACAGCATGACCCTAAAATTTACTATGTATGCCTATGCGAAATAGAGTGTTCTGAGAAGCTTAAAATGAAGAAATAAGCGTTCTAAAATGCTTTAAAAATTCAAAGACATCTTTCAATGGTTAACTAACGCAAGGCGCGATATCAGACCTTAATATGGAACCATAATATTTCAATTGGACCAGGTATTATATTACAGGGTAATAGTGTACCCTACAACAGGAAATAATTATAGGTCAATTAGGGGGTACACTATGTATGTTTTAAATAGTGCATTAAAACAAGAAAATACGAAGACACTTTTCT
Organism: Parasteatoda tepidariorum; assembly: GCF_982258835.1. Taxonomy (NCBI): domain Eukaryota; kingdom Metazoa; phylum Arthropoda; class Arachnida; order Araneae; family Theridiidae; genus Parasteatoda; species Parasteatoda tepidariorum. Next base: position 3,857 of record NW_028257371.1, read on the forward strand.
ATGTTAACTAACGGCACGGTATCGGACCTTAATATTGACCTATAATTTGTAAATTAGACCACGTATTATATTACAGGGTTATAGTGTACCCTACCACAGGAAATAATTATAGGTCAATTAGGGGGTACGCAGAGTGACCCTAAAGTTTTCTATGTATGCCTATGCGAAATGAAGTGTTCTGAGAAGCTTAAAATGAGGAAATAAGCGTTCTAAAATGCTTTAAAAATTCAAAGCCATTTTTCTATGCTAACTAACGGCACGGTATCGGACCTTAATATTGACCTATAATTTTTAAATTGGACCACCTATTATATTACAGGGTAATAGTGTACCCTACAACAGGAAATAATTATAGGTCAATTAGGGGGTACACAGCGTGACCTTAAAGTTTACTATGTATGCCTATGCGAAATAGAGTGTTCTGAGATGCTTAAAATGAAGAAATAAGCGTTCTAAAATGCTTTAAAAATTCAAAGACATCTTTCAATGGTTAACTAACGCAAGGCGCAATATCAGACCTTAATATTGACCCATAATATTTAACTTGAACCAGGTATTATATCTGAGGGTAATAGTGTACCCTACCACAGGAAATAATTATAGGTCAATTAGGGGGTACACTATGTATATTTTAAATAGTGCATTAAAACAAGGAAATTCGAAGACACTTTTCTATGTTAACTAACGGCACGGTATCTGACCTTAATATTGACCTATAATTTTTAAATTGGACCACGTATTATATTACAGGGTTATAGTGTATCCTACCGCAGGAAATAATTATAGGTCAATTAGGGGGTACACAGCGTGACCCCAAAGTTTACTATGTATGCCTATGCGAAATAAAGTGTTCTGAGAAGCTTAAAATGAGGAAATAAGCGTTCTAAAATGCTTTAAAAATTCAAAGACATTTTTCAATGTTAACTAACGGCACGGTATCGGACCTTAATATTGACCTATAATTTTTAAATTGGACCACGTATTATATTACAGGGTAATAGTGTACCCTACCACAGGAAACAATTATAGGTCATTTAGGGGGTACACAGCTTGACCCTAAATTTTACTATGTATGCTTATGCGAAATAGAGTGTTCTGAGAAGCTTAAAATGAAGAAATAAGCGTTCTAAAATGCTTTAAAAATTCAAAGACATCCTTCAATGGTTAACTAGCGCAAGGCGCAATATCAGACCTTAATATTGACCCATAATATTTAAATTGGACCAGGTATTATATTACAGGGTATTAGTGCACCCTACCACAGGAAATAATTATAGGTCAATTAGGGGGTACACTATGTATATTTTAATTAGTGCATTAAAACAAGGAAATACGAAGACACTTTTCTATGTTAACTAACGGCACGGTATCGGACCTTAATATTGACCTATAATTTTTAAATTGTACCACGTATTATATTACAGGGTAATAGTGTACCCTACCACAGGAAATAATTATAGGTCAATTAGGTGGTACACAGCATGACCCTAAAATTTACTATGTATGCCTATTCGAAATAGAGTGTTCTGAGAAGCTTAAAATGAAGAAATAAGCGTTCTAAAATGCTTTAAAAATTCAAAGACATCTTTCAATGGTTAACTAACGCAAGGCGCGATATCAGACCTTAATATGGAACCATAATATTTCAATTGGACCAGGTATTATATTACAGGGTAATAGTGTACCCTACCACAGGAAATAATTATAGGTCAATTAGGGGATACACTATGTATATTTTAAATAGTGCATTAAAACAAGGAAATACGAAGACACTTTTCTATGTTAACTAACGGCACGGTATCGGACCTTAATATTGACCTATAATTTTTAAACTGGACCACGTATTATATTACAGGGTTATAGTGTACCCTACCACAGGAAATAATTATAGGTCAATTAGGGGGTACACAGAGTGACCCTAAAGTTTACTATGTATGCCTATGCGAAATAAAGTGTTCTGAGAAGCTTAAAATGAGGAAATAAGCGTTCTAAAATGCTTTAAAAATTCAAAGACATTTTTCTATGTTAACTAACGGCATGGTATCGGACCTTAATATTGACCTATAATTTTTAAATTGGACCACGTATTATATTACAGGGTAATAGTGTGCCCTACCACAGGAAATAATTATAGGTCATTTAGGGGGTACACAGCGTGACCCTAAATTTTACTATGTATGCCTATGCGAAATAAAGTGTTCTGAGAAGCTTAAAATGAAGAAATAAGCGTTCTAAAATGCTTTAAAAATTCAAAGACATCTTTCAATGGTTAACTAGCGCAAGGCGCAATATCAGACCTTAATATTGACCCATAATATTTAAATTGGACCAGGTATTATATTACAGGGTAATAGTGCACCCTACCACAGGAAATAATTATAGGTCAATTAGGGGGTACACTATGTATATTTTAAATAGTGCATTAAAACAAGGAAATACGAAGACACTTTTCTATGTTAACTAACGGCACGGTATCGGACCTTAATATTGACCTATAATTTTTAAATTGTACCACGTATTATATTACAGGGTAATAGTGTACCTTACCACAGGAAATAATTATAGGTCAATTAGGTGGTACACAGCATGACCCTAAAATTTACTATGTATGCCTATGCGAAATAGAGTGTTCTGAGAAGCCTAAAATGAAGAAATAAGCGTTCTAAAATGCTTTAAAAATTCAAAGACATCTTTCAATGGTTAACTAACGCAAGGCGCGATATCAGACCTTAATATGGAACCATAATATTTCAATTGGACCAGGTATTATATTACAGGGTAATAGTGTACCCTACAACAGGAAATAATTATAGGTCAATTAGGGGGTACACTATGTATGTTTTAAATAGTGCATTAAAACAAGAAAATACGAAGACACTTTTCTATGTTAACTAACGGCACGGTATCGGACCTTAATATTGACGTATAATTTTTAAATTGGACCACGTATTATATTACAGGGTTATAGTGTACCCTACCAAAGGAAATAATTATAGGTCAATTAGGGGGTACACAGAGTGACCCTAAAGTTTACTATGTATGCCTATGCGAAATAAAGTGTTCTGAGAAGCTTAAAATGAGGAAATAAGCGTTCTAAAATGCTTTAAAAATTCAAAGACATTTTTCTATGTTAACTAACGGCACGGTATCGGACCTTAATATTGACCTATAATTTTTAAATTGGACCACGTATTATATTACAGGGAAATAGTGTACCCTACCACAGGAAATAATTATAGGTCATTTAGGGGGTACACAGCGTGACCCTAAATTTTACTATGTATGCCTATGCGAAATAGAGTGTTCTGAGATGCTTAAAATGAAGAAATAAGAGTTCAAAAATGCTTTAAAAATTCAAAGACATCTTTCAATGGTTAACTAACGCAAGGCGCAATATCAGACCTTAATATTGACCCATAATATTTAAATTGGACCAGGTATTATATTACAGGGTAATAGTGTACCCTACCACAGGAAATAATTATAGGTCAATTAGGGGGTACACTATGTATATTTTAAATAGTGCAATAAAACAAGGAAATACGAAGACACTTTTCTATGTTAACTAACGGCACGGTATCGGACCTTAATATTGACCTATAATTTGTAAATTGGACCACGTATTATATTACAGGGTTATAGTGTACCCTACCACAGGAAATAATTATAGGTCAATTAGGGGGTACGCAGAGTGACCCTAAAGTTTACTATGTATGCCTATGCGAAATAAAGTGTTCTGAGAAGCTTAAAATGAGGAAATAAGCATTCTAAAATGCTTTAAAAATTCAAAGACATTTTTCTATGCTAACTAACGGCACGGTATCGGACCTTAATATTGACCTATAATTTTTAAATTGGACCACCTATTATATTACAGGGTAATAGTGTACCCTACCACAGGAAATAATTATAGGTCAATTAGGGGGTACACAGCGTGACCCTAAAGTTTACTATGTATGCCTATGCGAAATAAAGTGTTCTGAGAAGCTTAAAATGAAGAAATAAGCCTTCTAAAATGCTTTAAAAATTCAAAGACATCTTTCAATGGTTAACTAACGCAAGGCGCAATATCAAACCTTAATATTGACCCATAATATTTAAATTGAACAAGGTATTGTATTACAGGGTAATAGTGTACCCTACCACAGGAAATAATTATAGGTCAATTAGGGGGTACACTATTTATATTTTAAATAGTGCATTAAAACAAGGAAATACGAAGACACTTTTCTATGTTAACTAACGGCACGGTATCGGACCTTAATATTGACCTATAATTTGTAAATTGGACCACGTATTATATTACAGGGTTATAGTGTACCCTATCACAGGAAATAATTATAGGTCAATTAGGGGGTACGCAGAGTGACCCTAAAGTTTACTATGTATGCCTATGCGAAATAAAGTGTTCTGAGAAGCTTAAAATGAGGAAATAAGCGTTCTAAAATGCTTTAAAAATTCAAAGACATTTTTCTATGCTAACTAACGGCACGGTATCGGACCTTAATATTGACCTATAATTTTTAAATTGGACCACCTATTATATTACAGGGTAATAGTGTACCCTACCACAGGAAATAATTATAGGTCAATTAGGGGGTACACAGCGTGACCCTAAAGTTTACTATGTATGCCTATGCGAAATAAAGTGTTCTGAGAAGCTTAAAATGAAGAAATAAGCGTTCTAAAATGCTTTAAAAATTCAAAGACATCTTTCAATGGTTAACTAACGCAAGGCGCAATATCAAACCTTAATATTGACCCATAATATTTAAATTGAACAAGGTATTGTATTACAGGGTAATAGTGTACCCTACCACAGGAAATAATTATAGGTCAATTAGGGGGTACACTATGTATATTTTAAATAGTGCATTAAAACAAGGAAATACGACGACATTTTTCAATGTTAACTAACAGCACGGTATCGGAACTTAATATTGACCTATAATTTTTACATTGGACCACGTATTATATTACAGGGTAATAGTGTACCCTACCACAGGAATTAATTATAGGTTATTTAGGGGGTACACAGCGTGACCCTAAATTTTACTATGTATGCCTATGCGAAATAAAGTGTTCTGAGAAGCTTAAAATGAGGAAATAAGCATTCTAAAATGCTTTAAAAATTCAAAGACATTTTTCTATGTTAACTAACGGCACGGTATCGGACCTTAATATTGACCTATAATTTTTAAATTGGACCACCTATTATATTACAGGGTAATAGTGTACCCTACCACAGGAAATATTTATAGGTCATTTAGGGGGTACACAGCGTGACCCTAAATTTTACTATGTATGCCTATGCGAAATAAAGTGTTCTGAGAAGCTTAAAATGAGGAAATAAGCGTTCTAAAATGCTTTAAGAATTCAAAGACATTTTTCTATGTTAACTAACGGTACGGTATCGGACCTTAATATTGACCTATAATTTTTAAATTGGACCACGCATTATATTACAGGGTAATAGTGTACCCTACCACAGGATATAATTATAGGTCATTTAGGGGGTACACAGCGTGACCCTAAATTTTACTATGTATGCCTATGCGAAATAGAGTGTTCTGAGATGCTTAAAATGAAGAAATAAGCGTTCTAAAATGCTTTAAAAATTCAAAGACATCTTTCAATGGTTAACTAACGCAAGGCGCAATATCAGACCTTAATATTGACCCATAATATTTAAATTGGACCAGGTATTATATTACAGGGTAATAGTGTACCCTTCCACAGGAAATAATTATAGGTCAATTAGGGGGTACACTATGTATATTTTAAATAGTGCATTAAAACAAGGAAATACGAAGACACTTTTCTATGTTAACTAACGGCACGGTATCGGACCTTAATATTGACCTATAATTTTTAAATTGGACCACGTATTATATTACAGGGTTATAGTGTATCCTAAAACAGGAAATAATTATAGGTCAATTAGGGGGTACACAGCGTGACCCTAAAGTTTACTATGTATGCCTATGCGAAATAAAGTGTTCTGAGAAGCTTAAAATGAAGAAATAAGCGTTCTAAAATGCTTTAAAAATTCAAAGACATCTTTCAATGGTTAACTAACGCTAGGCGCAATATCAGACCTTAATATTGACCCATAATATTTAAATTGGACCAGGTATTATATTACAGGGTAATAGAGTACCCTACCACAGGAAATAATTATAGGTCAATTAGGGGGTACACTATGTATATTTTAAATAGTGCATTAAAACAAGGAAATACGAAGACACTTTTCTGTGTTAACTAACGGCACGGTATCGGACCTTAATATTAACCTATAATTTTTAAATTTGACCACGTATTATATTACAGGGTTATAGTGTACCCTACCACAGGAAATAATTATAGGTCAATTAGGGGGTACACAGAGTGACCCTAAAGTTTACTATATATGCCTATGCGAAATAGAGTGTTCTGAGATGCTTAAAATGAAGAAATAAGCGTTCTAAAATGCTTTAAAAATTCAAAGACATCTTTCAATGGTTAACTAACGCAAGGCGCAATATCAGACCTTAATATTGACCCATAATATTTAAATTGGACCAGGTATTATATTACAGGGTAATAGTGTACCCTACCACAGGAAATAATTATAGGTCAATTAGGGGATACACTATGTATATTTTAAATAGTGCATTAAAACAAGGAAATACGAAGACACTTTTCTATGTTAACTAACGGCACGGTATCGGACCTTAATATTGACCTATAATTTTTAAACTGGACCACGTATTATATTACAGGGTTATAGTGTACCCTACCACAGGAAATAATTATACGTCAATTAGGGGGTACACAGAGTGACCATAAAGTTTACTATGTATGCCTAAGCGAAATAAAGTGTTCTGAGAAGCTTAAAATGAGGAAATAAGCGTTCTAAAATGCTTTAAAAATTCAAAGACATTTTTCTATGTTAACTAACGGCACGGTATCGGACCTTAATATTGACCTATAATTTTTAAATTGTACCACGTATTATATTACAGGGTAATAGTGTACCTTACCACAGGAAATAATTATAGGTCAATTAGGTGGTACACAGCATGACCCTAAAATTTACTATGTATGCCTATGCGAAATAGAGTGTTCTGAGAAGCTTAAAATGAAGAAATAAGCGTTCTAAAATGCTTTAAAAATTCAAAGACATCTTTCAATGGTTAACTAACGCAAGGCGCGTCATCAGACCTTAATATGGAACCATAATATTTCAATTGGACCAGGTATTATATTACAGGGTAATAGTGTACCCTACAACAGGAAATAATTATAGGTCAATTAGGGGGTACACTATGTATGTTTTAAATAGTGCATTAAAACAAGAAAATACGAAGACACTTTTCTATGTTAACTAACGTCACGGTATCGGACCTTAATATTGACCTATAATTTTTAAATTGGACCACGTATTATATTACAGGGTTATAGTGTACCCTACCACAGGAAATAATTATAGGTCAATTAGGGGGTACGCAGAGTGACCCTAAAGTTTTCTATGTATGCCTATGCGAAATGAAGTGTTCTGAGAAGCTTAAAATGAGGAAATAAGCGTTCTAAAATGCTTTAAAAATTCAAAGACATTTTTCTATGCTAACTAACGGCACGGTATCGGACCATAATATTGACCTATAATTTTTAAATTGGACCACCTATTATATTACAGGGTAATAGTGTACCCTACAACAGGAAATAATTATAGGTCAATTAGGGGGTACACAGCGTGACCCTAAAGTTTACTATGTATGCCTATGCGAAATAGAGTGTTCTGAGATGCTTAAAATGAAGAAATAAGCGTTCTAAAATGCTTTAAAAATTCAAAGACATCTTTCAATGGTTAACTAACGCAAGGCGCAATATCAGACCTTAATATTGACCCATAATATTTAACTTGAACCAGGTATTATATCTGAGGGTAATAGTGACCCTACCACAGGAAATAATTATAGGTCAATTAGGGGGTACACTATGTATATTTTAAATAGTGCATTAAAACAAGGAAATACGAAGACACTTTTCTATGTTAACTAACGGCACGGTATCGGACCTTAATATTGACCTATAATTTTTAAATTGTACCACGTATTATATTACAGGGTAATAGTGTACCTTACCACAGGAAATAATTATAGGTCAATTAGGTGGTACACAGCATGACCCTAAAATTTACTATGTATGCCTATGCGAAATAGAGTGTTCTGAGAAGCTTAAAATGAAGAAATAAGCGTTCTAAAATGCTTTAAAAATTCAAAGACATCTTTCAATGGTTAACTAACGCAAGGCGCGATATCAGACCTTAATATGGAACCATAATATTTCAATTGGACCAGGTATTATATTACAGGGTAATAGTGTACCCTACCACAGGAAATAATTATAGGTCAATTAGGGGATACACTATGTATATTTTAAATAGTGCATTAAAACAAGGAAATACGAAGACACTTTTCTATGTTAACTAACGGCACGGTATCGGACCTTAATATTGACCTATAATTTTTAAACTGGACCACGTATTTTATTACAGGGTTATAGTGTACCCTACTACAGGAAATAATTATAGGTCAATTAGGGGGTACACAGAGTGACCCTAAAGTTTACTATGTATGCCTATGCGAAATAAAGTGTTCTGAGAAGCTTAAAATGAGGAAATAAGCGTTCTAAAATGCTTTAAAAATTCAAAGACATTTTTCTATGTTAACTAACGGCACGGTATCGGACCTTCATATAGACCTATAATTTTTAAATTGGACCACGTATTATATTACAGGGTAATAGTGTGCCCTACCACAGGAAATAATTATAGGTCATTTAGGGGGTACACAGCGTGACCCTAAATTTTACTATGTATGCCTATGCGAAATAAAGTGTTCTGAGAAGCTTAAAATGAAGAAATAAGCGTTCTAAAATGCTTTAAAAATTCAAAGACATCTTTCAATGGTTAACTAGCGCAAGGCGCAATATCAGACCTTAATATTGACCCATAATATTTAAATTGGACCAGGTATTATATTACAGGGTAATAGTGCACCCTACCACAGGAAATAATTATAGGTCAATTAGGGGGTACACTATGTATATTTTAAATAGTGCATTAAAACAAGGAAATACGAAGACACTTTTCTATGTTAACTAACGGCACGGTATCGGAGCTTAATATTGACCTATAATTTTTAAATTGTACCACGTATTATTCTACAGGGTAATAGTGTACCTTACCACAGGAAATAATTATAGGTCAATTAGGTGGTACACAGCATGACCCTAAAATTTACTATGTATGCCTATGCGAAATAGAGTGTTCTGAGAAGCTTAAAATGAAGAAATAAGCGTTCTAAAATGCTTTAAAAATTCAAAGACATCTTTCAATGGTTAACTAACGCAAGGCGCGATATCAGACCTTAATATGGAACCATAATATTTCAATTGGACCAGGTATTATATTACAGGGTAATAGTGTACCCTACAACAGGAAATAATTATAGGTCAATTAGGGGGTACACTATGTATGTTTTAAATAGTGCATTAAAACAAGAAAATACGAAGATACTTTTCTATGTTAACTAACGGCACGGTATCGGACCTTAATATTGACCTATAATTTTTAAATTGGACCACGTATTATATTACAGGGTTATAGTGTACCCTACCACAGGAAATAATTATAGGTCAATTAGGGGGTACGCAGTGTGACCCTAAAGTTTACTATGTATGCCTATGCGAAATAAAGTGTTCTGAGAAGCTTAAAATGAGGAAATAAGCGTTCTAAAATGCTTTAAAAATTCAAAGACATTTTTCTATGCTAACTAACGGCACGGTATCGGACCTTAATATTGACCTATAATTTTTAAATTGGACCACCTATTATATTACAGGGTAATAGTGTACCCTACCACAGGAAATAATTATAGGTCAATTAGGGGGTACACAGCGTGACCCTAAAGTTTACTATGTATGCCTATGCGAAATAAAGTGTTCTGAGAAGCTTAAAATGAAGAAATAAGCCTTCTAAAATGCTTTAAAAATTCAAAGACATCTTTCAATGGTTAACTAACGCAAGGCGCAATATCAAACCTTAATATTGACCCATAATATTTAAATTGAACAAGGTATTGTATTACAGGGTAATAGTGTACCCTACCACAGGAAATAATTATAGGTCAATTAGGGGGTACACTATTTATATTTTAAATAGTGCATTAAAACAAGGAAATACGAAGACACTTTTCTATGTTAACTAACGGCACGGTATCGGACCTTAGTATTGACCTATAATTTGTAAATTGGACCACGTATTATATTACAGGGTTATAGTGTACCCTATCACAGGAAATAATTATAGGTCAATTAGGGGGTACGCAGAGTGACCCTAAAGTTTACTATGTATGCCTATGCGAAATAAAGTGTTCTGAGAAGCTTAAAATGAGGAAATAAGCGTTCTAAAATGCTTTAAAAATTCAAAGACATTTTTCTATGCTAACTAACGGCACGGTATCGGACCTTAATATTGACCTATAATTTTTAAATTGGACCACCTATTATATTACAGGGTAATAGTGTACCCTACCACAGGAAATAATTATAGGTCAATTAGGGGGTACACAGCGTGACCCTAAAGTTTACTATGTATGCCTATGCGAAATAAAGTGTTCTGAGAAGCTTAAAATGAAGAAATAAGCGTTCTAAAATGCTTTAAAAATTCAAAGACATCTTTCAATGGTTAACTAACGCAAGGCGCAATATCAAACCTTAATATTGACCCATAATATTTAAATTGAAAAAGGTATTGTATTACAGGGTAATAGTGTACCCTACCACAGGAAATAATTATAGGTCAATTAGGGGGTACACTATGTATATTTTAAATAGTGCATTAAAACAAGGAAATACGACGACATTTTTCAATGTTAACTAACAGCACGGTATCGGAACTTAATATTGACCTATAATTTTTACATTGGACCACGTATTATATTACAGGGTAATAGTGTACCCTACCACAGGAATTAATTATAGGTCATTTAGGGGGTACACAGCGTGACCCTAAATTTTACTATGTATGCCTATGCGAAATAAAGTGTTCTGAGAAGCTTAAAATGAGGAAATAAGCATTCTAAAATGCTTTAAAAATTCAAAGACATTTTTCTATGTTAACTAACGGCACGGTATCGGACCTTAATATTGACCTATAATTTTTAAATTGGACCACGTATTATATTACAGGGTAATAGTGTACCCTACCACAGGAAATATTTATAGGTCATTTAGGGGGTACACAGCGTGACCCTTAATTTTACTATGTATGCCTATGCGAAATAGAGTGTTCTGAGATGCTTAAAATGAAGAAATAAGCGTTCAAAAATGCTTTAAAAATTCAAAGACATCTTTCAATGGTTAACTAACGCAAGGCGCAATATCAGACCTTAATATTGACCCATAATATTTAAATTGGACCAGGTATTATATTACAGGGTAATAGTGTACCCTTCCACAGGAAATAATTATAGGTCAATTAGGGGGTACACTATGTATATTTTAAATAGTGCATTAAAACAAGGAAATACGAATACACTTTTCTATGTTAACTAACGGCACGGTATCGGACCTTAATATTGACCTATAATTTTTAAATTGGACCACGTATTATATTACAGGGTTATAGTGTATCCTACCACAGGAAATAATTATAGGTCAATTAGGGGGTACACAGCGTGACCCTAAAGTTTACTATGTATGCCTATGCGAAATAAAGTGTTCTGAGAAGCTTAAAATGAAGAAATAAGCGTTCTAAAATGCTTTAAAAATTCAAAGACATCTTTCAATGGTTAACTAACGCTAGGCGCAATATCAGACCTTAATATTGACCCATAATATTTAAATTGGACCAGGTATTATATTACAGGGTAATAGTGTACCCTACAACAGGAAATAATTATAGGTCAATTAGGGGGTACTCTATGTATATTTTAAATAGTGCATTAAAACAAGGAAATACGAAGACACTTTTCTATGTTAACTAACGGCACGGTATCGGACCTTAATATTGACCTATAATTTTTAAATTTGACCACGTATTATATTACAGGGTTATAGTGTACCCTACCACAGGAAATAATTATAGGTCAATTAGGGGGTACACAGAGTGACCCTAAAGTTTACTATATATGCCTATGCGAAATAGAGTGTTCTGAGATGCTTAAAATGAAGAAATAAGCGTTCTAAAATGCTTTAAAAATTCAAAGACATCTTTCAATGGTTAACTATCGCAAGGCGCGATATCAGACCTTAATATGGAACCATAATATTTCAATTGGACCAGGTATTATATTACAGGGTAATAGTGTACCCTACAACAGGAAATAATTATAGGTCAATTAGGGGGTACACTATGTATGTTTTAAATAGTGCATTAAAACAAGAAAATACGAAGATTCTTTTCTATGTTAACTAACGGCACGGTATCGGACCTTAATATTGACCTATAATTTTTAAATTGGACCACGTATTATATTACAGGGTTATAGTGTACCCTACCACAGGAAATAATTATAGGTCAATTAGGGGGTACGCAGTGTGACCCTAAAGTTTACTATGTATGCCTATGCGAAATAAAGTGTTCTGAGAAGCTTAAAATGAGGAAATAAGCGTTCTAAAATGCTTTAAAAATTCAAAGACATTTTTCTATGCTAACTAACGGCACGGTATCGGACCTTAATATTGACCTATAATTTTTAAATTGGACCACCTATTATATTACAGGGTAATAGTGTACCCTACCACAGGAAATAATTATAGGTCAATTAGGGGGTACACAGCGTGACCCTAAAGTTTACTATGTATGCCTATGCGAAATAAAGTGTTCTGAGAAGCTTAAAATGAAGAAATAAGCCTTCTAAAATGCTTTAAAAATTCAAAGACATCTTTCAATGGTTAACTAACGCAAGGCGCAATATCAAACCTTAATATTGACCCATAATATTTAAATTGAACAAGGTATTGTATTACAGGGTAATAGTGTACCCTACCACAGGAAATAATTATAGGTCAATTAGGGGGTACACTATTTATATTTTAAATAGTGCATTAAAACAAGGAAATACGAAGACACTTTTCTATGTTAACTAACGGCACGGTATCGGACCTTAGTATTGACCTATAATTTGTAAATTGGACCACGTATTATATTACAGGGTTATAGTGTACCCTATCACAGGAAATAATTATAGGTCAATTAGGGGGTACGCAGAGTGACCCTAAAGTTTACTATGTATGCCTATGCGAAATAAAGTGTTCTGAGAAGCTTAAAATGAGGAAATAAGCGTTCTAAAATGCTTTAAAAATTCAAAGACATTTTTCTATGCTAACTAACGGCACGGTATCGGACCTTAATATTGACCTATAATTTTTAAATTGGACCACCTATTATATTACAGGGTAATAGTGTACCCTACCACAGGAAATAATTATAGGTCAATTAGGGGGTACACAGCGTGACCCTAAAGTTTACTATGTATGCCTATGCGAAATAAAGTGTTCTGAGAAGCTTAAAATGAAGAAATAAGCGTTCTAAAATGCTTTAAAAATTCAAAGACATCTTTCAATGGTTAACTAACGCAAGGCGCAATATCAAACCTTAATATTGACCCATAATATTTAAATTGAACAAGGTATTGTATTACAGGGTAATAGTGTACCCTACCACAGGAAATAATTATAGGTCAATTAGGGGGTACACTATGTATATTTTAAATAGTGCATTAAAACAAGGAAATACGACGACATTTTTCAATGTTAACTAACAGCACGGTATCGGAACTTAATATTGACCTATAATTTTTACATTGGACCACGTATTATATTACAGGGTAATAGTGTACCCTACCACAGGAATTAATTATAGGTCATTTAGGGGGTACACAGCGTGACCCTTAATTTTACTATGTATGCCTATGCGAAATAGAGTGTTCTGAGATGCTTAAAATGAAGAAATAAGCGTTCAAAAATGCTTTAAAAATTCAAAGACATCTTTCAATGGTTAACTAACGCAAGGCGCAATATCAGACCTTAATATTGACCCATAATATTTAAATTGGACCAGGTATTATATTACAGGGTAATAGTGTACCCTTCCACAGGAAATAATTATAGGTCAATTAGGGGGTACACTATGTATATTTTAAATAGTGCATTAAAACAAGGAAATACGAAGACACTTTTCTATGTTAACTAACGGCACGGTATCGGACCTTAATATTGACCTATAATTTTTAAATTGGACCACGTATTATATTACAGGGTTATAGTGTATCCTACCACAGGAAATAATTATAGGTCAATTAGGGGGTACACAGCGTGACCCTAAAGTTTACTATGTATGCCTATGCGAAATAAAGTGTTCTGAGAAGCTTAAAATGAAGAAATAAGCGTTCTAAAATGCTTTAAAAATTCAAAGACATCTTTCAATGGTTAACTAACGCTAGGCGCAATATCAGACCTTAATATTGACCCATAATATTTAAATTGGACCAGGTAATATATTACAGGGTAATAGTGTACCCTACCACAGGAAATAATTATAGGTCAATTAGGGGGTACACTATGTATATTTTAAATAGTGCATTAAAACAAGGAAATACGAAGACACTTTTCTATGTTAACTAACGGCACGGTATCGGACCTTAATATTGACCTATAATTTTTAAATTTGACCACGTATTATATTACAGGGTTATAGTGTACCCTACCACAGGAAATAATTATAGGTCAATTAGGGGGTACACAGAGTGACCCTAAAGTTTACTATATATGCCTATGCGAAATAGAGTGTTCTGAGATGCTTAAAATGAAGAAATAAGCGTTCTAAAATGCTTTAAAAATTCAAAGACATCTTTCAATGGTTAACTAACGCAAGGCGCAATATCAGACCTTAATATTGACCCATAATATTTAAATTGGACCAGGTATTATATTACAGGGTAATAGTGTACCCTACCACAGGAAATAATTATAGGTCAATTAGGGGATACACTATGTATATTTTAAATAGTGCATTAAAACAAGGAAATACGAAGACACTTTTCTATGTTAACTAACGGCACGGTATCGGACCTTAATATTGACCTATAATTTTTAAACTGGACCACGTATTATATTACAGGGTTATAGTGTACCCTACCACAGGAAATAATTATAGGTCAATTAGGGGGTACACAGAGTGACCCTAAAGTTTACTATGTATGCCTATGCGAAATAAAGTGTTCTGAGAAGCTTAAATGAGGAAATAAGCGTTCTGAAATGCTTTAAAAATTCAAAGACATTTTTCTATGTTAACTAACGGCACGGTATCGGACCTTAATATTGACCTATAATTTTTAAATTGGACCACGTATTATATTACAGGGAAATAGTGTACCCTACCACAGGAAATAATTATAGGTCATTTAGGGGGTACACAGCGTGACCCTAAATTTTACTATGTATGCCTATGCGAAATAGAGTGTTCTGAGATGCTTAAAATGAAGAAATAAGAGTTCAAAAATGCTTTAAAAATTCAAAGACATCTTTCAATGGTTAACTAACGCAAGGCGCAATATCAGACCTTAATATTGACCCATAATATTTAAATTGGACCAGGTATTATATTACAGGGTAATAGTGTACCCTACCACAGGAAATAATTATAGGTCAATTAGGGGGTACACTATGTATATTTTAAATAGTGCATTAAAACAAGGAAATACGAAGACACTTTTCTATGTTAACTAACGGCACGGTATCGGACCTTAATATTGACCTATAATTTGTAAATTGGACCACGTATTATATTACAGGGTTATAGTGTACCCTACCACAGGAAATAATTATAGGTCAATTAGGGGGTACGCAGAGTGACCCTAAAGTTTACTATGTATGCCTATGCGAAATAAAGTGTTCTGAGAAGCTTAAAATGAGGAAATAAGCGTTCTAAAATGCTTTAAAAATTCAAAGACATTTTTCTATGCTAACTAACGGCACGGTATCGGACCTTAATATTGACCTATAATTTTTAAATTGGACCACCTATTATATTACAGGGTAATAGTGTACCCTACCACAGGAAATAATTATAGGTCAATTAGGGGGTACACAGCGTGACCCTAAAGTTTACTATGTATGCCTATGCGAAATAAAGTGTTCTGAGAAGCTTAAAATGAAGAAATAAGCGTTCTAAAATGCTTTAAAAATTCAAAGACATCTTTCAATGGTTAACTAACGCAAGGCGCAATATCAGACCTTAATATTGACCCATAATATTTAAATTGAACAAGGTATTATATTACAGGGTAATAGTGTACCCTTCCACAGGAAATAATTATAGGTCAATTAGGGGGTACACTATGTATATTTTAAATAGTGCATTAAAACAAGGAAATACGAAGACACTTTTCTATGTTAACTAACGGCACGGTATCGGACCTTAA
The DNA here is from genome assembly GCF_982258835.1 of Parasteatoda tepidariorum. NCBI lineage: Eukaryota > Metazoa > Arthropoda > Arachnida > Araneae > Theridiidae > Parasteatoda > Parasteatoda tepidariorum. The sequence continues at coordinate 20,329 of NW_028257371.1, forward strand.
TATTGACCTATAATTTTTAAATTGGACCACGTATTATATTACAGGGTTATAGTGTATCCTACCACAGGAAATAATTATAGGTCAATTAGGGGGTACACAGCGTGACCCTAAAGTTTACTATGTATGCCTATGCGAAATAAAGTGTTCTGAGAAGCTTAAAATGAAGAAATAAGCGTTCTAAAATGCTTTAAAAATTCAAAGACATCTTTCAATGGTTAACTAACGCTAGGCGCAATATCAGACCTTAATATTGACCCATAATATTTAAATTGGACCAGGTATTATATTACAGGGTAATAGTGTACCCTACCACAGGAAATAATTATAGGTCAATTAGGGGGTACACTATGTATATTTTAAATAGTGCATTAAAACAAGGAAATACGAAGACACTTTTCTATGTTAACTAACGGCACGGTATCGGACCTTAATATTGACCTATAATTTTTAAATTTGACCACGTATTATATTACAGGGTTATAGTGTACCCTACCACAGGAAATAATTATAGGTCAATTAGGGGGTACACAGAGTGACCCTAAAGTTTACTATATATGCCTATGCGAAATAGAGTGTTCTGAGATGCTTAAAATGAAGAAATAAGCGTTCTAAAATGCTTTAAAAATTCAAAGACATCTTTCAATGGTTAACTAACGCAAGGCGCAATATCAGACCTTAATATTGACCCATAATATTTAAATTGGACCAGGTATTATATTACAGGGTAATAGTGTACCCTACCACAGGAAATAATTATAGGTCAATTAGGGGACACACTATGTATATTTTAAATAGTGCATTAAAACAAGGAAATACGAAGACACTTTTCTATGTTAACTAACGGCACGGTATCGGACCTTAATATTGACCTATAATTTTTAAACTGGACCACGTATTATATTACAGGGTTATAGTGTACCCTACCACAGGAAATAATTATAGGTCAATTAGGGGGTACACAGAGTGACCCTAAAGTTTACTATGTATGCCTATGCGAAATAAAGTGTTCTGAGAAGCTTAAAATGAGGAAATAAGCGTTCTAAAATGCTTTAAAAATTCAAAGACATTTTTCTATGTTAACTAACGGCACGGTATCGGACCTTAATATTGACCTATAATTTTTAAATTGGACCACGTATTATATTACAGGGTAATAGTGTGCCCTACCACAGGAAATAATTATAGGTCATTTAGGGGGTACACAGCGTGACCCTAAATTTTACTATGTATGCCTATGCGAAATAAAGTGTTCTGAGAAGCTTAAAATGAAGAAATAAGCGTTCTAAAATGCTTTAAAAATTCAAAGACATCTTTCAATGGTTAACTAGCGCAAGGCGCAATATCAGACCTTAATATTGACCCATAATATTTAAATTGGACCAGGTATTATATTACAGGGTAATAGTGCACCCTACCACAGGAAATAATTATAGGTCAATTAGGGGGTACACTATGTATATTTTAAATAGTGCATTAAAACAAGGAAATACGAAGACACTTTTCTATGTTAACTAACGGCACGGTATCGGACCTTAATATTGACCTATAATTTTTAAATTGTACCACGTATTATATTACAGGGTAATAGTGTACCTTACCACAGGAAATAATTATAGGTCAATTAGGTGGTACACAGCATGACCCTAAAATTTACTATGTATGCCTATGCGAAATAGAGTGTTCTGAGAAGCTTAAAATGAAGAAATAAGCGTTCTAAAATGCTTTAAAAATTCAAAGACATCTTTCAATGGTTAACTAACGCAAGGCGCGATATCAGACCTTAATATGGAACCATAATATTTCAATTGGACCAGGTATTATATTACAGGGTAATAGTGTACCCTACAACAGGAAATAATTATAGGTCAATTAGGGGGTACACTATGTATGTTTTAAATAGTGCATTAAAACAAGAAAATACGAAGACGCTTTTCTATGTTAACTAACGGCACGGTATCGGACCTTAATATTGACCTATAATTTTTAAATTGGACCACGTATTATATTACAGGGTTATAGTGTACCCTACCACAGGAAATAATTATAGGTCAATTAGGGGGTACGCAGAGTGACCCTAAAGTTTTCTATGTATGCCTATGCGAAATGAAGTGTTCTGAGAAGCTTAAAATGAGGAAATAAGCGTTCTAAAATGCTTTAAAAATTCAAAGACATTTTTCTATGCTAACTAACGGCACGGTATCGGACCTTAATATTGACTTATAATTTTTAAATTGGACCACGTATTATATTACAGGGTAATAGTGTGCCCTACCACAGGAAATAATTATAGGTCATTTAGGGGGTACACAGCGTGACCCTAAATTTTACTATGTATGCCTATGCGAAATAAAGTGTTCTGAGAAGCTTAAAATGAAGAAATAAGGGTTCTAAAATGCTTTAAAAATTCAAAGACATCTTTCAATGGTTAACTAGCGCAAGGCGCAATATCAGACCTTAATATTGACCCATAATATTTAAATTGGACCAGGTATTATATTACAGGATAATAGTGCACCCTTCCACAGGAAATAATTATAGGTCAATTAGGGGGTACACTATGTATATTTTAAATAGTGCATTAAAACAAGGAAATACGAAGACACTTTTCTATGTTAACTAACGGCACGGTATCGGACCTTAATATTGACCTATAATTTTTAAATTGTACCACGTATTATATTACAGGGTAATAGTGTACCTTACCACAGGAAATAATTATAGGTCAATTAGGTGGTACACAGCATGACCCTAAAACTTACTATGTATGCCTATGCGAAATAGAGTGTTCTGAGAAGCTTAAAATGAAGAAATAAGCGTTCTAAAATGCTTTAAAAATTCAAAGACATCTTTCAATGGTTAACTAACGCAAGGCGCGATATCAGACCTTAATATGGAACCATAATATTTCAATTGGACCAGGTATTATATTATAGGGTAATAGTGTACCCTACAACAGGAAATAATTATAGGTCAATTAGGGGGTACACTATGTATGTTTTAAATAGTGCATTAAAACAAGAAAATACGAAGACACTTTTCTATGTTAACTAACGGCACGGTATCGGACCTTAATATTGACCTATAATTTTTAAATTGGACCACGTATTATATTACAGGGTTATAGTGTACCCTACCACAGGAAATAATTATAGGTCAATTAGGGGGTACACAGAGTGACCCTAAAGTTTACTATGTATGCCTATGCGAAATAAAGTGTTCTGAGAAGCTTAAAATGAGGAAATAAGCGTTCTAAAATGCTTTAAAAATTCAAAGACATTTTTCTATGTTAACTAACGGCACGGTATCGGACCTTAATATTGACCTATAATTTTTAAATTGGACCACGTATTACGTTACAGGGTAATAGTGTGCCCTACCACAGGAAATAATTATAGGTCATTTAGGGGGTACACAGCGTGACCCTAAATTTTACTATGTATGCTTATGCGAAATAGAGTGTTTTGAGAAGCTTAAAATGAAGAAATAAGCGTTCTAAAATGCTTTAAAAATTCAAAGACATCTTTCAATGGTTAACTAGCGCAAGGCGCAATATCAGACCTTAATATTGACCCATAATATTTAAATTGGACCAGGTATTATATTACAGAGTAATAGTGTACCCTACCACAGGAAATAATTATAGGTCAATTAGGGGGTACACTATGTATATTTTAAATTGTGCATTAAAACAAGGAAATACGAAGACACTTTTCTATGTTAACTAACGGCACGGTATCGGACCTTAATATTGACCCATAATTTTTAAATTGGACCACGTATTATATTACAGGGGTAATAGTGTACCCTACCACAGGAATTAATTATAGGTCAATTAGGGGGTACACAGTGTGACCCTAAAGTTTACTATGTATGCCTATGCGAAATAAAGTGTTCTGAGAAGCTTAAAATGAGGAAATAAGCGTTCTAAAATGCTTTTAAAATTCAAAGACATTTTTCTATGCTAACTAACGGCACGGTATCGGACCTTAATATTGACCTATAATTTTTAAATTGGACCACCTATTATATTACAGGGTAATAGTGTACCCTACCACAGGAAATAATTATAGGTCAATTAGGGGGTACACAGCGTGACCCTAAAGTTTACTATGTATGCGTATGCGAAATAAAGTGTTCTGAGAAGCTTAAAATAAAGAAATAAGCGTTCTAAAATGCTTTAAAAATTCAAAGACATCTTTCAATGGTTAACTAACGCAAGGCGCAATATCAAACCTTAATATTGACCCATAATATTTAAATTGAACAAGGTATTGTATTACAGGGTAATAGTGTACCCTACCACAGGAAATAATTATAGTCAATTAGGGGGTACACTATGTATATTTTAAATAGTGCATTAAAACAAGGAAATACGAAGACATTTTTCAATGTTAACTAACGGCACGGTATCGGAACTTAATATTGACCTATAATTTTTACATTGGACCACGTATTATATTACAGGGTAATAGTGTACCCTACCACAGGAATTAATTATAGGTCATTTAGGGGGTACACAGCGTGACCCTAAATTTTACTATGTATGCCTATGCGAAATAAAGTGTTCTGAGAAGCTTAAAATGAGGAAATAAGCGTTCTAAAATGCTTTAAAAATTCAAAGACATTTTTCTATGTTAACTAACGGCACGGTATCGGACCTTAATATTGACCTATAATTTTTAAATTGGACCACGTATTATATTACAGGGTAATAATGTACCCTACCACAGGAAATAATTATAGGTCATTTAGGGGGTACACAGCGTGACCCTAAATTTTACTATGTATGCCTATGCGAAATAAAGTGTTCTGAGAAGCTTAAAATGAAGAAATAAGCGTTCTAAAATGCTTTAAAAATTCAAAGACATCTTTCAATGGTTAACTAGCGCAAGGCGCAATATCAGACCTTAATATTGACCCATAATATTTAAATTGGACCAGGTATTATATTACAGGGTAATAGTGCACCCTACCACAGGAAATAATTATAGGTCAATTAGGGGGTACACTATGTATATTTTAAATAGTGCATTAAAACAAGGAAATACGAAGACACTTTTCTATGTTAACTAACGGCACGGTATCGGACCTTAATATTGACCTATAATTTTTAAATTGTACCACGTATTATATTACAGGGTAATAGTGTACCTTACCACAGGAAATAATTATAGGTCAATTAGGTGGTACACAGCATGACCCTAAAACTTACTATGTATGCCTATGCGAAATAGAGTGTTCTGAGAAGCTTAAAATGAAGAAATAAGCGTTCTAAAATGCTTCAAAAATTCAAAGACATCTTTCAATGGTTAACTAACGCAAGGCGCGATATCAGACCTTAATATGGAACCATAATATTTCAATTGGACCAGGTATTATATTACAGGGTAATAGTGTACCCTACAACAGGAAATAATTATAGGTCAATTAGGGGGTACACTATGTATGTTTTAAATAGTGCATTAAAACAAGAAAATACGAAGACACTTTTCTATGTTAACTAACGGCACGGTATCGGACCTTAATATTGACCTATAATTTTTAAATTAGACCACGTATTATATTACAGGGTTATAGTGTACCCTACCACAGGAAATAATTATAGGTCAATTAGGGGGTACACAGAGTGACCCTAAAGTTTACTATGTATGCCTATGCGAAATAAAGTGTTCTGAGAAGCTTAAAATGAGGAAATAAGCGTTCTAAAATGCTTTAAAAATTCAAAGACATTTTTCTATGTTAACTAACGGCACGGTATCGGACCTTAATATTGACCTATAATTTTTAAATTGGACCACGTATTATATTACAGGGAAATAGTGTACCCTACCACAGGAAATAATTATAGGTCATTTAGGGTGTACACAGCGTGACCCTAAATTTTACTATGTATGCCTATGCGAAATAGAGTGTTCTGAGATGCTTAAAATGAAGAAATAAGCGTTCAAAAATGCTTTAAAAATTCAAAGACATCTTTCAATGGTTAACTAACGCAAGGCGCAATATCAGACCTTAATATTGACCCATAATATTTAAATTGGACCAGGTATTATATTACAGGGTAATAGTGTACCCTACCACAGGAAATAATTATAGGTCAATTAGGGGATACACTATGTATATTTTAAATAGTGCATTAAAACAAGGAAATACGAAGACACTTTTCTATGTTAACTAACGGCACGGTATCGGACCTTAATATTGACCTATAATTTTTAAACTGGACCACGTATTATATTACAGGGTTATAGTGTACCCTACCACAGGAAATAATTATAGGTCAATTAGGGGGTACACAGAGTGACCCTAAAGTTTACTATGTATGCCTATGCGAAATAAAGTGTTCTGAGAAGCTTAAAATGAGGAAATAAGCGTTCTAAAATGCTTTAAAAATTCAAAGACATTTTTCTATGTTAACTAACGGCACGGTATCGGACCTTAATATTGACCTATAATTTTTAAATTGGACCACGTATTATATTACAGGGTAATAGTGTGCCCTACCACAGGAAATAATTATAGGTCATTTAGGGGGTACACAGCGTGACCCTAAATTTTACTATGTATGCCTATGCGAAATAAAGTGTTCTGAGAAGCTTAAAATGAAGAAATAAGCGTTCTAAAATGCTTTAAAAATTCAAAGACATCTTTCAATGGTTAACTAGCGCAAGGCGCAATATCAGACCTTAATATTGACCCATAATATTTAAATTGGACCAGGTATTATATTACAGGGTAATAGTGCACCCTACCACAGGAAATAATTATAGGTCAATTAGGGGTACACTATGTATATTTTAAATAGTGCATTAAAACAAGGAAATACGAAGACACTTTTCTATGTTAACTAACGGCACGGTATCGGACCTTAATATTGACCCATAATTTTTAAATTGGACCACGTATTATATTACAGGGTAATAGTGTACCCTACCACAGGAAATAATTATAGGTCAATTAGGGGGTACACAGTGTGACCCTAAAGTTTACTATGTATGCCTATGCGAAATAAAGTGTTCTGAGAAGCTTAAAATGAGGAAATAAGCGTTCTAAAATGCTTTTAAAATTCAAAGACATTTTTCTATGCTAACTAACGGCACGGTATCGGACCTTAATATTGACCTATAATTTTTAAATTGGACCACCTATTATATTACAGGGTAATAGTGTACCCTACCACAGGAAATAATTATAGGTCAATTAGGGGGTACACAGCGTGACCCTAAAGTTTACTATGTATGCCTATGCGAAATAAAGTGTTCTGAGAAGCTTAAAATGAAGAAATAAGCGTTCTAAAATGCTTTAAAAATTCAAAGACATCTTTCAATGGTTAACTAACGCAAGGCGCAATATCAAACCTTAATATTGACCCATAATATTTAAATTGAACAAGGTATTGTATTACAGGGTAATAGTGTACCCTACCACAGGAAATAATTATAGGTCAATTAGGGGGTACACTATGTATATTTTAAATAGTGCATTAAAACAAGGAAATACGAAGACATTTTTCAATGTTAACTAACGGCACGGTATCGGAACTTAATATTGACCTATAATTTTTACATTGGACCACGTATTATATTACAGGGTAATGGTGTACCCTACCACAGGAATTAATTATAGGTCATTTAGGGGGTACACAGCGTGACCCTAAATTTTACTATGTATGCCTATGCGAAATAAAGTGTTCTGAGAAGCTTAAAATGAGGAAATAAGCGTTCTAAAATGCTTTAAAAATTCAAAGACATTTTTCTATGTTAACTAACGGCACGGTATCGGACCTTAATATTGACCTATAATTTTTAAATTGGACCACGTATTATATTACAGGGTAATAATGTACCCTACCACAGGAAATAATTATAGGTCATTTAGGGGGTACACAGCGAGACCCTAAATTTTACTATGTATGCCTATGCGAAATAAAGTGTTCTGAGAAGCTTAAAATGAAGAAATAAGCGTTCTAAAATGCTTTAAAAATTCAAAGACATCTTTCAATGGTTAACTAGCGCAAGGCGCAATATCAGACCTTAATATTGACCCATAATATTTAAATTGGACCAGGTATTATATTACAGGGTAATAGTGCACCCTACCACAGGAAATAATTATAGGTCAATTAGGGGGTACACTATGTATATTTTAAATAGTGCATTAAAACAAGGAAATACGAAGACACTTTTCTATGTTAACTAACGGCACGGTATCGGACCTTAATATTGACCTATAATTTTTAAATTGTACCACGTATTATATTACAGGGTAATAGTGTACCTTACCACAGGAAATAATTATAGGTCAATTAGGTGGTACACAGCATGACCCTAAAATTTACTATGTATGCCTATGCGAAATAGAGTGTTCTGAGAAGCTTAAAATGAAGAAATAAGCGTTCTAAAATGCTTTAAAAATTCAAAGACATCTTTCAATGGTTAACTAACGCAAGGCGCGATATCAGACCTTAATATGGAACCATAATATTTCAATTGGACCAGGTATTATATTACAGGGTAATAGTGTACCCTACAACAGGAAATAATTATAGGTCAATTAGGGGGTACACTATGTATGTTTTAAATAGAGCATTAAAACAAGAAAATACGAAGACACTTTTCTATGTTAACTAACGGCACGGTATCGGACATTAATATTGACCTATAATTTTTAAATTGGACCACGTATTATATTACAGGGTTATAGTGTACCCTACCACAGGAAATAATTATAGGTCAATTAGGGGGTACACAGAGTGACCCTAAAGTTTACTATGTATGCCTATGCGAAATAAAGTGTTCTGAGAAGCTTAAAATGAGGAAATAAGCGTTCTAAAATGCTTTAAAAATTCAAAGACATTTTTCTATGTTAACTAACGGCACGGTATCGGACCTTAATATTGACCTATAATTTTTAAATTGGACCACGTATTATATTACAGGGAAATAGTGTACCCTACCACAGGAAATAATTATAGGTCATTTAGGGGGTACACAGCGTGACCCTAAATTTTACTATGTATGCCTATGCGAAATAGAGTGTTCTGAGATGCTTAAAATGAAGAAATAAGCGTTCAAAAATGCTTTAAAAATTCAAAGACATCTTTCAATGGTTAACTAACGCAAGGCGCAATATCAGACCTTAATATTGACCCATAATATTTAAATTGGACCAGGTATTATATTACAGGGTAATAGTGTACCCTACCACAGGAAATAATTATAGGTCAATTAGGGGATACACTATGTATATTTTAAATAGTGCATTAAAACAAGGAAATACGAAGACACTTTTCTATGTTAACTAACGGCACGGTATCGGACCTTAATATTGACCTATAATTTTTAAACTGGACCACGTATTATATTACAGGGTTATAGTGTACCCTACCACAGGAAATAATTATAGGTCAATTAGGGGGTACACAGAGTGACCCTAAAGTTTACTATGTATGCCTATGCGAAATAAAGTGTTCTGAGAAGCTTAAAATGAGGAAATAAGCGTTCTAAAATGCTTTAAAAATTCAAAGACATTTTTCTATGTTAACTAACGGCACGGTATCGGACCTTAATATTGACCTATAATTTTTAAATTGGACCACGTATTATATTACAGGGTAATAGTGTGCCCTACCACAGGAAATAATTATAGGTCATTTAGGGGGTACACAGCGTGACCCTAAATTTTACTATGTATGCCTATGCGAAATAAAGTGTTCTGAGAAGCTTAAAATGAAGAAATAAGCGTTCTAAAATGCTTTAAAAATTCAAAGACATCTTTCAATGGTTAACTAGCGCAAGGCGCAATATCAGACCTTAATATTGACCCATAATATTTAAATTGGACCAGGTATTATATTACAGAGTAATAGTGCACCCTACCACAGGAAATAATTATAGGTCAATTAGGGGTACACTATGTATATTTTAAATAGTGAATTAAAACAAGGAAATACGAAGACACTTTTCTATGTTAACTAACGGCACGGTATCGGACCTTAATATTGACCTATAATTTTTAAATTGTACCACGTATTATATTACAGGGTAATAGTGTACCTTACCACAGGAAATAATTATAGGTCAATTAGGTGGTACACAGCATGACCCTAAAATTTACTATGTATGCCTATGCGAAATAGAATGTTCTGAGAAGCTTAAAATGAAGAAATAAGCGTTCTAAAATGCTTTAAAAATTCAAAGACATCTTTCAATGGTTAACTAACGCAAGGCGCAATATCAGACCTTAATATTGACCCATAACATTTAAATTGGACCAGGTATTATATTACAGGGTATTAGTGTACCCTTCCACAGGAAATAATTATAGGTCAATTAGGGGGTACACTATGTATATTTTAAATAGTGCATTAAAACAAGGAAATACGAAGACACTTTTCTATGTTAACTAACGGCACGGTATCGGACCTTAATATTGACCTATAATTTTTAAATTGGACCACGTATTATATTACAGGGTTATAGTGTACCCTACCACAGGAAATAATTATAGGTCAATTAGGGGGTACACAGAGTGACCCTAAAGTTTACTATGTATGCCTATGCGAAATAAAGTGTTCTGAGAAGCTTAAAATGAGGAAATAAGCGTTCTAAAATGCTTTAAAAATTCAAAGACATTTTTCTATGTTAACTAACGGCACGGTATCGGATCTTAATATTGACCTATAATTTTTAAATTGGACCACGTATTATATTACAGGGTAATAGTGTGCCCTACCACAGGAAATAATTATAGGTCATTTAGGGGGTACACAGCGTGACCCTAAATTTTACTATGTATGCCTATGTGAAATAAAGTGTTCTGAGAAGCTTAAAATGAAGAAATAAGCGTTCTAAAATGCTTTAAAAATTCAAAGACATCTTTCAATGGTTAACTAGCGCAAGACGCAATATCAGACCTTAATATTGACCCATAATATTTAAATTGGCCCAGGTATTATATTACAGGGTAATAGTGCACCCTACCACAGGAAATAATTATAGGTCAATTAGGGGGTACACTATGTATATTTTAAATAGTGCATTAAAACAAGGAAATACGAAGACACTTTTCTATGTTAACTAACGGCACGGTATCGGACCTTAATATTGACCTATAATTTTTAAATTGTACCACGTATTATATTACAGGGTAATAGTGTACCTTACCACAGGAAATAATTATAGGTCAATTAGGTGGTACACAGCATGACCCTAAAATTTACTATGTATGCCTATGCCAAATAGAGTGTTCTGAGAAGCTTAAAATGAAGAAATAAGCGTTCTAAAATGCTTTAAAAATTCAAAGACATCTTTCAATGGTTATCTAACGCAAGGCGCGATATCAGACCTTAATATGGAACCATAATATTTCAATTGGACCAGGTATTATATTACAGGGTAATAGTGTACCCTACAACAGGAAATAATTATAGGTCAATTAGGGGGTACACTATGTATGTTTTAAATAGTGCATTAAAACAAGAAAATACGAAGACACTTTTCTATGTTAACTAACGGCACGGTATCGGACCTTAATATTGACCTATAATTTTTAAATTGGACCACGTATTATATTACAGGGTTATAGTGTACCCTAAAACAGGAAATAATTATAGGTCAATTAGGGGGTACGCAGAGTGACCCTAAAGTTTTCTATGTATGCCTATGCGAAATGAAGTGTTCTGAGAAGCTTAAAATGAGGAAATAAGCGTTCTAAAATGCTTTAAAAATTCAAAGACATTTTTCTATGCTAACTAACGGCACGGTATCGGACCTTAATATTGACCTATAATTTTTAAATTGGACCACGTATTATATTACAGGGTAATAGTGTGCCCTACCACAGGAAATAATTATAGGTCATTTAGGGGGTACACAGCGTGACCCTAAATTTTACTATGTATGCCTATGCGAAATAAAGTGTTCTGAGAAGCTTAAAATGAAGAAATAAGGGTTCTAAAATGCTTTAAAAATTCAAAGACATCTTTCAATGGTTAACTAGCGCAAGGCGCAATATCAGACCTTAATATTGACCCATAATATTTAAATTGGACCAGGTATTATATTACAGGGTAATAGTGCACCCTACCACAGGAAATAATTATAGGTCAATTAGGGGGTACACTATGTATATTTTAAATAGTGCATTAAAACAAGGAAATACGAAGACACTTTTCTATGTTAACTAACGGCACGGTATCGGACCTTAATATTGACCTATAATTTTTAAATTGTACCACGTATTATATTACAGGGTAATAGTGTACCTTACCACAGGAAATAATTATAGGTCAATTAGGTGGTACACAGCATGACCCTAAAACTTACTATGTATGCCTATGCGAAATAGAGTGTTCTGAGAAGCTTAAAATGAAGAAATAAGCGTTCTAAAATGCTTTAAAAATTCAAAGACATCTTTCAATGGTTATCTAACGCAAGGCGCGATATCAGACCTTAATATGGAACCATAATATTTCAATTGGACCAGGTATTATATTACAGGGTAATAGTGTACCCTACAACAGGAAATAATTATAGGTCAATTAGGGGGTACACTATGTATGTTTTAAATAGTGCATTAAAACAAGAAAATACGAAGACACTTTTCTATGTTAACTAACGGCACGGTATCGGACCTTAATATTGACCTATAATTTTTAAATTGGACCACGTATTATATTACAGGGTTATAGTGTACCCTACCACAGGAAATAATTATAGGTCAATTAGGGGGTACGCAGAGTGACCCTAAAGTTTTCTATGTATGCCTATGCGAAATGAAGTGTTCTGAGAAGCTTAAAATGAGGAAATAAGCGTTCTAAAATGCTTTAAAAATTCAAAGACATTTTTCTATGCTAACTAACGGCACGGTATCGGACCTTAATATTGACCTATAATTTTTAAATTGGACCACGTATTATATTACAGGGTAATAGTGTGCCCTACCACAGGAAATAATTATAGGTCATTTAGGGGGTACACAGCGTGACCCTAAATTTTACTATGTATGCCTATGCGAAATAAAGTGTTCTGAGAAGCTTAAAATGAAGAAATAAGGGTTCTAAAATGCTTTAAAAATTCAAAGACATCTTTCAATGGTTAACTAGCGCAAGGCGCAATATCAGACCTTAATATTGACCCACAATATTTAAATTGGACCAGGTATTATATTACAGGGTAATAGTGCACCCTACCACAGGAAATAATTATAGGTCAATTAGGGGGTACACTATGTATATTTTAAATAGTGCATTAAAACAAGGAAATACGAAGACACTTTTCTATGTTAACTAACGGCACGGTATCGGACCTTAATATTGACCTATAATTTTTAAATTGTACCACGTATTATATTACAGGGTAATAGTGTACCTTACCACAGGAAATAATTATAGGTCAATTAGGTGGTACACAGCATGACCCTAAAACTTACTATGTATGCCTATGCGAAATAGAGTGTTCTGAGAAGCTTAAAATGAAGAAATAAGCGTTCTAAAATGCTTTAAAAATTCAAAGACATCTTTCAATGGTTAACTAACACAAGGCGCGATATCAGACCTTAATATGGAACCATAATATTTCAATTGGACCAGGTATTATATTACAGGGTAATAGTGTACCCTACAACAGGAAATAATTATAGGTCAATTAGGGGGTACACTATGTATGTTTTAAATAGTGCATTAAAACAAGAAAATACGAAGACACTTTTCTATGTTAACTAACGGCACGGTATCGGACCTTAATATTGACCTATAATTTTTAAATTGGACCACGTATTATATTACAGGGTTATAGTGTACCCTACCACAGGAAATAATTATAGGTCAATTAGGGGGTACACAGAGTGACCCTAAAGTTTACTATGTATGCCTATGCGAAATAAAGTGTTCTGAGAAGCTTAAAATGAGGAAATAAGCGTTCTAAAATGCTTTAAAAATTCAAAGACATTTTTCTATGTTAACTAACGGCACGGTATCGGACCTTAATATTGACCTATAATTTTTAAATTGGACCACGTATTATATTACAGGGAAATAGTGTACCCTACCACAGGAAATAATTATAGGTCATTTAGGGGGTACACAGCGTGACCCTAAATTTTACTATGTATGCCTATGCGAAATAGAGTGTTCTGAGATGCTTAAAATGAAGAAATAAGCGTTCAAAAATGCTTTAAAAATTCAAAGACATCTTTCAATGGTTAACTAACGCAAGGCGCAATATCAGACCTTAATATTGACCCATAATATTTAAATTGGACCAGGTATTATATTACAGGGTAATAGTGTACCCTACCACAGGAAATAATTATAGGTCAATTAGGGGATACACTATGTATATTTTAAATAGTGCATTAAAACAAGGAAATACGAAGACACTTTTCTATGTTAACTAACGGCACGGTATCGGACCTTAATATTGACCTATAATTTTTAAACTGGACCACGTATTATATTACAGGGTTATAGTGTACCCTACCACAGGAAATAATTATAGGTCAATTAGGGGGTACACAGAGTGACCCTAAAGTTTACTATGTATGCCTATGCGAAATAAAGTGTTCTGAGAAGCTTAAAATGAGGAAATAAGCGTTCTAAAATGCTTTAAAAATTCAAAGACATTTTTCTATGTTAACTAACGGCACGGTATCGGACCTTAATATTGACCTATAATTTTTAAATTGGACCACGTATTATATTACAGGGTAATAGTGTGCCCTACCACAGGAAATAATTATAGGTCATTTAGGGGGTACACAGCGTGACCCTAAATTTTACTATGTATGCCTATGCGAAATAAAGTGTTCTGAGAAGCTTAAAATGAGGAAATAAGCGTTCTAAAATGCTTTTAAAATTCAAAGACATTTTTCTATGCTAACTAACGGCACGGTATCGGACCTTAATATTGACCTATAATTTTTAAATTGGACCACCTATTATATTACAGGGTAATAGCGTACCCTACCACAGGAAATAATTATAGGTCAATTAGGGGGTACACAGCGTGACCCTAAAGTTTACTATGTATGCCTATGCGAAATAAAGTGTTCTGAGAAGCTTAAAATGAAGAAATAAGCGTTCTAAAATGCTTTAAAAATTCAAAGACATCTTTCAATGGTTAACTAACGCAAGGCGCAATATCAAACCTTAATATTGACCCATAATATTTAAATTGAACAAGGTATTGTATTACAGGGTAATAGTGTACCCTACCACAGGAAATAATTATAGGTCAATTAGGGGGTACACTATGTATATTTTAAATAGTGCATTAAAACAAGGAAATACGAAGACATTTTTCAATGTTAACTAACGGCACGGTTTCGGAACTTAATATTGACCTATAATTTTTACATTGGACCACGTATTATATTACAGGGTAATAGTGTACCCTACCACAGGAATTAATTATAGGTCATTTAGGGGGTACACAGCGTGACCCTAAATTTTACTATGTATGCCTATGCGAAATAAAGTGTTCTGAGAAGCTTAAAATGAGGAAATAAGCGTTCTAAAATGCTTTAAAAATTCAAAGACATCTTTCAATGGTTAACTAACGCAAGGCGCAATATCAAACCTTAATATTGACCCATAATATTTAAATTGAACAAGGTATTGTATTACAGGGTAATAGTGTACCCTACCACAGGAAATAATTATAGGTCAATTAGGGGGTACACTATGTATATTTTAAATAGTGCATTAAAACAAGGAAATACGAAGACATTTTTCAATGTTAACTAACGGCACGGTATCGGAACTTAATATTGACCTATAATTTTTACATTGGACCACGTATTATATTACAGGGTAATAGTGTACCCTACCACAGGATTCAATTATAGGTCATTTAGGGGGTACACAGCGTGACCCTAAATTTTACTATGTATGCCTATGCGAAATAAAGTGTTCTGAGAAGCTTAAAATGAGGAAATAAGCGTTCTAAAATGCTTTAAAAATTCAAAGACATTTTTCTATGTTAACTAACGGCACGGTATCGGACCTTAATATTGACCTATAATTTTTAAATTGGACCACGTATTATATTACAGGGTAATAATGTACCCTACCACAGGAAATAATTATAGGTCATTTAGGGGGTACACAGCGTGACCCTAAATTTTACTATGTATGCCTATGCGAAATAGAGTGTTCTGAGATGCTTAAAATGAAGAAATAAGCGTTCTAAAATGCTTTAAAAATTCAAAGACATCTTTCAATGGTTAACTAACGCAAGGCGCAATATCAGACCTTAATATTGACCCATAATATTTAAATTGGACCAGGTATTATATTACAGGGTAATAGTGTACCCTTCCACAGGAAATAATTATAGGTCAATTAGGGGGTACACTATGTATATTTTAAATAGTGCATTAAAACAAGGAAATACGAAGACACTTTTCTATGTTAACTAACGGCACGGTATCGGACCTTAATATTGACCTATAATTTTTAAATTGGACCACGTATTATATTACAGGGTTATAGTGTACCCTACCACAGGAAATAATTATAGGTCAATTAGGGGGTACGCAGAGTGACCCTAAAGTTTACTATGTATGCCTATGCGAAATAAAGTGTTCTGAGAAGCTTAAAATGAGGAAATAAGCGTTCTAAAATGCTTTAAAAATTCAAAGACATTTTTCTATGCTAACTAACGGCACGGTATCGGACCTTAATATTGACCTATAATTTTTAAATTGGACCACGTATTATATTACAGGGTAATAGTGTACCCTACCACAGGAAATATTTATAGGTCATTTAGGGGGTACACAGCGTGACCCTAAATTTTACTATGTATGCTTATGCAAAATAGAGTGTTCTGAGAAGCTTAAAATGAAGAAATAAGCGTTCTAAAATGCTTTAAAAATTCAAAGACATCTTTCAATGGTTAACTAGCGCAAGGCGCAATATCAGACCTTAATATTGACCCATAATATTTAAATTGGACCAGGTATTATATTACAGGGTAATAGTGTACTCTACCACAGGAAATAATTATAGGTCAATTAGGGGGTACACTATGTATATTTTAAATTGTGCATTAAAACAAGGAAATACGAAGACACTTTTCTATGTTAACTAACGGCACGGTATCGGACCTTAATATTGACCCATAATTTTTAAATTGGACCACGTATTATATTACAGGGTAATAGTGTACCCTACCACAGGAAATAATTATAGGTCAATTAGGGGGTACACAGTGTGACCCTAAAGTTTACTATGTATGCCTATGCGAAATAAAGTGTTCTGAGAAGCTTAAAATGAGGAAATAAGCGTTCTAAAATGCTTTTAAAATTCAAAGACATTTTTCTATGCTAACTAACGGCACGGTATCGGACCTTAATATTGACCTATAATTTTTAAATTGGACCACCTATTATATTACAGGGTAATAGTGTACCCTACCACAGGAAATAATTATAGGTCAATTAGGGGGTACACAGCGTGACCCTAAAGTTTACTATGTATGCCTATGCGAAATAAAGTGTTCTGAGAAGCTTAAAATGAAGAAATAAGCGTTCTAAAATGCTTTAAAAATTCAAAGACATCTTTCAATGGTTAACTAACGCAAGGCGCAATATCAAACCTTAATATTGACCCATAATATTTAAATTGAACAAGGTATTGTATTACAGGGTAATAGTGTACCCTACCACTGGAAATAATTATAGGTCAATTAGGGGGTACACTATGTATATTTTAAATAGTGCATTAAAACAAGGAAATACGAAGACATTTTTCAATGTTAACTAACGGCACGGTATCGGAACTTAATATTGACCTATAATTTTTACATTGGACCACGTATTATATTACAGGGTAATAGTGTACCCTACCACAGGAATTAATTATAGGTCATTTAGGGGGTACACAGCGTGACCCTAAATTTTACTATGTATGCTTATGCGAAATAGAGTGTTCTGAGAAGCTTAAAATGAAGAAATAAGCGTTCTAAAATGCTTTAAAAATTCAAAGACATCTTTCAATGGTTAACTAGCGCAAGGCGCAATATCAGACCTTAATATTGACCCATAATATTTAAATTGGACCAGGTATTATATTACAGGGTAATAGTGTACTCTACCACAGGAAATAATTATAGGTCAATTAGGGGGTACACTATGTATATTTTAAATTGTGCATTAAAACAAGGAAATACGAAGACACTTTTCTATGTTAACTAACGGCACGGTATCGGACCTTAATATTGACCCATAATTTTTAAATTGGACCACGTATTATATTACAGGGTAATAGTGTACCCAGCACAGGAAATAATTATAGGTCAATTAGGGGGTACACAGTGTGACCCTAAAGTTTACTATGTATGCCTATGCGAAATAAAGTGTTCTGAGAAGCTTAAAATGAGGAAATAAGCGTTCTAAAATGCTTTTAAAATTCAAAGACATTTTTCTATGCTAACTAACGGCACGGTATCGGACCTTAATATTGACCTATAATTTTTAAATTGGACCACCTATTATATTACAGGGTAATAGTGTACCCTACCACAGGAAATAATTATAGGTCAATTAGGGGGTACACAGCGTGACCCTAAAGTTTACTATGTATGCCTATGCGAAATAAAGTGTTCTGAGAAGCTTAAAATGAAGAAATAAGCGTTCTAAAATGCTTTAAAAATTCAAAGACATCTTTCAATGGTTAACTAACGCAAGGCGCAATATCAAACCTTAATATTGACCCATAATATTTAAATTGAACAAGGTATTGTATTACAGGGTAATAGTGTACCCTACCACAGGAAATAATTATAGGTCAATTAGGGGGTACACTATGTATATTTTAAATAGTGCATTAAAACAAGGAAATACGAAGACATTTTTCAATGTTAACTAACGGCACGGTATCGGAACTTAATATTGACCTATAATTTTTACATTGGACCACGTATTATATTACAGGGTAATAGTGTACCCTACCACAGGAATTAATTATAGGTCATTTAGGGGGTACACAGCGTGACCCTAAATTTTACTATGTATGCCTATGCGAAATAAAGTGTTCTGAGAAGCTTAAAATGAGGAAATAAGCGTTCTAAAATGCTTTAAAAATTCAAAGACATTTTTCTATGTTAACTAACGGCACGGTATCGGACCTTAATATTGACCTATAATTTTTAAATTGGACCACGTATTATATTACAGGGTAATAATGTACCCTACCACAGGAAATAATTATAGGTCATTTAGGGGGTACACAGCGTGACCCTAAATTTTACTATGTATGCCTATGCGAAATAGAGTGTTCTGAGATGCTTAAAATGAAGAAATAAGCGTTCTAAAATGCTTTAAAAATTCAAAGACATCTTTCAATGGTTAACTAACGCAAGGCGCAATATCAGACCTTAATATTGACCCATAATATTTAAATTGGACCAGGAATTATATTACAGGGTAATAGTGTACCCTACCACAGGAAATAATTATAGGTCAATTAGGGGGTACACTATGTATATTTTAAATAGTGCATTAAAACAAGGAAATACGAAGACACTTTTCTATGTTAACTAACGGCACGGTATCGGACCTTAATATTGACCCATAATTTTTAAATTGGACCACGTATTATATTACAGGGTAATAGTGTACCCTACCACAGGAAATAATTATAGGTCAATTAGGGGGTACACAGTGTGACCCTAAAGTTTACTATGTATGCCTATGCGAAATAAAGTGTTCTGAGAAGCTTAAAATGAGGAAATAAGCGTTCTAAAATGCTTTTAAAATTCAAAGACATTTTTCTATGCTAACTAACGGCACGGTATCGGACCTTAATATTGACCTATAATTTTTAAATTGGACCACGTATTATATTACAGGGTAATAATGTACCCTACCACAGGAAATAATTATAGGTCATTTAGGGGGTACACAGCGTGACCCTAAATTTTACTATGTATGCCTATGCGAAATAGAGTGTTCTGAGATGCTTAAAATGAAGAAATAAGCGTTCTAAAATGCTTTAAAAATTCAAAGACATCTTTCAATGGTTAACTAACGCAAGGCGCAATATCAGACCTTAATATTGACCCATAATATTTAAATTGGACCAGGTATTATATTACAGGGTAATAGTGTACCCTTCCACAGGAAATAATTATAGGTCAATTAGGGGGTACACTATGTATATTTTAAATAGTGCATTAAAACAAGGAAATACGAAGACACTTTTCTATGTTAACTAACGGCACGGTATCGGACCTTAATATTGACCTATAATTTTTAAATTGGACCACGTATTATATTACAGGGTTATAGTGTACCCTACCACAGGAAATAATTATAGGTCAATTAGGGGGTACGCAGAGTGACCCTAAAGTTTACTATGTATGCCTATGCGAAATAAAGTGTTCTGAGAAGCTTAAAATGAGGAAATAAGCGTTCTAAAATGCTTTAAAAATTCAAAGACATTTTTCTATGCTAACTAACGGCACGGTATCGGACCTTAATATTGACCTATAATTTTTAAATTGGACCACGTATTATATTACAGGGTAATAGTGTACCCTACCACAGGAAATATTTATAGGTCATTTAGGGGGTACACAGCGTGACCCTAAATTTTACTATGTATGCTTATGCGAAATAAAGTGTTCTGAGAAGCTTAAAATGAAGAAATAAGCGTTCTAAAATGCTTTAAAAATTCAAAGACATCTTTCAATGGTTAACTAGCGCAAGGCGCAATATCAGACCTTAATATTGACCCATAATATTTAAATTGGACCAGGTATTATATTACAGGGTAATAGTGTACCCTACCACAGGAAATAATTATAGGTCAATTAGGGGGTACACTATGTATATTTTAAATTGTGCAATAAAACAAGGAAATACGAAGACACTTTTCTATGTTAACTAACGGCACGGTATCGGACCTTAATATTGACCCATAATTTTTAAATTGGACCACGTATTATATTACAGGGTAATAGTGTACCCTACCACAGGAAATAATTATAGGTCAATTAGGGGGTACACAGTGTGACCCTAAAGTTTACTATGTATGCCTATGCGAAATAAAGTGTTCTGAGAAGCTTAAAATGAGGAAATAAGCGTTCTAAAATGCTTTTAAAATTCAATGACATTTTTCTATGCTAACTAACGGCACGGTATCGGACCTTAATATTGACCTATAATTTTTAAATTGGACCACCTATTATATTACAGGGTAATAGTGTACCCTACCACAGGAAATAATTATAGGTCAATTAGGGGGTACAGAGCGTGACCCTAAAGTTTACTATGTATGCCTATGCGAAATAAAGTGTTCTGAGAAGCTTAAAATGAAGAAATAAGTGTTCTAAAATGCTTTAAAAATTCAAAGACATCTTTCAATGGTTAACTAACGCAAGGCGCAATATCAAACCTTAATATTGACCCATAATATTTAAATTGAACAAGGTATTGTATTACAGGGTAATAGTGTACCCTACCACAGGAAATAATTATAGGTCAATTAGGGGGTACACTATGTATATTTTAAATAGTGCATTAAAACAAGGAAATACGAAGACACTTTTCTATGTTAACTAACGGCACGGTATCGGAAATTAATATTGACCTATAATTTTTAAATTGGACCACGTATTATATTACAGGGTTATAGTGTACCCTACCACAGGAAATAATTATAGGTCAATTAGGGGGTACGCAGAGTGACCCTAAAGTTTACTATGTATGCCTATGCGAAATAAAGTGTTCTGAGAAGCTTAAAATGAGGAAATAAGCGTTCTAAAATGCTTTAAAAATTCAAAGACATTTTTCTATGCTAACTAACGGCACGGTATCGGACCTTAATATTGACCTATAATTTTTAAATTGGACCACGTATTATATTACAGGGTAATAGTGTACCCTACCACAGGAAATATTTATAGGTCATTTAGGGGGTACACAGCGTGACCCTAAATTTTACTATGTATGCTTATGCGAAATAGAGTGTTCTGAGAAGCTTAAAATGAAGAAATAAGCGTTCTAAAATGCTTTAAAAATTCAAAGACATCTTTCAATGGTTAACTAGCGCAAGGCGCAATATCAGACCTTAATATTGACCGATAATATTTAAATTGGACCAGGTATTATATTACAGGGTAATAGTGTACCTTACCACAGGAAATAATTATAGGTCAATTAGGGGGTACACTATGTATATTTTAAATTGTGCATTAAAACAAGGAAATACGAAGACACTTTTCTATGTTAACTAACGGCACGGTATCGGACCTTAATATTGACCCATAATTTTTAAATTGGACCACGTATTATATTACAGGGTAATAGTGTACCCTACCACAGGAAATAATTATAGGTCAATTAGGGGGTACACAGTGTGACCCTAAAGTTTACTATGTATGCCTATGCGAAATAAAGTGTTCTGAGAAGCTTAAAATGAGGAAATAAGCGTTCTAAAATGCTTTTAAAATTCAAAGACATTTTTCTATGCTAACTAACGGCACGGTATCGGACCTTAATATTGACCTATAATTTTTAAATTGGACCACCTATTATATTACAGGGTAATAGTGTACCCTACCACAGGAAATAATTATAGGTCAATTAGGGGGTACACAGCGTGACCCTAAAGTTTACTATGTATGCCTATGCGAAATAAAGTGTTCTGAGAAGCTTAAAATGAAGAAATAAGCGTTCTAAAATGCTTTAAAAATTCAAAGACATCTTTCAATGGTTAACTAACGCAAGGCGCAATATCAAACCTTAATATTGACCCATAATATTTAAATTGAACAAGGTATTGTATTACAGGGTAATAGTGTACCCTACCACAGGAAATAATTATAGGTCAATTAGGGGATACACTATGTATATTTTAAATTGTGCATTAAAACAAGGAAATACGAAGACACTTTTCTATGTTAACTAACGGCACGGTATCGGACCTTAATATTGACCCATAATTTTTAAATTGGACCACGTATTATATTACAGGGTAATAGTGTACCCTACCACAGGAAATAATTATAGGTCAATTAGGGGGTACACAGTGTGACCCTAAAGTTTACTATGTATGCCTATGCGAAATAAAGTGTTCTGAGAAGCTTAAAATGAGGAAATAAGCGCTCTAAAATGCTTTTAAAATTCAAAGACATTTTTCTATGCTAACTAACGGCACGGTATCGGACCTTAATATTGACCTATAATTTTTAAATTGGACCACCTATTATATTACAGGGTAATAGTGTACCCTACCACAGGAAACAATTATAGGTCAATTAGGGGGTACACAGCGTGACCCTAAAGTTTACTATGTATGCCTATGCGAAATAAAGTGTTCTGAGAAGCTTAAAATGAAGAAATAAGCGTTCTAAAATGCTTTAAAAATTCAAAGACATCTTTCAATGGTTAACTAACGCAAGGCGCAATATCAAACCTTAATATTGACCCATAATATTTAAATTGAACAAGGTATTGTATTACAGGGTAATAGTGTACCCTACCACAGGAAATAATTATAGGTCAATTAGGGGGTACACTATGTATATTTTAAATAGTGCATTAAAACAAGTTAATACGAAGACATTTTTCAATGTTAACTAACGGCACGGTATCGGAACTTAATATTGACCTATAATTTTTACATTGGACCACGTATTATATTACAGGGTAATAGTGTACCCTACCACAGGAATTAATTATAGGTCATTTAGGGGGTACACAGCGTGACCCTAAATTTTACTATGTATGCCTATGCGAAATAAAGTGTTCTGAGATGCTTAAAATTAAGAAATAAGCGTTCAAAAATGCTTTAAAAATTCAAAGACATCTTTCAATGGTTAACTAACGCAAGGCGCAATATCATACCTTAATATTGACCCATAATATTTAAATTGGAATAGGTATTATATTACAGGGTAATAGTGTACCCTACCACAGGAAATAATTATAGGTCAATTAGGGGGTACACTATGTATATTTTAAATAGTGCATTAAAACAAGGAAATACGAAGACACTTTTCTATGTTAACTAACGGCACGGTATCGGAAATTAATATTGACCTATAATTTTTAATTTGGACCACGTATTATATTACAGGGTTATAGTGTACCCTACCACAGGAAATAATTATAGGTCAATTAGGGGGTACGCAGAGTGACCCTAAAGTTTACTATGTATGCCTATGCGAAATAAAGTGTTCTGAGAAGCTTAAAATGAGGAAATAAGCGTTCTAAAATGCTTTAAAAATTCAAAGACATTTTTCTATGCTAACTAACGGCACGGTATCGGACCTTAATATTGACCTATAATTTTTAAATTGGACCACCTATTATATTACAGGGTAATAGTGTACCCTACCACAGGAAATAATTATAGGTCAATTAGGGGGTACACAGCGTGACCCTAAAGTTTACTATGTATGCCTATGCGAAATAAAGTGTTCTGAGAAGCTTAAAATGAAGAAATAAGCGTTCTAAAATGCTTTAAAAATTCAAAGACATCTTTCAATGGTTAACTAACGCAAGGAGCAATATCAAACCTTAATATTGACCCATAATATTTAAATTGAACCAGGTATTGTATTACAGGGTAATAGTGTACCCTACCACAGGAAATAATTATAGGTCAATTAGGGGGTACACTATGTGTATTTTAAATAGTGCATTAAAACAAGGAAATACGAAGACATTTTTCAATGTTAACTAACGGCACGGTATCGGAACTTAATATTGACCTATAATTTTTAAATTGGACCACGTATTATATTACAGGGTAATAGTGTACCCTACCACAGGAAATAATTATAGGTCATTTAGGGGGTACACAGCGTGACCCTAAATTTTACTATGTATGCTTATGCGAAATAGAGTGTTCTGAGAAGCTTAAAATGAAGAAATAAGCGTTCTAAAATGCTTTAAAAATTCAAAGACATCTTTCAATGGTTAACTAGCGCAAGGCGCAATATCAGACCTTAATATTGACCCATAATATTTAAATTGGACCAGGTATTATATTACAGGGTAATAGTGTACCCTACCACAGGAAATATTTATAGGTCAATTTGGGGGTACACTATGTATATTTTAAATTGTGCATTAAAACAAGGAAATACGAAGACACTTTTCTATGTTAACTAACGGCACGGTATCGGACCTTAATATTGACCCATAATTTTTAAATTGGACCACGTATTATATTACAGGGTAATAGTGTACCCTACCACAGGAAATAATTATAGGTCAATTAGGGGGTACACAGTGTGACCCTAAAGTTTACTATGTATGCCTATGCGAAATAAAGTGTTCTGAGAAGCTTAAAATGAGGAAATAAGCGTTCTAAAATGCTTTTAAAATTCAAAGACATTTTTCTATGCTAACTAACGGAACGGTATCGGACCTTAATATTGACCTATAATTTTTAAATTGGACCACCTATTATATTACAGGGTAATAGTGTACCCTACCACAGGAAATAATTATAGGTCAATTAGGGGGTACACAGCGTGACCCTAAAGTTTACTATGTATGCCTATGCGAAATAAAGTGTTCTGAGAAGCTTAAAATGAAGAAATAAGCGTTCTAAAATGCTTTAAAAATTCAAAGACATCTTTCAATGGTTAACTAACGCAAGGCGCAATATCAAACCTTAATATTGACCCATAATATTTAAATTGAACAAGGTATTGTATTACAGGGTAATAGTGTACCCTACCACAGGAAATAATTATAGGTCAATTAGGGGGTACACTATGTATATTTTAAATTGTGCATTAAAACAAGGAAATACGAAGACACTTTTCTATGTTAACTAACGGCACGGTATCGGACCTTAATATTGACCCATAATTTTTAAATTGGACCACGTATTATATTACAGGGTAATAGTGTACCCTACCACAGGAAATAATTATAGGTCAATTAGGGGGTACACAGTGTGACCCTAAAGTTTACTATGTATGCCTATGCGAAATAAAGTGTTCTGAGAAGCTTAAAATGAGGAAATAAGCGTTCTAAAATGCTTTTAAAATTCAAAGACATTTTTCTATGCTAACTAACGGCACGGTATCGGACCTTAATATTGACCTATAATTTTTAAATTGGACCACCTATTATATTACAGGGTAATAGTGTACCCTACCACAGGAAATAATTATAGGTCAATTAGGGGGTACACAGCGTGACCCTAAAGTTTACTATGTATGCCTATGCGAAATAAAGTGTTCTGAGAAGCTTAAAATGAAGAAATAAGCGTTCTAAAATGCTTTAAAAATTCAAAGACATCTTTCAATGGTTAACTAACGCAAGGCGCAATATCAAACCTTAATATTGACCCATAATATTTAAATTGAACAAGGTATTGTATTACAGGGTAATAGTGTACCCTACCACAGGAAATAATTATAGGTCAATTAGGGGGTACACTATGTATATTTTAAATAGTGCATTAAAACAAGTTAATACGAAGACATTTTTCAATGTTAACTAACGGCACGGTATCGGAACTTAATATTGACCTATAATTTTTACATTGGACCACGTATTATATTACAGGGTAATAGTGTACCCTACCACAGGAATTAATTATAGGTCATTTAGGGGGTACACAGCGTGACCCTAAATTTTACTATGTATGCCTATGCGAAATAAAGTGTTCTGAGAAGCTTAAAATGAGGAAATAAGCGTTCTAAAATGCTTTAAAAATTCAAAGACATTTTTCTATGTTAACTAACGGCACGGTATCGGACCTTAATATTGACCTATAATTTTTAAATTGGACCACGTATTATATTACAGGGTAATAATGTACCCTACCACAGGAAATAATTATAGGTCATTTAGGGGGTACACAGCGTGACCCTAAATTTTACTATGTATGCCTATGCGAAATAGAGTGTTCTGAGATGCTTAAAATGAAGAAATAAGCGTTCAAAAATGCTTTAAAAATTCAAAGACATCTTTCAATGGTTAACTAACGCAAGGCGCAATATCATACCTTAATATTGACCCATAATATTTAAATTGGAATAGGTATTATATTACAGGGTAATAGTGTACCCTACCACAGGAAATAATTATAGGTCAATTAGGGGGTACACTATGTATATTTTAAATAGTGCATTAAAACAAGGAAATACGAAGACACTTTTCTATGTTAACTAACGACACGGTATCGGAAATTAATATTGACCTATAATTTTTAAATTGGACCACGTATTATATTACAGGGTTATAGTGTACCCTACCACAGGAAATAATTATAGGTCAATTAGGGGGTACGCAGAGTGACCCTAAAGTTTACTATGTATGCCTATGCGAAATAAAGTGTTCTGAGAAGCTTAAAATGAGGAAATAAGCGTTCTAAAATGCTTTAAAAATTCAAAGACATTTTTCTATGCTAACTAACGGCACGGTATCGGACCTTAATATTGACCTATAATTTTTAAATTGGACCACCTATTATATTACAGGGTAATAGTGTACCCTACCACAGGAAATAATTATAGGTCAATTAGGGGGTACACAGCGTGACCCTAAAGTTTACTATGTATGCCTATGCGAAATAAAGTGTTCTGAGAAGCTTAAAATGAAGAAATAAGCGTTCTAAAATGCTTTAAAAATTCAAAGACATCTTTCAATGGTTAACTAACGCAAGGCGCAATATCAAACCTTAATATTGACCCATAATATTTAAATTGAACCAGGTATTGTATTACAGGGTAATAGTGTACCCTACCACAGGAAATAATTATAGGTCAATTAGGGGGTACACTATGTGTATTTTAAATAGTGCATTAAAACAAGGAAATACGAAGACATTTTTCAATGTTAACTAACGGCACGGTATCGGAACTTAATATTGACCTATAATTTTTAAATTGGACCACGTATTATATTACAGGGTAATAGTGTACCCTACCACAGGAAATAATTATAGGTCATTTAGGGGGTACACAGCGTGACCCTAAATTTTACTATGTATGCCTATGCGAAATAGAGTGTTCTGAGAAGCTTAAAATGAAGAAATAAAGTTTCTAAAATGCTTTAAAAATTCAAAGACATCTTTCAATGGTTAACTAACGCAAGGCGGAATATCAGACCTTAATATTGACCCATAAAATTTAAATTGGACCAGGTATTATATTACAGGGTAATAGTGTACCCTACCAAAGGAAATAATTATAGGTCAATTAGGGGGTACACAGCGTGACCCTAAAGTTTACTATGTATGCCTATGCGAAATAAAGTGTTCTGAGAAGCTTAAAATGAGGAAATAAGCGTTCTAAAATGCTTTAAAAATTCAAAGACATTTTTCTATGTTAACTAACGGCACGGTATCGGACCTTAATATTGACCTATAATTTTTAAATTGGACCACGTATTATATTACAGGGTACTAGTGTACCCTACCACAGGAAATAATTATAGGTCATTTAGGGGGTACGAAGCGTGACCCTAAATTTTACTATGTATGCCTATGCGAAATAGAGTGTTCTGAGATGCTTAAAAAGAAGAAATAAGCGTTCTAAAATGCTTTAAAAATTCAAAGACATCTTCCAATGGTTAACTAACGCAAGGCGCAATATCAAACCTTAATATTGACCCATAATATTTAAATTGAACAAGGTATTGTATTACAGGGTAATAGTGTACCCTACCACAGGAAATAATTATAGGTCAATTAGGGGGTACACTATGTATATTTTAAATAGTGCATTAAAACAAGGAAATACGAAGACATTTTTCAATGTTAACTAACGGCACGGTATCGGAACTTAATATTGACCTATAATTTTTACATTGGACCACGTATTATATTACAGGGTAATAGTGTACCCTACCACAGGAAATAATTATAGGTCAATTAGGGGGTACACAGAGTGACCCTAAAGTTTACTATGTATGCCTATGCGAAATAAAGTGTTCTGAGAAGCTTAAAATGAGGAAATAAGCGTTCTAAAATGCTTTAAAAATTCAAAGACATTTTTCTATGTTAACTAACGGCACGGTATCGGACCTTAATATTGACCTATAATTTTTAAATTGGACCACGTATTATATTACAGGGTAATAGTGTGCCCTACCACAGGAAATAATTATAGGTCATTTAGGGGGTACACAGCGTGACCCTAAATTTTACTATGTATGCCTATGCGAAATAAAGTGTTCTGAGAAGCTTAAAATGAAGAAATAAGCGTTCTAAAATGCTTTAAAAATTCAAAGACATCTTTCAATGGTTAACTAGCGCAAGGCGCAATATCAGACCTTAATATTGACCCATAATATTTAAATTGGACCAGGTATTATATTACAGGGTAATAGTGCACCCTACCACAGGAAATAATTATAGGTCAATTAGGGGGTACACTATGTATATTTTAAATAGTGCATTAAAACAAGGAAATACGAAGACACTTTTCTATGTTAACTAACGGCACGGTATCGGACCTTAATACTGACCTATAATTTTTAAATTGTACCACGTATTATATTACAGGGTAATAGTGTACCTTACCACAGGAAATAATTATAGGTCAATTAGGTGGTACACAGCATGACCCTAAAATTTACTATGTATGCCTATGCGAAATAGAGTGTTCTGAGAAGCTTAAAATGAAGAAATAAGCGTTCTAAAATGCTTTAAAAATTCAAAGACATCTTTCAATGGTTAACTAACGCAAGGCGCGATATCAGACCTTAATATGGAACCATAATATTTCAATTGGACCAGGTATTATATTACAGGGTAATAGTGTACCCTACAACAGGAAATAATTATAGGACAATTAGGGGGTACACTATGTATGTTTTAAATAGTGCATTAAAACAAGAAAATACGGAGACACTTTTCTATGTCAACTAACGGCACGGTATCGGACCTTAATATTGACCTATAATTTTTAAATTGGACCACGTATTATATTACAGGGTTATAGTGTACCCTACCACAGGAAATAATTATAGGTCAATTAGGGGGTACACAGAGTGACCCTAAAGTTTACTATGTATGCCTATGCGAAATAAAGTGTTCTGAGAAGCTTAAAATGAGGAAATAAGCGTTCTAAAATGCTTTAAAAATTCAAAGACATTTTTCTATGCTAACTAACGGCACGGTATCGGACCTTAATATTGACCTATAATTTTTAAATTGGACCACCTATTATATTACAGGGTAATAGTGTACCCTACCACAGGAAATAATTATAGGTCAATTAGGGGGTACACAGCGTGACCCTAAAGTTTACTATGTATGCCTATGCGAAATAAAGTGTTCTGAGAAGCTTAAAATGAAGAAATAAGCGTTCTAAAATGCTTTAAAAATTCAAAGACATCTTTCAATGGTTAACTAACGCAAGGCGCAATATCAAACCTTAATATTGACCCATAATATTTAAATTGAACAAGGTATTGTATTACAGGGTAATAGTGTACCCTACCACAGGAAATAATTATAGGTCAATTAGGGGGTACACTATTTATATTTTAAATAGTGCATTAAAACAAGGAAATACGAAGACACTTTTCTATGTTAACTAACGGCACGGTATCGGACCTTAATATTGACCTATAATTTGTAAATTGGACCACGTATTATATTACAGGGTTATAGTGTACCCTATCACAGGAAATAATTATAGGTCAATTAGGGGGTACGCAGAGTGACCCTAAAGTTTACTATGTATGCCTATGCGAAATAAAGTGTTCTGAGAAGCTTAAAATGAGGAAATAAGCGTTCTAAAATGCTTTAAAAATTCAAAGACATTTTTCTATGCTAACTAACGGCACGGTATCGGACCTTAATATTGACCTATAATTTTTAAATTGGACCACCTATTATATTACAGGGTAATAGTGTACCCTACCACAGGAAATAATTATAGGTCAATTAGGGGGTACACAGCGTGACCCTAAAGTTTACTATGTATGCCTATGCGAAATAAAGTGTTCTGAGAAGCTTAAAATGAAGAAATAAGCGTTCTAAAATGCTTTAAAAATTCAAAGACATCTTTCAATGGTTAACTAACGCAAGGCGCAATATCAAACCTTAATATTGACCCATAATATTTAAATTGAACAAGGTATTGTATTACGGGGTAATAGTGTACCCTACCACAGGAAATAATTATAGGTCAATTAGGGGGTACACTATGTATATTTTAAATAGTGCATTAAAACAAGTAAATACGAAGACATTTTTCAATGTTAACTAACGACACGGTATCGGAACTTAATATTGACCTATAATTTTTACATTGGACCACGTATTATATTACAGGGTAATAGTGTACCCTACCACAGGAATTAATTATAGGTCATTTAGGGGGTACACAGCGTGACCCTAAATTTTACTATGTATGCCTATGCGAAATAAAGTGTTCTGAGAAGCTTAAAATGAGGAAATAAGCGTTCTAAAATGCTTTAAAAATTCAAAGACATTTTTCTATGTTAACTAACGGCACGGTATCGGACCTTAATATTGACCTATAATTTTTAAATTGGACCACGTATTATATTACAGGGTTATAGTGTACCCTACCACAGGAAATAATTATAGGTCATTTAGGGGGTACACAGCGTGACCCTAAATTTTACTATGTATGCCTATGCGAAATAGAGTGTTCTGAGAAGCTTAAAATGAAGAAATAAGCGTTCTAAAATGCTTTAAAAATTCAAAGACATCTTTCAATGGTTAAATAGCGCAAGGCGCAATATCAGACCTTAATATTGACCCATAATATTTAAATTGGACCAGGTATTATATTACAGGGTAATAGTGTACCCTACCACAGGAAATAATTATAGGTCAATTAGGGGGTACACTATGTATATTTTAAATTGTGCATTAAAACAAGGAAATACGAAGACACTTTTCTATGTTAACTAACGGCACGGTATCGGACCTTAATATCGACCTATAATTTTTAAATTGGACCACGTATTATATTACATGGTAATAGTGTACCCTACCACAGGAAATAATTATAGGTCAATTAGGGGGTACACAGTGTGACCCTAAAGTTTACTATGTATGCCTATGCGAAATAAAGTGTTCTGAGAAGCTTAAAATGAGGAAATAAGCGTTCTAAAATGCTTTTAAAATTCAAAGACATTTTTCTATGCTAACTAACGGCACGGTATCGAACCTTAATATTGACCTATAATTTTTTAATTGGACCACCTATTATATTACAGGGTAATAGTGTACCCTACCACAGGAAATAATTATAGGTCAATTAGGGGGTACACAGCGTGACCCTAAAGTTTACTATGTATGCCTATGCGAAATAAATTGTTCTGAGAAGCTTAAAATGAAGAAATAAGCGTTCTAAAATGCTTTAAAAATTCAAAGAGATCTTTCAATGGTTAACTAACGCAAGGCGCAATATCAAACCTTAATATTGACCCATAATATTTAAATTGAACAAGGTATTGTATTACAGGGTAATAGTGTACCCTACCACAGGAAATAATTATAGGTCAATTAGGGGGTACACTATGTATATTTTAAATAGTGCATTAAAACAAGGAAATACGAAGACATTTTTCAATGTTAACTAACGGCACGGTATCGGAACTTAATATTGACCTATAATTTTTACATTGGACCACGTATTATATTACAGGGTAATAGTGTACCCTACCACAGGAATTAATTATAGGTCATTTAGGGGGTACACAGCGTGACCCTAAATTTTACTATGTATGCCTATGCGAAATAAAGTGTTCTGAGAAGCTTAAAATGAGGAAATAAGCGTTCTAAAATGCTTTAAAAATTCAAAGACATTTTCTATGTTAACTAACGGCACGGTATCGGACCTTAATATTGACCTATAATTTTTAAATTGGACCACGTATTATATTACAGGGTTATAGTGTACCCTACCACAGGAAATAATTATAGGTCAATTAGGGGGTACGCAGAGTGACCCTAAAGTTTACTATGTATGCCTATGCGAAATAAAGTGTTCTGAGAAGCTTAAAATGAGGAAATAAGCGTTCTAAAATGCTTTAAAAATTCAAAGACATTTTTCTATGCTAACTAACGGCACGGTATCGGACCTTAATATTGACCTATAATTTTTAAATTGGACCACCTATTATATTACAGGGTAATAGTGTACCCTACCAATGGAAATAATTATAGGTCAATTAGGGGGTACACAGCGTGACCCTAAAGTTTAATATGTATGCCTATGCGAAATAAAGTGTTCTGAGAAGCTTAAAATAAAGAAATAAGCGTTCTAAAATGCTTTAAAAATTCAAAGACATCTTTCAATGGTTAACTAACGCAAGGCGCAATATCAAACCTTAATATTGACCCATAATATTTAAATTGAACAAGGTATTGTATTACAGGGTAATAGTGTACCCTACCACAGGAAATAATTATAGGTCAATTAGGGGGTACACTATTTATATTTTAAATAGTGCATTAAAACAAGGAAATACGAAGACACTTTTCTATGTTAACTAACGGCACGGTATCGGACCTTAATATTGACCTATAATTTGTAAATTGGACCACGTATTATATTACAGGGTTATAGTGTACCCTATCACAGGAAATAATTATAGGTCAATTAGGGGGTACGCAGAGTGACCCTAAAGTTTACTATGTATGCCTATGCGAAATAAAGTGTTCTGAGAAGCTTAAAATGAGGAAATAAGCGTTCTAAAATGCTTTAAAAATTCAAAGACATTTTTCTATGCTAACTAACGGCACGGTATCGGACCTTAATATTGACCTATAATTTTTAAATTGGACCACCTATTATATTACAGGGTAATAGTGTACCCTACCAATGGAAATAATTATAGGTCAATTAGGGGGTACACAGCGTGACCCTAAAGTTTAATATGTATGCCTATGCGAAATAAAGTGTTCTGAGAAGCTTAAAATAAAGAAATAAGCGTTCTAAAATGCGTTGAAAATTCAAAGACATCTTTCAATGGTTAACTAACGCAAGGCGCAATATCAAACCTTAATATTGACCCATAATATTTAAATTGAACCAGGTATTGTATTACAGGGTAATAGTGTACCCTACCACAGGAAATAATTATAGGTCAATTAGGGGTACACTATGTATATTTTAAATAGTGCATTAAAACAAGGAAAAACGAAGACACTTTTCTATGTTAACTAACGGCACGGTATCGAACCTTAATATTGACCTATAATTTTTAAATTGGACCACGTATTATATTACAGGGTTATAGTGTATCCTACCACAGGAAATAATTATAGGTCAATTAGGGGGTACACAGCGTGACCCTAAAGTTTACTATGTATGCCTATGCGAAATAAAGTGTTCTGAGAAGCTTAAAATGAGGAAATAAGCGTTCTAAAATGCTTTAAAAATTCAAAGACATTTTTCAATGTTAACTAACGGCATGGTATCGGACCTTAATATTGACCTATAATTTTTAAATTGGACCACGTATTATATTACAGGGTAATTGTGTACCCTACCACAGGAAATAATTATAGGTCATTTAGGGGGTACACAGCGTGACCCTAAATTTTACTATGTATGCTTATGCGAAATAGAGTGTTCTGAGAAGCTTAAAATGAAGAAATAAGCGTTCTAAAATGCTTTAAAAATTCAAAGACATCTTTCAATGGTTAACTAGCGCAAGGCGCAATATCAGACCTTAATATTGACCCATAATATTTAAATTGGACCAGGTATTATATTACAGGGTAATAGTGTACCCTACCACAGGAAATAATTATAGGTCAATTAGGGGGTACACTATGTATATTTTAAATTGTGCATTAAAACAAGGAAATACGAAGACACTTTTCTATGTTAACTAACGGCACGGTATCGGACCTTAATATTGACCTATAATTTTTAAATTGGACCACGTATTATATTACATGGTAATAGTGTACCCTACCACAGGAAATAATTATAGATCAATTAGGGGGTACACAGTGTGACCCTAAAGTTTACTATGTATGCCTATGCGAAATAAAGTGTTCTGAGAAGCTTAAAATGAGGAAATAAGCGTTCTAAAATGCTTTTAAAATTCAAAGACATTTTTCTATGCTAACTAACGGCACGGTATCGGACCTTAATATTGACCTATAATTTTTTAATTGGACCACCTATTATATTACAGGGTAATAGTGTACCCTACCACAGGAAATAATTATAGGTCAATTAGGGGGTACACAGCGTGACCCTAAAGTTTACTATGTATGCCTATGCGAAATAAAGTGTTCTGAGAAGCTTAAAATGAAGAAATAAGCGTTCTAAAATGCTTTAAAAATTCAAAGAGATCTTTCAATGGTTAACTAACGCAAGGCGCAATATCAAACCTTAATATTGACCCATAATATTTAAATTGAACAAGGTATTGTATTACAGGGTAATAGTGTACCCTACCACAGGAAATAATTATAGGTCAATTAGGGGGTACACTATGTATATTTTAAATAGTGCATTAAAACAAGGAAATACGAAGACATTTTTCAATGTTAACTAACGGCACGGTATCGGAAATTAATATTGACCTATAATTTTTACATTGGACCACGTATTATATTACAAGGTAATAGTGTACCCTACCACAGGAATTAATTATAGGTCATTTAGGGGGTACACAGCGTGACCCTAAATTTTACTATGTATGCCTATGCGAAATAAAGTGTTCTGAGAAGCTTAAAATGAGGAAATAAGCGTTCTAAAATGCTTTAAAAATTCAAAGACATTTTTCTATGTTAACTAACGTTACGGTATCGGACCTTAATATTGACCTGTAATTTTTAAATTGGACCACGTATTATATTACAGGGTTATAGTGTACCCTACCACAGGAAATAATTATAGGTCAATTAGGGGGTACGCAGAGTGACCCTAAAGTTTACTATGTATGCCTATGCGAAATAAAGTGTTCTGAGAAGCTTAAAATGAGGAAATAAGCGTTCTAAAATGCTTTAAAAATTCAAAGACATTTTTCTATGCTAACTAACGGCACGGTATCGGACCTTAATATTGACCTATAATTTTTAAATTGGACCACCTATTATATTACAGGGTAATAGTGTACCCTACCAATGGAAATAATTATAGGTCAATTAGGGGGTACACAGCGTGACCCTAAAGTTTAATATGTATGCCTATGCGAAATAAAGTGTTCTGAGAAGCTTAAAATAAAGAAATAAGCGTTCTAAAATGCTTTAAAAATTCAAAGACATCTTTCAATGGTTAACTAACGCAAGGCGCAATATCAAACCTTAATATTGACCCATAATATTTAAATTGAACCAGGTATTGTATTACAGGGTAATAGTGTACCCTACCACAGGAAATAATTATAGGTCAATTAGGGGTACACTATGTATATTTTAAATAGTGCATTAAAACAAGGAAATACGAAGACACTTTTCTATGTTAACTAACGGCACGGTATCGAACCTTAATATTGACCTATAATTTTTAAATTGGACCACGTATTATATTACAGGGTTATAGTGTAACCTACCACAGGAAATAATTATAGGTCAATTAGGGGGTACACAGCGTGACCCTAAAGTTTACTATGTATGCCTATGCGAAATAAAGTGTTCTGAGATGCTTAAAATGAGGAAATAAGCGTTCTAAAATGCTTTAAAAATTCAAAGACATTTTTCAATGTTAACTAACGGCACGGTATCGGACCTTAATATTGACCTATAATTTTTAAATTGGACCACGTATTATATTACAGGGTAATAGTGTACCCTACCACAGGAAATAATTATAGGTCATTTAGGGGGTACACAGCGTGACCCTAAATTTTACTATGTATGCTTATGCGAAATAGAGTGTTCTGAGAAGCTTAAAATGAAGAAATAAGCGTTCTAAAATGCTTTAAAAATTCAAAGACATCTTTCAATGGTTAACTAGCGCAAGGCGCAATATCAGACCTTAATATTGACCCATAATATTTAAATTGGACCAGGTATTATATTACAGGGTAATAGTGTACCCTACCACAGGAAATAATTATAGGTCAATTAGGGGGTACACTATGTATATTTTAAATTGTGCATTAAAACAAGGAAATACGAAGACACTTTTCTATGTTAACTAACGGCACGGTATCGGACCTTAATATTGACCTATAATTTTTAAATTGGACCACGTATTATATTACATGGTAATAGTGTACCCTACCACAGGAAATAATTATAGGTCAATTAGGGGGTACACAGTGTGACCCTAAAGTTTACTATGTATGCCTATGCGAAATAAAGTGTTCTGAGAAGCTTAAAATGAGGAAATAAGCGTTCTAAAATGCTTTTAAAATTCAAAGACATTTTTCTATGCTAACTAACGGCACGGTATCGGACCTTAATATTGACCTATAATTTTTAAATTGGACCACCTATTATATTACAGGGTAATAGTGTACCCTACCACAGGAAATAATTATAGGTCAATTAGGGGGTACACAGCGTGACCCTAAAGTTTACTATGTATGCCTATGCGAAATAAAGTGTTCTGAGAAGCTTAAAATGAAGAAATAAGTGTTCTAAAATGCTATAAAAATTCAAAGAGATCTTTCAATGGTTAACTAACGCAAGGCGCAATATCAAACCTTAATATTGACCCATAATATTTAAATTGAACAAGGTATTGTATTACAGGGTAATAGTGTACCCTACCACAGGAATTAATTATAGGTCATTTAGGGGGTACACAGCGTGACCCTAAATTTTACTATGTATGCCTATGCGAAATAAAGTGTTCTGAGAAGCTTAAAATGAGGAAATAAGCGTTCTAAAATGCTTTAAAAATTCAAAGACATTTTTCTATGTTAACTAACGGCACGGTATCGGACCTTAATATTGACCTATAATTTTTAAATTGGACCACGTATTATATTACAGGGTTATAGTGCACCCTACCACAGGAAATAATTATAGGTCAATTAGGGGGTACGCAGAGTGACCCTAAAGTTTACTATGTATGCCTATGCGAAATAAAGTGTTCTGAGAAGCTTAAAATGAGGAAATAAGCGTTCTAAAATGCTTTAAAAATTCAAAGACATTTTTCTATGCTAACTAACGGCACGGTATCGGACCTTAATATTGACCTATAATTTTTAAATTGGACCACCTATTATATTACAGGGTAATAGTGTACCCTACCAATGGAAATAATTAAAGGTCAATTAGGGGGTACACAGCGTGACCCTAAAGTTTAATATGTATGCCTATGCGAAATAAAGTGTTCTGAGAAGCTTAAAATAAAGAAATAAGCGTTCTAAAATGCTTTAAAAATTCAAAGACATCTTTCAATGGTTAACTAACGCAAGGCGCAATATCAAACCTTAATATTGACCCATAATATTTAAATTGAACCAGGTATTGTATTACAGGGTAATAGTGTACCCTACCACAGGAAATAATTATAGGTCAATTAGGGGTACACTATGTATATTTTAAATAGTGCATTAAAACAAGGAAATACGAAGACACTTTTCTATGTTAACTAACGGCACGGTATCGAACCTTAATATTGACCTATAATTTTTAAATTGGACCACGTATTATATTACAGGGTTATAGTGTATCCTACCACAGGAAATAATTATAGGTCAATTAGGGGGTACACAGCGTGACCCTAAAGTTTACTATGTATGCCTATGCGAAATAAAGTGTTCTGAGAAGCTTAAAATGAGGAAATAAGCGTTCTAAAATGCTTTAAAAATTCAAAGACATTTTTCAATGTTAACTAACGGCACGGTATCGGACCTTAATATTGACCTATAATTTTTAAATTGGACCACGTATTATATTACAGGGTAATAGTGTACCCTACCACAGGAAATAATTATAGGTCATTTAGGGGGTACACAGCGTGACCCTAAATTTTACTATGTATGCTTATGCGAAATAGAGTGTTCTGAGAAGCTTAAAATGAAGAAATAAGCGTTCTAAAATGCTTTAAAAATTCAAAGACATCTTTCAATGGTTAACTAGCGCAAGGCGCAATATCAGACCTTAATATTGACCCATAATATTTAAATTGGACCAGGTATTATATTACAGGGTAATAGTGTACCCTACCACAGGAAATAATTATAGGTCAATTAGGGGGTACACTATGTATATTTTAAATTGTGCATTAAAACAAGGAAATACGAAGACACTTTTCTATGTTAACTAACGGCACGGTATCGGACCTTAATATTGACCTATAATTTTTAAATTGGACCACGTATTATATTACATGGTAATAGTGTACCCTACCACAGGAAATAATTATAGGTCAATTAGGGGGTACACAGTGTGACCCTAAAGTTTACTATGTATGCCTATGCGAAATAAAGTGTTCTGAGAAGCTTAAAATGAGGAAATAAGCGTTCTAAAATGCTTTTAAAATTCAAAGACATTTTTCTATGCTAACTAACGGCACGGTATCGGACCTTAATATTGACCTATAATTTTTAAATTGGACCACCTATTATATTACAGGGTAATAGTGTACCCTACCACAGGAAATAATTATAGGTCAATTAGGGGGTACACAGCGTGACCCTAAAGTTTACTATGTATGCCTATGCGAAATAAAGTGTTCTGAGAAGCTTAAAATGAAGAAATAAGCGTTCTAAAATGCTTTAAAAATTCAAAGAGATCTTTCAATGGTTAACTAACGCAAGGCGCAATATCAAACCTTAATATTGACCCATAATATTTAAATTGAACAAGGTATTGTATTACAGGGTAATAGTGTACCCTACCACAGGAAATAATTATAGGTCAATTAGGGGGTACACTATGTATATTTTAAATAGTGCATTAAAACAAGGAAATACGAAGACATTTTTCAATGTTAACTAACGGCACGGTATCGGAACTTAATATTGACCTATAATTTTTACATTGGACCACGTATTATATTACAGGGTAATAGTGTACCCTACCACAGGAATTAATTATAGGTCATTTAGGGGGTACACAGCGTGACCCTAAAGTTTAATATGTATGCCTATGCGAAATAAAGTGTTCTGAGAAGCTTAAAATGAGGAAATAAGCGTTCTAAAATGCTTTAAAAATTCAAAGACATTTTTCTATGCTAACTAACGGCACGGTATCGGACCTTAATATTGACCTATAATTTTTAAATTGGACCACCTATTATATTACAGGGTAATAGTGTACCCTACCAATGGAAATAATTATAGGTCAATTAGGGGGTACACAGCGTGACCCTAAAGTTTAATATGTATGCCTATGCGAAATAAAGTGTTCTGAGAAGCTTAAAATAAAGAAATAAGCGTTCTAAAATGCTTTAAAAATTCAAAGACATCTTTCAATGGTTAACTAACGCAAGGCGCAATATCAAACCTTAATATTGACCCATAATATTTAAATTTAACCAGGTATTGGATTACAGGGTAATAGTGTACCCTACCACAGGAAATAATTATAGGTCAATTAGGGGTACACTATGTATATTTTAAATAGTGCATTAAAACAAGGAAATACGAAGACACTTTTCTATGTTAACTAACGGCACGGTATCGAACCTTAATATTGACCTATAATTTTTAAATTGGACCACGTATTATATTACAGGGTTATAGTGTATCCTACCACAGGAAATAATTATAGGTCAATTAGGGGGTACACAGCGTGACCCTAAAGTTTACTATGTATGCCTATGCGAAATAAAGTGTTCTGAGAAGCTTAAAATGAGGAAATAAGCGTTCTAAAATGCTTTAAAAATTCAAAGACATTTTTCAATGTTAACTAACGGCACGGTATCGGACCTTAATATTGACCTATAATTTCTAAATTGGACCACGTATTATATTACAGGGTAATAGTGTACCCTACCACAGGAAATAATTATAGGTCATTTAGGGGGTACACAGCGTGACCCTAAATTTTACTATGTATGCTTATGCGAAATAGAGTGTTCTGAGAAGCTTAAAATGAAGAAATAAGCGTTCTAAAATGCTTTAAAAATTCAAAGACATCTTTCAATGGTTAACTAGCGCAAGGCGCAATATCAGACCTTAATATTGACCCATAATATTTAAATTGGACCAGGTATTATATTACAGGGTAATAGTGTACCCTACCACAGGAAATAATTATAGGTCAATTAGGGGGTACACTATGTATATTTTAAATTGTGCATTAAAACAAGGAAATACGAAGACACTTTTCTATGTTAACTAACGGCACGGTATCGGACCTTAATATTGACCTATAATTTTTAAATTGGACCACGTATTATATTACATGGTAATAGTGTACCTTACCACAGGAAATAATTATAGGTCAATTAGGGGGTACACAGTGTGACCCTAAAGTTTACTATGTATGCCTATGCGAAATAAAGTGTTCTGAGAAGCTTAAAATGAGGAAATAAGCGTTCTAAAATGCTTTTAAAATTCAAAGACATTTTTCTATGCTAACTAACGGCACGGTATCGGACCTTAATATTGACCTATAATTTTTAAATTGGACCACCTATTATATTACAGGGTAATAGTGTACCCTACCACAGGAAATAATTATAGGTCAATTAGGGGGTACACAGCGTGACCCTAAAGTTTACTATGTATGCCTATGCGAAATAAAGTGTTCTGAGAAGCTTAAAATGAAGAAATAAGCGTTCTAAAATGCTTTAAAAATTCAAAGACATCTTTCAATGGTTAACTAACGCAAGGCGCAATATCAAACCTTAATATTGACCCATAATATTTAAATTTAACCAGGTATTGTATTACAGGGTAATAGTGTACCCTACCACAGGAAATAATTATAGGTCAATTAGGGGTACACTATGTATATTTTAAATAGTGCATTAAAACAAGGAAATACGAAGACACTTTTCTATGTTAACTAACGGCACGGTATCGAACCTTAATATTGACCTATAATTTTTAAATTGGACCACGTATTATATTACAGGGTTATAGTGTATCCTACCACAGGAAATAATTATAGGTCAATTAGGGGGTACACAGCGTGACCCTAAAGTTTACTATGTATGCCTATGCGAAATAAAGTGTTCTGAGAAGCTTAAAATGAGGAAATAAGCGTTCTAAAATGCTTTAAAAATTCAAAGACATTTTTCAATGTTAACTAACGGCACGGTATCGGACCTTAATATTGACCTATAATTTTTAAATTGGACCACGTATTATATTACAGGGTAATAGTGTACCCTACCACAGGAAATAATTATAGGTCATTTAGGGGGTACACAGCGTGACCCTAAATTTTACTATGTATGCTTATGCGAAATAGAGTGTTCTGAGAAGCTTAAAATGAAGAAATAAGCGTTCTAAAATGCTTTAAAAATTCAAAGACATCTTTCAATGGTTAACTAGCGCAAGGCGCAATATCAGACCTTAATATTGACCCATAATATTTAAATTGGACCAGGTATTATATTACAGGGTAATAGTGTACCCTACCACAGGAAATAATTATAGGTCAATTAGGGGGTACACTATGTATATTTTAAATTGTGCATTAAAACAAGGAAATACGAAGACACTTTTCTATGTTAACTAACGGCACGGTATCGGACCTTAATATTGACCTATAATTTTTAAATTGGACCACGTATTATATTACATGGTAATAGTGTACCCTACCACAGGAAATAATTATAGGTCAATTAGGGGGTACACAGTGTGACCCTAAAGTTTACTATGTATGCCTATGCGAAATAAAGTGTTCTGAGAAGCTTAAAATGAGGAAATAAGCGTTCTAAAATGCTTTTAAAATTCAAAGACATTTTTCTATGCTAACTAACGGCACGGTATCGGACCTTAATATTGACCTATAATTTTTAAATTGGACCACCTATTATATTACAGGGTAATAGTGTACCCTACCACAGGAAATAATTATAGGTCAATTAGGGGGTACACAGCGTGACCCTAAAGTTTACTATGTATGCCTATGCGAAATAAAGTGTTCTGAGAAGCTTAAAATGAAGAAATAAGCGTTCTAAAATGCTCTAAAAATTCAAAGAGATCTTTCAATGGTTAACTAACGCAAGGCGCAATATCAAACCTTAATATTGACCCATAATATTTAAATTGAACAAGGTATTGTATTACAGGGTAATAGTGTACCCTACCACAGGAAATAATTATAGGTCAATTAGGGGGTACACTATGTATATTTTAAATAGTGCATTAAAACAAGGAAATACGAAGACATTTTTCAATGTTAACTAACGGCACGGTATCGGAACTTAATATTGACCTATAATTTTTACATTGGACCACGTATTATATTACAGGGTAATAGTGTACCCTACCACAGGAATTAATTATAGGTCATTTAGGGGGTACACAGCGTGACCCTAAAGTTTAATATGTATGCCTATGCGAAATAAAGTGTTCTGAGAAGCTTAAAATAAAGAAATAAGCGTTCTAAAATGCTTTAAAAATTCAAAGACATCTTTCAATGGTTAACTAACGCAAGGCGCAATATCAAACCTTAATATTGACCCATAATATTTAAATTGAACCAGGTATTGTATTACAGGGTAATAGTGTACCCTACCACAGGAAATAATTATAGGTCAATTAGGGGTACACTATGTATATTTTAAATAGTGCATTAAAACAAGGAAATACGAAGACACTTTTCTATGTTAACTAACGGCACGGTATCGAACCTTAATATTGACCTATAATTTTTAAATTGGACCACGTATTATATTACAGGGTTATAGTGTATCCTACCACAGGAAATAATTATAGGTCAATTAGGGGGTACACAGCGTGACCCTAAAGTTTACTATGTATGCCTATGCGAAATAAAGTGTTCTGAGAAGCTTAAAATGAGGAAATAAGC
Organism: Parasteatoda tepidariorum; assembly: GCF_982258835.1. Classification (NCBI taxonomy): domain Eukaryota; kingdom Metazoa; phylum Arthropoda; class Arachnida; order Araneae; family Theridiidae; genus Parasteatoda; species Parasteatoda tepidariorum. The sequence goes on from NW_028257371.1 coordinate 64,148, forward strand.
GTTCTAAAATGCTTTAAAAATTCAAAGACATTTTTCAATGTTAACTAACGGCACGGTATCGGACCTTAATATTGACCTATAATTTTTAAATTGGACCACGTATTATATTACAGGGTAATAGTGTACCCTACCACAGGAAATAATTATAGGTCATTTAGGGGGTACACAGCGTGACCCTAAATTTTACTATGTATGCTTATGCGAAATAGAGTGTTCTGAGAAGCTTAAAATGAAGAAATAAGCGTTCTAAAATGCTTTAAAAATTCAAAGACATCTTTCAATGGTTAACTAGCGCAAGGCGCAATATCAGACCTTAATATTGACCCATAATATTTAAATTGGACCAGGTATTATATTACAGGGTAATAGTGTACCCTACCACAGGAAATAATTATAGGTCAATTAGGGGGTACACTATGTATATTTTAAATTGTGCATTAAAACAAGGAAATACGAAGACACTTTTCTATGTTAACTAACGGCACGGTATCGGACCTTAATATTGACCTATAATTTTTAAATTGGACCACGTATTATATTACATGGTAATAGTGTACCCTACCACAGGAAATAATTATAGGTCAATTAGGGGGTACACAGTGTGACCCTAAAGTTTACTATGTATGCCTATGCGAAATAAAGTGTTCTGAGAAGCTTAAAATGAGGAAATAAGCGTTCTAAAATGCTTTTAAAATTCAAAGACATTTTTCTATGCTAACTAACGGCACGGTATCGGACCTTAATATTGACCTATAATTTTTAAATTGGACCACCTATTATATTACAGGGTAATAGTGTACCCTACCACAGGAAATAATTATAGGTCAATTAGGGGGTACACAGCGTGACCCTAAAGTTTACTATGTATGCCTATGCGAAATAAAGTGTTCTGAGAAGCTTAAAATGAAGAAATAAGCGTTCTAAAATGCTTTAAAAATTCAAAGAGATCTTTCAATGGTTAACTAACGCAAGGCGCAATATCAACCTTAATATTGACCCATAATATTTAAATTGAACAAGGTATTGTATTACAGGGTAATAGTGTACCCTACCACAGGAAATAATTATAGGTCAATTAGGGGGTACACTATGTATATTTTAAATAGTGCATTAAAACAAGGAAATACGAAGACATTTTTGAATGTTAACTAACGGCACGGTATCGGAACTTAATATTGACCTATAATTTTTACATTGGACCACGTATTATATTACAGGGTAATAGTGTACCCTACCACAGGAATTAATTATAGGTCATTTAGGGGGTACACAGCGTGACCCTAAAGTTTAATATGTATGCCTATGCGAAATAAAGTGTTCTGAGAAGCTTAAAATAAAGAAATAAGCGTTCTAAAATGCTTTAAAAATTCAAAGACATCTTTCAATGGTTAACTAACGCAAGGCGCAATATCAAACCTTAATATTGACCCATAATATTTAAATTGAACCAGGTATTGTATTACAGGGTAATAGTGTACCCTACCACAGGAAATAATTATAGGTCAATTAGGGGTACACTATGTATATTTTAAATAGTGCATTAAAACAAGGAAATACGAAGACACTTTTCTATGTTAACTAACGGCACGGTATCGAACCTTAATATTGACCTATAATTTTTAAATTGGACCACGTATTATATTACATGGTAATAGTGTACCCTACCACAGGAAATAATTATAGGTCAATTAGGGGGTACACAGTGTGACCCTAAAGTTTACTATGTATGCCTATGCGAAATAAAGTGTTCTGAGAAGCTTAAAATGAGGAAATAAGCGTTCTAAAATGCTTTTAAAATTCAAAGACATTTTTCTATGCTAACTAACGGCACGGTATCGGACCTTAATATTGACCTATAATTTTTAAATTGGACCACCTATTATATTACAGGGTAATAGTGTACCCTACCACAGGAAATAATTATAGGTCAATTAGGGGGTACACAGCGTGACCCTAAAGTTTACTATGTATGCCTATGCGAAATAAAGTGTTCTGAGAAGCTTAAAATGAAGAAATAAGCGTTCTAAAATGCTTTAAAAATTCAAAGAGATCTTTCAATGGTTAACTAACGCAAGGCGCAATATCAAACCTTAATATTGACCCATAATATTTAAATTGAACAAGGTATTGTATTACAGGGTAATAGTGTACCCTACCACAGGAAATAATTATAGGTCAATTAGGGGGTACACTATGTATATTTTAAATAGTGCATTAAAACAAGGAAATACGAAGACATTTTTCAATGTTAACTAACGGCACGGTATCGGAACTTAATATTGACCTATAATTTTTACATTGGACCACGTATTATATTACAGGGTAATAGTGTACCCTACCACAGGAATTAATTATAGGTCATTTAGGGGGTACACAGCGTGACCCTAAATTTTACTATGTATGCCTATGCGAAATAAAGTGTTCTGAGAAGCTTAAAATGAGGAAATAAGCGTTCTAAAATGCTTTAAAAATTCAAAGACATTTTTCTATGTTAACTAACGGCACGGTATCGGACCTTAATATTGACCTATAATTTTTAAATTGGACCACGTATTATATTACAGGGTTATAGTGTACCCTACCACAGGAAATAAATATAGGTCAATTAGGGGGTACGCAGAGTGACCCTAAAGTTTACTATGTATGCCTATGCGAAATAAAGTGTTCTGAGAAGCTTAAAATGAGGAAATAAGCGTTCTAAAATGCTTTCAAAATTCAAAGACATTTTTCTATGCTAACTAACGGCACGGTATCGGACCTTAATATTGACCTATAATTTTTAAATTGGACCACCTATTATATTACAGGGTAATAGTGTACCCTACCAATGGAAATAATTATAGGTCAATTAGGGGGTACAAAGCGTGACCCTAAAGTTTAATATGTATGCCTATGCGAAATAAAGTGTTCTGAGAAGCTTAAAATAAAGAAATAAGCGTTCTAAAATGCTTTAAAAATTCAAAGACATCTTTCAATGGTTAACTAACGCAAGGCGCAATATCAAACCTTAATATTGACCCATAATATTTAAATTGTACCAGGTATTGTATTACAGGGTAATAGTGTACCCTACCACAGGAAATAATTATAGGTCAATTAGGGGGTACACTATGTATATTTTAAATAGTGCATTAAAACTAGGAAATACGAAGACACTTTTCTATGTTAACTAACGGCTCGGTATCGGAAATTAATATTGACCTATAATTTTTAAATTGGACCACGTATTATATTACAGGGTTATAGTGTACCCTACCACAGGAAATAATTATAGGTCAATTAGGGGGTACGCAGAGTGACCCTAAAGTTTACTATGTATGCCTATGCGAAATAAAGTGTTCTGAGAAGCTTAAAATGAGGAAATAAGCGTTCTAAAATGCTTTAAAAATTCAAAGACATTTTTCTATGCTAACTAACGGCACGGTATCGGACCTTAATATTGACCTATAATTTTTAAATTGGACCACCTATTATATTACAGGGTAATAGTGTACCCTACCACAGGAAATAATTATAGGTCAATTAGGGGGTACACAGCGTGACCCTAAAGTTTACTATGTATGCCTATGCGAAATAAAGTGTTCTGAGAAGCTTAAAATGAAGAAATAAGCGTTTTAAAATGCTTTAAAAATTCAAAGACATCTTTCAATGGTTAACTAACGCAAGGCGCAATATCAAACCCTAATATTGACCCATAATATTTAAATTGAACCAGGTATTGTATTACAGGGTAATAGTGTACCCTACCACAGGAAATAATTATAGGTCAATTAGGGGGTACACTATGTGTATTTTAAATAGTGCATTAAAACAAGGAAATACGAAGACATTTTTCAATGTTAACTAACGGCACGGTATCGGAACTTAATATTGACCTATAATTTTTAAATTGGACCACGTATTATATTACAGGGTAACAGTGTACCCTACCACAGGAAATAATTATAGGTCATTTAGGGGGTACACAGCGTGACCCTAAATTTTACTATGTATGCCTATGGGAAATAGAGTGTTCTGAGAAGCTTAAAATGAAGAAATAAGCGTTCTAAAATGCTTTAAAAATTCAAAGACATCTTTCAATGGTTAAATAACGCAAGGCGCAATATCAGACCTTAATATTGACCCATAATATTTAAATTGGACCAGGTATTATATTACAGGGTAATAGTGTACCCTTCCAAAGGAAATAATTATAGGTCAATTAGGGGGTACACAGTGTGACCCTAAAGTTTACTATGTATGCCTATGCGAAATAAAGTGTTCTGAGAAGCTTAAAATGAGGAAATAAGCGTTCTAAAATGCTTTTAAAATTCAAAGACATTTTTCTATGCTAACTAACGGCACGGTATCGGACCTTAATATTGACCTATAATTTTTAAATTGGACCACCTATTATATTACAGGGTAATAGTGTACCCTACCACAGGAAATAATTATAGGTCAATTAGGGGGTACACAGCGTGACCCTAAAGTTTACTATGTATGCCTATGCGAAATAAAGTGTTCTGAGAAGCTTAAAATGAAGAAATAAGCGTTCTAAAATGCTTTAAAAATTCAAAGACATCTTTCAATGGTTAACTAACGCAAGGCGCAATATCAAACCTTAATATTGACCCATAATATTTAAATTGAACAAGGTATTGTATTACAGGGTAATAGTGTACCCTACCACAGGAAATAATTATAGGTCAATTAGGGGGTACACTATGTATATTTTAAATAGTGCATTAAAACAAGGAAATACGAAGACATTTTTCAATGTTAACTAACGGCACGGTATCGGAACTTAATATTGACCTATAATTTTTACATTGGACCACGTATTATATTACAGGGTAATAGTGTACCCTACCACAGGAATTAATTATATTTCATTTAGGGGGTACACAGCGTGACCCTAAATTTTACTATGTATGCCTATGCGAAATAAAGTGTTCTGAGAAGCTTAAAATGAGGAAATAAGCGTTCTAAAATGCTTTAAAAATTCAAAGACATTTTTCTATGTTAACTAACGGCACGGTATCGGACCTTAATATTGACCTATAATTTTTAAATTGGACCACGTATTATATTACAGGGTAATAATGTACCCTACCACAGGAAATAATTATAGGTCATATAGGGGGTACACAGCGTAACCCTAAATTTTACTATGTATGCCTATGCGAAATAGAGTGTTCTGAGATGCTTAAAATGAAGAAATAAGCGTTCAAAAATGCTTTAAAAATTCAAAGACATCTTTCAATGGTTAACTAACGCAAGGCGCAATATCAGACCTTAATATTGACCCATAATATTTAAATTGGACCAGGTATTATATTACAGGGTAATAGTGTACCCTACCACAGGAAATAATTATAGGTCAATTAGGGGGTACACTATGTATATTTTAAATAGTGCATTAAAACAAGGAAATACGAAGACACTTTTCTATGTTAACTAACGGCACGGTATCGGAAATTAATATTGACCTATAATTTTTAAATTGAACCACGTATTATATTACAGGGTAATAGTGTACCCTACCACAGGAAATAATTATAGGTCATTTAGGGGGTACACAGCGTGACCCTAAATTTTACTATGTATGCCTATGGGAAATAGAGTGTTCTGAGAAGCTTAAAATGAAGAAATAAGCGTTCTAAAATGCTTTAAAAATTCAAAGACATCTTTCAATGGTTAAATAACGCAAGGCGCAATATCAGACCTTAATATTGACCCATAATATTTGAATTGGACCAGGTATTATATTACGGGGTAATAGTGTACCCTACCACAGGAAATAATTATAGGTCAATTAGGGTGTACACTATGTATATTTTAAATAGTGCATTAAAACAAGGAAATACGAAGACACTTTTCTATGTTAACTAACGGCCCGGTATCGGACCTTAATATTGACCTATAATTTTTAAATTGGACCACGTATTATATTACATGATAATAGTGTACCCTGCCACAGGAAATAATTATAGGTCAATTAGGAGGTACACTATGTATATTTTAAATAGTGTATTAAAACAAGGAAATACGAAGACACTTTTCTATGTTAACTAACGGCCCGGTATCGGACCTTAATATTGACCTATAATTTTTAAATTGGACCACGTATTATATTATAGGGTAATAGTGTACCCTACCACAAGAAATAATTATAGGTCAATTAGGGAGTACACAGCGTGACCCTAAAGTTCTCTATGTATGCCTCTGCGAAATAGAGTGTTCTGAGAAGCTTAAAATGAAGAAATAAGCGTTCTAAAATGCTTTAAAAATTCAAAGACATCTTTCAATGTTTAACTAACGCTAGGCGCAATATCAGACCTTAATATTGACCCATAATATTTAAATTGGACCAGGTATTATATTACAGGGTAATAGTGTACCCTACCACAGGAAATAATTATAGGTCATTTAGGGGGTACACTATGTATATTTTAAATAGTGCATTAAAACAAGGAAATACGAAGACACTTTTCTATTTTAACTAACGGCACGGTATCGGACCTTAATATTGACCTATAATTTTTAAATTGTACCACGTATTATATTACAGGGCAATAGTGTACCTTACCACAGGAAATAATTATAGGTCAATTAGGTGGTACACAGCGTGACCCTAAAGTCTACTATGTATGCCTATGCGAAATAGAGTGTTCTGAGAAGCTTAAAATGAAGAAATAAGCGTTCTAAAATGCTTTAAAAATTCAAAGACATCTTTCAATGGTTAACTAACGCAAGGCGCGATATCAGACCTTAATATGGAACCATAATATTTCAATTAGACCAGGTATTATATTACAGGGAAATAGTGTACCCTACAACAGGAAATAATTATAGGTCAATTAGGGGGTACACTATGTATATTTTAAATAGTGCATTAAAACAAGGAAATTCGAAGACAGTTTTCTATGTTAACTAACGGCACGGTATCGGACCTTAATATTGACCTATAATTTTTAAATTGGACCACGTATTATATTACAGGGTTATAGTGTACCCTACCACAGGAAATAATTATAGGTCAATTAGGGGGTACACAGAGTGACCCTAAAGTTTACTATGTATGCCTATGCGAAATAAAGTGTTCTGAGAAGCTTAAAATGAGGAAATAAGCGTTCTAAAATGCTTTAAAAATTCAAAGACATTTTTCTATGTTAACTAACGGCACAGTATCGGACCTTAATATTGACCTATAATTTTTAAATTGGACCACGTATTATATTACAGGGTAATAGTGTACCCTACCACAGGAAATAATTATAGGTCATTTAGGGGGTACACAGCGTGACCCTAAATTTTACTATGTATGCCTATGCGAAATAGAGTGTTCTGATATGCTAAATATGAAGAAATAAGCGTTCTAAAATGCTTTAAAAATTCAAAGACATCTTTCAATGGTTAACTAACGCTAGGCGCAATATCAGACCTTAATATTGACCCATAATATTTAAATTGGACCAGGTATTATATTACAGGGTAATAGTGTACCCTGCCACAGGAAATAATTATAGGTCAATTAGGGGGTACACTATGTATATTTTAAATAGTGCATTAAAACAAGGAAATACGAAGACACTTTTCTATGTTAACTAACGGCACGGTATCGGATCTTAATATTGACCTATAATTTTTAAAATGGACCACGTATTATATCACAGGGTAATAGTGTACCCTACCACAGGAAATAATTATAGGTCAATTAGGGGGTACACAGCGTGACCCTAAAGTTTACTATGTATGCCTATGCGAAATAGAGTGTTCTGAGAAGCTTAAAATGAAGAAATAAGCGTTCTAAAATGCTTTAAAAATTCAAAGACATCTTTCAATGGTTAACTAACGCTAGGCGCAATATCAGACCTTAATATTGACCCATAATATTTAAATTGGACCAGGTATTATATTACAGGGTAATAGTGTACCCTACCACAAGAAATAATTATAGGTCAATTAGGGGGTACACTATGTATATTTTAAATAGTGCATTAAAACAAGGAAATACGAAGACTCTTTTCTATGTTAACTAACGGCACGGTTTCGGACCTTAATATTGACCTATACTTTTTAAATTGGACCTCGTATTATATTACAGGGTAATAGTGTACCCTAAGACAGGAAATAATTATAGGTCAATTAGGGGGTACACAGCGTGACCCTAAAGTTTACTATGTATGCCTATGCGAAATAGAGTGTTCTGAGAAGCTTAAAATGAAGAAATAAGTGTTCTAAAATGCTTTAAAAACTCAAAGACATCTTTCAATGGTTAACTAACGCAAGGCGCGATATCAGACCTTAATATGGAACCATAATATTTAAATTGGACCAGGAATTATATTACAGGGTAATAGTGTACCCTACCACAGGAATTAAATATAGGTCAATTAGGGGGTACACTATGTGTATTTTAAATAGTACATTAAAACAAGGAAATTCGAAGACTCTTTTCTATGTTAACTAACGGCACGGTATCGGACCTTAATATTGACCTATAATTTTTAAATTGGACCACGTATTGTATTACATGGTAATAGTGTACCCTACCACAGGAAATAATTATAGGTCAATTAGGGGGTACACAGCGTGACCCTAAAGTTTACTATGTATGCCTATGCTAAATAGAGTGTTCTGAGAAGCTTAAAATGAAGAAATAAGCGTTCTAAAATGCTTTAAAAATTCAAAGACATCTTTCAATGGTTAACTAACGCAAGGCGCGATATCAGACCTTAATATGGAACCATAATATTTAAATTGGACCAGGTATTATATTACAGGGTAATAGTGTACCCTACAACAGGAAATAATTATAGGTCAATTAGGGGGTACTCTATGTATATTTTAAATAGTGCATTAAAACAAGGAAATTCGAAGACACTTTTCTATGTTAACTAACGGCACGGTATCGGACCTTAATATTGACCTATAATTTTTAAATTGGACCACGTATTATATTTCCGGGTAATAGTGAACCCTACCACAGGAAATAATTATAGGTCATTTAGGGGGTACACAGCGTGACCCTAAAGTTTACTATGTATGCCTATGCGAAATAGAGTGTTTTGAGAAGCTTAAAATTAAGAAATAAGCGTTCTAAAATGCTTTAAAAATTCAAAGACATCTTTCAATGGTTAACTAACGCAAGGCGCGATATCAGACCTTAATATGGAACCATAATATTTAAATTGGAACAGGTATTATATTACAGGGTAAAAGTGTGCCCTACAACAGGAAATAATTATAGGTCAATTAGGGGGTACACTATGTATATTTTAAATAGTGCATTAAAACAAGGAAATTCGAAGACTCTTTTCTATGTTAGCTAACGGTAGGGTATCGGACCTTAATATTGACCTAAAATTTTTAAATTGGACCACGTATTATATTACAGTGTGATAGTGTACCCTACCACAGAAAATAATTATAGGTCAATTAGGGGGTACTCAGCATGACCCTAAAGTTTACTATGTATGCCTATGCGAAATAAAGTGTTCTGAGAAGCTTAAAATGAAGAAATAAGCGTTCTAAAATGCTTTAAAAATTCAAACACATCTTTCAATGGTTACCTAACGCAAGGCGCAATATCAGACCTTAATATTGACCCATAATATTTAAATTGGACCAGGTATTATATTACAGGGTAATAGTGTACCCTACCACAGGAAATAATTATAGGTCAATTAGGGGGTACACAGCGTGACCCTAAAGTTTACTATGTATGCCTAAGCGAAATAAAGTGTTCTGAGAAGCTTAAAAGGAGGAAATAAGCGTTCTAAAATGCTTTAAAAATTCAAAGACATTTTTCAATGTTTACTAACGGCACGGTATCGGACCTTAATATTGACCTATAATTTTTAAATTGGACCACGTATTATATTACAGGGTAATAGTGTACCCTACCACAGGAAATAATTATAGGCCATTTAGGGGGTACACAGCGTGACCCCAAAGTTTACTATGTATGCCTATGCGAAATAGAGTGTTCTGAGAAGCTTAAAATGAAGAAATAAGCGTTCTAAAATGCTTTAAAAATTCAAAGACATCTTTCAATGGTTAACTAACGCAAGGCGCGATATCAGACCTTAATATGGAACCATAATATTTAAATTGGACCAGGTATTATATTACAGGGTAATAGTGTACCCTACAACAGGAAATAATTATAGGTCAATTAGGGGGTACACTATGTATATTTTAAATAGTGCAATAAAACAAGGAAATACGAAGACATTTTTCAATGTTAACTAACGGCACGGTATCGGAACTTAATATTGACCTATAATTTTTAAATTGGACCACGTATTATATTACAGGGTAATAGTGTACCCTACCACAGGAAATAATTATAGGCCATTTAGGGGGTACACAGCGTGACCCCAAAGTTTACTATGTATGCCTATGCGAAATAGAGTGTTCTGAGAAGCTTAAAATGAAGAAATAAGCGTTCTAAAATGCTTTAAAAATTCAAAGACATCTTTCAATGGTTAACTAACGCAAGGCGCAATATCAGACCTTAATATTGACCCATATTATTTAAATTGGACCAGGTAGTATATTACAGGGTAATAGTGTACCCTACAGCAGGAAATAATTATAGGTCAATTAGGGGGTACACTATGTATATTTTAAATAGTGCATTAAAACAAGGAAATTCGAAGACACTTTTCTATGTTAACTAACGGCACGGTATCGGACCTTAATATTGACCTATAATTTTTAAATTAGACCACGTATTATATTACAGGGTAATAGTGTACCCTACCACAGGAAATAATTATAGGTCAATTAGGGGGTACACAGCGTGAACAAAAAGTTTACTATGTATGCCTATGCGAAATAGAGTGTTCTGAGAAGCTTAAAATGAAGAAATAAGCGTTCTAAAATGCTTTAAAAATTCAAAGACATCTTTCAATGGTTAACTAACGCAAGGCGCGATATCAGACCTTAATATGGAACCATAATATTTAAATTGGACCAGGTATTATATTACAGGGTAATAGTGTACCCTACAACAGGAAATAATTATAGGTCAATTAGGGGGTACACTATGTATATTTTAAATAGTGCATTAAAACAAGGAAATACGAAGATACTTTTCTATGTTAACTAACGGCACGGTATCGGACCTTAATATTGACCTATAATTTTCTAAATTGGACCACGAATTATATTACAGGGTAATAGTGTACCCTACCACAGGAAATAATTATAGGTCAATTAGGGGGTACACAGCGTGACCCTAAAGTTTACTATGTATGACTATGCGAAATAAAGTGTTCTGAGAAGCTTAAAATGAGGAAATAAACGTTCTAAAATGCTTTAAAAATTCAAAGACACTTTTCTGTGTTAATTAACGGCACGGTATCGGACCTTAATATTGACCTATAATTTTTAAATTGGACCACGTATTATATTACAGGGCAATAGTGTACCCTACCACAGGAAATAATTATAGGTCAATTAGGGGGTACACAGCGTGAACCTAAAGTTTACTATGTATGCCTATGCGAAATAGCGTGTTCTGAGAAGCTTAAAATGAAGAAATAAGCGTTCTAAAATGCTTTAAAAATTCAAAGACATCTTTCAATGTTTAACTAACGCAAGGCGCGATATCAGACCTTAATATTGACCCATAATATTTAAATTGGACCAGGTATTATATTACAGGGTAATAGTGTACCCTACCACAGGAAATAATTATAGGTCAATTAGGGGGTACACTATGTATATTTTAAATAGTGCATTAAAACAGGGAAATACGAAGACACTTTTCTATGTTAACTAACGGCACGGTATCGGACCTTAATATTGACCTATAATTTTTAAATTGCTCCACGTATTATATTACAGGGTGATAGTGTACCCTAAAACAGAAAATAATTATAGGTCAATTAGGGGGTACACAGCGGGACCCTAAAGTTTACTATGTATGCCTATGCGAAATAAAGTGTTCTGAGAAGCTTAAAATGAAGAAATAAGCGTTCTAAAATGCTTTAAAAATTCAAAGACATCTTTCAATGGTTAACTAACGCAAGGCGAAAAATCAGACCTTAATATTGACTAATAATATTTAAATTGGACCAGGTATTATATTACAGGGTAATAGTGTACCCTACCACAGGAAATAATTATAGGTCAATTAGGGGTTACACTATGTATATTTTAAATAGTGCATTAAAACAAGGAAATACGAAGACACTTTTCTATGTTAACTAACGGCACGGTATCGGGCTTTAATATTGACCTATAATTTTTAAATTGGACCACGTATTATATTACAGGGTAATAGTGTACCCTACCACAGGAAATAATTATAGGTCATTTAGGGGGTACACAGCATGACCCTAAAGTTTACTATGTATGCCTATGCGAAATAAAGTGTTCTGAGAAGCTTAAAATGAGGAAATAAACGTTCTAAAATGCTTTAAAAATTCAAAGACACTTTTCTATGTTAATAAACGGCACGGTATCGGACCTTAATATTGACCTATAAGTTTTAAATTGGACCACGTATTGTATTACAGGGTAATAGTGTACCCTACCACAGGAAATAATTATAGGTCAATTAGGGGGTACACAGCGTGACCCTAAAGTTTACTCTGTATGCCTATGCGAAATAGAGTCTTCTGAGAAGCTTAAAATGAAGAAATAAGCGTTCTAAAATGCTTTAAAAATTCAAAGACATCTTTCAATGGTTAACTAACGCAAGGCGCGATATCAGACCTTAATATGGAACCATAATATTTAAATTGGACCAGGTATTATATTACAGGGTAATAGTGTACCCTACAACAGGAAATAATTATAGGTCAATTAGGGGGTACTCTATGTATATTTTAAATAGTGCATTAAAACAAGGAAATTCGAAGACTCTTTTCTATGTTAACTAACGGTAGGGTATCGGACCTTAATATTGACCTAAAATTTTTAAATTGGAAAACGTATTATATTACAGGGTGATAGTGTACCCTACCACAGAAAATAATTATAGGTCAATTAGGGGGTACACAGCGTGACCCTAAAGTTTACTATGTATGCCTATGCGAAATAAAGTGTTCTGAGAAGCTTACAATGAAGAAATAAGCGTTCTAAAATGCTTTAAAAATTCAAAGACATCTTTCAATGGTTAACTAACGCAAGGCGTGATATCAGACCTTAATATAGAACCATAATATTTAAATTGGACCAGGTATTATATTACAGGGTAATAATGTACCCTACAACAGGAAATAATTATAGGTCAATTAGGGGGTACACTATGTATATTTTAAATAGTGCATTAAAACAAAGAAATTCGAAGACACTTTTCTATGTTAACTAACGGCACGGTATCGGACCTTAATATTGACCTATAATTTTTAAATTGGACCACGTATTATATTTCCGGGTAATAGTGTACCCTACCACAGGAAATAATTATAGGTCATTTAGGGGGTACACAGCGTGACCCTAAAGTTTACTATGTATGCCTATGCGAAATAGAGTGTTCTGAGAAGCTTAAAATTAAGAAATAAGCGTTCTAAAATGCTTTAAAAATTCAAAGACATCTTTCAATGGTTAACTAACGCAAGGCGCGATATCAGACCTTAATATAGAACCATAATATTTAAATTGGACCAGGTATTATATTACAGGGTAAAAGTGTGCCCTACAACAGGAAATAATTATAGGTCAATTAGGGGGTACACTATGTATATTTTAAATAGTGCATTAAAACAAGGAAATTCGAAGACTCTTTTCTATGTTAGCTAACGGTAGGGTATCGGACCTTAATATTGACCTAAAATTTTTAAATTGGACCACGTATTATATTACAGTGTGATAGTGTACCCTACCACAGAAAATAATTATAGGTCAATTAGGGGGTACTCAGCATGACCCTAAAGTTTACTATGTATGCCTATGCGAAATAAAGTGTTCTGAGAAGCTTAAAATGAAGAAATAAGCGTTCTAAAATGCTTTAAAAATTCAAACACATCTTTCAATGGTTACCTAACGCAAGGCGCAATATCAGACCTTAATATTGACCCATAATATTTAAATTGGACCAGGTATTATATTACAGGGTAATAGTGTACCCTACCACAGGAAATAATTATAGGTCAATTAGGGGGTACACAGCGTGACCCTAAAGTTTACTATGTATGCCTAAGCGAAATAAAGTGTTCTGAGAAGCTTAAAAGGAGGAAATAAGCGTTCTAAAATGCTTTAAAAATTCAAAGACATTTTTCAATGTTTACTAACGGCACGGTATCGGACCTTAATATTGACCTATAATTTTTAAATTGGACCACGTATTATATTACAGGGTAATAGTGTACCCTACCACAGGAAATAATTATAGGCCATTTAGGGGGTACACAGCGTGACCCCAAAGTTTACTATGTATGCCTATGCGAAATAGAGTGTTCTGAGAAGCTTAAAATGAAGAAATAAGCGTTCTAAAATGCTTTAAAAATTCAAAGACATCTTTCAATGGTTAACTAACGCAAGGCGCGATATCAGACCTTAATATGGAACCATAATATTTAAATTGGACCAGGTATTATATTACAGGGTAATAGTGTACCCTACAACAGGAAATAATTATAGGTCAATTAGGGGGTACACTATGTATATTTTAAATAGTGCAATAAAACAAGGAAATACGAAGACATTTTTCAATGTTAACTAACGGCACGGTATCGGAACTTAATATTGACCTATAATTTTTAAATTGGACCACGTATTATATTACAGGGTAATAGTGTACCCTACCACAGGAAATAATTATAGGCCATTTAGGGGGTACACAGCGTGACCCCAAAGTTTACTATGTATGCCTATGCGAAATAGAGTGTTCTGAGAAGCTTAAAATGAAGAAATAAGCGTTCTAAAATGCTTTAAAAATTCAAAGACATCTTTCAATGGTTAACTAACGCAAGGCGCAATATCAGACCTTAATATTGACCCATATTATTTAAATTGGACCAGGTAGTATATTACAGGGTAATAGTGTACCCTACAGCAGGAAATAATTATAGGTCAATTAGGGGGTACACTATGTATATTTTAAATAGTGCATTAAAACAAGGAAATTCGAAGACACTTTTCTATGTTAACTAACGGCACGGTATCGGACCTTAATATTGACCTATAATTTTTAAATTAGACCACGTATTATATTACAGGGTAATAGTGTACCCTACCACAGGAAATAATTATAGGTCAATTAGGGGGTACACAGCGTGAACAAAAAGTTTACTATGTATGCCTATGCGAAATAGAGTGTTCTGAGAAGCTTAAAATGAAGAAATAAGCGTTCTAAAATGCTTTAAAAATTCAAAGACATCTTTCAATGGTTAACTAACGCAAGGCGCGATATCAGACCTTAATATGGAACCATAATATTTAAATTGGACCAGGTATTATATTACAGGGTAATAGTGTACCCTACAACAGGAAATAATTATAGGTCAATTAGGGGGTACACTATGTATATTTTAAATAGTGCATTAAAACAAGGAAATACGAAGATACTTTTCTATGTTAACTAACGGCACGGTATCGGACCTTAATATTGACCTATAATTTTCTAAATTGGACCACGAATTATATTACAGGGTAATAGTGTACCCTACCACAGGAAATAATTATAGGTCAATTAGGGGGTACACAGCGTGACCCTAAAGTTTACTATGTATGACTATGCGAAATAAAGTGTTCTGAGAAGCTTAAAATGAGGAAATAAACGTTCTAAAATGCTTTAAAAATTCTAAGACACTTTTCTGTGTTAATTAACGGCACGGTATCGGACCTTAATATTGACCTATAATTTTTAAATTGGACCACGTATTATATTACAGGGCAATAGTGTACCCTACCACAGGAAATAATTATAGGTCAATTAGGGGGTACACAGCGTGAACCTAAAGTTTACTATGTATGCCTATGCGAAATAGCGTGTTCTGAGAAGCTTAAAATGAAGAAATAAGCGTTCTAAAATGCTTTAAAAATTCAAAGACATCTTTCAATGTTTAACTAACGCAAGGCGCGATATCAGACCTTAATATTGACCCATAATATTTAAATTGGACCAGGTATTATATTACAGGGTAATAGTGTACCCTACCACAGGAAATAATTATAGGTCAATTAGGGGGTACACTATGTATATTTTAAATAGTGCATTAAAACAGGGAAATACGAAGACACTTTTCTATGTTAACTAACGGCACGGTATCGGACCTTAATATTGACCTATAATTTTTAAATTGCTCCACGTATTATATTACAGGGTGATAGTGTACCCTAAAACAGAAAATAATTATAGGTCAATTAGGGGGTACACAGCGGGACCCTAAAGTTTACTATGTATGCCTATGCGAAATAAAGTGTTCTGAGAAGCTTAAAATGAAGAAATAAGCGTTCTAAAATGCTTTAAAAATTCAAAGACATCTTTCAATGGTTAACTAACGCAAGGCGAAAAATCAGACCTTAATATTGACTAATAATATTTAAATTGGACCAGGTATTATATTACAGGGTAATAGTGTACCCTACCACAGGAAATAATTATAGGTCAATTAGGGGTTACACTATGTATATTTTAAATAGTGCATTAAAACAAGGAAATACGAAGACACTTTTCTATGTTAACTAACGGCACGGTATCGGGCTTTAATATTGACCTATAATTTTTAAATTGGACCACGTATTATATTACAGGGTAATAGTGTACCCTACCACAGGAAATAATTATAGGTCATTTAGGGGGTACACAGCATGACCCTAAAGTTTACTATGTATGCCTATGCGAAATAAAGTGTTCTGAGAAGCTTAAAATGAGGAAATAAACGTTCTAAAATGCTTTAAAAATTCAAAGACACTTTTCTATGTTAATAAACGGCACGGTATCGGACCTTAATATTGACCTATAAGTTTTAAATTGGACCACGTATTGTATTACAGGGTAATAGTGTACCCTACCACAGGAAATAATTATAGGTCAATTAGGGGGTACACAGCGTGACCCTAAAGTTTACTCTGTATGCCTATGCGAAATAGAGTCTTCTGAGAAGCTTAAAATGAAGAAATAAGCGTTCTAAAATGCTTTAAAAATTCAAAGACATCTTTCAATGGTTAACTAACGCAAGGCGCGATATCAGACCTTAATATGGAACCATAATATTTAAATTGGACCAGGTATTATATTACAGGGTAATAGTGTACCCTACAACAGGAAATAATTATAGGTCAATTAGGGGGTACTCTATGTATATTTTAAATAGTGCATTAAAACAAGGAAATTCGAAGACTCTTTTCTATGTTAACTAACGGTAGGGTATCGGACCTTAATATTGACCTAAAATTTTTAAATTGGAAAACGTATTATATTACAGGGTGATAGTGTACCCTACCACAGAAAATAATTATAGGTCAATTAGGGGGTACACAGCGTGACCCTAAAGTTTACTATGTATGCCTATGCGAAATAAAGTGTTCTGAGAAGCTTACAATGAAGAAATAAGCGTTCTAAAATGCTTTAAAAATTCAAAGACATCTTTCAATGGTTAACTAACGCAAGGCGTGATATCAGACCTTAATATAGAACCATAATATTTAAATTGGACCAGGTATTATATTACAGGGTAATAATGTACCCTACAACAGGAAATAATTATAGGTCAATTAGGGGGTACACTATGTATATTTTAAATAGTGCATTAAAACAAAGAAATTCGAAGACACTTTTCTATGTTAACTAACGGCACGGTATCGGACCTTAATATTGACCTATAATTTTTAAATTGGACCACGTATTATATTTCCGGGTAATAGTGTACCCTACCACAGGAAATAATTATAGGTCATTTAGGGGGTACACAGCGTGACCCTAAAGTTTACTATGTATGCCTATGCGAAATAGAGTGTTCTGAGAAGCTTAAAATTAAGAAATAAGCGTTCTAAAATGCTTTAAAAATTCAAAGACATCTTTCAATGGTTAACTAACGCAAGGCGCGATATCAGACCTTAATATAGAACCATAATATTTAAATTGGACCAGGTATTATATTACAGGGTAAAAGTGTGCCCTACAACAGGAAATAATTATAGGTCAATTAGGGGGTACACTATGTATATTTTAAATAGTGCATTAAAACAAGGAAATTCGAAGACTCTTTTCTATGTTAGCTAACGGTAGGGTATCGGACCTTAATATTGACCTAAAATTTTTAAATTGGACCACGTATTATATTACAGTGTGATAGTGTACCCTACCACAGAAAATAATTATAAGTCAATTAGGGGGTACTCAGCGTGACCCTAAAGTTTACTATGTATGCCTATGCGAAATAAAGTGTTCTGAGAAGCTTAAAATGAAGAAATAAGCGTTCTAAAATGCTTTAAAAATTCAAAGACATCTTTCAATGGTTACCTAACGCAAGGCGCAATATCAGACCTTAATATTGACCCATAATATTTAAATTAGACCAGGTATTATATTACAGGGTAATAGTGTACCCTACCACAGGAAATAATTATAGGTCAATTAGGGGGTACACAGCGTGACCCTAAAGTTTACTATGTATGCCTATGCGAAATAAAGTGTTCTGAGAAGCTTAAAAGGAGGAAATAAGCGTTCTAAAATGCTTTAAAAATTCAAAGACATTTTTCAATGTTTACTAACGGCACGGTATCGGACCTTAATATTGACCTATAATTTTTAAATTGGACCACGTATTATATTACAGGGTAATAGTGTACCCTACCACAGGAAATAATTATAGGCCATTTAGGGGGTACACAGCGTGACCCCAAAGTTTACTATGTATGCCTATGCGAAATAGAGGGTTCTGAGAAGCTTAAAATGAAGAAATAAGCGTTCTAAAATGCTTTAAAAATTCAAAGACATCTTTCAATGGTTAACTAACGCAAGGCGCAATATCAGACCTTAATATTGACCCATAATATTTAAATTTGACCAGGTATTATATTACAGGGTAATAGTGTACCCTACCACAGGAAATAATTATAGGTCAATTAGGGGGTACACTATGTATATTTTAAATAGTGCATTAAAACAAGGAAATACGAAGACACTTTTCTATGTTAACTAACGGCACGGTATCGGACCTTAACATTGACCTATAATTTTTAAATTGGACCACGTATTATATTACAGGGTAATAGTGTACCCTACCACAGGAAATAATTATAGGTCAATTAGGGGGTGCACAGCGTGACCCCAAAGTTTACTATGTATGCCTATGCGAAATAGAGTGTTCTGAGAAGCTTAAAATGAAGAAATAGGCGTTCTAAAATGCTTTAAAAATTCAAAGACATCTTTCAATGGTTAACTAACGCAAGGCGCAATATCAGACCTTAATATTGACCCATATTATTTAAATTGGACCAGGTATTATATTACAGGGTAATAGTGTACCCTACCACAGGAAATAATTATAGGTCAATTAGGGGGTACACTATGTATATTTTAAATAGTGCATTAAAACAAGGAAATACGAAGACACTTTTCTATGTTAACTAACGGCACGGTATCGGACCTTAATATTGACATATACTTTTTAAATTGGACCACGTATTATATTACAGGGTTATAGTGTGCCCTACCACAGGAAATAATTATAGGTCAATTAGGGGGTACACAGCGGGACCCTAAAGTTTACAATGTATGCCTATGCGAAATAAAGTGTTCTGAGAAGCTTAAAATGAGGAAATAAGCGTTCTAAAATGCTTTAAAAATTCAAAGACATTTTTCAATGTTAACTAACGGCACGGTATCAGACCTTAATATTGACCCATATTATTTAAATTGGACCAGGTATTATATTACAGGGTAATAGTGTACCCTACCACAGGAAATAATGATAGGTCAATTAGGGGGTACACTATGTATATTTTAAATAGTGCATTAAAACAAGGAAATTCGAAGACACTTTTCTATGTTAACTAACGGCACGGTATCGGACCTTAATATTGACCTATAATTTATAAATTGGACCACGTATTATATTACAGGGTTATAGTGTACCCTACCACAGGAAATAATTATAGGTCAATTAGGGGGTACACAGCGTGACCCTAAAGTTTACAATGTATGCCTATGCGAAATAAAGTGTTCTGAGAAGCTTAAAATGAGGAAATAAGCGTTCTAAAATGCTTTAAAAATTCAAAGACATTTTTCTATGTTAACTAACGGCACGGTGTCAGACCTTAATATTGACTTATAATTTTTAAATTGGACCACGTATTATATTACAGGGTAATAGTGTACCCTACCACAGGAAATAAATATATGTCATTTAGGGGGGACACAGCGTGGTCCTAAATTTTACTATGTATGCCTATGCGAAATAGAGTGTTCTGAGAAGCTTAAAATGAAGAAATAGGCGTTCTAAAATGCTTTAAAAATTCAAAGACATCTTTCAATGGTTAACTAACGCAAGGCGCAATATCAGACCTTAATATTGACCCATATTATTTAAATTGGACCAGGTATTATATTACAGGGTAATAGTGTACCCTACCACAGGAAATAATTATAGGTCAATTAGGGGGTACACTATGTATATTTTAAATAGTGCATTAAAACAAGGAAATACGAAGACACTTTTCTATGTTAACTAACGGCACGGTATCGGACCTTAATATTGACATATACTTTTTAAATTGGACCACGTATTATATTACAGGGTTATAGTGTGCCCTACCACAGGAAATAATTATAGGTCAATTAGGGGGTACACAGCGGGACCCTAAAGTTTACAATGTATGCCTATGCGAAATAAAGTGTTCTGAGAAGCTTAAAATGAGGAAATAAGCGTTCTAAAATGCTTTAAAAATTCAAAGACATTTTTCAATGTTAACTAACGGCACGGTATCAGACCTTAATATTGACCCATATTATTTAAATTGGACCAGGTATTATATTACAGGGTAATAGTGTACCCTACCACAGGAAATAATGATAGGTCAATTAGGGGGTACACTATGTATATTTTAAATAGTGCATTAAAACAAGGAAATTCGAAGACACTTTTCTATGTTAACTAACGGCACGGTATCGGACCTTAATATTGACCTATAATTTATAAATTGGACCACGTATTATATTACAGGGTTATAGTGTACCCTACCACAGGAAATAATTATAGGTCAATTAGGGGGTACACAGCGTGACCCTAAAGTTTACAATGTATGCCTATGCGAAATAAAGTGTTCTGAGAAGCTTAAAATGAGGAAATAAGCGTTCTAAAATGCTTTAAAAATTCAAAGACATTTTTCTATGTTAACTAACGGCACGGTGTCAGACCTTAATATTGACTTATAATTTTTAAATTGGACCACGTATTATATTACAGGGTAATAGTGTACCCTACCACAGGAAATAAATATATGTCATTTAGGGGGGACACAGCGTGGTCCTAAATTTTACTATGTATGCCTATGCGATATAGAGTGTTCTGAGAAGCTTAAAATGAAGAAATAAGCGTTCTAAAATGCTTTAAAAATTCAAAGACATCTTTCAATGGTTAACTAACGCAAGGCGCAATATCAGACCTTAATATTGACCCATAATATTTAAATTTGACCAGGTATTATATTACAGGGTAATAGTGTACCCTACCACAGGAAATAATTATAGGTCAATTAGGGGGTACACTATGTATATTTTAAATAGTGCATTAAAACAAGGAAATACGAAGACACTTTTCTATGTTAACTAACGGCACGGTATCGGACCTTAACATTGACCTATAATTTTTAAATTGGACCACGTATTATATTACAGGGTAATAGTGTACCCTACCACAGGAAATAATTATAGGTCAATTAGGGGGTACACAGCGTGACCCCAAAGTTTACTATGTATGCCTATGCGAAATAGAGTGTTCTGAGAAGCTTAAAATGAAGAAATAGGCGTTCTAAAATGCTTTAAAAATTCAAAGACATCTTTCAATGGTTAACTAACGCAAGGCGCAATATCAGACCTTAATATTGACCCATATTATTTAAATTGGACCAGGTATTATATTACAGGGTAATAGTGTACCCTACCACAGGAAATAATTATAGGTCAATTAGGGGGTACACTATGTATATTTTAAATAGTGCATTAAAACAAGGAAATTCGAAGACACTTTTCTATGTTTACTAACGGCACGGTATCGGACCTTAATATTGACCTATAATTTATAAATTGGACCACGTATTATATTACAGGGTTATAGTGTGCCCTACCTCAGGAAATAATTATAGGTCAATTAGGGGGTACACAGCGTGACCCTAAAGTTTACAATGTATGCCTATGCGAAAAAAAGTGTTCTGAGAAGCTTAAAATGAGGAAATAAGCGTTCTAAAATGCTTTAAAAATTCAAAGACATTTTTCAATGTTAACTAACGGCACGGTGTCAGACCTTAATATTGACCTATAATTTTTAAATTGGACCACGTATTATATTACAGGGTAATAGTGTACCCTACCACAGGAAATAAATATATGTCATTTAGGGGGGACACAGCGTGACCCTAAATTTTACTATGTATGCCTATGCGATATAGAGTGTTCTGAGAAGCTTAAAATGAAGAAATAAGCGTTCTAAAATGCTTTAAAAATTCAAAGACATCTTTCAATGGTTAACTAACGCAAGGCGCAATATCAGACCTTAATATTGACCCATATCATTTAAATTGGACCAGGTATTATATTACAGGGTAATAGTGTACCCTACCACAGGAAATAATTATAGGTCAATTAGGGGGTACACTATGTATATTTTAAATAGTGCATTAAAACAAGGAAAAACGAAGACACTTTTCTATGTTAACTAACGGCACGGTATCGGACCTTAACATTGACCTATAATTTTTAAATTGGACCACGTATTATATTACAGGGTAATAGTGTACCCTACCACAGGAAATAATTATAGGTCAATTAGGGGGTACACAGCGTGACCCCAAAGTTTACTATGTATGCCTATGCGAAATAGAGTGTTCTGAGAAGCTTAAAATGAAGAAATAGGCGTTCTAAAATGCTTTAAAAATTCAAAGACATCTTTCAATGGTTAACTAACGCAAGGCGCGATATCAGACCTTAATATGGAACCATAATATTTAAATTGGACCAGGTATTATATTACAGGGTAATAGTGTACCCTACAACAGGAAATAATTATAGGTCAATTAGGGGGTACACTATGTATATTTAAAATAGTGCATTAAAACAAGGAAATACGAAGACTCTTTTCTATGTTAACTAACGGTAGGGTATCGGACCTTAATATTGACCTAAAATTTTTAAATTGGACCACGTATTATATTACAGGGTAATACTGCACCCTACCACAGGAAATAATTATAGGTTAATTAGGGGGTACACAGCGTGACCCCAAAGTTTACTATGTATGCCTATGCGAAATAGAGTGTTCTGAGAAGCTTAAAATGAAGAAATAAGCTTTCTAAAATGCTTTAAAAATTCAAAGACATCTTTCAATGGTTAACTAACGCAAGGCGCAATATCAGACCTTAATATTGACCCATAATATTTAAATTTGACCAGGTATTATATTACAGGGTAATAGTGTACCCTACCTCAGGAAATAATTATAGGTCAATTAGGGGGTACACTATGTATATTTTAAATAGTGCATTAAAACAAGGAAATACGAAGACACTTTTCTATGTTAACTAACGGCACGGTATCGGACCTTAACATTGACCTATAATTTTTAAATTGGACCACGTATTATATTACAGGGTAATAGTGTACCCTACCACAGGAAATAATTATAGGTCAATTAGGGGTACACAGCGTGACCCCAAAGTTTACTATGTATGCCTATGCGAAATAGAGTGTTCTGAGAAGCTTAAAATGAAGAAATAGGCGTTCTAAAATGCTTTAAAAACTCAAAGACATCTTTCAATGGTTAACTAACGCAAGGCGCAATATCAGACCTTAATATTGACCCATATTATTTAAATTGGACCAGGTATTATATTACAGGGTAATAGTGTACCCTACCACAGGAAATAATTATAGGTCAATTAGGGGGTACACTATGTATATTTTAAATAGTGCATTAAAACAAGGAAATTCGAAGACACTTTTCTATGTTAACTAACGGCACGGTATCGGACCTTAATATTGACCTATAATTTATAAATTGGACCACGTATTATATTACAGGGTTATAGTGTACCCTACCACAGGAAATAATTATAGGTCAATTAGGGGGTACACAGCGTGACCCTAAAGTTTACAATGTATGCCTATGCGAAATAAAGTGTTCTGAGAAGCTTAAAATGAGGAAATAAGCGTTCTAAAATGCTTTAAAAATTCAAAGACATTTTTCTATGTTAACTAACGGCACGGTGTCAGACCTTAATATTGACCTATAATTTTTAAATTGGACCACGTATTATATTACAGGGTAATAGTGTACCCTACCACAGGAAATAAATATATATCATTTAGGGGGGACACAGCGTGACCCTAAATTTTACTATGTATGCCTATGCGATATAGAGTGTTCTGAGAAGCTTAAAATGAAGAAATAAGCGTTCTAAAATGCTTTAAAAATTCAAAGACATCTTTCAATGGTTAACTAACGCAAGGCGCAATATCAGACCTTAATATTGACCCATAATATTTAAATTTGACCAGGTATTATATTACAGGGTAATAGTGTACCCTACCACAGGAAATAATTATAGGTCAATTAGGGGGTACACTATGTATATTTTAAATAGTGCATTAAAACAAGGAAATACGAAGACACTTTTCTATGTTAACTAACGGCACGGTATCGGACCTTAACATTGACCTATAATTTTTAAATTGGACCACGTATTATATTACAGGGTAATAGTGTACCCTACCACAGGAAATAATTATAGGTCAATTAGGGGGTACACAGCGTGACCCCAAAGTTTACTATGTATGCCTATGCGAAATAGAGTGTTCTGAGAAGCTTAAAATGAAGAAATAGGCGTTCTAAAATGCTTTAAAAATTCAAAGACATCTTTCAATGGTAAACTAACGCAAGGCGCAATATCAGACCTTAATATTGACCCATATTATTTAAATTGGACCAGGTATTATATTACAGGGTAATAGTGTACCCTACCACAGGAAATAATTATAGGTCAATTAGGGGGTACACTATGTATATTTTAAATAGTGCATTAAAACAAGGAAATTCGAAGACACTTTTCTATGTTTACTAACGGCACGGTATCGGACCTTAATATTGACCTATAATTTATAAATTGGACCACGTATTATATTACAGGGTTATAGTGTGACCTACCACAGGAAATAATTATAGGTCAATTAGGGGGTACACAGCGTGACCCTAAAGTTTACAATGTATGCCTATGCGAAAAAAAGTGTTCTGAGAAGCTTAAAATGAGGAAATAAGCGTTCTAAAATGCTTTAAAAATTCAAAGACATCTTTCAATGGTTAACTAACGCAAGGCGCGATATCAGACCTTAATATGGAGCCATAATATTTAAATTGGACCAGGTATTATATTACAGGGTAATAGTGTACCCTACAACAGGAAATAATTATAGGTCAATTAGGGGGTACACTATGTATATTTAAAATAGTGCATTAAAACAAGGAAATACGAAGACTCTTTTCTATGTTAACTAACGGTAGGGTATCGGACCTTAATATTGACCTAAAATTTTTAAATTGGACCACGTATTATATTACAGGGTAATACTGCACCCTACCACAGGAAATAATTATAGGTTAATTAGGGGGTACACAGCGTGACCCCAAAGTTTACTATGTATGCCTATGCGAAATAGAGTGTTCTGAGAAGCTTAAAATGAAGAAATAAGCTTTCTAAAATGCTTTAAAAATTCAAAGACATCTTTCAATGGTTAACTAACGCAAGGCGCAATATCAGACCTTAATATTGACCCATATTATTTAAATTGGACCAGGTATTATATTACAGGGTAATAAAGTACCGTACCACAGGAAATAATTATAGGTCAATTAGGGGGTACACTATGTATATTTTAAATAGTGCATTAAAACAAGGAAATACGAAGACACTTTTCTATGTTAACTAACGGCACGGTATCGGACCTTAATATTGACATATACTTTTTAAATTGGACCACGTATTATATTACAGGGTTATAGTGTGCCCTACCACAGGAAATAATTATAGGTCAATTAGGGGGTACACAGCGGGACCCTAAAGTTTACAATGTATGCCTATGCGAAATAAAGTGATCTGAGAAGCTTAAAATGAGGAAATAAGCGTTCTAAAATGCTTTAAAAATTCAAAGACATTTTTCAATGTTAACTAACGGCACGGTATCAGACCTTAATATTGACCCATATTATTTAAATTGGACCAGGTATTATATTACAGGGTAATAGTGTACCCTACCACAGGAAATAATGATAGGTCAATTAGGGGGTACACTATGTATATTTTAAATAGTGCATTAAAACAAGGAAATTCGAAGACACTTTTCTATGTTAACTAACGGCACGGTATCGGACCTTAATATTGACCTATAATTTATAAATTGGACCACGTATTATATTACAGGGTTATAGTGTACCCTACCACAGGAAATAATTATAGGTCAATTAGGGGGTACACAGCGTGACCCTAAAGTTTACAATGTATGCCTATGCGAAATAAAGTGTTCTGAGAAGCTTAAAATGAGGAAATAAGCGTTCTAAAATGCTTTAAAAATTCAAAGACATTTTTCTATGTTAACTAACGGCACGGTGTCAGACCTTAATATTGACCTATAATTTTTAAATTGGACCACGTATTATATTACAGGGTAATAGTGTACCCTACCACAGGAAATAAATATATGTCATTTAGGGGGGACACAGCGTGCCCCTAAATTTTACTATGTATGCCTATGGGATATAGAGTGTTCTGAGAAGCTTAAAATGAAGAAATAAGCGTTCTAAAATGCTTTAAAAATTCAAAGACATCTTTCAATGGTTAACTAACGCAAGGCGCAATATCAGACCTTAATATTGACCCATAATATTTAAATTTGACCAGGTATTATATTACAGGGTAATAGTGTACCCTACCACAGGAAATAATTATAGGTCAATTAGGGGGTACACTATGTATATTTTAAATAGTGCATTAAAACAAGGAAATACGAAGACACTTTTCTATGTTAACTAACGGCACGGTATCGGACCTTAACATTGACCTATAATTTTTAAATTGGACCACGTATTATATTACAGGGTAATAGTGTACCCTACCACAGGAAATAATTATAGGTCAATTAGGGGGTACACAGCGTGACCCCAAAGTTTACTATGTATGCCTATGCGAAATAGAGTGTTCTGAGAAGCTTAAAATGAAGAAATAGGCGTTCTAAAATGCTTTAAAAATTCAAAGACATCTTTCAATGGTTAACTAACGCAAGGCGCGATATCAGACCTTAATATGGAACCATAATATTTAAATTGGACCAGGTATTATAATACAGGGTAATAGTGTACCCTACAACAGGAAATAATTATAGGTCAATTAGGGGATGCACTATGTATATTTTAAATAGTGCATTAAAACAAGGAAATTCGAAGATTCTTTTCTATGTTAACTAACGGTAGGGCATCGGACCTTAATATTGACCCAAAATTTTTAAATTGGACCACGTATTATATTACAGGGTGATAGTGTACCCTACCACAGAAAATAATTATAGGTCAATTAGGGGGTACGCAGCGTGACCCTAAAGTTTACTATGTATGCCTATGCGAAATAAAGTGTTCTGAGAAGCGTAAAATGAAGAAATAAGCGTTCTAAAATGCTTTAAAAATTCAAAGACATCTGTCAATGGTTAACTAACGCAAGGCGCAATATCAGACCTTAATATTGTCCCATAATATTTAAATTGGACCAGGTATTATATTACAGGGTAATAGTGTACCCTACCACAGGAAATAATTACAGGTCAATTAGGGGGTACACTATGTATATTTTAAATAGTGCATTGAAACAAGGAAGTTCGAAGACACTTTTCTATGTTAACTAACGGCACGGTATCGGACCTTAATATTGAACTAGAATTTTTAAATTGGACCACGTACTATATTATAGGGTAATAGTGTAACCTACCTCAGAAAATAATTATAGGTCAATTAGGGGGAACACAGCGTGACCCTAAAGTTTAATATGTATGCCTATGCGAAATAAAGTGTTCTGAGAATCTTAAACTACAGCTGGACACTACACTGCCCTTATAGACCCTACCAAAGACTTAAGTTCTCAGTAGCGCTTCCGCTCCAATCAGTGGCCAAATATGGCGGACCCTCCATGGCCTTACTGCAGTACGTGTGCGGATTTATAGCCGCGTTGCGGGAGCCAAAATGGCAGGAAATTACACTGCCCTACTACGACACGCTAGTGCCTTTACTCCTCAGTTGGGCTTCCGCTCTAATCCGTGGCCAAAGATGGCGAACACTACCGCCCCCTAATGCCGCACGTGCACGGCTGTAGTGCCGCGTTGCAGTGGCGAAAATGGCAGGAAACTACACTGCCCAACTACTACACACCAGTGCCTTTACTCCTCAGTTCGGCTTCCGCTCTAAATAGTGGAAAAATATGGCGGACACTATGGCCCTTCAGCGGCACTCGCGCTGCTGTAGAGCCGCGTTTCGGTGGCCCAACATGTCGGACTCTTCCCAGCCCTACTACCACACGCCAGTGCCTTTACTCCTCAGTTCGGCTTCCGCTCTAATCTGTGACCAAAGAAGGCGGACACTCTATGGCATTTCTGCGGCACGTGCGCGGGTGTAGTGCCGCGTTGCTGTAGCTCAAATTGACGGATTCTGCACTGCCCAACTACGACACGACTGTGCCTTTTTTCCTCAGTTAGGCTTCCGCTCCACTCCGTGGCCAAAGATGGCGAACAGTCTATAGCCCTAGTGTGGCACGTCCGCGGCTGTAGTGCTGCGATGCAGTAGCCCTAAATGTCGGACTCTACACTGCCCTACTACGACACGGAAGTGCCTTTACTCCTCAGTTGGTCTTCCGCTCTAATCCCAGGCTAAAAAATGGCGAACACTCCAAGGCCCTAATGCTGCACGTGCACGGCTGTAGTGCCGCGTTGCAGAGGCGAAAATGGCAGGAAACTACACTTCCCTATGTCTACACACCAATGCCTTTACTCCTCAGTTCGGCTTCCGCTCTAATTAGTGACCAAGGAAGGCGGACACTCTATGGCCCTATTGCGGCACATGCGCGGCTGTAGTGCCGCGTTGCGGTGAACCAAAATGGTGGAATCTACACAGACCTACTACGACAAGCCAGTGAATTTACTCCTCAGTTCGGCTTCCGCTCTAAATAGTTTAAAAATATGGCGGACACTCATTGGTCCTCCTGCGGCTCGTGCGTGGCTGTAGTCAGGCGATGCGGTGGCCCAGCATGTCTGACGCTACACTGCCCGACTACGACACGCCAGTGCCTTCACTCCTCAGTTCGGCTTCCGCTCTAAATAGTGGAAAAATATGGCGGGCACTCCATGGTCCTACTGCGGCACGTGCGCTGCTTTAGTGACGCGTTGCGGAGGCCCAACATGTCGGACGCTACACTGCCCGACTACGGCACGCCTGTGCCTTTACTCCTCAGTTCGGCTTCCGCTCTAATCAGTGGCCAAAGATTGCGGACTGTTTATAGCCCTACTGCAGCACGTGTGCGGCTTTATAGCCGCGTTGCGGGGCCAAAATGGCAGGAAATTACACTGCCCTACTACGACACGCCAGTGCCTTTACTCCTCAGTTGGGCTTCCGCTCTAATCCGTGGCCAAAGATGGCGAACACTACCGCCCCCTAATGCCGCACGTGCACGGCTGTAGTGCTGCGCTGCAGTGGCGAAAATGGCAGAAAACTACACTGCCCAACTACTACACGCGAGTGCCTTTACTCCTCAGTTCGGCTTCCGCTCTAAATAGTGGAAAAATATGGCGGACACTCCATGGCCCTTCAGCGGCACTCGCGCGGCTGTAGAGCCGCGTTTCGGTGGCCCAACATGTCGGACTCTTCCCAGCCCTACTACCACACGCCTGTGCCTTTACTCCTCAGTTCGGCTTCCGCTCTAATCTGTGACCAAAGAAGGCGGACACTCTATGGCATTTCTGCGGCACGTGCGCGGCTGTAGTGCCGCGTTGCTGTAGCTCAAATTGACGGATTCTGCACTGCCCAACTACGACACGACTGTGCCTTTTCTCCTCAGTTGGGCTTCCGCTCCACTCCGTGGCCAAAGATGGCGAACAGTCTATAGCCCTAGTGTGGCATGTCCGCGGCTGTAGTGCTGCGTTGCAGTGGCCCAAAATGTCGGACTCTACACTGCCCTACTACGACACGCCAGTGCCTTTACTCCTCAGTTGGTCTTCCGCTCTAATCCCAGGCTAAAAAATGGCGAACACTCCAAGGCCCTAATGCTGCACGTGCACGGCTGTAGTGCCGCGTTGCAGAGGCGAAAATGGCAGGAAACTACACTGCCCTATTTCTACACACCAATGCCTTTAGTCCTCAGTTCGGCTTCCGCTCTAATTAGTGACCAAGGAAGGCGGACACTCTATGACCCTATTGCGGCACATGCGGTTCTGTAGTGCCGCGTTGCGGTGAACCAAAATGGTGGAATCTACACAGACCTACTACGACACGCCAGTGAATTTACTCCTCAGTTCGGCTTCCGCTCTAAATAGTGGAAAAATATGGCGGACACTCCATGGTCCTCCTGCGGCTCGTGCGGCGCTGTAGTCAGGCGATGCGGTGGCCCAGCATGTCTGACGCTACACTGCCCGTCTACGACACGCCAGTGCCTTCACTCCTCAGTTCGGCTTCCGCTCTAAATAGTGGAAAAATATGGCGGGCACTCCATGGTCCTACTGCGGCACGTGCGCTGCTTTAGTGACGCGTTGCGGAGGCCCAACATGTCGGACGCTACACTGCCCGACTACGGCACGCCTGTGCCTTTACTCCTCAGTTCGGCTTCCGCTCTAATCAGTGGCCAAAGATTGCGGACTGTTTATAGCCCTACTGCAGCACGTGTGCGGCTTTATAGCCGCGTTGCGGGGCCAAAATGGCAGGAAATTACACTGCCCTACTACGACACGCCAGTGCCTTTACTCCTCAGTTGGGCTTCCGCTCTAATCCGTGGCCAAAGATGGCGAACACTACCGCCCCCTAATGCCGCACGTGCACGGCTGTAGTGCTGCGCTGCAGTGGCGAAAATGGCAGAAAACTACACTGCCCAACTACTACACGCGAGTGCCTTTACTCCTCAGTTCGGCTTCCGCTCTAAATAGTGGAAAAATATGGCGGACACTCCATGGCCCTTCAGCGGCACTCGCGCGGCTGTAGAGCCGCGTTTCGGTGGCCCAACATGTCGGACTCTTCCCAGCCCTACTACCACACGCCTGTGCCTTTACTCCTCAGTTCGGCTTCCGCTCTAATCTGTGACCAAAGAAGGCGGACACTCTATGGCATTTCTGCGGCACGTGCGCGGCTGTAGTGCCGCGTTGCTGTAGCTCAAATTGACGGATTCTGCACTGCCCAACTACGACACGACTGTGCCTTTTCTCCTCAGTTGGGCTTCCGCTCCACTCCGTGGCCAAAGATGGCGAACAGTCTATAGCCCTAGTGTGGCATGTCCGCGGCTGTAGTGCTGCGTTGCAGTGGCGAGAAAGGCAGGAAACTACACTGCCCAACTGCTAGACGCCATTACATTTACTCCACAGTTCGGCTTCCGCTCTAATCAGTGGCCAAAGATGGCGGACAGTCTATAGCCCTTCTGCAGCACGTCCTCGGCTGAATGTGCCAAGTTGCGATTGCCCAAAATGTCGGACTCTACACTGCCCTACTACGACACGCCAGTGCCTTTACTCCTCAGTTGGTCTTCCGCTCTAATCCCAGGCTAAAAAATGGCGAACACTCCAAGGCCCTAATGCTGCACGTGCACGGCTGTAGTGCCGCGTTGCAGAGGCGAAAATGGCAGGAAACTACACTGCCCTATTTCTACACACCAATGCCTTTAGTCCTCAGTTCGGCTTCCGCTCTAATTAGTGACCAAGGAAGGCGGACACTCTATGACCCTATTGCGGCACATGCGGTTCTGTAGTGCCGCGTTGCGGTGAACCAAAATGGTGGAATCTACACAGACCTACTACGACACGCCAGTGAATTTACTCCTCAGTTCGGCTTCCGCTCTAAATAGTGGAAAAATATGGCGGACACTCCATGGTCCTCCTGCGACTCGTGCGGCGCTGTAGTCAGGCGATGCGGTGGCCCAGCATGTCTGACGCTACACTGCCCGTCTACGACACGCCAGTGCCTTCACTCCTCAGTTCGGCTTCCGCTCTAAATAGTGGAAAAATATGGCGGGCACTCCATGGTCCTACTGCGGCACGTTCGCGGCTTTAGTGACGCGTTGCGGTGGCCCAACATGTCGGACGCTACACTGCCCGACTACGGCACGCCTGTGCCTTTACTCCTCAGTTCGGCTTCCGCTCTAATCAGTGGCCAAAGATTGCGGACTGTCTATAGCCCTACTGCGGCACGTGAACGGCTGTAGTGCCGCGTTGCAGAGGCGAAAATGGCAGGAAACTACACTGCCCAACTACTACATGCCAGTGCCTTTACTCCTCAGTTCGGCTTCCGCTCTAAATAGTGGAAAAATATGGCGGACTCTCCATGGCCTTTCTGCGGCACGTGCACGACTGTAGTGCCGCGTTGCGGTGGCCCAACTTGTCGGTTGCTATACTGCCTGACTACAACACGCCAGTGCCTTTACTCCACAGTTCTGCTTCCGCTATAATCAGGAGCCAAAGATGGCGGACAGTCTATAGCCCTTCTGCGGCACGTCCACGGCTGAATGTGCCAAGTTGCGATTGCCCAAAATGGTGGACACTACACTGCCCTTCTAGACCCTACCAAAGACTTAAGTTCTCA
Source organism: Parasteatoda tepidariorum (assembly GCF_982258835.1). Classification (NCBI taxonomy): domain Eukaryota; kingdom Metazoa; phylum Arthropoda; class Arachnida; order Araneae; family Theridiidae; genus Parasteatoda; species Parasteatoda tepidariorum. Next base: position 97,114 of record NW_028257371.1, read on the forward strand.
GTAGCGCTTCCGCTCTAATCAGTGGCCAAATATGGCAGACACTTCATGGCCCTACTGCGGCACGTGTGCGGCTTTATAGCCGCGTTGCGGGGACCAAAATGGCAGGAAATTACACTGCCCTACTACTACACGCCAGTGCCTTTACTCCTCAGTTCGGCTTCCGCTATAAATAGTGGAAAAATATGGCGGACACTCCATGGCCCTTCAGCGGCACGTGCGCGGCTGTAGTGCCGCGTTGCTGTAATTGTCGGATTCTGCACTGCCCTACTACGACACGCCAGTGCCTTTACTCCTCAGATGGGCTTCCGCTCCACTCCGTGGCCAAAGATGGCGAACAGTCTATAGCCCTAGAGCGGCACGCCCGCGGCTGTAGTGCCGCGTTGCGGTGGCCCAAAATGTCAGACTCTACACTGCCCTACTACGACAGGCCAGTGCCTTTACTCCTCAGTTGGGCTTCCGCTCTAATCCCAGGCTTAAAAATGGCGAACTCTCCAAGGCCCTAATGCTGCACGTGCACGGCTATAGTGCCGCGTTGCGGTGGACAAATTGGCAGGAAACTACACTGCCCTATTTCTACACACCAGTGCATTTACTCCTCTGTTCTGCCTCCGCTCTCTTTAGTGACAAAAGAAGGCGTATACTCTATGGCCCTATTGCGGCACATGCGCGGCTGTAGTGTCGCGTTGCGGTGGCCTAAATTGTCGGACTCTACACTGCCCTACTACGACACACCAGTGCCTTTACTCCTCTGTTCGGCTTCCGCTCTAAATAGTGGAAAAAGATGGCGGACACTCCATGGCCCTTGAGCGGCACGTGCACGGCTGTAGTGCCGCGTTGTAGTGGCCAAAATGGCAGGAAACTACACTGCCCTACAACGAAAAGCCAGTGCCTTTACACCTCAGTTGCGCTTCCACTCTAATCACTGGCCAAAGATTTCGGACACTCCATGGTCCAACTGCGGCACATGCGCAACTGTAGTGCCGCGTTGTGGTGGCCCAAAATAGCGGACACTACACCGCCCTACATGACCCTACCAAAGACATAAGTTCTCAATTGCGCTTCCACACTAAGCATTGGCCAAAGATGGCGGACACTCCATAGCTCTAATGCGGCACGTCCGCGGCTGTAGTGCCGCGTTGCGGTTGCCCAAATTGTCGAACTCATCGCTATCCTACTACTAAACGCCAGTCCCATAACCCCTCAGTTGGGCTTCCGCTCTTATCCGTTGCCAAAGATTGCGGACCCTCCATGGCCCTACTGCGGCACGTGTGCGGCTTTATAGCTGCGTTGCGGGGGCCAAAATGGCAGGAAATTACACTGCTCTACTACGACACGCGAGTGCCTTTACTCCTCAGGTCGGTTTCCGCCGTAATCAGTGACCAAAGATGGCGGACTCTCCGTGGCCCTTCTGCGGCACGTGCACGACTGTAGTGCCGCGTTGCGGTGGCCTAACTTTTCAGTCGCTACACTGCCCTACTACGACACGCCAGTCCCTTTACCCCTCTGTTGGGTTTCCGCTCTAATCCGTAGCCAAAGATTGCGGACACTCCACGGTCCTAATGCTGCACGTGCACGGCTGTATTACCGCGTTGCGGTGGCCAAAATGGCAGGAAACTACACTGCCCTATTTCTACACGCCAGTGCCTTTACTCCTCATTTCGACTTCCGCTCAAATTAAAGAACAAAGAAGGCGGACACTCTATGGCCCTATTGCGGCACATGCGCGGCTGTAGTGCCGCGTTGCGGTGGCCTAAATTGTCGGACTCTACACTGCCCTACTACGACACACCAGTGCCTTTACTCCTCTGTTCGGCTTCCGCTCTAAATAGTGGAAAAAGATGGCGGACACTCCATGGCCCTTCAGCGGCACGTGCACGGCTGTAGCGCCGCGTTGCGGGGGCCAAAATGGCAGGAAACTACACTGCCCTACTACGACACGAAAGTGCCTTTATTCCTCAGTTGGGCTTCCGCTCTAATCCGTGGCCAAAAAATGGCGAACACTCCAAGGCCCTAATGCGGCACGTGCACGGCTGTAGTGCCACGTTGTGGTGGCCAAATTGGCAGGAAACTACACTGCCCTACAACGAAAAGCCAGTGCCATTACACCTCAGTTGGGCTTCCACTCTAATCAGTGGCCAAAGATTTCGGACACTCCATGGTCCAACTGCGGCACATGCGCAACTGTAGTGCCGCGTTGTGGTGGCCCAAAATAGCGGACACTACACCGCCCTACATGACAATACCAAAGACATAAGTTCTCAATTGCGCTTCCACACTAAGCATCGGCCAAAGATGGCGGACACTCCAAAGCTCTAATGCGGCACGTCCGCGGCTGTAGTGCCGCGTTGCGGTTGCCCAAATTGTCGAACTCATCGCTGTCCTACTACTAAACGCCAGTCCCATAACCCCTCAGTTGGGCTTCCGCTCTTATCCGTTGCCAAAGATTGCGGACCCTCCATGGCCCTACTGCGGCACGTGTGCGGCTTTATAGCTGCGTTGCGGGGGCCAAAATGGCAGGAAATCTCTACGACACGCGAGGTCTACTACGACACGCGAGTGCCTTTACTCCTCAGTTGGGCTTCCGCTCCACTCCGTGGCCAAAGATGGCGAACTGTCTATAGCCCTAGTGTGGCACGTCCGCGGCAGTAGTGCCGCGTTGCGGTGGCCGAAATGGCAGGAAATTACACTGTCCTGTTTCTACACACCAGTGCCTTTACTCCTCAGTTCGGATTCCGCTCTAATTAGTGACCAAAGAAGGCGGACACTCTATGGCCCTATTGCGGCACATGTGCGGCTGTAGTGCCGGGTTGCGGTGAACCAAAATGGTGGACTCTACACAGACCTACTTCGACACGCCAGTGCCTTTACTCCACAGTTGGGCTTCCGCTCTAATCCCAGGCTAAAAAATGGCGAACACTCCAAGGCCCTAATGCTGCACGTGCACGGTTGTAGTGCCGCGTTGCGGTGGCCAAAATGGCAGGAAATTACACTGCCCTATTTCTACACACCAGTGCCTTTACTCCTCAGTTCGGAATCCGCTATAAATAGTGGAAAAATATGGCGGACACTCCATGGCCCTTCAGCGGCACGTGCGCGGCTGTAGTGCCGCGTTGCTGTAGCTCAAATTGTCGGATTCTGCACTGCCCAACTACGACACGACTGTGCCTTTACTCCTCAGTCGGGCTTCCACTCCACTCCGTGGCCAAAGAATGCGAACAGTCTATAGCCCTAGTGTGGCACGTCCGCGGCTGTAGTGCCGCGTTGCGGTGGCCCAAAATGTCGGACTCTACACTGCCCTACTACGACACGGCAGTGCCTTTACTCCTCAGTTGGTCTTCCGCTCTAATCCCAGGCTAAAAAATGGCGAACACTCCAAGGCCCTAATGCTGCACGTGCAGTGCTGTAGTGCCGCGTTGCAGTGGCGAAAATGGCAGGAAACTACACTGCCCAACTACTACACGCCAGTGCCATTACTCCTCAGTTCGGCTTCCGCTCTAAATAGTGGGAAAATATGGCGGACACTCTATGGCATTTCTGCGGCACGTGCACGGCTTTAGTGCCGCGTTGCGGTGGCCAAAATGGCAGGAAACTACACTGTCCTATTTCTACAAACCAGTGCCTTTACTCCTCAGTAGGGCATCCGCTCTAATCTGTGTCCAAAGAAGGCGGACACTCCATGGTCCAACTGCGGCGCATGGGCAACTGTAGTGCCGCGTTGTGGTGGCCCAAAATAGCGGACACTACACTGCCCTACATGACCCTACCAAAGACTTAAGTTCTCAATTGCGCTTCCACTCTAAGCATTGGCCAAAAATAGGCGGACACTCCACAGCTCTAATGCGGCACGTCTGCGGATGTAGTGCCGTGTTGCGGTAGCCCAAATTGTCTAACTCTTCGCTGCCCTACTACGACACGCCAGTCCCATAACCCCTCATTTGGGATAACGCTCTTATCCGTTGCCAAAGATTGCGGACACTCCACGCTCCTATTGCGGCTTGTGCACAGCTGTAGTGCCGCGTTGCAGTGGCCAAAATGGCGGAAACTACTCTGCCCTACTACGACACGCGAGAGCCTTTACTCCTCAGGTCGGCTTCCGCCCTAATCAGTGACCAAAGATGACGGACCCTCCTTTTCCCTTCTGCGACACGTGCACGACTGTAGTGCCGCGTTGCGGTTGCCCAACTTGTCGGTCGCTACACTGCCCGACTACAACACGCCAGTGCTTTGATTCCACAGTTCTGCTTCCGCTCTAATCAGGAGCCAAAGAAGGCGGACAGTCTATAGCCCTTTTGCGGCACGTCCACGGCTGAATGTGCCAAGTTGCGATTGCCCAAAATGGTGGACACTACACTGCCCTTCGAGACCCTACCAAAGACTTAAGTTCTCAGTAGCGCTTCCGCTCTTATCAGTGGCCAAATATGGGCCATAAAGTGTCCGCCTTCCTTGGACACTAATTATAGCGGAAGCCGAACTGAGGAGTAAAGGCACTGGTGTGTAGAAATAGGGCAGTGTAGTTTCCTGCCATTTTGGCCACCGAAACGCGGCACTACAGCCGTGCGAGTGCCGCTGAAGGGCCATGGAGTGTCCGCCATATTTGGCCACGGAGTGGTGCGGAAGCCCAACTGAGGAGTAAAGGCACTGTCGTGTCGTAGTTGGGCAGTGCAGAATCCGACATTTTGGACTACCGCAAAGCGGCACTACAGCCGTGCACGTGCCGCTGAAGGGCCATGGAGTGTCCGCCAACTTTTTCCACTATTTAGAGCGGAAGCCGATCAGAGAGTAAAGGCACTGGTGTGTCGTAGTAGGGCAGTGTAGAGTCCGACAATTTAGGCCACCGCAACGCGGCACTACAGCCGCGCATGTGCCGCAATAGGGCCATAGAGTGTCCGCCTTCTTTGTTCACTAATTTGAGCGGAAGTCGAACTGAGGAGTAAAGGCACTGGCGTGTATAAATAGGGCAGTATTGTTTCCTGCCATTTTGGCCTCCGCAACGCGGTAATACAGCCGTGCACGTGCAGCATTAGGACGGTGGAGTGTCCGCCATCTTTGGCCACTGATTAGAGCGGAAGCGCAACTGAGAACTTAAGTCTTTGGTAGGGTCTTGTAGGGCAGTGTAGAGTCCGACATTTTGGACCCCGCATCGCGGCACTACAGCCGCTGACGTGCCACACTAGGGCTATAGACTGTTCGCCATCTTTGGCCACGGAGTGGAGCGGAAGCCCAACTGAGGAGTAAAGGCACAGTCGTGTCGTAGTTGGGCATTGCAGAATCCGTCAATTTGAGCTACAGCAACGCGGCACTACAGCCGCGCACGTGCCGCAGAAATGCCATAGAGTGTCCGCCTTCTTTGGTCACAGATTAGAGCGGAAGCCGAACTGAGGAGTAAAGGCACAGGCGTGTGGTAGTAGGGCTGGGAAGAGTCCGACATGTTGGGCCACCGAAACGCGGATCTACAGCCGCGCGAGTGCCGCTGAAGGGCCGTGGAGTGTCCGCCATATTTTTCCACTATTTAGAGCGGAAGCCGAACTGAGGAGTAAAGGCACTGGCGTGTAGTAGTTGGGCAGTGTAGTTTCCTGCCATTTTCGCCACTGCAACGCGGCACTACAGCCTTGCACGTGCGGCATTAGGGGGCGGTAGTGTTCGCCATCTTTGGCCACGGATTAGAGCGGAAGCCCAACTGAGGAGTAAAGGCACTGGCGTGTCGTAGTAGGGCAGTGTAATTTCCTGCCATTTTGGCCCCCGCAACGCGGCTATAAAGCCGCACACGTGCCGCAGTAGGGCCATGGAGGGTCCGCCATATTTGGCCACTGTTTAGAGATGAAGCGCTACTGAGAACTTAAGTCTTTGGTAGGGTCTTGTAGGGCAGTGTAGAGTCCCACATTTTGGACCCCGCATTGCGGCACTACAGCCGCTGACGTGCCACACTAGGGCTATAGACTGTTCGCCATCTTTGGCCACTATTTAGAGCGGAATCCGAGCTGAGGAGTAAAGGCACTGGCGTGCAGTAGTAGGACAGTGTAGTTTCCTGCCATTTTCGATACTGCAACACGGCACTACAGCCGTGCACTTGCCGCATTAGGGAGCGGGAGTGTTCGCCATCTTTGGCCACGGATTAGAGCGGTAGCCCAACTGAGGAGTAACGGCTCTGGCGTGTCGTAGTTGGGCAGTGTAGCTTCCTGACATTTTGGCCTACGCAACGTGGCTATAAATCCGCACACGTGGCGCAGTAGGGCTATAAAGTGTCCGCCTTCCTTGGACACTAATTATAGCGGAAGCCGAACTGAGGAGTAAAGGCACTGGTGTGTAGAAATAGGGCAGTGTAGTTTCCTGCCATTTTGGCCACCGCAACGCAGCACTACAGCCGTGCACGAGCCGCAGAAATGCCATAGAGTGTCTGCCTTCTTTGGTCACAGATTAGAGCGGAGGCCGAACTGAGGAGTAAAGGCACAGGCGTGTCGTAGTAGGGCAGTGTAGAGTCCGACATTTTGGGCCACCGCAACGCGGCACTACAGCCGCGGACCTGCTGCTCTAGGGCCATAGACTGTTCGCCATCTTTGGCCACGGAGTGGTGCGGAAGCCCAACTGAGGGGTAAAGGCACTGTCGTGTCGTATTTGGGCAGTGCAGAATCCGACATTTTGGACTACCGCAAAGCGGCACTACAGCCGCGCACGTGCCGCAGAAATGCCTTAGAGTGTCCGCCTTCTTTCGTCAAAGATTAGAGCGGAAGCCGAACTGAGGAGTAAAGGCACCGGCGTGTGGTAGTAGGGCAGGGAAGAGTCCGACATGTTGGTCCACCGAAACGCGGCGCTACAGCCGTGCGAGTGCCGCTGAAGGGCCATGGAGTGTCCGCCATATTTTTCCACTATTTAGAGCGGAAGCCGAACGGAGGAGTAATGGCACTGGCGTGTAGTAGTTGGGCATTGTAGAGTCCGAAATTTTGGGCCGCTGCAACGCGACACAATAGCCGCGCATGTGCCGCAATAGGGCCATAGAGTGTCTGCCTTCTTTGTTCACTAATTTGACGGAAGTCGAACTGAGGAATAAAGGTACTGGCGTGTAGAAATAGGGCAGTATTGTTTCCTGCCATTTTGGCCACCGCAACGCGGTAATACAGTCGTGCACGTGCAGCATTAGGACCGTGGAATGTCCGCCATCTTTGGCCACTGATTAGAGCGGAAGCGCAACTGAGAACTTATATCTTTGGTAGGGTCTTGTAGGGCAGTGTAGAGTCCGACATTTTGGTCCCCGCATCGCGGCACTACTGCCGCGCATGTGCCGCAATAGGCCCATAAAGCGTCCGCCTTCCTTGGACACTAATTATAGCGGAAGCCGAACTGAGGAGTAAAGGCACTGGTGTGTAGAAATAGGGCAGTGTAGTTTCCTGCCATTTTGGCCACCGAAACGCGGCACTACAGCCGTGCGAGTGCCGCTGAAGGGCCATGGAGTGTCCGCCATATTTGGCCACGGAGTGGTGTGGAGGCCCAACTGAGGAGTAAAGGCACTGTCGTGTCGTAGTTGGGCAGTGCAGAATCCGACATTTTGGACTACCGCAAAGCGGCACTACAGCCGCGCACGTGCCGCAGAAATGCCATAGAGTGTCCGCCTTCTTTCGTCACAGATTAGAGCGGAAGCCGATCTGAGGAGTAATGGCACTGGCGTGTAGTAGTTGGGCAGTGTAGAGTCCGAAATTTTGGGCCACTGCAACGCGACACAATAGCCGCGCATGTGCAGCATTAGGACCGTGGACTGTCCGCAATCTTTGGCCACTGATTAGAGCGGAAGCGCAACTGAGAACTTAAGTCTTTGGTAGGGTTTTGTAGGGCAGTGTAGAGTCCGACATTTTGGACACCGCAACGCGGCACTACAGCCGCGGACGTGCCGCACTAGGGCTATAGACTGTTCGTCTTTTTGGCCACTGATTAGAGCGGAAGCCCAACTGAGGAGTAAAGGCACTGGCGTGTCGTAGTAGGGCAGTGTAGAGTCCGACATTTTGGGCAATCGCAACTTGGCACATTCAGCCGAGGACGTGCTGCAGAAGGGCTATAGACTGTCCGCCGTCTTTGGCCACTGATTAGAGCGGAAGCCGAACTGTGGAGTAAATGTAATGGCGTCTAGCAGTTGGGCAGTGTAGTTTCCTGCCTTTCTCGCCACTGCAACGCAGCACTACAGCCGTGCACGTGCCGCAGTAGGGCTATAGACAGTCCGCAATCTTTGGTCACTGATTAGAGCAGAAGTCGAACTGAGGAGTAAAGTCACTGGCGTGTCGTAGTCGGGCAGTGTAGCGTCCGACATGTTGGGCCACCGCAACGCGTCACTAAAGCCGCGTACGTGCCGCAGTAGGACCATGGAGTGCCCGCCATATTTTTCCACTATTTAGAGCGGAAGCCGAACTGAGGAGTGAAGGCACTGGCGTGTCGTAGTCGGGCAGTGTAGCGTCAGACATGCTAGGCCACCGCATCGCGTCACTACAGCCGCGCACGAGCCGCAGGAGGACCATGGAGTGTCCGCTATATTTTTCCACTATTTAGAGCGGAAGCCGAACTGAGGAGTAAATTCACTGGCGTGTCGTAGTAGGTCTGTGTAGATTCCACCATTTCGGTTCACCGCAACGCGGCACTACAGCCGCGCATGTGCCGCAATAGGGCCATGAGTGTCCGCCTTCCTTGGTCACTAATTAGAGCGGAAGCCGAACTGAGGAGTAATGGCACTGGCTGTAATAGTTGGGCAGTGTAGTTTCCTGCCATTTTCGCCTCTGCAACGCGGCACTACAGCCATGCACGTGCAGCATTAGGGCCTTGGAGTGTTCGCCATTTTTTAGCCTGGGATTAGAGCGGAAGACCAACTGAGGAGTAAAGGCACTGGCGTGTCGTAGTAGGGCTGTGTAGAGTCCAACATTTTGGGCCACTGCAACGCGGCAGTACAGCCGCGGACGTGCCACACTAGGGCTATAGACTGTTCGCCATATTTGGCCACTGTTTAGAGCGGAAGCGCTACTGAGAACTTAAGTCTTTGGTAGGGTCTAGAAGGGCAGTGTAGTGTCCACCAATTTGGGCAATCGCAACTTGGCACATTCAGCCGTTGACGTGCCGCAGAAGGGCTATAGACTGTCCGCCATCTTTGGCTCGTGATTAGAGTGGAAGCAGAACTGTGGAGTAAAGGCACTGGCGTGTTGTAGTCAGGCAGTGTAGCGACTGAAATGTTGGGCCACCGCAACGCGGCACTACAGTCGTGCACGTGCCGCAGAAGGGCCACGGAGAGTCCGCAATCTTTAGCAACGGATAAGAGCGGAAGCCCATCTGAGGGGTTATGGGACTGGCGTTTAGTAGTAGGATAGCGATGAGTTCGACAATTTGGGCAACCGCAACGCGGCACTACAGCCGCGGACGTGCCGCATTAGAGCTATGGAGTGTCCGCCATCTTTGGCCAATGCTTAGTGTGGAAGCGCAATTGAGAACTTATGTCTTTGGTAGGGTCATGTAGGGCGGTGTAGTGTCCGCTATTTTGGGCCACCACAACGCGGCACTACAGTTGCGCATGTGCCGCAATAGAGCCATAGAGTGTCCGCCTTCTTTGTTCACTAATTTCAGCGGAAGTCGAACTGAGGAGTAAAGGCACTGGCGTGTAGAAATAGGGCAGTGTAGTTTCCTGCCATTTTGGCCAGCGCAACGCGGTAATACAGCCGTGCACGTGCAGCATTAGGACCGTGGAGTGTCCGCAATCTTTGGCTACGGATTAGAGCGGAAACCCAACAGAGGGGTAAAGGGACTGGCGTGTCGTAGTAGGGCAGTGTAGAGTCCGACATTTTGGACACCGCAACGCGGCACTACAGCCGCGAACGTGCCGCAGTAGAGCTATGGAGTGTCCACCATCTTTGACCACTGATTAGAGTGGAAGCGCAACTGAGAACTTAAGTCTTTGGTAGGGTCTTGTAGTTCAGTGTAGTGTCCGCTATTTTGGGCCACCACAACGCGGCACTACAGCCGCGAACGTGCCGCACTAGGGCTATAAACTGTTCGCCATCTTTGGAAACTAATTAGAGCTGAAGCCCAACTGTGGAGTAAAGGCACTGGCGTTTTGTAGTCGGACTGTGTAGAGTTCAACAAGTTGGGCCACCTCAACGTGGCACTACAGCCGTGCACGTGCCGCTGAAGGCCCATAGAGTGTACGCCTTCTTTGGTCACTAAAGAGAGCGGAGGCAGAACAGAGGAGTAAATGCACTGGTGTGTAGAAATAGGGCAGTGTAGTTTCCTGCCAATTTGTCCACCGCAACGCGGCACTACAGCCGTGCACGTGCAGCATTAGGGCCTTGGAGAGTTCGCAATTTTTTAGCCTGGGATTAGAGCGGAAGCCCAACTGAGGAGTAAAGGCACTGGCCTGTCGTAGTAGGGCAGTGTAGAGTCTGACATTTTGGGCCACCGCAACGCGGCACTACAGCCGCGGGCGTGCCGCTCTAGGGCTATAGACTGTTCGCCATCTTTGGCCACGGAGTGGAGCGGAAGCCCATCTGAGGAGTAAAGGCACTGGCGTGTCGTAGTAGGGCAGTGCAGAATCCGACATTTTGGGCTACCGCAACGTTGCACTACAGCCGCACACGTGCCGCAGGATTGCCATAGAGTGTCCGCCTTCTTTGGTCACAGATTAGAGCGGAAGCCGAACTGAGGAGTAAAGGCACTGGTGTGTAGAAATAGGGCAGTGTAGTTTCCTGCCATTTTTGCCACCGCAACGCGGCACTAAAGCCGTGCACGTGCCGCAGAAATGCCATAGAATGTCCGCCATATTTTTCAACTATTTAGAGCGGAGGCCGAACTGAGGAGTAATGGCACTGGCGTGAAGTAGTTGGGCAGTGTAGTTTCCTGCCATTTTCGCCACTGCAACGCGGCACTACAGCCGTGCACGTGCAGGATTAGGGCCTTGGAGTGTTCGCCATTTTTTAGCATGGGATTAGAGCGGAAGACCATCTGAGGAGTAAAGGCACTGGCGTGTCGTTGTTGGGCAGTGCAGAATCCGACAATTTGAGCTACAGCAACGCGGCACTACAGCCGCGCACGTGCCGCTGAAGGGCCATGGAGTGTCCGCCATATTTTTCCACTATTTATAGCGGAAGCCGAACTGAGGAGTAAAGGCACTGGCGTGTAGTAGTAGGGCAGTGTAATTTCCTGCCATTTCGGTCCCCGCAACGCGGCTATAAAGCCGCACACGTGTCGCAGTAGGGCCATAAAGTGTCTGCCATATTTGGCCACTGATTAGAGCGGAAACGCTACTGAGAACTTAAGTCTTTGGTAGGGTCTAGAAGGGCAGTGTAGTGTCCACCATTTTGGGCAATCGCAACTTGGCACATTCAGCCGTGGACGTGCCGCAGAAGGGCTATAGACTGTCCGCCATCTTTGGCTCCTGATTAGAGCGGAAGCAGAACTGTGGAGTAAAGGCACTGGCGTGTTGTAGTCAGGCAGTATAGCGACCGACAAGTTGGGCCACCGCAACGCGGCACTACAGTCGTGCACGTGCCGCAGAAAGGCCATGGAGAGTCCGCCATCTTTGGTCACTGATTAGGGCGGAAGCCGACCTGAGAAGTAAAGGCACTCGCGTGTCGTAGCAGGGCAGTGTAATTTCCTGCCAATTTGGCCACCGCAACGCGGCACTACAGCCGTGCAAGTGCAGCATTAGGGTCTTGGAGAGTTCGCCATTTTTTAGCCTGGGATTAGAGCGGAAGCCCAACTGAGGAGTAAAGGCACTGGCGTGTCGTAGTAGGGCAGTGTAGAGTCTGACATTTTGGGCCACCGCAACGCGGCACTACAGCCGCGGGCGTGCCGGTCAAGGGGTATAGACTGTTCGCCATCTTTGGCCACGGAGTGGAGCGGAAGCCCAACTGAGGAGTAAAGGCACTGGCGTGTCGTAGTAGGGCAGTGCAGAATCCGACATTTTGGGCTACCGCAACGCGGCACTACAGCCACGCACGTGCCGCAGAATTGCCATAGAGAGTCCGCCTTCTTTGGTCACAGATTAGAGCGGAAGCCGAACTGAGGAGCAAAGGCACTGGCGTGTAGAAACAGGGCAGCGTAGTTTCCTGCCATTTTGGCCACCGCAACGCGGCACTAAAGCCGTGCACATGCCGCAGAAATGCCATAGAGTGTCCGCCATAATTTTCCACTATTTAGAGCGGAAGCCGAACTGAGGAGTAATGGCACTGGCGTGTAGTAGTTGGGAGTGTAGTTTCCTGCCATTTTCGCCACTGCAACGCGGCACTACAGCCGTGCACGTGCAGCATTAGGGCCTTGGAGTGTTCGCCATCTGCCACACTAGGGCTATAGACTGTTCGCCATCATTGGCCACGGAGTGGAGCGGAAGCCCATCTGAGGAGTAAAGGCACTGTCGTGTCGCAGTTGGGCTGCGCTGAATCCGACAATTTGGGCTACCGCTACTCGGCACTACTGCCGCGCACGTGCCGCAGAAATGCCATAGAGTGTCCGCCTTCTTTGGTCACAGATTAGAGCGGAAGCCGAACTGAGGAGTAAAGGCACAGGCGTGTGGTCGTAGGGCTGGGAAGAGTCCGACATGTTGGGCCACCGAAACGCGGCATTTCAGCCGCGCGAGAGCCGATGAAGGGCCATGGAGTGTCCGCCATATTTTTCCACTATTTAGAGCGGAAGCCGAACTGAGGAGTAAAGGCACTGGCGTGTAGTAGTTGGGCAGTGTAGTTTCCTGCCATTTTCGCCACTGCAACGCGGCACTACAGCCGTGCACGTGCGGCATTAGGGGGCGGTAGTGTTCGCCATCTTTGGCCACGGATTAGAGCGGAAGCCCTTCTGAGGAGTAACGGCACTGGCGTGTCGTAGTAGGGCCGTGTAATTTCCTGCCATTTTGGCCCCCGCAAACGCTGCTATAAAGCCGCAAAGGTGCCGAAGTAGGGCCATGGAGGGTCCGCCATATTTGGCCACTGATAAGAGCGGAAGCGCTACTGAGAACTTAAGTCTTTGGTAGGGTCTCGAAGGGCAGTGTAGTGTCCACCATTTTGGGCAATCGCAACTTGGCACATTCAGCCGTGGACGTGCCGCAAAAGGGCTATAGACTGTCCGCCTTCTTTGGCTCCTGATTAGAGCGGAAGCAGAACTGTGGAATCAAAGCACTGGCGTGTTGTAGTCGGGCAGTGTAGCGACCGACAAGTTGGGCAACCGCAACGCGGCACTACAGTCGTGCACGTGTCGCAGAAGGGAAAAGGAGGGTCCGTCATCTTTGGTCACTGATTAGGGCGGAATCCGACCTGAGGAGTAAAGGCTCTCGCGTGTCGTAGTAGGGCAGAGTAGTTTCCGCCATTTTGGCCACTGCAACGCGGCACTACAGCTGTGCACAAGCCGCAATAGGAGCGTGGAGTGTCCGCAATCTTTGGCAACGGATAAGAGCGTTATCCCAAATGAGGGGTTATGGGACTGGCGTGTCGTAGTAGGGCAGCGAAGAGTTAGACAATTTGGGCTACCGCAACACGGCACTACATCCGCGGACGTGCCGCATTAGAGCTGTGGAGTGTCCGCCTATTTTTGGATAATGCTTAGAGTGGAAGCGCAATTGAGAACTTAAGTCTTTGGTAGGGTCATGTAGGGCAGTGTAGTGTCCGCTATTTTGGGCCACCACAACGCGGCACTACAGTTGCCCATGCGCCGCAGTTGGACCATGGAGTGTCCGCCTTCTTTGGACACAGATTAGAGCGGATGCCCTACTGAGGAGTAAAGGCACAGTCGTGTCGTAGTTGGGCAGTGCAGAATCCGACAATTTGAGCTACAGCAACGCGGCACTACAGCCGCGCACGTGCCGCTGAAGGGCCATGGAGTGTCCGCCATATTTTTCCACTATTTATAGCGGATTCCGAACTGAGGAGTAAAGGCACTGGTGTGAAGAAATAGGGCAGTGTAATTTCCTGCCATTTTGGCCACCGCAACGCGGCACTACAACCGTGCACGTGCAGCATTAGGGCCTTGGAGTGTTCGCCATTTTTTAGCCTGGGATTAGAGCGGAAGCCCAACTGTGGAGTAAAGGCACTGGCGTGTCGAAGTAGGTCTGTGTAGAGTCCACCATTTTGGTTCACCGCAACCCGGCATTACAGCCGCACATGTGCCGCAATAGGGCCATAGAGTGTCCGCCTTCTTTGGTCACTAATTAGAGCGGAAGTCGAACTGAGGAGTAAAGGCACTGGCGTGTATAAATAGGGCAGTATTGTTTCCTGCCATTTTGGACACCGCAACGCGGTAATTTAGCCGTGCACGTGCAGCATTAGGACCGTGGAGTGTCCGCCATCTTTGGCCACTGATTAGAGCGGAAGCGCAACTGAGAACTTAAGTCTTTGATAGGGTCTTGTAGGGCAGTGTAGAGTCCGACATTTTGGACCCCGCATCGCGGCACTACAGCCGCTGACGTGCCACACTAGGGCTATAGACTGTTCGCCATCTTTGGCCACTATTTAGAGCGAAATCCGAGCAGAGGAGAAAAGGCACTGGCGTGCAGTAGTAGGGCAGTGTAGCTTCCTGACATTTTGGCCTACGCAACGTGGCTATAAAGCCGCACACGTGGCGCAGTAGGGCCATGGAGGCTCCGCCAACTTTGGCCACGGATTAGAACGGAAGCGCAACTGAGGAGTGAAGGCACAGGCGTGGCGCAACTGAGAACGTAAGTCTTTGGTAGGGTCTTGTAGGGCGTAGTAGTTTCCTGTCATTTTGGCCATCGCAACGCGGTGCTACAGCCGTGCACGTGCAGCATTAGGACAGTGGAGCGTCCGCCATCTTTTTCCACTATTTAGAGCGGAAGCCGAACGGAGGAGTAAAGGCACTGGTGTGTCGTAGTAGAGCAGTGTAGAGTCCGACATTTTGGACTACCGCAAAGCGGCACTACAGCCGCGCACGTGCCGCAGAAATGCCATAGAGTGTCCGCCTTCTTTGTTCACTAATTTGACGGAAGTCGAACTGAGGAATAAAGGTACTGGCGTGTAGAAATAGGGCAGTATTGTTTCCTGCCATTTTGGCCACCGCAACGCGGTAATACAGCCGTGCACGTGCAGCATTAGGACCGTGGAGTGTCCGCCATCTTTGGCCACTGATTAGAGCGGAAGCGCAACTGAGAACTTAAGTCTTTGGTAGGGTCTTGTAGGGCAGTGTAGAGTCCGACATTTTGGACCCCGCATCGCGGCACTACAGCCGCTGACGTGCCACACTAGGGCTATAGACTGTTCGCCATCTTTGGCCACGGAGTGGAGCGGAAGCCCAACTGAGGAGTAAAGGCACAGTCGTGTCGTAGTTGGGCATTGCAGAATCCGTCAATTTGAGCTACAGCAACGCGGCACTACAGCCGCGCACGTGCCGCAGAAATGCCATAGAGTGTCCGCCTTCTTTGGTCACAGATTAGAGCGGAAGCCGAACTGAGGAGTAAAGGCACAGGCGTGTGGTAGTAGGGCTGGGAAGAGTCCGACATGTTGGGCCACCGAAACGCGGCATTTCAGCCGCGCGAGCGCCGCTGAAGGGCCATGGAGTGTCCGCCATATTTTTCCACTATTTAGAGCGGAAGCCGAACTGAGGAGTAAAGGCACTGGCGTGTAGTAGTTGGGCAGTGTAGTTTCCTGCCATTATCGCCACTGCAACGCGGCACTACAGCCGTGCACGTGCGGCATTAGGGGGCGGTAGTGTTCGCCATCTTTGGCCACGGATTAGAGCGGAAGCCCTTCTGAGGAGTAACGGCACTGGCGTGTCGTAGTAGGGCCGTTTAATTTCCTGCCATTTTGGCCCCCGCAAACGCTGCTATAAAGCCGCACACGTGCCGAAGTAGGGCCATGGAGGATCCGCCATATTTGGCCACTGATAAGAGCGGAAGCGCTACTGAGAACTTAAGTCTTTGGTAGGGTCTCGAAGGGCAGTGTAGTGTCCACCATTTTGGGCAATCGCAACTTGGCACATTCAGCCGTGGACGTGCCGCAAAAGGGCTATAGACTGTCCGCCTTCTTTGGCTCCTGATTAGAGCGGAAGCAGAACTGTGGAATCAAAGCACTGGCGTGTTGTAGTCGGGCAGTGTAGCGACTGACAAGTTGGGCAACCGCAACGCGGCACTACAGTCGTGCACGTGTCGCAGAAGGGAAAAGGAGGGTCCGTCATCTTTGGTCACTGATTAGGGCGGAAGCCGACCTGAGGAGTAAAGGCTCTCGCGTGTCGTAGTAGGGCAGAGTAGTTTCCGCCATTTTGGCCACTGCAACGCGGCACTACAGCTGTGCACAAGCCGCAATAGGAGCGTGGAGTGTCCGCAATCTTTGGCAACGGATAAGAGCGTTATCCCAAATGAGGGGTTATGGGACTGGCGTGTCGTAGTAGGGCAGCGAAGAGTTAGACAATTTGGGCTACCGCAACACGGCACTACATCCGCGGACGTGCCGCATTAGAGCTGTGGAGTGTCCGCCTATTTTTGGCCAATGCTTAGAGTGGAAGCGCAATTGAGAACTTAAGTCTTTGGTAGGGTCATGTAGGGCAGTGTAGTGTCCGCTATTTTGGGCCACCACAACGCGGCACTACAGTTGCGCATGTGCCGCAGTTGGACCATGGAGGGTCCGAAATCTTTGGCCACTGATTAGAGTGGAAGCCCAACTGAGGTGTAATGGCACTGGCTTTTCGTTGTAGGGCAGTGTAGTTTCCTGCCATTTTGGCCACCGCAACGCGGCACTACAACCGTGCACGTGCAGCATTAGGGCCTTGGAGTGTTCGCCATTTTTTAGCCTGGGATTAGAGCGGAAGCCCAACTGTGGAGTAAAGGCACTGGCGTGTCGAAGTAGGTCTGTGTAGAGTCCACCATTTTGGTTCACCGCAACCCGGCACTACAGCCGCACATGTGCCGCAATAGGGCCATAGAGTGTCCGCCTTCTTTGGTCACTAATTAGAGCGGAAGTCGAACTGAGGAGTAAAGGCACTGGCGTGTATAAATAGGGCAGTATTGTTTCCTGCCATTTTGGCCACCGCAACGCGGTAATTTAGCCGTGCACGTGCAGCATTAGGACCGTGGAGTGTCCGCCATCTTTGGCCACTGATTAGAGCGGAAGCGCAACTGAGAACTTAAGTCTTTGATAGGGTCTTGTAGGGCAGTGTAGAGTCCGACATTTTGGACCCCGCATCGCGGCACTACAGCCGCTGACGTGCCACACTAGGGCTATAGACTGTTCGCCATCTTTGGCCACTATTTAGAGCGAAATCCGAGCTGAGGAGAAAAGGCACTGGCGTGCAGTAGTAGGGCAGTGTAGCTTCCTGACATTTTGGCCTACGCAACGTGGCTATAAAGCCGCACACGTGGCGCAGTAGGGCCATGGAGGCTCCGCCAACTTTGGCCACGGATTAGAGCGGAAGCGCAACTGAGGAGTGAAGGCACAGGCGTGGCGCAACTGAGAACTTAAGTCTTTGGTAGGGTCTTGTAGGGCGTAGTAGTTTCCTGTCATTTTGGCCATCGCAACGCGGTGCTACAGCCGTGCACGTGCAGCATTAGGACAGTGGAGCGTCCGCCATCTTTTCCCACTATTTAGAGCGGAAGCCGAACGGAGGAGTAAAGGCTCTGGTGTGTCGTAGTAGAGCAGTGTAGAGTCCGACATTTTGGACTACCGCAAAGCGGCACTACAGCCGCGCACGTGCCGCAGAAATGCCATAGAGTGTCCGCCTTCTTTGTTCACTAATTTGACGGAAGTCGAACTGAGGAATAAAGGTACTGGCGTGTAGAAATAGGGCAGTATTGTTTCCTGCCATTTTGGCCACCGCAACGCGGTAATACAGCCGTGCACGTGCAGCATTAGGACCGTGGAGTGTTCGCCATTTTTTAGCCTGGGATTAGAGCGGAAGACCAACTGAGGAGTAAAGGCACTGGCGTGTCGTAGTAGGGCTGTGTAGAGTCCAACATTTTGGGCCACTGCAACGCGGCAGTACAGCCGCGGACGTGCCACACTAGGGCTATAGACTGTTCGCCATCTTTGGCCACGGAGTGGAGCGGAAGCCCAACTGAGGAGTAAAGGCACAGTCGTGTCGTAGTTGGGCATTGCAGAATCCGTCAATTTGAGCTACAGCAACGCGGCACTACAGCCGCGCACGTGCCGCAGAAATGCCATAGAGTGTTCGCCTTCTTTGGTCACAGATTAGAGCGGAAGCCGAACTGAGGAGTAAAGGCACAGGCGTGTGGTAGTAGGGCTGGGAAGAGTCCGACATGTTGGGCCACCGAAACGCGGCTCTACAGCCGCGCGAGTGCCGCTGAAGGGCCATGGAGTGTCCGCCATATTTTTCCACTATTTAGAGCGGAAGCCGAACTGAGGAGTAAAGGCATTGGCGTGTAGTAGTTGGGCAGTGTAGTTTCCTGCCATTTTCGCCACTGCAATGCGGCACTACAGTCTTGCACGTGCGGCATTAGGGGGCGGTAGTGATCGCCATCTTTGGCCACGGATTAGAGCGGAAGCCCAACTGAGGAGTAAAGGCACTCGCGTGTCGTAGTAGGGCAGTGTAATTTCTTGCCATTTTGGCCCCCGCAACGCAGCTATAAAGCCGCACACGTGCCGCAGTAGGGCCATGGAGGGTCCGCAATCTTTGGCAAAGGATAAGAGCGGAAGCCCAACTGAGGGGTTATGGGACTGGCGTTTAGTAGTAGGACAGCGATGAGTTCGACAATTTGGGCAACCGCAACGCGGCACTACAGCCGCGGACGTGCCGCATTAGAGCTATGGAGTGTCCGCCATCTTTGGCCAATGCTTAGTGTAGAAGCGCAATTGAGAACTTATGTCTTTGGTAGGGTCATGTAGCGCGGTGAAGTGTCCGCTATTTTGGGCCACCACAACGCGGCACTACAGTTGCGCATGTGCCGCAGTTGGACCATGGAGTGTCCGAAATCTTTGGCCAGTGATTAGAGTGGAAGCCCAACTGAGGTGTAAAGGCACTGGCTTTTCGTTGTAGGGCAGTGTAGTTTCCGGCCATTTTGGCCACCACAACGCGGCACTACAGCCGTGCACGTGCCGCATTAGGGCCTTGGAGTGTTCGCCATTTTTTGGCCACGGATTAGAGCGGAAGCCCAACTGAGGAATAAAGGCACTTTTGTGTCGTAGTAGGACAGTGTAGTTTCCTGCCATTTTGGCCCCCGCAACGCGGCGCTAAAGCCGTGCATGTGCCGCAGAAATGCCATAGAATGTCCGCCATATTTTTCCACTATTTAGAGCGGAGGCCGAACTGAGGAGTAATGGCACTGGCGTGTAGTAGTTGGGCAGTGTAGTTTCCTGCCATTTTCGCCACTGCAACGCGGCACTACAGCCGTGCACGTGCGGCATTAGGGGGCGTTAGTGTTCGCCATCTTTGGCCACGGATTAGAGCGGAAGCCCAACTGAGGAGTAAAGGCACTGGCGTGTCGTAGTAGGGCAGTGTAATTTCCTGCCATTTTGGCCCCCGCAACGCGGCTATAAAGCCGCACACGTGCCGCAGTAGGGCCATGGAGGGTCCGCCATATTTGGCCACTGTTTAGAGCGGAAGCGCTACTGAGAACTTAAGTCTTTGGTAGGGTCTAGAAGGGCAGTGTAGTGTCCACCAATTTCGGCAATCGCAACTTGGCACATTCAGCCGTTGACGTGCCGCAGAAGGGCTATAGACTGTCCGCCATCTTTGGCTCGTGATTAGAGCGGAAGCAGAACTGTGGAGTAAAGGCACTGGCGTGTTGTAGTCAGGCAGTGTAGCGACTGAAATGTTGGGCCACCGCAACGCGGCACTTCAGCCGTGCACGTGCAGCATTAGGACTGTGGAGTGTCCGCAATCTTTGGCTACGGATTAGAGCGGAAACCCAACAGAGGGGTAAAGGGACTGGCGTGTCGTAGTAGGGCAGTGTAGAGTCCGACATTTTGGACACCGCAACGCGGCACTACAGCCGCGAACGTGCCGCAGTAGAGCTATGGAGTGTCCACCATCTTTGACCACTGATTAGAGTGGAAGCGCAACTGAGAACTTAAGTCTTTGGTAGGGTCTTGTAGTTCAGTGTAGTGTCCGCTATTTTGGGCCACCACAACGCGGCACTACAGCCGCGAACGTGCCGCACTAGGGCTATAAACTGTTCGCCATCTTTGGAAACTAATTAGAGCTGAAGCCCAACTGTGGAGTAAAGGCACTGGCGTTTTGTAGTCGGACTGTGTAGAGTTCAACAAGTTGGGCCACCTCAACGTGGCACTACAGCCGTGCACGTGCCGCTGAAGGCCCATAGAGTGTACGCCTTCTTTGGTCACTAAAGAGAGCGGAGGCAGAACAGAGGAGTAAATGCACTGGTGTGTAGAAATAGGGCAGTGTAGTTTCCTGCCAATTTGTCCACCGCAACGCGGCACTACAGCCGTGCACGTGCAGCATTAGGGCCTTGGAGAGTTCGCAATTTTTTAGCCTGGGATTAGAGCGGAAGCCCAACTGAGGAGTAAAGGCACTGGCCTGTCGTAGTAGGGCAGTGTAGAGTCTGACATTTTGGGCCACCGCAACGTTGCACTACAGCCGCGCACGTGCCGCAGGATTGCCATAGAGTGTCCGCCTTCTTTGGTCACAGATTAGAGCGGAAGCCGAACTGAGGAGTAAAGGCACTGGTGTGTAGAAATAGGGCAGTGTAGTTTCCTGCCATTTTTGCTACCGCAACGCGGCACTAAAGCCGTGCACGTGCCGCAGAAATGCCATAGAATGTCCGCCATATTTTTCCACTATTTAGAGCGGAGGCCGAACTGAGGAGTAATGGCACTGGCGTGTAGTAGTTGGGCAGTGTAGTTTCCTGCCATTTTCGCCACTGCAACGCGGCACTACAGCCGTGCACGTGCAGCATTAGGGCCTTGGAGTGTTCGCCATTTTTTAGCATGGGATTAGAGCGGAAGACCATCTGAGGAGTAAAGGCACTGGCGTGTCGTAGTTGGGCAGTGCAGAATCCGACATTTTGAGCTACAGCAACGCGGCACTACAGCCGCGCACGTGCCGCTGAAGGGCCATGGAGTGTCCGCCATATTTTTCCACTATTTATAGCGGAAGCCGAACTGAGGAGTAAAGGCACTGGCGTGTAGTAGTAGGGCAGTGTAATTTCCTGCCATTTTGGTCCCCGCAACGCGGCTATAAAGCCGCACACGTGCCGCAGTAGGGCCATGAAGTGTCTGCCATATTTGGCCACTGATTAGAGCGGAAGCGCTACTGAGAACTTAAGTCTTTGGTAGGGTCTAGAAGGGCAGTGTAGTGTCCACCATTTTGGGCAATCGCAACTTGGCACATTCAGCCGTGGACGTGCCGCAGAAGGGCTATAGACTGTCCGCCATCTTTGGCTCCTGATTATAGCGGAAGCAGAACTGTGGAGTAAAGGCACTGGCGTGTTGTAGTCAGGCAGTATAGCAACCGACAAGTTGGGCCACCGCAACGCGGCACTACAGTCGTGCACGTGCCGCAGAAAGGCCATGGAGAGTCCGCCATCTTTGGTCACTGATTAGGGCGGAAGCCGATCTGAGAAGTAAAGGCACTCGCGTGTCGTAGCAGGGCAGTGTAATTTCCTGCCAATTTGGCCACCGCAACGCGGCACTACAGCCGTGCACGTGCAGCATTAGGGTCTTGGAGAGTTCGCCATTTTTTAGCCTGGAATTAGAGCGGAAGCCCAACTGAGGAGTAAAGGCACTGGCGTGTCGTAGTAGGGCAGTGTAGAGTCTGACATTTTGGGCCACCGCAACGCGGCACTACAGCCGCGGGCGTGCCGGTCAAGGGCTATAGACTGTTTGCCATCTTTGGCCACGGAGTGAAGCGGAAGCCCAACTGAGGAGTAAAGGCACTGGCGTGTCGTAGTAGGGCAGTGCAGAATCCGACATTTTGGGCTACCGCAACGCGGCACTACAGCCGCTGACGTGCCACACTAGGGCTATAGACTGTTCGCCATCTTTGGCCACTATTTAGAGCGAAATCCGAGCTGAGGAGAAAAGGCACTGGCGTGCAGTAGTAGGGCAGTGTAGCTTCCTGACATTTTGGCCTACGCAACGTGGCTATAAAGCCGCACACGTGGCGCAGTAGGGCCATGGAGGCTCCGCCAACTTTGGCCACGGATTAGAGCGGAAGCGCAACTGAGGAGTGAAGGCACAGGCGTGGCGCAACTGAGAACTTAAGTCTTTGGTAGGGTCTTGTAGGGCGTAGTAGTTTCCTGTCATTTTGGCCATCGCAACGCGGTGCTACAGCCGTGCACGTGCAGCATTAGGACAGTGGAGCGTCCGCCATCTTTTTCCACTATTTAGAGCGGAAGCCGAACGGAGGAGTAAAGGCACTGGTGTGTCGTAGTAGAGCAGTGTAGAGTCCGACATTTTGGACTACCGCAAAGCGGCACTACAGCCGCGCACGTGCCGCAGAAATGCCATAGAGTGTCCGCCTTCTTTGTTCACTAATTTGACGGAAGTCGAACTGAGGAATAAAGGTACTGGCGTGTAGAAATAGGGCAGTATTGTTTCCTGCCATTTTGGCCACCGCAACGCGGTAATACAGCCGTGCACGTGCAGCATTAGGACCGTGGAGTGTTCGCCATTTTTTAGCCTGGGATTAAAGCGGAAGACCAACTGAGGAGTAAAGGCACTGGCGTGTCGTAGTAGGGCTGTGTAGAGTCCAACATTTTGGGCCACTGCAACGCGGCAGTACAGCCGCGGACGTGCCACACTAGGGCTATAGACTGTTCGCCATCTTTGGCCACGGAGTGGAGCGGAAGCCCAACTGAGGAGTAAAGGCACAGTCGTGTCGTAGTTGGGCATTGCAGAATCCGTCAATTTGAGCTACAGCAACGCGGCACTACAGCCGCGCACGTGCCGCAGAAATGCCATAGAGTGTTCGCCTTCTTTGGTCACAGATTAGAGCGGAAGCCGAACTGAGGAGTAAAGGCACAGGCGTGTGGTAGTAGGGCTGGGAAGAGTCCGACATGTTGGGCCACCGAAACGCGGCTCTACAGCCGCGCGAGTGCCGCTGAAGGGCCATGGAGTGTCCGCCATATTTTTCCACTATTTAGAGCGGAAGCCGAACTGAGGAGTAAAGGCACTGGCGTGTAGTAGTTGGGCAGTGTAGTTTCCTGCCATTTTCGCCACTGCAATGCGGCACTACAGTCTTGTACGTGCGGCATTAGGGGGCGGTAGTGATCGCCATCTTTGGCCACGGATTAGAGCGGAAGCCCAACTGAGGAGTAAAGGCACTCGCGTGTCGTAGTAGGGCAGTGTAATTTCTTGCCATTTTGGCCCCCGCAACGCAGCTATAAAGCCGCACACGTGCCGCAGTAGGGCCATGGAGGGTCCGCAATCTTTGGCAAAGGATAAGAGCGGAAGCCCAACTGAGGGGTTATGGGACTGGCGTTTAGTAGTAGGACAGCGATGAGTTCGACAATTTGGGCAACCGCAACGCGGCACTACAGCCGCGGACGTGCCGCATTAGAGCTATGGAGTGTCCGCCATCTTTGGCCAATGCTTAGTGTAGAAGCGCAATTGAGAACTTATGTCTTTGGTAGGGTCATGTAGCGCGGTGAAGTGTCCGCTATTTTGGGCCACCACAACGCGGCACTACAGTTGCGCATGTGCCGCAGTTGGACCATGGAGTGTCCGAAATCTTTGGCCAGTGATTAGAGTGGAAGCCCAACTGAGGTGTAAAGGCACTGGCTTTTCGTTGTAGGGCAGTGTAGTTTCCGGCCATTTTGGCCACCACAACGCGGCACTACAGCCGTGCACGTGCCGCATTAGGGCCTTGGAGTGTTCGCCATTTTTTGGCCACGGATTAGAGCGGAAGCCCAACTGAGGAATAAAGGCACTTTTGTGTCGTAGTAGGACAGTGTAGTTTCCTGCCATTTTGGCCCCCGCAACGCGGCGCTAAAGCCGTGCATGTGCCGCAGAAATGCCATCGAATGTCCGCCATATTTTTCCACTATTTAGAGCGGAGGCCGAACTGAGGAGTAATGGCACTGGCGTGTAGTAGTTGGGCAGTGTAGTTTCCTGCCATTTTCGCCACTGCAACGCGGCACTACAGCCGTGCACGTGCGGCATTAGGGGGCGTTAGTGTTCGCCATCTTTGGCCACGGGTTAGAGCGGAAGCCCAACTGAGGAGTAAAGGCACTGGCGTGTCGTAGTAGGGCAGTGTAATTTCCTGCCATTTTGGCCCCCGCAACGCGGCTATAAAGCCGCACACGTGCCGCAGTAGGGCCATGGAGGGTCCGCCATATTTGGCCACTGTTTAGAGCGGAAGCGCTACTGAGAACTTAAGTCTTTGGTAGGGTCTAGAAGGGCAGTGTAGTGTCCACCAATTTCGGCAATCGCAACTTGGCACATTCAGCCGTTGACGTGCCGCAGAAGGGCTATAGACTGTCCGCCATCTTTGGCTCGTGATTAGAGCGGAAGCAGAACTGTGGAGTAAAGGCACTGGCGTGTTGTAGTCAGGCAGTGTAGCGACTGAAATGTTGGGCCACCGCAACGCGGCACTTCAGCCGTGCACGTGCAGCATTAGGACCGTGGAGTGTCCGCAATCTTTGGCTACGGATTAGAGCGGAAACCCAACAGAGGGGTAAAGGGACTGGCGTGTCGTAGTAGGGCAGTGTAGAGTCCGACATTTTGGACACCGCAACGCGGCACTACAGCCGCGAACGTGCCGCAGTAGAGCTATGGAGTGTCCACCATCTTTGACCACTGATTAGAGTGGAAGCGCAACTGAGAACTTAAGTCTTTGGTAGGGTCTTGTAGTTCAGTGTAGTGTCCGCTATTTTGGGCCACCACAACGCGGCACTACAGCCGCGAACGTGCCGCACTAGGGCTATAAACTGTTCGCCATCTTTGGAAACTAATTAGAGCTGAAGCCCAACTGTGGAGTAAAGGCACTGGCGTTTTGTAGTCGGACTGTGTAGAGTTCAACAAGTTGGGCCACCTCAACGTGGCACTACAGCCGTGCACGTGCCGCTGAAGGCCCATAGAGTGTACGCCTTCTTTGGTCACTAAAGAGAGCGGAGGCAGAACAGAGGAGTAAATGCACTGGTGTGTAGAAATAGGGCAGTGTAGTTTCCTGCCAATTTGTCCACCGCAACGCGGCACTACAGCCGTGCACGTGCAGCATTAGGGCCTTGGAGAGTTCGCAATTTTTTAGCCTGGGATTAGAGCGGAAGCCCAACTGAGGAGTAAAGGCACTGGCCTGTCGTAGTAGGGCAGTGTAGAGTCTGACATTTTGGGCCACCGCAACGTTGCACTACAGCCGCGCACGTGCCGCAGGATTGCCATAGAGTGTCCGCCTTCTTTGGTCACAGATTAGAGCGGAAGCCGAACTGAGGAGTAAAGGCACTGGTGTGTAGAAATAGGGCAGTGTAGTTTCCTGCCATTTTTGCTACCGCAACGCGGCACTAAAGCCGTGCACGTGCCGCAGAAATGCCATAGAATGTCCGCCATATTTTTCCACTATTTAGAGCGGAGGCCGAACTGAGGAGTAATGGCACTGGCGTGTAGTAGTTGGGCAGTGTAGTTTCCTGCCATTTTCGCCACTGCAACGCGGCACTACAGCCGTGCACGTGCAGCATTAGGGCCTTGGAGTGTTCGCCATTTTTTAGCATGGGATTAGAGCGGAAGACCATCTGAGGAGTAAAGGCACTGGCGTGTCGTAGTTGGGCAGTGCAGAATCCGACAATTTGAGCTACAGCAACGCGGCACTACAGCCGCGCACGTGCCGCTGAAGGGCCATGGAGTGTCCGCCATATTTTTCCACTATTTATAGCGGAAGCCGAACTGAGGAGTAAAGGCACTGGCGTGTAGTAGTAGGGCAGTGTAATTTCCTGCCATTTTGGTCCCCGCAACGCGGCTATAAAGCCGCACACGTGCCGCAGTAGGGCCATGAAGTGTCTGCCATATTTGGCCACTGATTAGAGCGGAAGCGCTACTGAGAACTTAAGTCTTTGGTAGGGTCTAGAAGGGCAGTGTAGTGTCCACCATTTTGGGCAATCGCAACTTGGCACATTCAGCCGTGGACGTGCCGCAGAAGGGCTATAGACTGTCCGCCATCTTTGGCTCCTGATTATAGCGGAAGCAGAACTGTGGAGTAAAGGCACTGGCGTGTTGTAGTCAGGCAGTATAGCAACCGACAAGGTGGGCCACCGCAACGCGGCACTACAGTCGTGCACGTGCCGCAGAAAGGCCATGGAGAGTCCGCCATCTTTGGTCACTGATTAGGGCGGAAGCCGACCTGAGAAGTAAAGGCACTCGCGTGTCGTAGCAGGGCAGTGTAATTTCCTGCCAATTTGGCCGCCGCAACGCGGCACTACAGCCGTGCACGTGCAGCATTAGGGTCTTGGAGAGTTCGCCATTTTTTAGCCTGGAATTAGAGCGGAAGCCCAACTGAGGAGTAAAGGCACTGGCGTGTCGTAGTAGGGCAGTGTAGAGTCTGACATTTTGGGCCACCGCAACGCGGCACTACAGCCGCGGGCGTGCCGGTCAAGGGCTATAGACTGTTTGCCATCTTTGGCCACGGAGTGAAGCGGAATCCCAACTGAGGAGTAAAGGCACTGGCGTGTCGTAGTAGGGCAGTGCAGAATCCGACATTTTGGGCTACCGCAACGCGGCACTACAGCCGCGCACGTGCCGCAGTATTGCCATAGAGTGTCCGCCTTCTTTGGTCACAGATTAGAGCGGAAGCCGAACTGAGGAGCAAAGGCACTGGCGTGTAGAAATAGGGCAGCGTAGTTTCCTGCCATTTTGGCCACCGCAACGCGGCACTAAAGCCGTGCACATGCCGCAGAAATGCCATAGAGTGTCAGCCATATTTTTTCACTATTTAGAGCGGAAGCCGAACTGAGGAGTAATGGCACTGGCGTGTAGTAGATGGGAGTGTAGTTTCCTGCCATTTTCGCCACTGCAACGCGGCACTACAGCCGTGCACGTGCAGCATTAGGGCCTTGGAGTGTTCGCCAACTGCCACACTAGGGCTATAGACTGTTCGCCATCTTTGGCCACGGAGTGGAGCGGAAGCCCAACTGAGGAGTAAAGGCACTGTCGTGTCGCAGTTGGGCTGCGCTGAATCCGACAATTTGGGCTACCGCTACGCGGCACTACTGCCGCGCACGTGCCGCAGAAATGCCATAGAGTGTCCGCCTTCTTTGGTCACAGATTAGAGCGGAAGCCGAACTGAGGAGTAAAGGCACAGGCGTGTGGTCGTAGGGCTGGGAAGAGTCCGACATGTTGGGCCACCGAAACGCGGCACTTCAGCCGCGCGATTGCCGCTGAAGGGCCATGGAGTGTCCGCCATATTTTTCCACTATTTAGAGCGGAAGCCGAACTGAGGAGTAAAGGCACTGGCATGTAGTAGTTGGGCAGTGTAGTTTCCTGCCATTTTCGCCTCTGCAACGCGGCACTACAGCCGTTCACGTGCCGCAGTAGGGCTATAGACAGTCCGCAATCTTTGGCCACTGATTAGAGCGGAAGCCGAACTGAGGAGTAAAGGCACAGGCGTGCCGTAGTCGGGCAGTGTAGCGTCCGACATGTTGGGCCACCGCAACGCGTCACTAAAGCCGCGAACGTGCCGCAGTAGGACCATGGAGTGCCCGCCATATTTTTACTCTATTTAGAGCGGAAGCCGAACTGAGGAGTGAAGGCACTGGCGTGTCGTAGACGGGCAGTGTAGCGTCAGACATGCTGGGCCACCGCATCACCTGACTACAGCCGCGCACGAGCCGCAGGAGGACCATGGAGTGTCCGCCATATTTTTCCACTATTTAGAGCGGAAGCCGAACTGAGGAGTAAATTCACTGGCGTGTCGTAGTAGGTCTGTGTAGATTCCACCATTTTGGTTCACCGCAACGCGGCACTACAGAACCGCATGTGCCGCAATAGGGTCATAGAGTGTCCGCCTTCCTTGGTCACTAATTAGAGCGGAAGCCGAACTGAGGACTAAAGGCATTGGTGTGTAGAAATAGGGCAGTGTAGTTTCCTGCCATTTTCGCCTCTGCAACGCGGCATTACAGCCGTGCACGTGCAGCATTAGGGCCTTGGAGTGTTCGCCATTTTTTAGCCTGGGATTAGAGCGGAAGACCAACTGAGGAGTAAAGGCACTGGCGTGTCGTAGTAGGGCAGTGTAGAGTCCGACATTTTGGGCAACTGCAACGCAGCACTACAGCCGCGGACATGCCACACTAGGGCTATAGACTGTTCGCCATCTTTGGCCACGGAGTGGAGCGGAAGCCCAACTGAGGAGAAAAGGCACAGTCGTGTCGTAGTTGGGCAGGGCAGAATCCGTCAATTTGAGCTACAGCAACGCGGCACTACAGCCGCGCACGTGCCGCAGAAATGCCATAGAGTGTCCGCCTTCTTTGGTCACAGATTAGAGCGGAAGCCGAACTGAGGAGTAAAGGCACAGGCGTGTGGTAGTAGGGCTGGGAAGAGTCCGACATGTTGGGCCACCGAAACGCGGCTCTACAGCCGCGCGAGTGCCGCTGAAGGGCCATGGAGTGTCCGCCATATTTTTCCACTATTTAGAGCGGAAGCCGAACTGAGGAGTAAAGGCACTCGCGTGTAGTAGTTGGGCAGTGTAGTTTTCTGCCATTTTCGCCACTGCAGCGCAGCACTACAGCCGTGCACGTGCGGCATTAGGGGGCGGTAGTGTTCGCCATCTTTGGCCACGGATTAGAGCGGAAGCCCAACTGAGGAGTAAAGGCACTGGCGTGTCGTAGTAGGGCAGTGTAATTTCCTGCCATTTTGGCCCCCGCAACGCGGCTATAAAGCCGCACACGTGCTGCAGTAGGGCTATAAACAGTCCGCAATCTTTGGCCACTGATTAGAGCGGAAGCCGAACTGAGGAGTAAAGGCACAGGCGTGCCGTAGTCGGGCAGTGTAGCGTCCGACATGTTGGGCCTCCGCAACGCGTCACTAAAGCAGCGCACGTGCCGCAGTAGGACCATGGAGTGCCCGCCATATTTTTCCACTATTTAGAGCGGAAGCCGAACTGAGGAGTGAAGGCACTGGCGTGTCGTAGTCGGGCAGTGTAGCGTCAGACATGCTGGGCCACCGCATCGCCTGACTACAGCCACGCACGAGCCGCAGGAGGACCAATGAGTGTCCGCCATATTTTTAAACTATTTAGAGCGGAAGCCGAACTGAGGAGTAAATTCACTGGCTTGTCGTAGTAGGTCTGTGTAGATTCCACCATTTTGGTTCACCGCAACGCGGCACTACAGCCGCGCATGTGCCGCAATAGGGCCATAGAGTGTCCGCCTTCCTTGGTCACTAATTAGAGCGGAAGCCGAACTGAGGAGTAAAGGCATTGGTGTGTAGACATAGGGAAGTGTAGTTTCCTGCCATTTTCGCCTCTGCAACGCGGCACTACAGCCGTGCACGTGCAGCATTAGGGCCTTGGAGTGTTCGCCATTTTTTAGCCTGGGATTAGAGCGGAAGACCAACTGAGGAGTAAAGGCACTGGCGTGTCGTAGTAGGGCAGTGTAGAGTCCGACATTTAGGGCTACTGCATCGCAGCACTACAGCCGCGGACGTGCCACACTAGGGCTATAGACTGTTCGCCATCTTTGGCCACGGAGTGGAGCGGAAGCCTAACTGAGGAAAAAAGGCACAGTCGTGTCGTAGTTGAGCAGTGCAGAATCCGTCAATTTGAGCTACAGCAACGCGGCACTACACCCGCGCACGTGCCGCAGAAATGCCATAGAGTGTCCGCCTTCTTTGGTCACAGATTAGAGCGGAAGCCGAACTGAGGAGTAAAGGCACTGGCGTGTGGTAGTAGGGCTGGGAAGAGTCCGACATGTTGGGCCACCGAAACGCGGCTCTACAGCAGCGCGAGTGCCGCTGAAGGGCCATAGTGTCCGCCATATTTTTCCACTATTTAGAGCGGAAGCCGAACTGAGGAGTAAAGGCACTCGCGTGTAGTAGTTGGGCAGTGTAGTTTTCTGCCATTTTCGCCACTGCAGCGCAGCACTACAGCCGTGCACGTGCGGCATTAGGGGGCGGTAGTGTTCGCCATCTTTGGCCACGGATTAGAGCGGAAGCCCAACTGAGGAGTAAAGGCACTGGCGTGTCGTAGTAGGGCAGTGTAATTTCCTGCCATTTTGGCCCCCGCAACGCGGCTATAAAGCCGCACACGTGCTGCAGTAGGGCTATAAACAGTCCGCAATCTTTGGCCACTGATTAGAGCGGAAGCCGAACTGAGGAGTAAAGGCACAGGCGTGCCGTAGTCGGGCAGTGTAGCGTCCGACATGTTGGGCCTCCGCAACGCGTCACTAAAGCAGCGCACGTGCCGCAGTAGGACCATGGAGTGCCCGCCATATTTTTCCACTATTTAGAGCGGAAGCCGAACTGAGGAGTGAAGGCACTGGCGTGTCGTAGTCGGGCAGTGTAGCGTCAGACATGCTGGGCCACCGCATCGCCTGACTACAGCCACGCACGAGCCGCAGGAGGACCAATGAGTGTCCGCCATATTTTTAAACTATTTAGAGCGGAAGCCGAACTGAGGAGTAAATTCACTGACTTGTCGTAGTAGGTCTGTGTAGATTCCACCATTTTGGTTCACCGCAACGCGGCACTACAGCCGCGCATGTGCCGCAATAGGGCCATAGAGTGTCCGCCTTCCTTGGTCACTAATTAGAGCGGAAGCCGAACTGAGGAGTAAAGGCATTGGTGTGTAGACATAGGGAAGTGTAGTTTCCTGCCATTTTCGCCTCTGCAACGCGGCACTACAGCCGTGCACGTGCAGCATTAGGGCCTTGGAGTGTTCGCCATTTTTTAGCCTGGGATTAGAGCGGAAGACCAACTGAGGAGTAAAGGCACTGGCGTGTCGTAGTAGGGCAGTGTAGAGTCCGACATTTAGGGCTACTGCATCGCAGCACTACAGCCGCGGACGTGCCACACTAGGGCTATAGACTGTTCGCCATCTTTGGCCACGGAGTGGAGCGGAAGCCTAACTGAGGAAAAAAGGCACAGTCGTGTCGTAGTTGGGCAGTGCAGAATCCGTCAATTTGAGCTACAGCAACGCGGCACTACACCCGCGCACGTGCCGCAGAAATGCCATAGAGTGTCCGCCTTCTTTGGTCACAGATTAGAGCGGAAGCCGAACTGAGGAGTAAAGGCACTGGCGTGTGGTAGTAGGGCTGGGAAGAGTCCGACATGTTGGGCCACCGAAACGCGGCTCTACAGCAGCGCGAGTGCCGCTGAAGGGCCATAGTGTCCGCCATATTTTTCCACTATTTAGAGCGGAAGCCGAACTGAGGAGTAAAGGCACTGGCGTGTAGTAGTTGGGCAGTGTAGTTTCCTGCCATTTTCGCCACTGCAACGCGGCACTACAGCCGTGCACGTGCGGCATTAGGGGGCGGTAGTGTTCGCCATCTTTGGCCACGGATTAGAGCGGAAGCCCAACTGAGGAGTAAAGGCACTAGCGTGTCGTAGTAGGGCAGTGTAATTTCCTGCCATTTTGGCTCCCGCAACGCGGCTATAAAGCCGCACATGTACTGCAGTAAGGCCATGGAGGGTCCGCCATATTTGGCCACTGATTGGAGCGGAAGCGCTACTGAGAACTTAAGTCTTTGGTAGGGTCTATAAGGGCAGTGTAGTGTCCAGCTGTAGTTTAAGATTCTCAGAACACTTTATTTCGCATAGGCATACATATTAAACTTTAGGGTCACGCTGTGTACCCCCTAATTGACCTATAATTATTTTCTGAGGTAGGTTACACTATTACCCTATAATATAGTACGTGGTCCAATTTAAAAATTCTAGTTCAATATTAAGGTCCGATACCGTGCCGTTAGTTAACATAGAAAAGTGTCTTCGAATTTCCTTGTTTCAATGCACTATTTAAAATATACATAGTGTACCCCCTAATTGACCTGTAATTATTTCCTGTGGTAGGGTACACTATTACCCTGTAATATAATACCTGGTCCAATTTAAATATTATGGGACAATATTAAGGTCTGATATTGCGCCTTGCGTTAGTTAACCATTGACAGATGTCTTTGAATTTTTAAAGCATTTTAGAACGCTTATTTCTTCATTTTACGCTTCTCAGAACACTTTATTTCGCATAGGCATACATAGTAAACTTTAGGGTCACGCTGCGTACCCCCTAATTGACCTATAATTATTTTCTGTGGTAGGGTACACTATCACCCTGTAATATAATACGTGGTCCAATTTAAAAATTTTGGGTCAATATTAAGGCCCGATGCCCTACCGTTAGTTAACATAGAAAAGAATCTTCGAATTTCCTTGTTTTAATGCACTATTTAAAATATACATAGTGCATCCCCTAATTGACCTATAATTATTTCCTGTTGTAGGGTACACTATTACCCTGTATTATAATACCTGGTCCAATTTAAATATTATGGTTCCATATTAAGGTCTGATATCGCGCCTTGCGTTAGTTAACCATTGAAAGATGTCTTTGAATTTTTAAAGCATTTTAGAACGCTTATTTCTTCATTTTAAGCTTCTCAGAACACTCTATTTTGCATAGGCATACATAGTAAAATTTAGGGTCACGCTGTGTACCCCCTAAATGACCTATTATTATTTCCTGTGGTAGGGTACACTATTACCCTGTAATATAATTCGTGGTCCAATTTAAAAAGTATAGGTCAATATTAAGGTCCGATACCGTGCCGTTAGTTAACATAGAAAAGTGTCTTCGTATTTCCTTGTTTTAATGCACTATTTAAAATATACATAGTGTACCCCCTAATTGACCTATAATTATTTCCTGTGCTAGGGTACACTATTACCCTGTAATATAATACCTGGTCCAATTTAAATAATATGGGTCAATATTAAGGTCTGATATTGCGCCTTGCGTTAGTTAACCATTGAAAGATGTCTTTGAATTTTTAAAGCATTTTAGAACGCCTATTTCTTCATTTTAAGCTTCTCAGAACACTCTATTTCGCATAGGCATACATAGTAAACTTTGGGGTCACGCTGAGTACCCCCTAATTGACCTATAATTATTTCCTGTGGTAGGGTACACTATTACCCTGTAATATAATACGTGGTCCAATTTAAAAATTATAGGTCAATGTTAAGGTCCGATACCGTGCCGTTAGTTAACATAGAAAAGTGTCTTCGTATTTCCTTGTTTTAATGCACTATTTAAAATATACATAGTGTACCCCCTAATTGACCTATAATTATTTCCTGTGGTAGGGTACACTATTACCCTGTAATATAATACGTGGTCCAATTTAAAAATTATAGGTCAATGTTAAGGTCCGATACCGTGCCGTTAGTTAACATAGAAAAGTGTCTTCGTATTTCCTTGTTTTAATGCACTATTTAAAATATACATAGTGTACCCCCTAATTGACCTATCATTATTTCCTGTGGTAGGGTACACTATTACCCTGTAATATAATACCTGGTCCAATTTAAATAATATGGGTCAATATTAAGGTCTGATACCGTGCCGTTAGTTAACATTGAAAAATGTCTTTGAATTTTTAAAGCATTTTAGAACGCTTATTTCCTCATTTTAAGCTTCTCAGATCACTTTATTTCGCATAGGCATACATTGTAAACTTTAGGGTCCCGCTGTGTACCCCCTAATTGACCTATAATTATTTTCTGAGGTAGGTTACACTATTACCCTATAATATAGTACGTGGTCCAATTTAAAAATTCTAGTTCAATATTAAGGTCCGATACCGTGCCGTTAGTTAACATAGAAAAGTGTCTTCGAATTTCCTTGTTTCAATGCACTATTTAAAATATACATAGTGTACCCCCTAATTGACCTGTAATTATTTCCTGTGGTAGGGTACACTATTACCCTGTAATATAATACCTGGTCCAATTTAAATATTATGGGACAATATTAAGGTCTGATATTGCGCCTTGCGTTAGTTAACCATTGACAGATGTCTTTGAATTTTTAAAGCATTTTAGAACGCTTATTTCTTCATTTTACGCTTCTCAGAACACTTTATTTCGCATAGGCATACATAGTAAACTTTAGGGTCACGCTGCGTACCCCCTAATTGACCTATAATTATTTTCTGTGGTAGGGTACACTATCACCCTGTAATATAATACGTGGTCCAATTTAAAAATTTTGGGTCAATATTAAGGCCCGATGCCCTACCGTTAGTTAACATAGAAAAGAATCTTCGAATTTCCTTGTTTTAATGCACTATTTAAAATATACATAGTGCATCCCCTAATTGACCTATAATTATTTCCTGTTGTAGGGTACACTATTACCCTGTATTATAATACCTGGTCCAATTTAAATATTATGGTTCCATATTAAGGTCTGATATCGCGCCTTGCGTTAGTTAACCATTGAAAGATGTCTTTGAATTTTTAAAGCATTTTAGAACGCTTATTTCTTCATTTTAAGCTTCTCAGAACACTCTATTTTGCATAGGCATACATAGTAAACTTTAGGGTCACGCTGTGTACCCCCTAAATGACCTATTTATATTTCCTGTGGTAGGGTACACTATTACCCTGTAATATAATTCGTGGTCCAATTTAAAAAGTATAGGTCAATATTAAGGTCCGATACCGTGCCGTTAGTTAACATAGAAAAGTGTCTTCGTATTTCCTTGTTTTAATGCACTATTTAAAATATACATAGTGTACCCCCTAATTGACCTATAATTATTTCCTGTGGTACGGTAATTTATTACCCTGTAATATAATACCTGGTCCAATTTAAATAATATGGGTCAATATTAAGGTCTGATATTGAGCCTTGCGTTAGTTAACCATTGAAAGATGTCTTTGAATTTTTAAAGCATTTTAGAACGCTTATTTCTTCATTTTAAGCTTCTCAGAACACTCTATATCGCATAGGCATACATAGTAAAATTTAGGGTCACGCTGTGTCCCCCCTAAATGACATATATTTATTTCCTGTGGTAGGGTACACTATTACCCTGTAATATAATACGTGGTCCAATTTAAAAATTATAGGTCAATATTAAGGTCTGACACCGTGTCGTTAGTTAACATTGAAAAATGTCTTTGAATTTTTAAAGCATTTTAGAACGCTTATTTCCTCATTTTAAGCTTCTCAGAACACTTTTTTTCGCATAGGCATACATTGTAAACTTTAGGGTCACGCTGTGTACCCCCTAATTGACCTATAATTATTTCCTGTGGTAGGGCACACTATAACCCTGTAATATAATACGTGGTCCAATTTATAAATTATAGGTCAATATTAAGGTCCGATACCGTGCCGTTAGTTAACATAGAAAAGTGTCTTCGAATTTCCTTGTTTTAATGCACTATTTAAAATATACATAGTGTACCCCCTAATTGACCTATCATTATTTCCTGTGGTAGGGTACACTATTACCCTGTAATATAATACCTGGTCCAATTTTAATAATATGGGTCAATATTAAGGTCTGATACCGTGCCGTTAGTTAACATTGAAAAATGTCTTTGAATTTTTAAAGCATTTTAGAACGCTTATTTCCTCATTTTAAGCTTCTCAGATCACTTTATTTCGCATAGGCATACATTGTAAACTTTAGGGTCCCGCTGTGTACCCCCTAATTGACCTATAATTATTTCCTGTGGTAGGGCACACTATAACCCTGTAATATAATACGTGGTCCAATTTAAAAAGTATATGTCAATATTAAGGTCCGATACCGTGCCGTTAGTTAACATAGAAAAGTGTCTTCGTATTTCCTTGTTTTAATGCACTATTTAAAATATACATAGTGTACCCCCTAATTGACCTATAATTATTTCCTGTGGTACGGTACTTTATTACCCTGTAATATAATACCTGGTCCAATTTAAATAATATGGGTCAATATTAAGGTCTGATATTGCGCCTTGCGTTAGTTAACCATTGAAAGATGTCTTTGAATTTTTAAAGCATTTTAGAAAGCTTATTTCTTCATTTTAAGCTTCTCAGAACACTCTATTTCGCATAGGCATACATAGTAAACTTTGGGGTCACGCTGTGTACCCCCTAATTAACCTATAATTATTTCCTGTGGTAGGGTGCAGTATTACCCTGTAATATAATACGTGGTCCAATTTAAAAATTTTAGGTCAATATTAAGGTCCGATACCCTACCGTTAGTTAACATAGAAAAGAGTCTTCGTATTTCCTTGTTTTAATGCACTATTTTAAATATACATAGTGTACCCCCTAATTGACCTATAATTATTTCCTGTTGTAGGGAACACTATTACCCTGTAATATAATACCTGGTCCAATTTAAATATTATGGTTCCATATTAAGGTCTGATATCGCGCCTTGCGTTAGTTAACCATTGAAAGATGTCTTTGAATTTTTAAAGCATTTTAGAACGCTTATTTCTTCATTTTAAGCTTCTCAGAACCCCTTATTTCGCATAGGCATACATAGTAAACTTTAGGGTCACGCTGTGTACCCCCTAATTGACCTATAATTATTTTCTGTGGTAGGGTACACTATCACCCTGTGATATAATACGTGGTCCAATTTAAAAATTATAGGTCAATATTAAGGTCCGATACCGTGCCGTTAGTTAACATAGAAAAGTGTCTTCGTTTTTCCTTGTTTTAATGCACTATTTAAAATATACATAGTGTATCCCCTAATTGACCTATAATTATTTCCTGTGGTAGGGTACACTATTACCCTGTAATATAATACCTGGTCCAATTTAAATGATATGGGTCAATATTAAGGTCTGATATTGCGCCTTGCGTTAGTTAACCATTGAAAGATGTCTTTGAATTTTTAAAGCATTTTAGAACGCTTATATCTTCATTTTAAGCTTCTCAGAACACTCTATATCGCATAGGCATACATAGTAAAATTTAGGGTCACGCTGTGTCCCCCCTAAATGACATATATTTATTTCCTGTGGTAGGGTACACTATTACCCTGTAATATAATACGTGGTCCAATTTAAAAATTATAGGTCAATATTAAGGTCTGACACCGAGCCGTTAGTTAACATTGAAAAATGTCTTTGAATTTTTAAAGCATTTTAGAACGCTTATTTCCTCATTTTAAGCTTCTCAGAACACTTTTTTTCGCATAGGCATACATTGTAAACTTTAGGGTCACGCTGTGTACCCCCTAATTGACCTATAATTATTTCCTGTGGTAGGTCACACTATAACCCTGTAATATAATACGTGGTCCAATTTATAAATTATAGGTCAATATTAAGGTCCGATACCGTGCCGTTAGTAAACATAGAAAAGTGTCTTCGAATTTCCTTGTTTTAATGCACTATTTAAAATATACATAGTGTACCCCCTAATTGACCTATAATTATTTCCTGTGGTAGGGTACACTATTACCCTGTAATATAATACCTGGTCCAATTTAAATAATATGGGTCAATATTAAGGTCTGATATTGCGCCTTGCGTTAGTTTACCAGTGAAAGATGTCTTTGAATTTTTAAAGCATTTTAGAACGCCTATTTCTTCATTTTAAGCTTCTCAGAACACTCTATTTCGCATAGGCATACATAGTAAACTTTGGGGTCACTTGTGTACCCCCTAATTGACCTATAATTATTTCCTGTGGTAGGGTACACTATTACCCTGTAATATAATACGTGGTCCAATTTAAAAATTATAGGTCAATGTTAAGGTCCGATACCGTGCCGTTAGTTAACATAGAAAAGTGTCTTCGTATTTCCTTGTTTTAATGCACTATTTAAAATATACATAGTGTACCCCCTAATTGACCTATAATTATTTACTGTGGTAGGGTACACTATTACCCTGTAATATAATACCTGGTCAAATTTAAATATTATGGGTCAATATTAAGGTCTGATATTGCGCCTTGCGTTAGTTAACCATTGAAAGATGTCTTTGAATTTTTAAAGCATTTTAGAACGCTTATTTCTTCATTTTAAGCTTCTCAGAACACTCTATATCGCATAGGCATACATAGTAAAATTTAGGGTCACGCTGTGTCCCCCCTAAATGACATATATTTATTTCCTGTGGTAGGGTACACTATTACCCTGTAATATAATACGTGGTCCAATTTAAAAATTATAGGTCAATATTAAGGTCTGACACCGTGCCGTTAGTTAACATAGAAAAATGTCTTTGAATTTTTAAAGCATTTTAGAACGCTTATTTCCTCATTTTAAGCTTCTCAGAACACTTTATTTCGCATAGGCATACATTGTAAACTTTAGGGTCACGCTGTGTACCCCCTAATTGACCTATAATTATTTCCTGTGGTAGGGTACACTATAACCCTGTAATATAATACGTGGTCCAATTTATAAATTATAGGTCAATATTAAGGTCCGATACCGTGCCGTTAGTTAACATAGAAAAGTGTCTTCGAATTTCCTTGTTTTAATGCACTATTTAAAATATACATAGTGTACCCCCTAATTGACCTATAATTATTTCCTGTGGTAGGGTACACTATTACCCTGTAATATAATACCTGGTCCAATTTAAATAATATGGGTCAATATTAAGGTCTGATATTGCGCCTTGCGTTAGTTAACCATTGAAAGATGTCTTTGAATTTTTAAAGCATTTTAGAACGCCTATTTCTTCATTTTAAACTTCTCAGAACACTCTATTTCGCATAGGCATACATAGTAAACTTTGGGGTCACGCTGTGTACCCCCTAATTGACCTATAATTATTTCCTGTGGTAGGGTACACTATTACCCTGTAATATAATACGTGGTCCAATTTAAAAATTATAGGTCAATGTTAAGGTCCGATACCGTGCCGTTAGTTAACATAGAAAAGTGTCTTCGTATTTCCTTGTTTTAATGCACTATTTAAAATATACATAGTATACCCCCTAATTGACCTATAATTATTTCCTGAGGTAGGGTTCACTATTACCCTGTAATATAATACCTGGTCAAATTTAAATATTATGGGTCAATATTAAGGTCTGATATTGCGCCTTGCGTTAGTTAACCATTGAAAGATGTCTTTGAATTTTTAAAGCATTTTAGAAAGCTTATTTCTTCATTTTAAGCTTCTCAGAACACTCTATTTCGCATAGGCATACATAGTAAACTTTGGGGTCACGCTGTGTACCCCCTAATTAACCTATAATTATTTCCTGTGGTAGGGTACAGTATTACCCTGTAATATAATACGTGGTCCAATTTAAAAATTTTAGGTCAATATTAAGGTCCGATACCCTACCGTTAGTTAACATAGAAAAGAGTCTTCGTATTTCCTTGTTTTAATGCACTATTTAAAATATACATAGTGTACCCCCTAATTGACCTATAATTATTTCCTGTGGTAGGGTACACTATTACCCTGTAATATAATACGTGGTCCAATTTAAAAAGTATATGTCAATATTAAGGTCCGATACCGTGCCGTTAGTTAACATAGAAAAGTGTCTTCGTATTTCCTTGTTTTAATGCACTATTTAAAATATACATAGTGTACCCCCTAATTGACCTATAATTATTTCCTGTGGTACGGTACTTTATTACCCTGTAATATAATACCTGGTCCAATTTAAATAATATGGGTCAATATTAAGGTCTGATATTGCGCCTTGCGTTAGTTAACCATTGAAAGATGTCTTTGAATTTTTAAAGCATTTTAGAACGCTTATTTCTTCATTTTAAGCTTCTCAGAACCCCTTATTTCGCATAGGCATACATAGTAAACTTTAGGGTCACGCTGTGTACCCCCTAATTGACCTATAATTATTTCCTGTGGTAGGGTACACTATTACCCTGTAATATAATACGTGGTCCAATTTAAAAATTATAGGTCAATGTTAAGGTCCGATACCGTGCCGTTAGTTAACATAGAAAAGTGTCTTCGTATTTCCTTGTTTTAATGCACTATTTAAAATATACATAGTGTACCCCCTAATTGACCTATAATTATTTCCTGTGGTAGGGTACACTATTACCCTGTAATATAATACATGGTCCAATTTAAAAAGTATATGTCAATATTAAGGTCCGATACCGTGCCGTTAGTTAACATAGAAAAGTGTCTTCGTATTTCCTTGTTTTAATGCACTATTTAAAATATACATAGTGTACCCCCTAATTGACCTATAATTATTTCCTGTGGTACGGTACTTTATTACCCTGTAATATAATACCTGGTCCAATTTAAATAATATGGGTCAATATTAAGGTCTGATATTGCGCCTTGCGTTAGTTAACCATTGAAAGATGTCTTTGAATTTTTAAAGCATTTTAGAACGCTTATTTCTTCATTTTAAGCTTCTCAGAACACTCTATATCGCATAGGCATACATAGTAAAATTTAGGGTCACGCTGTGTCCCCCCTAAATGACATATATTTATTTCCTGTGGTAGGGTACACTATTACCCTGTAATATAATACGTGGTCCAATTTAAAAATTATAGGTCAATATTAAGGTCTGACACCGTGCCGTTAGTTAACATAGAAAAATGTCTTTGAATTTTTAAAGCATTTTAGAACGCTTATTTCCTCATTTTAAGCTTCTCAGAACACTTTATTTCGCATAGGCATACATTGTAAACTTTAGGGTCACGCTGTGTACCCCCTAATTGACCTATAATTATTTCCTGTGGTAGGGTACACTATAACCCTGTAATATAATACGTGGTCCAATTTATAAATTATAGGTCAATATTAAGGTCCGATACCGTGCCGTTAGTTAACATAGAAAAGTGTCTTCGAATTTCCTTGTTTTAATGCACTATTTAAAATATACATAGTGTACCCCCTAATTGACCTATCATTATTTCCTGTGGTAGGGTACACTATTACCCTGTAATATAATACCTGGTCCAATTTAAATAATATGGGTCAATATTAAGGTCTGATACCGTGCCGTTAGTTAACATTGAAAAATGTCTTTGAATTTTTAAAGCATTTTAGAACGCTTATTTCCTCATTTTAAGCTTCTCAGAACACTTTATTTCGCATAGGCATACATTGTAAACTTTAGGGTCCCGCTGTGTACCCCCTAATTGACCTATAATTATTTCCTGTGGTAGGGCACACTATAACCCTGTAATATAATACGTGGTCCAATTTAAAAAGTATATGTCAATATTAAGGTCCGATACCGTGCCGTTAGTTAACATAGAAAAGTGTCTTCGTATTTCCTTGTTTTAATGCACTATTTAAAATATACATAGTGTACCCCCTAATTGACCTATAATTATTTCCTGTGGTACGGTACTTTATTACCCTGTAATATAATACCTGGTCCAATTTAAATAATATGGGTCAATATTAAGGTCTGATATTGCGCCTTGCGTTAGTTAACCATTGAAAGATGTCTTTGAATTTTTAAAGCATTTTAGAACGCTTATTTCATCATTTTAAGCTTCTCAGAACCCCTTATTTCGCATAGGCATACATAGTAAACTTTAGGGTCACGCTGTGTACCCCCTAATTGACCTATAATTATTTTCTGTGGTAGGGTACACTATCACCCTGTGATATAATACGTGGTCCAATTTAAAAATTATAGGTCAATATTAAGGTCCGATACCGTGCCGTTAGTTAACATAGAAAAGTGTCTTCGTTTTTCCTTGTTTTAATGCACTATTTAAAATATACATAGTGTACCCCCTAATTGACCTATAATTATTTCCTGTGGTAGGGTACACTATTACCCTGTAATATAATTCCTGGTCCAATTTAAATGATATGGGTCAATATTAAGGTCTGATATTGCGCCTTGCGTTAGTTAACCATTGAAAGATGTCTTTGAATTTTTAAAGCATTTTAGAACGCTTATTTCTTCATTTTAAGCTTCTCAGAACCTTTTATATCGCATAGGCATACATAGTAAAATTTAGGGTCACGCTGTGTCCCCCCTAAATGACATATATTTATTTCCTGTGGTAGGGTACACTATTACCCTGTAATATAATACGTGGTCCAATTTAAAAGTTATAGGTCAATATTAAGGTCTGACACCGTGCCGTTAGTTAACATTGAAAAATGTCTTTGAATTTTTAAAGCATTTTAGAACGCTTATTTCCTCATTTTAAGCTTCTCAGAACACTTTTTTTCGCATAGGCATACATTGTAAACTTTAGGGTCACGCTGTGTACCCCCTAATTGACCTATAATTATTTCCTGTGGTAGGGCACACTATAACCCTGTAATATAATACGTGGTCCAATTTATAAATTATAGGTCAATATTAAGGTCCGATACCGTGCCGTTAGTAAACATAGAAAAGTGTCTTCGAATTTCCTTGTTTTAATGCACTATTTAAAATATACATAGTGTACCCCCTAATTGACCTATAATTATTTCCTGTGGTAGGGTACACTATTACCCTGTAATATAATACCTGGTCCAATTTAAATAATATGGGTCAATATTAAGGTCTGATATTGCGCCTTGCGTTAGTTAACCATTGAAAGATGTCTTTGAATTTTTAAAGCATTTTAGAACGCCTATTTCTTCATTTTAAGCTTCTCAGAACACTCTATTTCGCATAGGCATACATAGTAAACTTTGGGGTCACGCTGTGTACCCCCTAATTGACCTATAATTATTTCCTGTGGTAGGGTAATCTATTACCCTGTAATATAATACCTGGTCCAATTTAAATAATATGGGTCAATATTAAGGTCTGATACCGTGCCGTTAGTTAACATTGAAAAATGTCTTTGAATTTTTAAAGCATTTTAGAACGCTTATTTCCTCATTTTAAGCTTCTCAGAACACTTTATTTCGCATAGGCATACATAGTAAACTTTAGGGTCCCGCTGTGTACCCCCTAATTGACCTATAATTATTTTCTGTTTTAGGGTACACTATCACCCTGTAATATAATACGTGGAGCAATTTAAAAATTATAGGTCAATATTAAGGTCCGATACCGTGCCGTTAGTTAACATAGAAAAGTGTCTTCGTATTTCCCTGTTTTAATGCACTATTTAAAATATACATAGTGTACCCCCTAATTGACCTATAATTATTTCCTGTGGTAGGGTACACTATTACCCTGTAATATAATACCTGGTCCAATTTAAATATTATGGGTCAATATTAAGGTCTGATATCGCGCCTTGCGTTAGTTAACCATTGAAAGATGTCTTTGAATTTTTAAAGCATTTTAGAACGCTTATTTCTTCATTTTAAGCTTCTCAGAACACGCTATTTCGCATAGGCATACATAGTAAACTTTAGGTTCACGCTGTGTACCCCCTAATTGACCAATAATTATTTCCTGTGGTAGGGTACACTATTACCCTGTAATATAATTCGTGGTCCAATTTAGAAAATTATAGGTCAATATTAAGGTCCGATACCGTGACGTTAGTTAACATAGAAAAGTATCTTCGTATTTCCTTGTTTTAATGCACTATTTAAAATATACATAGTGTACCCCCTAATTGACCTATAATTATTTCCTGTTGTAGGGTACACTATTACCCTGTAATATAATACCTGGTCCAATTTAAATATTATGGTTCCATATTAAGGTCTGATATCGCGCCTTGCGTTAGTTAACCATTGAAAGATGTCTTTGAATTTTTAAAGCATTTTAGAACGCTTATTTCTTCATTTTAAGCTTCTCAGAACACTCTATTTCGCATAGGCATACATAGTAAACTTTAGGTTCACGCTGTGTACCCCCTAATTGACCTATAATTATTTCCTGTGGTAGGGTACACTATTACCCTGTAATATAATACGTGGTCTAATTTAAAAATTATAGGTCAATATTAAGGTCCGATACCGTGCCGTTAGTTAACATAGAAAAGTGTCTTCGAATTTCCTTGTTTTAATGCACTATTTAAAATATACATAGTGTACCCCCTAATTGACCTATAATTATTTCCTGCGGTAGGGTACACTATTACCCTGTAATATACTACCTGGTCCAATTTAAATAATATGGGTCAATATTAAGGTCTGATATTGTGCCTTGCGTTAGTTAACCATTGAAAGATGTCTTTGAATTTTTAAAGCATTTTAGAACGCTTATTTCTTCATTTTAAGCTTCTCAGAACCCTCTATTTCGCATAGGCATACATAGTAAACTTTGGGGTCACGCTGTGTACCCCCTAAATGGCCTATAATTATTTCCTGTGGTAGGGTACACTATTACCCTGTAATATAATACGTGGTCCAATTTAAAAATTATAGGTCAATATTAAGGTCCGATACCGTGCCGTTAGTAAACATTGAAAAATGTCTTTGAATTTTTAAAGCATTTTAGAACGCTTATTTCCTCCTTTTAAGCTTCTCAGAACACTTTATTTCGCATAGGCATACATAGTAAACTTTAGGGTCACGCTGTGTACCCCCTAATTGACCTTTAATTATTTCCTGTGGTAGGGTACACTATTACCCTGTAATATAATACCTGGTCTAATTTAAATATTATGGGTCAATATTAAGGTCTGATATTGCGCCTTGCGTTAGGTAACCATTGAAAGATGTCTTTGAATTTTTAAAGCATTTTAGAACGCTTATTTCTTCATTTTAAGCTTCTCAGAACACTTTATTTCGCATAGGCATACATAGTAAACTTTAGGGTCACGCTGAGTACCCCCTAATTGACTTATAATTATTTTCTGTGGTAGGGTACACTATCACACTGTAATATAATACGTGGTCCAATTTAAAAATTTTAGGTCAATATTAAGGTCCGATACCCTACCGTTAGCTAACATAGAAAAGAGTCTTCGAATTTCCTTGTTTTAATGCACTATTTAAAATATACATAGTGTACCCCCTAATTGACCTATAATTATTTCCTGTTGTAGGGCACACTTTTACCCTGTAATATAATACCTGGTCCAATTTAAATATTATGGTTCCATATTAAGGTCTGATATCGCGCCTTGCGTTAGTTAACCATTGAAAGATGTCTTTGAATTTTTAAAGCATTTTAGAACGCTTATTTCTTAATTTTAAGCTTCTCAGAACACTCTATTTCGCATAGGCATACATAGTAAACTTTAGGGTCACGCTGTGTACCCCCTAAATGACCTATAATTATTT
This sequence comes from Parasteatoda tepidariorum, assembly GCF_982258835.1. Lineage (NCBI taxonomy): Eukaryota > Metazoa > Arthropoda > Arachnida > Araneae > Theridiidae > Parasteatoda > Parasteatoda tepidariorum. The sequence goes on from NW_028257371.1 coordinate 142,029, forward strand.
CCTGTGGTAGGGTACACTATTACCCGGAAATATAATACGTGGTCCAATTTAAAAATTATAGGTCAATATTAAGGTCCGATACCGTGCCGTTAGTTAACATAGAAAAGTGTCTTCGAATTTCCTTGTTTTAATGCACTATTTAAAATATACATAGTGTACCCCCTAATTGACCTATAATTATTTCCTGTTGTAGGGTACACTATTACCCTGTAATATAATACCTGGTCCAATTTAAATATTATGGTTCTATATTAAGGTCTGATATCACGCCTTGCGTTAGTTAACCATTGAAAGATGTCTTTGAATTTTTAAAGCATTTTAGAACGCTTATTTCTTCATTGTAAGCTTCTCAGAACACTTTATTTCGCATAGGCATACATAGTAAACTTTAGGGTCCCGCTGTGTACCCCCTAATTGACCTATAATTATTTTCTGTTTTAGGGTACACTATCACCCTGTAATATAATACGTGGAGCAATTTAAAAATTATAGGTCAATATTAAGGTCCGATACCGTGCCGTTAGTTAACATAGAAAAGTGTCTTCGTATTTCCCTGTTTTAATGCACTATTTAAAATATACATAGTGTACCCCCTAATTGACCTATAATTATTTCCTGTGGTAGGGTACACTATTACCCTGTAATATAATACCTGGTCCAATTTAAATATTATGGGTCAATATTAAGGTCTGATATCGCGCCTTGCGTTAGTTAAACATTGAAAGATGTCTTTGAATTTTTAAAGCATTTTAGAACGCTTATTTCTTCATTTTAAGCTTCTCAGAACACGCTATTTCGCATAGGCATACATAGTAAACTTTAGGTTCACGCTGTGTACCCCCTAATTGACCTATAATTATTTCCTGTGGTAGGGTACACTATTGCCCTGTAATATAATACGTGGTCCAATTTAAAAATTATAGGTCAATATTAAGGTCCGATACCGTGCCGTTAATTAACATAGAAAAGTGTCTTTGAATTTTTAAAGCATTTTAGAACGTTTATTTCCTCATTTTAAGCTTCTCAGAACACTTTATTTCGCATAGTCATACATAGTAAACTTTAGGGTCACGCTGTGTACCCCCTAATTGACCTATAATTATTTCCTGTGGTAGGGTACACTATTACCCTGTAATATAATTCGTGGTCCAATTTAGAAAATTATAGGTCAATATTAAGGTCCGATACCGTGCCGTTAGTTAACATAGAAAAGTATCTTCGTATTTCCTTGTTTTAATGCACTATTTAAAATATACATAGTGTACCCCCTAATTGACCTATAATTATTTCCTGTTGTAGGGTACACTATTACCCTGTAATATAATACCTGGTCCAATTTAAATATTATGGTTCCATATTAAGGTCTGATATCGCGCCTTGCGTTAGTTAACCATTGAAAGATGTCTTTGAATTTTTAAAGCATTTTAGAACGCTTATTTCTTCATTTTAAGCTTCTCAGAACACTCTATTTCGCATAGGCATACATAGTAAACTTTTTGTTCACGCTGTGTACCCCCTAATTGACCTATAATTATTTCCTGTGGTAGGGTACACTATTACCCTGTAATATAATACGTGGTCTAATTTAAAAATTATAGGTCAATATTAAGGTCCGATACCGTGCCGTTAGTTAACATAGAAAAGTGTCTTCGAATTTCCTTGTTTTAATGCACTATTTAAAACATACATAGTGTACCCCCTAATTGACCTATAATTATTTCCTGCTGTAGGGTACACTATTACCCTGTAATATACTACCTGGTCCAATTTAAATAATATGGGTCAATATTAAGGTCTGATATTGCGCCTTGCGTTAGTTAACCATTGAAAGATGTCTTTGAATTTTTAAAGCATTTTAGAACGCTTATTTCTTCATTTTAAGCTTCTCAGAACACTCTATTTCGCATAGGCATACATAGTAAACTTTGGGGTCACGCTGTGTACCCCCTAAATGGCCTATAATTATTTCCTGTGGTAGGGTACACTATTACCCTGTAATATAATACGTGGTCCAATTTAAAAATTATAGGTCAATATTAAGTTCCGATACCGTGCCGTTAGTTAACATTGAAAAATGTCTTCCTATTTCCTTGTTTTATTGCACTATTTAAAATATACATAGTGTACCCCCTAATTGACCTATAATTATTTCCTGTTGTAGGGTACACTATTACCCTGTAATATAATACCTGGTCCAATTTAAATATTATGGTTCCATATTAAGGTCTGATATCGCGCCTTGCGTTAGTTAACCATTGAAAGATGTCTTTGAATTTTTAAAGCATTTTAGAACGCTTATTTCTTCAATTTTAAGCTTCTAAGAACACTCTATTTCGCATAGGCATACATAGTAAACTTTGGGGTCACGCTGTGTACCCCCTAAATGGCCTATAATTATTTCCTGTGGTAGGGTACACTATTACCCTGTAATATAATACGTGGTCCAATTTAAAAATTATAGGTCAATATTAAGTTCCGATACCGTGCCGTTAGTTAACATTGAAAAATGTCTTCGTATTTCCTTGTTTTATTGCACTATTTAAAATATACATAGTGTACCCCCTAATTGACCTATAATTATTTCCTGTTGTAGGGTACACTATTACCCTGTAATATAATACCTGGTCCAATTTAAATATTATGGTTCCATATTAAGGTCTGATATCGCGCCTTGCGTTAGTTAACCATTGAAAGATGTCTTTGAATTTTTAAAGCATTTTAGAACGCTTATTTCTTCATTTTAAGCTTCTCAGAACACTCTATTTCGCATAGGCATACATAGTAAACTTTGGGGTCACGCTGTGTACCCCCTAAATGGCCTATAATTATTTTCTGTGGTAGGGTACACTATTACCCTGTAATATAATACGTGGTCCAATTTAAAAATTATAGGTCAATATTAAGGTCCGATACCGTGCCGTTAGTAAACATTGAAAAATGTCTTTGAATTTTTAAAGCATTTTAGAACGCTTATTTCCTCCTTTTAAGCTTCTCAGAACACTTTATTTCGCTTAGGCATACATAGTAAACTTTAGGGTCACGCTGTGTACCCCCTAATTGACCTATAATTATTTCCTGTGGTAGGGTACACTATTACCCTGTAATATAATACCTGGTCCAATTTAAATATTATGGGTCAATATTAAGGTCTGATATTGCGCCTTGCGTTAGGTAACCATTGAAAGATGTGTTTGAATTTTTAAAGCATTTTAGAACGCTTATTTCTTCATTTTAAGCTTCTCAGAACACTTTATTTCGCATAGGCATACATAGTAAACTTTAGGGTCACGCTGTGTACCCCCTAAATGACCTATAATTATTTCCTGTGGTAGGGTTCACTATTACCCGGAAATATAATACGTGGTCCAATTTAAAAATTATAGGTCAATATTAAGGTCCGATACCGTGCCGTTAGTTAACATAGAAAAGTGTCTTCGAATTTCCTTGTTTTAATGCACTATTTAAAATATACATAGTGTACCCCCTAATTGACCTATAATTATTTCCTGTTGTAGGGTACACTATTACCCTGTAATATAATACCTGGTCCAATTTAAATATTATGGTTCTATATTAAGGTCTGAAATCACGCCTTGCGTTAGTTAACCATTGAAAGATGTTTGTGAATTTTTAAAGCATTTTAGAACGCTTATTTCTTCATTGTAAGCTTCTCAGAACACTTTATTTCGCATAGGCATACATAGTAAACTTTAGGGTCACGCTGTGTACCCCCTAATTGACCTATAATTATTTTCTGTGGTAGGGTACACTATCACCCTGTAATATAATACGTTTTCCAATTTAAAAATTTTAGGTCAATATTAAGGTCCGATACCCTACCGTTAGTTAACATAGAAAAGAGTCTTCGAATTTCCTTGTTTTAATGCACTATTTAAAATATACATAGAGTACCCCCTAATTGACCTATAATTATTTCCTGTTGTAGGGTACACTATTACCCTGTAATATAATACCTGGTCCAATTTAAATATTATGGTTCCATATTAAGGTCTGATATCGCGCCTTGCGTTAGTTAACCATTGAAAGATGTCTTTGAATTTTTAAAGCATTTTAGAACGCTTATTTCTTCATTTTAAGCTTCTCAGAACACTCTATTTCGCATAGGCATACATAGTAAACTTTAGGGTCACGCTGTGTACCCCCTAATTGACCTATAATTATTTCCTGTGGTAGGGTACACTATTACCATGTAATACAATACGTGGTCCAATTTAAAAATTATAGGTCAATATTAAGGTCCGATACCGTGCCGTTTATTAACATAGAAAAGTGTCTTTGAATTTTTAAAGCATTTTAGAACGTTTATTTCCTCATTTTAAGCTTCTCAGAACACTTTATTTCGCATAGGCATACATAGTAAACTTTAGGGTCCCGCTGTGTACCCCCTAATTGACCTATAATTATTTTCTGTGGTAGGGTACACTATCACCCTGTAATATAATACGTGGTCCAATTAAAAAATTTTAGGTCAATATTAAGGTCCGATACCGTGCCGTTAGTTAACATAGAAAAGAGTCTTCGAATTTCCTTGTTTTAATGTACTATTTAAAATACACATAGTGTACCCCCTAATTGACCTATATTTAATTCCTGTGGTAGGGTACACTATTACCCTGTAATATAATTCCTGGTCCAATTTAAATATTATGGTTCCATATTAAGGTCTGATATCGCGCCTTGCGTTAGTTAACCATTGAAAGATGTCTTTGAGTTTTTAAAGCATTTTAGAACACTTATTTCTTCATTTTAAGCTTCTCAGAACACTCTATTTCGCATAGGCATACATAGTAAACTTTAGGGTCACGCTGTGTACCCCCTAATTGACCTATAATTATTTCCTGTCTTAGGGTACACTATTACCCTGTAATATAATACGAGGTCTAATTTAAAAAGTATAGGTCAATATTAAGGTCCGAAACCGTGCCGTTAGTTAACATAGAAAAGAGTCTTCGTATTTCCTTGTTTTAATGCACTATTTAAAATATACATAGTGTACCCCCTAATTGACCTATAATTATTTCTTGTGGTAGGGTACACTATTACCCTGTAATATAATACCTGGTCCAATTTAAATATTATGGGTCAATATTAAGGTCTGATATTGCGCCTAGCGTTAGTTAACCATTGAAAGATGTCTTTGAATTTTTAAAGCATTTTAGAACGCTTATTTCTTCATTTTAAGCTTCTCAGAACACTCTATTTCGCATAGACATACATAGTAAACTTTAGGGTCACGCTGTGTACCCCCTAATTGACCTATAATTATTTCCTGTGGTAGGGTACACTATTACCCTGTGATATAATACGTGGTCCATTTTAAAAATTATAGGTCAATATTAAGATCCGATACCGTGCCGTTAGTTAACATAGAAAAGTGTCTTCGTATTTCCTTGTTTTAATGCACTATTTAAAATATACATAGTGTACCCCTTAATTGACCTATAATTATTTCCTGTGGCAGGGTACACTATTACCCTGTAATATAATACCTGGTCCAATTTAAATATTATGGGTCAATATTAAGGTCTGATATTGCGCCTAGCGTTAGTTAACCATTGAAAGATGTCTTTGAATTTTTAAAGCATTTTAGAACGCTTATTTCTTCATTTTAAGCATATCAGAACACTCTATTTCGCATAGGCATACATAGTAAACTTTAGGGTCACGCTGTGTACCCCCTAAATGACCTATAATTATTTCCTGTGGGAGGGTACACTATAACCCTGTAATATAATACGTGGTCCAATTTAAAAATTATAGGTCAATATTAAGGTCCGATACCGTGCCGTTAGTTAACATAGAAAACTGTCTTCGAATTTCCTTGTTTTAATGCACTATTTAAAATATACATAGTGTACCCCCTAATTGACCTATAATTATTTCCTGTTGTAGGGTACACTATTACCCTGTAATATAATACCTGGTCAAATTTAAATATTATGGGTCAATATTAAGGTCTGATATTGCGCCTTGCGTTAGTTAACCATTGAAAGATGTCTTTGAATTTTTAAAGCATTTTAGAACGCTTATTTCTTCATTTTAAGCTTCTCAGAACACTCTATATCGCATAGGCATACATAGTAAAATTTAGGGTCACGCTGTGTCCCCCCTAAATGACATATATTTATTTCCTGTGGTAGGGTACACTATTACCCTGTAATATAATACGTGGTCCAATTTAAAAAGTATATGTCAATATTAAGGTCCGATACCGTGCCGTTAGTTAACATAGAAAAGTGTCTTCGTATTTCCTTGTTTTAATGCACTATTTAAAATATACATAGTGTACCCCCTAATTGACCTATAATTATTTCCTGTGGTACGGTACTTTATTACCCTGTAATATAATACCTGGTCCAATTTAAATAATATGGGTCAATATTAAGGTCTGATATTGCGCCTTGCGTTAGTTAACCATTGAAAGATGTCTTTGAATTTTTAAAGCATTTTAGAACGCTTATTTCTTCATTTTAAGCTTCTCAGAACCCCTTATTTCGCATAGGCATACATAGTAAACTTTAGGGTCACGCTGTGTACCCCCTAATTGACCTATAATTATTTCCTGTGGTAGGGTACACTATTACCCTGTAATATAATACGTGGTCCAATTTAAAAATTATAGGTCAATGTTAAGGTCCGATGCCGTGCCGTTAGTTAACATAGAAAAGTGTCTTCGTATTTCCTTGTTTTAATGCACTATTTAAAATATACATAGTGTACCCCCTAATTGACCTATAATTATTTCCTGTGGTACGGTACTTTATTACCCTGTAATATAATACCTGGTCCAATTTAAATAATATGGGTCAATATTAAGGTCTGATATTGCGCCTTGCGTTAGTTAACCATTGAAAGATGTCTTTGAATTTTTAAAGCATTTTAGAACGCTTATTTCTTCATTTTAAGCTTCTCAGAACCCCTTATTTCGCATAGGCATACATAGTAAACTTTAGGGTCACGCTGTGTACCCCCTAATTGACCTATAATTATTTTCTGTGGTAGGGTACACTATCACCCTGTGATATAATACGTGGTCCAATTTAAAAATTATAGGTCAATATTAAGGTCCGATACCGTGCCGTTAGTTAACATAGAAAAGTGTCTTCGTTTTTCCTTGTTTTAATGCACTATTTAAAATATACATAGTGTACCCCCTAATTGACCTTTAATTATTTCCTGTGGTAGGGTACACTATTACCCTGTAATATAATTCCTGGTCCAATTTAAATGATATGGGTCAATATTAAGGTCTGATATTGCGCCTTGCGTTAGTTAACCATTGAAAGATGTCTTTGAATTTTTAAAGCATTTTAGAACGCTTATTTCTTCATTTTAAGCTTCTCAGAACCTTTTATATCGCATAGGCATACATAGTAAAATTTAGGGTCACGCTGTGTCCCCCCTAAATGACATATATTTATTTCCTGTGGTAGGGTACACTATTACCCTGTAATATAATACGTGGTCCAATTTAAAAATTATAGGTCAATATTAAGGTCTGACACCGTGCCGTTAGTTAACATTGAAAAATGTCTTTGAATTTTTAAAGCATTTTAGAACGCTTATTTCCTCATTTTAAGCTTCTCAGAACACTTTTTTTCGCATAGGCATACATTGTAAACTTTAGGGTCACGCTGTGTACCCCCTAATTGACCTATAATTATTTCCTGTGGTAGGGCACACTATAACCCTGTAATATAATACGTGGTCCAATTTATAAATTATAGGTCAATATTAAGGACCGATACCGTGCCGTTAGTAAACATAGAAAAGTGTCTTCGAATTTCCTTGTTTTAATGCACTATTTAAAATATACATAGTGTACCCCCTAATTGACCTATAATTATTTCCTGTGGTAGGGTACACTATTACCCTGTAATATAATACCTGGTCCAATTTAAATAATATGGGTCAATATTAAGGTCTGATATTGCGCCTTGCGTTAGTTAACCATTGAAAGATTTCTTTGAATTTTTAAAGCATTTTAGAACGCCTATTTCTTCATTTTAAGCTTCTCAGAACACTCTATTTCGCATAGGCATACATAGTAAACTTTGGGGTCACGCTGTGTACCCCCTAATTGACCTATAATTATTTCCTGTGGTAGGGTACACTATTACCCTGTAATATAATACCTGGTCCAATTTAAATAATATGGGTCAATATTAAGGTCTGATACCGTGCCGTTAGTTAACATTGAAAAATGTCTTTGAATTTTTAAAGCATTTTAGAACGCTTATTTCCTCATTTTAAGCTTCTCAGAACACTTTATTTCGCATAGGCATACATAGTAAACTTTAGGGTCCCGCTGTGTACCCCCTAATTGACCTATAATTATTTTCTGTTTTAGGGTACACTATCACCCTGTAATATAATACGTGGAGCAATTTAAAAATTATAGGTCAATATTAAGGTCCGATACCGTGCCGTTAGTTAACATAGAAAAGTGTCTTCGTATTTCCCTGTTTTAATGCACTATTTAAAATATACATAGTGTACCCCCTAATTGACCTATAATTATTTCCTGTGGTAGGGTACACTATTACCCTGTAATATAATACCTGGTCCAATTTAAATATTATGGGTCAATATTAAGGTCTGATATCGCGCCTTGCGTTAGTTAACCATTGAAAGATGTCTTTGAATTTTTAAAGCATTTTAGAACGCTTATTTCTTCATTTTAAGCTTCTCAGAACACGCTATTTCGCATAGGCATACATAGTAAACTTTAGGTTCACGCTGTGTACCCCCTAATTGACCTATAATTATTTCCTGTGGTAGGGTACACTATTACCCTGTAATATAATTCGTGGTCCAATTTAGAAAATTATAGGTCAATATTAAGGTCCGATACCGTGCCGTTAGTTAACATAGAAAAGTATCTTCGTATTTCCTTGTTTTAATGCACTATTTAAAATATACATAGTGTACCCCCTAATTGACCTATAATTATTTCCTGTTGTAGGGTACACTATTACCCTGTAATATAATACCTGGTCCAATTTAAATATTATGGTTCCATATTAAGGTCTGATATCGCGCCTTGCGTTAGTTAACCATTGAAAGATGTCTTTGAATTTTTAAAGCATTTTAGAACGCTTATTTCTTCATTTTAAGCTTCTCAGAACACTCTATTTCGCATAGGCATACATAGTAAACTTTAGGTTCACGCTGTGTACCCCCTAATTGACCTATAATTATTTCCTGTGGTAGGGTACACTATTACCCTGTAATATAATACGTGGTCTAATTTAAAAATTATAGGTCAATATTAAGGTCCGATACCGTGCCGTTAGTTAACATAGAAAAGTGTCTTCGAATTTCCTTGTTTTAATGCACTATTTAAAATATACATAGTGTACCCCCTAATTGACCTATAATTATTTCCTGCGGTAGGGTACACTATTACCCTGTAATATACTACCTGGTCCAATTTAAATAATATGGGTCAATATTAAGGTCTGATATTGTGCCTTGCGTTAGTTAACCATTGAAAGATGTCTTTGAATTTTTAAAGCATTTTAGAACGCTTATTTCTTCATTTTAAGCTTCTCAGAACCCTCTATTTCGCATAGGCATACATAGTAAACTTTGGGGTCACGCTGTGTACCCCCTAAATGGCCTATAATTATTTCCTGTGGTAGGGTACACTATTACCCTGTAATATAATACGTGGTCCAATTTAAAAATTATAGGTCAATATTAAGGTCCGATACCGTGCCGTTAGTAAACATTGAAAAATGTCTTTGAATTTTTAAAGCATTTTAGAACGCTTATTTCCTCCTTTTAAGCTTCTCAGAACACTTTATTTCGCATAGGCATACATAGTAAACTTTAGGGTCACGCTGTGTACCCCCTAATTGACCTATAATTATTTCCTGTGGTAGGGTACACTATTACCCTGTAATATAATACCTGGTCTAATTTAAATATTATGGGTCAATATTAAGGTCTGATATTGCGCCTTGCGTTAGGTAACCATTGAAAGATGTCTTTGAATTTTTAAAGCATTTTAGAACGCTTATTTCTTCATTTTAAGCTTCTCAGAACACTTTATTTCGCATAGGCATACATAGTAAACTTTAGGGTCACGCTGAGTACCCCCTAATTGACTTATAATTATTTTCTGTGGTAGGGTACACTATCACACTGTAATATAATACGTGGTCCAATTTAAAAATTTTAGGTCAATATTAAGGTCCGATACCCTACCGTTAGCTAACATAGAAAAGAGTCTTCGAATTTCCTTGTTTTAATGCACTATTTAAAATATACATAGTGTACCCCCTAATTGACCTATAATTATTTCCTGTTGTAGGGCACACTTTTACCCTGTAATATAATACCTGGTCCAATTTAAATATTATGGTTCCATATTAAGGTCTGATATCGCGCCTTGCGTTAGTTAACCATTGAAACATGTCTTTGAATTTTTAAAGCATTTTAGAACGCTTATTTCTTCATTTTAAGCTTCTCAGAACACTCTATTTCGCATAGGCATACATAGTAAACTTTTTGTTCACGCTGTGTACCCCCTAATTGACCTATAATTATTTCCTGTGGTAGGGTACACTATTACCCTGTAATATAATACGTGGTCTAATTTAAAAATTATAGGTCAATATTAAGGTCCGATACCGTGCCGTTAGTTAACATAGAAAAGTGTCTTCGAATTTCCTTGTTTTAATGCACTATTTAAAATATACATAGTGTACCCCCTAATTGACCTATAATTATTTCCTGCTGTAGGGTACACTATTACCCTGTAATATACTACCTGGTCCAATTTAAATAATATGGGTCAATATTAAGGTCTGATATTGCGCCTTGCGTTAGTTAACCATTGAAAGATGTCTTTGAATTTTTAAAGCATTTTAGAACGCTTATTTCTTCATTTTAAGCTTCTCAGAACACTCTATTTCGCATAGGCATACATAGTAAACTTTGGGGTCACGCTGTGTACCCCCTAAATGGCCTATAATTATTTCCTGTGGTAGGGTACACTATTACCCTGTAATATAATACGTGGTCCAATTTAAAAATTATAGGTCAATATTAAGTTCCGATACCGTGCCGTTAGTTAACATTGAAAAATGTCTTCGTATTTCCTTGTTTTATTGCACTATTTAAAATATACATAGTGTACCCCCTAATTGACCTATAATTATTTCCTGTTGTAGGGTACACTATTACCCTGTAATATAATACCTGGTCCAATTTAAATATTATGGTTCCATATTAAGGTCTGATATCGCGCCTTGCGTTAGTTAACCATTGAAAGATGTCTTTGAATTTTTAAAGCATTTTAGAACGCTTATTTCTTCATTTTAAGCTTCTCAGAACACTCTATTTCGCATAGGCATACATAGTAAACTTTGGGGTCACGCTGTGTACCCCCTAAATGGCCTATAATTATTTCCTGTGGTAGGGTACACTATTACCCTGTAATATAATACGTGGTCCAATTTAAAAATTATAGGTCAATATTAAGTTCCGATACCGTGCCGTTAGTTAACATTGAAAAATGTCTTCGTATTTCCTTGTTTTATTGCACTATTTAAAATATACATAGTGTACCCCCTAATTGACCTATAATTATTTCCTGTTGTAGGGTACACTATTACCCTGTAATATAATACCTGGTCCAATTTAAATATTATGGTTCCATATTAAGGTCTGATATCGCGCCTTGCGTTAGTTAACCATTGAAAGATGTCTTTGAATTTTTAAAGCATTTTAGAACGCTTATTTCTTCATTTTAAGCTTCTCAGAACACTCTATTTCGCATAGGCATACATAGTAAACTTTGGGGTCACGCTGTGTACCCCCTAAATGGCCTATAATTATTTCCTGTGGTAGGGAATAATTACCCTGTAATATAGTACGTGGTATAGTACTATTACCCTGTAATATAATACGTGGTCCAATTTAAAAATTATAGGTCAATATTAAGGTCCGATACCGTGCCGTTAGTAAACATTGAAAAATGTCTTTGAATTTTTAAAGCATTTTAGAACGCTTATTTCCTCCTTTTAAGCTTCTCAGAACACTTTATTTCGCTTAGGCATACATAGTAAACTTTAGGGTCACGCTGTGTACCCCCTAATTGACCTATAATTATTTCCTGTGGTAGGGTACACTATTACCCTGTAATATAATACCTGGTCCAATTTAAATATTATGGTTCCATATTAAGGTCTGATATCGCGCCTTGCGTTAGTTAACCATTGAAAGATGTCTTTGAATTTTTAAAGCATTTTAGAACGCTTATTTCTTCATTGTAAGCTTCTCAGAACACTTTATTTCGCATAGGCAAACATAGTAAACTTTAGGGTCACGCTGTGTACCCCCTAATTGACCTATAATTATTTTCTGTGGTAGGGTACACTATCACCCTGTAATATAATACGTTTTCCAATTTAAAAATTTTAGGTCAATATTAAGGTCCGATACCCTACCGTTAGTTAACATAGAAAAGAGTCTTCGAATTTCCTTGTTTTAATGCACTATTTAAAATATACATAGAGTACCCCCTAATTGACCTATAATTATTTCCTGTTGTAGGGTACACTATTACCCTGTAATATAATACCTGGTCCAATTTAAATATTATGGTTCCATATTAAGGTCTGATATCGCGCCTTGCGTTAGTTAACCATTGAAAGATGTCTTTGAATTTTTAAAGCATTTTAGAACGCTTATTTCTTCATTTTAAGCTTCTCAGAACACTCTATTTCGCATAGGCATACATAGTAAACTTTAGGGTCACGCTGTGTACCCCCTAATTGACCTATAATTATTTCCTGTGGTAGGGTACACTATTACCATGTAATACAATACGTGGTCCAATTTAAAAATTATAGGTCAATATTAAGGTCCGATACCGTGCCGTTTATTAACATAGAAAAGTGTCTTTGAATTTTTAAAGCATTTTAGAACGTTTATTTCCTCATTTTAAGCTTCTCAGAACACTTTATTTCGCATAGGCATACATAGTAAACTTTAGGGTCCCGCTGTGTACCCCCTAATTGACCTATAATTATTTTCTGTGGTAGGGTACACTATCACCCTGTAATATAATACGTGGTCCAATTAAAAAATTTTAGGTCAATATTAAGGTCCGATACCATGCCGTTAGTTAACATAGAAAAGAGTCTTCGAATTTCCTTGTTTTAATGTACTATTTAAAATACACATAGTGTACCCCCTAATTGACCTATATTTAATTCCTGTGGTAGGGTACACTATTACCCTGTAATATAATTCCTGGTCCAATTTAAATATTATGGTTCCATATTAAGGTCTGATATCGCGCCTTGCGTTAGTTAACCATTGAAAGATGTCTTTGAGTTTTTAAAGCATTTTAGAACACTTATTTCTTCATTTTAAGCTTCTCAGAACACTCTATTTCGCATAGGCATACATAGTAAACTTTAGGGTCACGCTGTGTACCCCCTAATTGACCTATAATTATTTCCTGTCTTAGGGTACACTATTACCCTGTAATATAATACGAGGTCTAATTTAAAAAGTATAGGTCAATATTAAGGTCCGAAACCGTGCCGTTAGTTAACATAGAAAAGAGTCTTCGTATTTCCTTGTTTTAATGCACTATTTAAAATATACATAGTGTACCCCCTAATTGACCTATAATTATTTCTTGTGGTAGGGTACACTATTACCCTGTAATATAATACCTGGTCCAATTTAAATATTATGGGTCAATATTAAGGTCTGATATTGCGCCTAGCGTTAGTTAGCCATTGAAAGATGTCTTTGAATTTTTAAAGCATTTTAGAACGCTTATTTCTTCATTTTAAGCTTCTCAGAACACTCTATTTCGCATAGGCATACATAGTAAACTTTAGGGTCACGCTGTGTACCCCCTAATTGACCTATAATTATTTCCTGTGGTAGGGTACACTATTACCCTGTAATATAATACGTGGTCTAATTTAAAAATTATAGGTCAATATTAAGGTCCGATACCGTGCCGTTAGTTAACATAGAAAAGTGTCTTCGAATTTCCTTGTTTTAATGCACTATTTAAAATATACATAGTGTACCCCCTAATTGACCTATAATTATTTCCTGCTGTAGGGTACACTATTACCCTGTAATATACTACCTGGTCCAATTTAAATAATATGGGTCAATATTAAGGTCTGATATTGCGCCTTGCGTTAGTTAACCATTGAAAGATGTCTTTGAATTTTTAAAGCATTTTAGAACGCTTATTTCTTCATTTTAAGCTTCTCAGAACACTCTATTTCGCATAGGCATACATAGTAAACTTTGGGGTCACGCTGTGTACCCCCTAAATGGCCTATAATTATTTCCTGTGGTAGGGTACACTATTACCCTGTAATATAATACGTGGTCCAATTTAAAAATTATAGGTCAATATTAAGTTCCGATACCGTGCCGTTAGTTAACATTGAAAAATGTCTTCGTATTTCCTTGTTTTATTGCACTATTTAAAATATACATAGTGTACCCCCTAATTGACCTATAATTATTTCCTGTTGTAGGGTACACTATTACCCTGTAATATAATACCTGGTCCAATTTAAATATTATGGTTCCATATTAAGGTCTGATATCGCGCCTTGCGTTAGTTAACCATTGAAAGATGTCTTTGAATTTTTAAAGCATTTTAGAACGCTTATTTCTTCATTTTAAGCTTCTCAGAACACTCTATTTCGCATAGGCATACATAGTAAACTTTGGGGTCACGCTGTGTACCCCCTAAATGGCCTATAATTATTTCCTGTGGTAGGGTACACTATTACCCTGTAATATAATACGTGGTCCAATTTAAAAATTATAGGTCAATATTAAGTTCCGATACCGTGCCGTTAGTTAACATTGAAAAATGTCTTCGTATTTCCTTGTTTTATTGCACTATTTAAAATATACATAGTGTACCCCCGAATTGACCTATAATTATTTCCTGTTGTAGGGTACACTATTACCCTGTAATATAATACCTGGTCCAATTTAAATATTATGGTTCCATATTAAGGTCTGATATCGCGCCTTGCGTTAGTTAACCATTGAAAGATGTCTTTGAATTTTTAAAGCATTTTAGAACGCTTATTTCTTCATTTTAAGCTTCTCAGAACACTCTATTTCGCATAGGCATACATAGTAAACTTTGGGGTCACGCTGTGTACCCCCTAAATGGCCTATAATTATTTCCTGTGGTAGGGAATAATTACCCTGTAATATAGTACGTGGTATAGTACTATTACCCTGTAATATAATACGTGGTCCAATTTAAAAATTATAGGTCAATATTAAGGTCCGATACCGTGCCGTTAGTAAACATTGAAAAATGTCTTTGAATTTTTAAAGCATTTTAGAACGCTTATTTCCTCCTTTTAAGCTTCTCAGAACACTTTATTTCGCTTAGGCATACATAGTAAACTTTAGGGTCACGCTGTGTACCCCCTAATTGACCTATAATTATTTCCTGTGGTAGGGTACACTATTACCCTGTAATATAATACCTGGTCCAATTTAAATATTATGGTTCCATATTAAGGTCTGATATCGCGCCTTGCGTTAGTTAACCATTGAAAGATGTCTTTGAATTTTTAAAGCATTTTAGAACGCTTATTTCTTCATTGTAAGCTTCTCAGAACACTTTATTTCGCATAGGCAAACATAGTAAACTTTAGGGTCACGCTGTGTACCCCCTAATTGACCTATAATTATTTTCTGTGGTAGGGTACACTATCACCCTGTAATATAATACGTTTTCCAATTTAAAAATTTTAGGTCAATATTAAGGTCCGATACCCTACCGTTAGTTAACATAGAAAAGAGTCTTCGAATTTCCTTGTTTTAATGCACTATTTAAAATATACATAGAGTACCCCCTAATTGACCTATAATTATTTCCTGTTGTAGGGTACACTATTACCCTGTAATATAATACCTGGTCCAATTTAAATATTATGGTTCCATATTAAGGTCTGATATCGCGCCTTGCGTTAGTTAACCATTGAAAGATGTCTTTGAATTTTTAAAGCATTTTAGAACGCTTATTTCTTCATTTTAAGCTTCTCAGAACACTCTATTTCGCATAGGCATACATAGTAAACTTTAGGGTCACGCTGTGTACCCCCTAATTGACCTATAATTATTTCCTGTGGTAGGGTACACTATTACCATGTAATACAATACGTGGTCCAATTTAAAAATTATAGGTCAATATTAAGGTCCGATACCGTGCCGTTTATTAACATAGAAAAGTGTCTTTGAATTTTTAAAGCATTTTAGAACGTTTATTTCCTCATTTTAAGCTTCTCAGAACACTTTATTTCGCATAGGCATACATAGTAAACTTTAGGGTCCCGCTGTGTACCCCCTAATTGACCTATAATTATTTTCTGTGGTAGGGTACACTCTCACCCTGTAATATAATACGTGGTCCAATTAAAAAATTTTAGGTCAATATTAAGGTCCGATACCATGCCGTTAGTTAACATAGAAAAGAGTCTTCGAATTTCCTTGTTTTAATGTACTATTTAAAATACACATAGTGTACCCCCTAATTGACCTATATTTAATTCCTGTGGTAGGGTACACTATTACCCTGTAATATAATTCCTGGTCCAATTTAAATATTATGGTTCCATATTAAGGTCTGATATCGCGCCTTGCGTTAGTTAACCATTGAAAGATGTCTTTGAGTTTTTAAAGCATTTTAGAACACTTATTTCTTCATTTTAAGCTTCTCAGAACACTCTATTTCGCATAGGCATACATAGTAAACTTTAGGGTCACGCTGTGTACCCCCTAATTGACCTATAATTATTTCCTGTCTTAGGGTACACTATTACCCTGTAATATAATACGAGGTCTAATTTAAAAAGTATAGGTCAATATTAAGGTCCGAAACCGTGCCGTTAGTTAACATAGAAAAGAGTCTTCGTATTTCCTTGTTTTAATGCACTATTTAAAATATACATAGTGTACCCCCTAATTGACCTATAATTATTTCTTGTGGTAGGGTACACTATTACCCTGTAATATAATACCTGGTCCAATTTAAATATTATGGGTCAATATTAAGGTCTGATATTGCGCCTAGCGTTAGTTAGCCATTGAAAGATGTCTTTGAATTTTTAAAGCATTTTAGAACGCTTATTTCTTCATTTTAAGCTTCTCAGAACACTCTATTTCGCATAGGCATACATAGTAAACTTTAGGGTCACGCTGTGTACCCCCTAATTGACCTATAATTATTTCCTGTGGTAGGGTACACTATTACCCTGTGATATAATACGTGGTCCATTTTAAAAATTATAGGTCAATATTAAGATCCGATACCGTGCCGTTAGTTAACATAGAAAAGTGTCTTCGTATTTCCTTGTTTTAATGCACTATTTAAAATATACATAGTGTACCCCCTAATTGACCTATAATTATTTCCTGTGGCAGGGTACACTATTACCCTGTAATATAATACCTGGTCCAATTTAAATATTGTGGGTCAATATTAAGGTCTGATATTGCGCCTAGCGTTAGTTAACCATTGAAAGATGTCTTTGAATTTTTAAAGCATTTTAGAACGCTTATTTCTTCATTTTAAGCATATCAGAACACTCTATTTCGCATAGGCATACATAGTAAAATTTAGGGTCACGCTGTGTACCCCCTAAATGACCTATAATTATTTCCTGTGGTAGGGTACACTATTACCCTGTAATATAATACGTGGTCCAATTTAAAAATTATAGGTCAATATTAAGGTCCGATACCGTGCCGTTAGTTAACATAGAAAAATGTCTTTGAATTTTTAAAGCATTTTAGAACGCTTATTTCCTCATTTTAAGCTTCTCAGAACACTTTATTTCGCATAGGCATACATAGTAAACTTTAGGGTCACTCTGTGTACCCCCTAATTGACCTATAATTATTTCCTGTGGTAGGGTACACTATAACCCTGTAATATAATACGTGGTCCAATTTAAAAATTATAGGTCAATATTAAGGTCCGATACCGTGCCGTTAGTTAACATAGAAAACTGTCTTCGAATTTCCTTGTTTTAATGCACTATTTAAAATATACATAGTGTACCCCCTAATTGACCTATAATTATTTCCTGTTGTAGGGTACACTATTTCCCTGTAATATAATACCTGGTCTAATTGAAATATTATGGTTCCATATTAAGGTCTGATATCGCGCCTTGCGTTAGTTAACCATTGAAAGATGTCTTTGAATTTTTAAAGCATTTTAGAACGCTTATTTCTTCATTTTAAGCTTCTCAGAACACTCTATTTCGCATAGGCATACATAGTAGACTTTAGGGTCACGCTGTGTACCACCTAATTGACCTATAATTATTTCCTGTGGTAAGGTACACTATTGCCCTGTAATATAATACGTGGTACAATTTAAAAATTATAGGTCAATATTAAGGTCCGATACCGTGCCGTTAGTTAAAATAGAAAAGTGTCTTCGTATTTCCTTGTTTTAATGCACTATTTAAAATATACATAGTGTACCCCCTAAATGACCTATAATTATTTCCTGTGGTAGGGTACACTATTACCCTGTAATATAATACCTGGTCCAATTTAAATATTATGGGTCAATATTAAGGTCTGATATTGCGCCTAGCGTTAGTTAAACATTGAAAGATGTCTTTGAATTTTTGAAGCATTTTAGAACGCTTATTTCTTCATTTTAAGCTTCTCAGAACACTCTATTTCGCAGAGGCATACATAGAGAACTTTAGGGTCACGCTGTGTACTCCCTAATTGACCTATAATTATTTCTTGTGGTAGGGTACACTATTACCCTATAATATAATACGTGGTCCAATTTAAAAATTATAGGTCAATATTAAGGTCCGATACCGGGCCGTTAGTTAACATAGAAAAGTGTCTTCGTATTTCCTTGTTTTAATACACTATTTAAAATATACATAGTGTACCCCCTAATTGACCTATAATTATTTCCTGTGGCAGGGTACACTATTATCATGTAATATAATACGTGGTCCAATTTAAAAATTATAGGTCAATATTAAGGTCCGATACCGGGCCGTTAGTTAACATAGAAAAGTGTCTTCGTATTTCCTTGTTTTAATGCACTATTTAAAATATACATAGTGTACACCCTAATTGACCTATAATTATTTCCTGTGGTAGGGTACACTATTACCCCGTAATATAATACCTGGTCCAATTCAAATATTATGGGTCAATATTAAGGTCTGATATTGCGCCTTGCGTTATTTAACCATTGAAAGATGTCTTTGAATTTTTAAAGCATTTTAGAACGCTTATTTCTTCATTTTAAGCTTCTCAGAACACTCTATTTCCCATAGGCATACATAGTAAAATTTAGGGTCACGCTGTGTACCCCCTAAATGACCTATAATTATTTCCTGTGGTAGGGTACACTATTACCCTGTAATATAATACGTGGTCCAATTTAAAAATTATAGGTCAATATTAATTTCCGATACCGTGCCGTTAGTTAACATAGAAAAGTGTCTTCGTATTTCCTTGTTTTAATGCACTATTTAAAATATACATAGTGTACCCCCTAATTGACCTATAATTATTTCCTGTGGTAGGGTACACTATTACCCTGTAATACAATACCTTGTTCAATTTAAATATTATGGGTCAATATTAAGGTTTGATATTGCGCCTTGCGTTAGTTAACCATTGAAAGATGTCTTTGAATTTTTAAAGCATTTTAGAACGCTTATTTCTTCATTTTAAGCTTCTCAGAACACTTTATTTCGCATAGGCATACATAGTAAACTTTAGGGTCACGCTGTGTACCCCCTAATTGACCTATAATTATTTCCTGTGGTAGGGTACACTATTACCCTGTAATATAATAGGTGGTCCAATTTAAAAATTATAGGTCAATATTAAGGTCCGATACCGTGCCGTTAGTTAGCATAGAAAAATGTCTTTGAATTTTAAAAGCATTTTAGAACGCTTATTTCCTCATTTTAAGCTTCTCAGAACACTTTATTTCGCATAGGCATACATAGTAAACTTTAGGGTCACACTGTGTACCCCCTAATTGACCTATAATTATTTCCTTTGGAAGGGTACACTATTACCCTGTAATATAATACCTGGTCCAATTTAAATATTATGGGTCAATATTAAGGTCTGATATTGCGCCTTGCGTTATTTAACCATTGAAAGATGTCTTTGAATTTTTAAAGCATTTTAGAACGCTTATTTCTTCATTTTAAGCTTCTCAGAACACTCTATTTCCCATAGGCATACATAGTAAAATTTAGGGTCACGCTGTGTACCCCCTAAATGACCTATAATTATTTCCTGTGGTAGGGTACACTATTACCCTGTAATATAATACGTGGTCCAATTTAAAAATTATAGGTCAATATTAAGTTCCGATACCGTGCCGTTAGTTAACATTGAAAAATGTCTTCGTATTTCCTTGTTTTAATGCACTATTTAAAATACACATAGTGTACCCCCTAATTGACCTATAATTATTTCCTGTGGTAGGGTACACTATTACCCTGTAATACAATACCTGGTTCAATTGAAATATTATGGGTCAATATTAGGGTTTGATATTGCGCCTTGCGTTAGTTAACCATTGAAAGATGTGTTTGAATTTTTAAAGCATTTTAAAACGCTTATTTCTTCATTTTAAGCTTCTCAGAACACTTTATTTCGCATAGGCATACATAGTAAACTTTAGGGTCACGCTGTGTACCCCCTAATTGACCTATAATTATTTCCTGTGGTAGGGTACACTATTACCCTGTAATATAATAGGTGGTCCAATTTAAAAATTATAGGTCAATATTAAGGTCCGATACCGTGCCGTTAGTTAGCATAGAAAAATGTCTTTGAATTTTTAAAGCATTTTAGAACGCTTATTTCCTCATTTTAAGCTTCTCAGAACACTTTATTTCGCATAGGCATACATAGTAAACTTTAGGGTCACTCTGCGTACCCCCTAATTGACCTATAATTATTTCCTGTGGTAGGGTACACTATAACCCTGTAATATAATACGTGGTCCAATTTAAAAATTATAGGTCAATATTAAGGTCCGATACCGTGCCGTTAGTTAACATAGAAAAATGTCTTTGAATTTTTAAAGCATTTTAGAACGCTTATTTCCTCATTTTAAGCTTCTCAGAACACTTTATTTCGCATAGGCATACATAGTAAAATTTAGGGTCACGCTGTGTACCCCCTAAATGACCTATAATTAATTCCTGTGGTAGGGTACACTATTACCCTGTAATATAATACGTGGTCCAATGTAAAAATTATAGGTCAATATTAAGTTCCGATACCGTGCCGTTAGTTAACATTGAAAAATGTCTTCGTATTTCCTTGTTTTAATGCACTATTTAAAATATACATAGTGTACCCCCTAATTGACCTATAATTATTTCCTGTGGTAGGGTACACTATTACCCTGTAATACAATACCTTGTTCAATTTAAATATTATGGGTCAATATTAAGGTTTGATATTGCGCCTTGCGTTAGTTAACCATTGAAAGATCTCTTTGAATTTTTAAAGCATTTTAGAACGCTTATTTCTTCATTTTAAGCTTCTCAGAACACTTTATTTCGCATAGGCATACATAGTAAACTTTAGGGTCACGCTGTGTACCCCCTAATTGACCTATAATTATTTCCTGTGGTAGGGTACACTATTACCCTGTAATATAATAGGTGGTCCAATTTAAAAATTATAGGTCAATATTAAGGTCCGATACCGTGCCGTTAGTTAGCATAGAAAAATGTCTTTGAATTTTAAAAGCATTTTAGAACGCTTATTTCCTCATTTTAAGCTTCTCAGAACACTTTATTTCGCATAGGCATACATAGTAAACTTTAGGGTCACACTGTGTACCCCCTAATTGACCTATAATTATTTCCTGTGGTAGGGTACACTATTACCATGTAATATAATACGTGGTCCAATTTAAAAATTATAGGTCAATATTAAGGTCCGATACCGTGCCGTTAGTTAACATAGAAAAGTGTCTTCGTATTTCCTTGTTTTAATGCACAATTTAAAATATACATAGTGTACCCCCTAATTGACCTATAATTATTTCCTGTGGTAGGGTACACTATTACCCTGTAATATAATACCTGGTCCAATTTAAATATTATGGGTCAATATTAAGGTCTGATATTGCGCCTTGCGCTAGTTAACCATTGAAAGATGTCTTTGAATTTTTAAAGCATTTTAGAACGCTTATTTCTTCATTTTAAGCTTCTCAGAACACTCTATTTCGCATAAGCATACATAGTAAAATTTAGGGTCACGCTGTGTACCCCCTAAATGACCTATAATTATTTCCTGTGGTAGGGTACACTATTACCCTGTAATATAATACGTGGTCCAATTTAAAAATTATAGGTCAATATTAAGGTCCGATACCGTGCCGTTAGTTAACATTGAAAAATGTCTTTGAATTTTTAAAGCATTTTAGAACGCTTATTTCCTCATTTTAAGCTTCTCAGAACACTTTATTTCGCATAGGCATACATAGTAAACTTTAGGGTCACGCTGTGTACCCCCTAATTGACCTATAATTATTTCCTGTGGTAGGATACACTATAACCCTGTAATATAATACGTGGTCCAATTTAAAAATTATAGGTCAATATTAATTTCCGATACCGTGCCGTTAGTTAACATAGAAAAGTGTCATCGTATTTCCTTGTTTTAATGCACTATTTAAAATATACATAGTGTACCCCCTAATTGACCTATAATTATTTCCTGTGGTAGGGTACACTATTACCCTGTAATACAATACCTGGTTCAATTTAAATATTATGGGTCAATATTAAGGTTTGATATTGCGCCTTGCGTTAGTTAACCATTGAAAGATGTCTTTGAATTTTTAAAGCATTTTAGAACGCTTATTTCTTTATTTTAAGCTTCTCAGAACACTTTATTTCGCATAGGCATACATATTAAACTTTAGGGTCACGCTGTGTACCCCCTAATTGACCTATAATTATTTCCATTGGTAGGGTACACTATTACCCTGTAATATAATAGGTGGTCCAATTTAAAAATTATAGGTCAATATTAAGGTCCGATACCGTGCCGTTAGTTAGCATAGAAAAATGTCTTTGAATTTTTAAAGCATTTTAGAACGCTTATTTCCTCATTTTAAGCTTCTCAGAACACTTTATTTCGCATAGGCATACATAGTAAACTTTAGGGTCACTCTGCGTACCCCCTAATTGACCTATAATTATTTCCTGTGGTAGGGTACACTATAACCCTGTAATATAATACGTGGTCCAATTTAAAAATTATAGGTCAATATTAAGGTCCGATACCGTGCCGTTAGTTAACATAGAAAAGAGTCTTCGAATTTCCTTGTTTTAATGCACTATTTAAAATATACATAGAGTACCCCCTAATTGACCTATAATTATTTCCTGTGGTAGGGTACACTATAACCCTGTAATATAATACGTGGTCCAATTTAAAAATTATAGGTCAATATTAAGGTCCGATACCGTGCCGTTAGTTAACATAGAAAAATGTCTTTGAATTTTTAAAGCATTTTAGAACGCTTATTTCCTCATTTTAAGCTTCTCAGAACACTTTATTTCGCATAGGCATACATAGTAAAATTTAGGGTCACGCTGTGTACCCCCTAAATGACCTATAATTAATTCCTGTGGTAGGGTACACTATTACCCTGTAATATAATACGTGGTCCAATGTAAAAATTATAGGTCAATATTAAGTTCCGATACCGTGCCGTTAGTTAACATTGAAAAATGTCTTCGTATTTCCTTGTTTTAATGCACTATTTAAAATATACATAGTGTACCCCCTAATTGACCTATAATTATTTCCTGTGGTAGGGTACACTATTACCCTGTAATACAATACCTTGTTCAATTTAAATATTATGGGTCAATATTAAGGTTTGATATTGCGCCTTGCGTTAGTTAACCATTGAAAGATCTCTTTGAATTTTTAAAGCATTTTAGAACGCTTATTTCTTCATTTTAAGCTTCTCAGAACACTTTATTTCGCATAGGCATACATAGTAAACTTTAGGGTCACGCTGTGTACCCCCTAATTGACCTATAATTATTTCCTGTGGTAGGGTACACTATTACCCTGTAATATAATAGGTGGTCCAATTTAAAAATTATAGGTCAATATTAAGGTCCGATACCGTGCCGTTAGTTAGCATAGAAAAATGTCTTTGAATTTTAAAAGCATTTTAGAACGCTTATTTCCTCATTTTAAGCTTCTCAGAACACTTTATTTCGCATAGGCATACATAGTAAACTTTAGGGTCACACTGTGTACCCCCTAATTGACCTATAATTATTTCCTGTGGTAGGGTACACTATTACCATGTAATATAATACGTGGTCCAATTTAAAAATTATAGGTCAATATTAAGGTCCGATACCGTGCCGTTAGTTAACATAGAAAAGTGTCTTCGTATTTCCTTGTTTTAATGCACAATTTAAAATATACATAGTGTACCCCCTAATTGACCTATAATTATTTCCTGTGGTAGGGTACACTATTACCCTGTAATATAATACCTGGTCCAATTTAAATATTATGGGTCAATATTAAGGTCTGATATTGCGCCTTGCGCTAGTTAACCATTGAAAGATGTCTTTGAATTTTTAAAGCATTTTAGAACGCTTATTTCTTCATTTTAAGCTTCTCAGAACACTCTATTTCGCATAAGCATACATAGTAAAATTTAGGGTCACGCTGTGTACCCCCTAAATGACCTATAATTATTTCCTGTGGTAGGGTACACTATTACCCTGTAATATAATACGTGGTCCAATTTAAAAATTATAGGTCAATATTAAGGTCCGATACCGTGCCGTTAGTTAACATTGAAAAATGTCTTTGAATTTTTAAAGCATTTTAGAACGCTTATTTCCTCATTTTAAGCTTCTCAGAACACTTTATTTCGCATAGGCATACATAGTAAACTTTAGGGTCACGCTGTGTACCCCCTAATTGACCTATAATTATTTCCTGTGGTAGGATACACTATAACCCTGTAATATAATACGTGGTCCAATTTAAAAATTATAGGTCAATATTAAGGTTCGATACCGTGCCGTTAGTTAACATAGAAAAGTGTCTTCGTATTTCCTTGTTTTAATGCACTATTTAAAATATACGTAGTGTACCCCTAATTGACCTATAATTATTTCCTGTGGTAGGGTACACTATTACCCTGTAATACAATACCTGGTTCAATTTAAATATTATGGGTCAATATTAAGGTTTGATATTGCGCCTTGCGTTAGTTAACCATTGAAAGATGTCTTTGAATTTTTAAAGCATTTTAGAACGCTTATTTCTTTATTTTAAGCTTCTCAGAACACTTTATTTCGCATAGGCATACATAGTAAACTTTAGGGTCACGCTGTGTACCCCTTAATTGACCTATAATTATTTCCATTGGTAGGGTACACTATTACCCTGTAATATAATAGGTGGTCCAATTTAAAAATTATAGGTCAATATTAAGGTCCGATACCGTGCCGTTAGTTAGCATAGAAAAATGTCTTTGAATTTTTAAAGCATTTTAGAACGCTTATTTCCTCATTTTAAGCTTCTCAGAACACTTTATTTCGCATAGGCATACATAGTAAACTTTAGGGTCACTCTGCGTACCCCCTAATTGACCTATAATTATTTCCTGTGGTAGGGTACACTATAACCCTGTAATATAATACGTGGTCCAATTTAAAAATTATAGGTCAATATTAAGGTCCGATACCGTGCCGTTAGTTAACATAGAAAAATGTCTTTGAATTTTTAAAGCATTTTAGAACGCTTATTTCCTCATTTTAAGCTTCTCAGAACACTTTATTTCGCATAGGCATACATAGTAAAATTTAGGGTCACGCTGTGTACCCCCTAAATGACCTATAATTAATTCCTGTGGTAGGGTACACTATTACCCTGTAATATAATACGTGGTCCAATGTAAAAATTATAGGTCAATATTAAGTTCCGATACCGTGCCGTTAGTTAACATTGAAAAATGTCTTCGTATTTCCTTGTTTTAATGCACTATTTAAAATATACATAGTGTACCCCCTAATTGACCTATAATTATTTCCTGTTGTAGGGTACACTATTACCCTGTAATACAATACCTTGTTCAATTTAAATATTATGGGTCAATATTAAGGTTTGATATTGCGCCTTGCGTTAGTTAACCATTGAAAGATCTCTTTGAATTTTTAAAGCATTTTAGAACGCTTATTTCTTCATTTTAAGCTTCTCAGAACACTTTATTTCGCATAGGCATACATAGTAAACTTTAGGGTCACGCTGTGTACCCCCTAATTGACCTATAATTATTTCCTGTGGTAGGGTACACTATTACCCTGTAATATAATAGGTGGTCCAATTTAAAAATTATAGGTCAATATTAAGGTCCGATACCGTGCCGTTAGTTAGCATAGAAAAATGTCTTTGAATTTTAAAAGCATTTTAGAACGCTTATTTCCTCATTTTAAGCTTCTCAGAACACTTTATTTCGCATAGGCATACATAGTAAACTTTAGGGTCACACTGTGTACCCCCTAATTGACCTATAATTATTTCCTGTGGTAGGGTACACTATTACCATGTAATATAATACGTGGTCCACTTTAAAAATTATAGGTCAATATTAAGGTCCGATACCGTGCCGTTAGTTAACATAGAAAAGTGTCTTCGTATTTCCTTGTTTTAATGCACAATTTAAAATATACATAGTGTACCCCCTAATTGACCTATAATTATTTCCTGTGGTAGGGTACACTATTACCCTGTAATATAATACCTGGTCCAATTTAAATATTATGGGTCAATATTAAGGTCTGATATTGCGCCTTGCGCTAGTTAACCATTGAAAGATGTCTTTGAATTTTTAAAGCATTTTAGAACGCTTATTTCTTCATTTTAAGCTTCTCAGAACACTCTATTTCGCATAAGCATACATAGTAAAATTTAGGGTCACGCTGTGTACCCCCTAAATGACCTATAATTATTTCCTGTGGTAGGGTACACTATTACCCTGTAATATAATACGTGGTCCAATTTAAAAATTATAGGTCAATATTAAGGTCCGATACCGTGCCGTTAGTTAACATTGAAAAATGTCTTTGAATTTTTAAAGCATTTTAGAACGCTTATTTCCTCATTTTAAGCTTCTCAGAACACTTTATTTCGCATAGGCATACATAGTAAACTTTAGGGTCACGCTGTGTACCCCCTAATTGACCTATAATTATTTCCTGTGGTAGGATACACTATAACCCTGTAATATAATACGTGGTCCAATTTAAAAATTATAGGTCAATATTAAGGTTCGATACCGTGCCGTTAGTTAACATAGAAAAGTGTCTTCGTATTTCCTTGTTTTAATGCACTATTTAAAATATACATAGTGTACCCCTAATTGACCTATAATTATTTCCTGTGGTAGGGTACACTATTACCCTGTAATACAATACCTGGTTCAATTTAAATATTATGGGTCAATATTAAGGTTTGATATTGCGCCTTGCGTTAGTTAACCATTGAAAGATGTCTTTGAATTTTTAAAGCATTTTAGAACGCTTATTTCTTTATTTTAAGCTTCTCAGAACACTTTATTTCGCATAGGCATACATATTAAACTTTAGGGTCACGCTGTGTACCCCCTAATTGACCTATAATTATTTCCATTGGTAGGGTACACTATTACCCTGTAATATAATAGGTGGTCCAATTTAAAAATTATAGGTCAATATTAAGGTCCGATACCGTGCCGTTAGTTAGCATAGAAAAATGTCTTTGAATTTTTAAAGCATTTTAGAACGCTTATTTCCTCATTTTAAGCTTCTCAGAACACTTTATTTCGCATAGGCATACACAGTAAACTTTAGGGTCACTCTGCGTACCCCCTAATTGACCTATAATTATTTCCTGTGGTAGGGTACACTATAACCCTGTAATATAATACGTGGTCCAATTTAAAAATTATAGGTCAATATTAAGGTCCGATACCGTGCCGTTAGTTAACATAGAAAAATGTCTTTGAATTTTTAAAGCATTTTAGAACGCTTATTTCCTCATTTTAAGCTTCTCAGAACACTTTATTTCGCATAGGCATACATAGTAAAATTTAGGGTCACGCTGTGTACCCCCTAAATGACCTATAATTAATTCCTGTGGTAGGGTACACTATTACCCTGTAATATAATACGTGGTCCAATGTAAAAATTATAGGTCAATATTAAGTTCCGATACCGTGCCGTTAGTTAACATTGAAAAATGTCTTCGTATTTCCTTGTTTTAATGCACTATTTAAAATATACACAGTGTACCCCCTAATTGACCTATAATTATTTCCTGTGGTAGGGTACACTATTACCCTGTAATACAATACCTTGTTCAATTTAAATATTATGGGTCAATATTAAGGTTTGATATTGCGCCTTGCGTTAGTTAACCATTGAAAGATCTCTTTGAATTTTTAAAGCATTTTAGAACGCTTATTTCTTCATTTTAAGCTTCTCAGAACACTTTATTTCGCATAGGCATACATAGTAAACTTTAGGGTCACGCTGTGTACCCCCTAATTGACCTATAATTATTTCCTGTGGTAGGGTACACTATTACCCTGTAATATAATAGGTGGTCCAATTAAAAAATTATAGGTCAATATTAAGGTCCGATACCGTGCCGTTAGTTAGCATAGAAAAATGTCTTTGAATTTTAAAAGCATTTTAGAACGCTTATTTCCTCATTTTAAGCTTCTCAGAACACTTTATTTCGCATAGGCATACATAGTAAACTTTAGGGTCACACTGTGTACCCCCTAATTGACCTATAATTATTTCCTGTGGTAGGGTACACTACTACCATGTAATATAATACGTGGTCCAATTTAAAAATTATAGGTCAATATTAAGGTCCGATACCGTGCCGTTAGTTAACATAGAAAAGTGTCTTCGTATTTCCTTGTTTTAATGCACAATTTAAAATATACATAGTGTACCCCCTAATTGACCTATAATTATTTCCTGTGGTAGGGTACACTATTACCCTGTAATATAATACCTGGTCCAATTTAAATATTATGGGTCAATATTAAGGTCTGATATTGCTCCTTGCGCTAGTTAACCATTGAATGATGTCTTTGAATTTTTAAAGCATTTTAGAACGCTTATTTCTTCATTTTAAGCTTCTCAGAACACTCTATTTCGCATAAGCATACATAGTAAAATTTAGGGTCACGCTGTGTACCCCCTAAATGACCTATAATTATTTCCTGTGGTAGGGTACACTATTACCCTGTAATATAATACGTGGTCCAATTTAAAAATTATAGGTCAATATTAAGGTCCGATACCATGCCGTTAGTTAACATTGAAAAATGTCTTTGAATTTTTAAAGCATTTTAGAACGCTTATTTCCTCATTTTAAGCTTCTCAGAACACTTTATTTCGCATAGGCATACATAGTAAACTTTAGGGTCACGCTGTGTACCCCCTAATTGACCTATAATTATTTCCTGTGGTAGGATACACTATAACCCTGTAATATAATACGTGGTCCAATTTAAAAATTATAGGTCAATATTAAGGTTCGATACCGTGCCGTTAGTTAACATAGAAAAGTGTCTTCGTTTTTCCTTGTTTTAATGCACTATTTAAAATATACATAGTGTACCCCTAATTGACCTATAATTATTTCCTGTGGTAGGGTACACTATTACCCTGTAATACAATACCTGGTTCAATTTAAATATTATGGGTCAATATTAAGGTTTGATATTGCGCCTTGCGTTAGTTAACCATTGAAAGATGTCTTTGAATTTTCAACGCATTTTAGAACGCTTATTTCTTTATTTTAAGCTTCTCAGAACACTTTATTTCGCATAGGCATACATATTAAACTTTAGGGTCACGCTGTGTACCCCCTAATTGACCTATAATTATTTCCATTGGTAGGGTACACTATTACCCTGTAATATAATAGGTGGTCCAATTTAAAAATTATAGGTCAATATTAAGGTCCGATACCGTGCCGTTAGTTAGCATAGAAAAATGTCTTTGAATTTTTAAAGCATTTTAGAACGCTTATTTCCTCATTTTAAGCTTCTCAGAACACTTTATTTCGCATAGGCATACATAGTAAACTTTAGGGTCACTCTGCGTACCCCCTAATTGACCTATAATTATTTCCTGTGATAGGGTACACTATAACCCTGTAATATAATACGTGGTCCAATTTACAAATTATAGGTCAATATTAAGGTCCGATACCGTGCCGTTAGTTAACATAGAAAAGTGTCTTCGTATTTCCTTGTTTTAATGCACTATTTAAAATATAAATAGTGTACCCCCTAATTGACCTATAATTATTTCCTGTGGTAGGGTACACTATTACCCTGTAATACAATACCTTGTTCAATTTAAATATTATGGGTCAATATTAAGGTTTGATATTGCGCCTTGCGTTAGTTAACCATTGAAAGATGTCTTTGAATTTTTAAAGCATTTTAGAACGCTTATTTCTTTATTTTAAGCTTCTCAGAACACTTTATTTCGCATAGGCATACATATTAAACTTTAGGGTCACGCTGTGTACCCCCTAATTGACCTATAATTATTTCCATTGGTAGGGTACACTATTACCCTGTAATATAATAGGTGGTCCAATTTAAAAATTATAGGTCAATATTAAGGTCCGATACCGTGCCGTTAGTTAGCATAGAAAAATGTCTTTGAATTTTTAAAGCATTTTAGAACGCTTATTTCCTCATTTTAAGCTTCTCAGAACACTTTATTTCGCATAGGCATACATAGTAAACTTTAGGGTCACTCTGCGTACCCCCTAATTGACCTATAATTATTTCCTGTGGTAGGGTACACTATAACCCTGTAATATAATACGTGGTCCAATTTAAAAATTATAGGTCAATATTAAGGTCCGATACCGTGCCGTTAGTTAACATAGAAAAATGTCTTTGAATTTTTAAAGCATTTTAGAACGCTTATTTCCTCATTTTAAGCTTCTCAGAACACTTTATTTCGCATAGGCATACATAGTAAAATTTAGGGTCACGCTGTGTACCCCCTAAATGACCTATAATTAATTCCTGTGGTAGGGTACACTATTACCCTGTAATATAATACGTGGTCCAATGTAAATTATAGGTCAATATTAAGTTCCGATACCGTGCCGTTAGTTAACATTGAAAAATGTCTTCGTATTTCCTTGTTTTAATGCACTATTTAAAATATACATAGTGTACCCCCTAATTGACCTATAATTATTTCCTGTGGTAGGGTACACTATTACCCTGTAATACAATACCTTGTTCAATTTAAATATTATGGGTCAATATTAAGGTTTGATATTGCGCCTTGCGTTAGTTAACCATTGAAAGATCTCTTTGAATTTTTAAAGCATTTTAGAACGCTTATTTCTTCATTTTAAGCTTCTCAGAACACTTTATTTCGCATAGGCATACATAGTAAACTTTAGGGTCACGCTGTGTACCCCCTAATTGACCTATAATTATTTCCTGTGGTAGGGTACACTATTACCCTGTAATATAATAGGTGGTCCAATTAAAAAATTATAGGTCAATAGTAAGGTCCGATACCGTGCTGTTAGTTAGCATAGAAAAATGTCTTTGAATTTTAAAAGCATTTTAGAACGCTTATTTCCTCATTTTAAGCTTCTCAGAACACTTTATTTCGCATAGGCATACATGGTAAACTTTAGGGTCACACTGTGTACCCCCTAATTGACCTATAATTATTTCCTGTGGTAGGGTACACTATTACCATGTAATATAATACGTGGTCCTATTTAAAAATTATAGGTCAATATTAAGGTCCGATACCGTGCCGTTAGTTAACATAGAAAAGTGTCTTCGTATTTCCTTGTTTTAATGCACAATTTAAAATATACATAGTGTACCCCCTAATTGACCTATAATTATTTCCTGTGGTAGGGTACACTATTACCCTGTAATATAATACCTGGTCCAATTTAAATATTATGGGTCAATATTAAGGTCTGATATTGCGCCTTGCGCTAGTTAACCATTGAAAGATGTCTTTGAATTTTTAAAGCATTTTAGAACGCTTATTTCTTCATTTTAAGCTTCTCAGAACACTCTATTTCGCATAAGCATACATAGTAAAATTTAGGGTCACGCTGTGTACCCCCTAAATGACCTATAATTATTTCCTGTGGTAGGGTACACTATTACCCTGTAATATAATACGTGGTCCAATTTAAAAATTATAGGTCAATATTAAGGTCCGATACCGTGCCGTTAGTTAACATTGAAAAATGTCTTTGAATTTTTAAAGCATTTTAGAACGCTTATTTCCTCATTTTAAGCTTCTCAGAACACTTTATTTCGCATAGGCATACATAGTAAACTTTAGGGTCACGCTGTGTACCCCCTAATTGACCTATAATTATTTCCTGTGGTAGGATACACTATAACCCTGTAATATAATACGTGGTCCAATTTAAAAATTATAGGTCAATATTAAGGTTCGATACCGTGTCGTTAGTTAACATAGAAAAGTGTCTTCGTTTTTCCTTGTTTTAATGCACTATTTAAAATATACATAGTGTACCCCTAATTGACCTATAATTATTTCCTGTGGTAGGGTACACTATTACCCTGTAATACAATACCTGGTTCAATTTAAATATTATGGGTCAATATTAAGGTTTGATATTGCGCCTTGCGTTAGTTAACCATTGAAAGATGTCTTTGAATTTTTAAAGCATTTTAGAACGCTTATTTCTTTATTTTAAGCTTCTCAGAACACTTTATTTCGCATAGGCATACATATTAAACTTTAGGGTCACGCTGTGTACCCCCTAATTGACCTATAATTATTTCCATTGGTAGGGTACACTATTACCCTGTAATATAATAGGTGGTCCAATTTAAAAATTATAGGTCAATATTAAGGTCCGATACCGTGCCGTTAGTTAGCATAGAAAAATGTCTTTGAATTTTTAAAGCATTTTAGAACGCTTATTTCCTCATTTTAAGCTTCTCAGAACACTTCATTTCGCATAGGCATACATAGTAAACTTTAGGGTCACTCTGCGTACCCCCTAATTGACCTATAATTATTTCCTGTGGTAGGGTACACTATAACCCTGTAATATAATACGTGGTCCAATTTAAAAATTATAGGCCAATATTAAGGTCCGATACCGTGCCGTTAGTTAACATAGAAAAATGTCTTTGAATTTTTAAAGCATTTTAGAACGCTTATTTCCTCATTTTAAGCTTCTCAGAACACTTTATTTCGCATAGGCATACATAGTAAAATTTAGGGTCACGCTGTGTACCCCCTAAATGACCTATAATTAATTCCTGTGGTAGGGTACACTATTACCCTGTAATATAATACGTGGTCCAATGTAAAAATTATCGGTCAATATTAAGTTCCGATACCGTGCCGTTAGTTAACATTGAAAAATGTCTTCGTATTTCCTTGTTTTAATGCACTATTTAAAATATACATAGTGTACCCCCTAATTGACCTATAATTATTTCCTGTGGTAGGGTACACTATTACCCTGTAATACAATACCTTGTTCAATTTAAATATTATGGGTCAATATTAAGGTTTGATATTGCGCCTTGCGTTAGTTAACCATTGAAAGATGTCTTTGAATTTTTAAAGCATTTTAGAACGCTTATTTCTTCATTTTAAGCTTCTCAGAACACTTTATTTCGCATAGGCATACATAGTAAACTTTAGGGTCACGCTGTGTACCCCCTAATTGACCTATAATTATTTCCTGTGGTAGGGTACACTATTACCCTGTAATATAATAGGTGGTCCAATTTAAAAATTATAGGTCAATATTAAGGTCCGATACCGTGCCGTTAGTTAGCATAGAAAAATGTCTTTGAATTTTTAAAGCATTTTAGAACGCTTATTTCCTCATTTTAAGCTTCTCAGAACACTTTATTTCGCATAGGCATACATAGTAAACTTTAGGGTCACTCTGCGTACCCCCTAATTGACCTATAATTATTTCCTGTGATAGGGTACACTATAACCCTGTAATATAATACGTGGTCCAATTTACAAATTATAGGTCAATATTAAGGTCCGATACCGTGCCGTTAGTTAACATAGAAAAGTGTCTTCGTATTTCCTTGTTTTAATGCACTATTTAAAATATAAATAGTGTACCCCCTAATTGACCTATAATTATTTCCTGTGGTAGGGTACACTATTACCCTGTAATACAATACCTTGTTCAATTTAAATATTATGGGTCAATATTAAGGTTTGATATTGCGCCTTGCGTTAGTTAACCATTGAAAGATGTCTTTGAATTTTTAAAGCATTTTAGAACGCTTATTTCTTCATTTTAAGCTTCTCAGAACACTTTATTTCGCATAGGCATACATAGTAAACTTTAGGGTCACGCTGTGTACCCCCTAATTGACCTATAATTATTTCCTGTGGTAGGGTACACTATTACCCTGTAATATAATAGGTGGTCCAATTTAAAAATTATAGGTCAATATTAAGGTCCGATACCGTGCCGTTAGTTAACATAGAAAATGTCTTTGAATTTTTAAAGCATTTTAGAACGCTTATTTCCTCATTTTAAGCTTCTCAGAACACTTTATTTCGCATAGGCATACATAGTAAACTTTAGGGTCACTCTGTGTTCCCCCTAATTGACCTATAATTATTTCCTGTGGTAGGGTACACTATAACCCTGTAATATAATACGTGGTCCAATTTAAAAATTATAGGTCAATATTAAGGTCCGATACCGTGCCGTTAGTTGACATAGAAAAGTGTCTTCGTATTTTCTTGTTTTAATGCACTATTTAAAACATACATAGTGTACCCCCTAATTGTCCTATAATTATTTCCTGTTGTAGGGTACACTATTACCCTGTAATATAATACCTGGTCCAATTGAAATATTATGGTTCCATATTAAGGTCTGATATCGCGCCTTGCGTTAGTTAACCATTGAAAGATGTCTTTGAATTTTTAAAGCATTTTAGAACGCTTATTTCTTCATTTTAAGCTTCTCAGAACACTCTATTTCGCATAGGCATACATAGTAAATTTTAGGGTCATGCTGTGTACCACCTAATTGACCTATAATTATTTCCTGTGGTAAGGTACACTATTACCCTGTAATATAATACGTGGTACAATTTAAAAATTATAGGTCAGTATTAAGGTCCGATACCGTGCCGTTAGTTAACATAGAAAAGTGTCTTCGTATTTCCTTGTTTTAATGCACTATTTAAAATATACATAGTGTACCTCCTAATTGACCTATAATTATTTCCTGTGGTAGGGTGCACTATTACCCTGTAATATAATACCTGGTCCAATTTAAATATTATGGGTCAATATTAAGGTCTGATATTGCGCCTTGCGCTAGTTAACCATTGAAAGATGTCTTTGAATTTTTAAAGCATTTTAGAACGCTTATTTCTTCATTTTAAGCTTCTCAGAACACTTTATTTCGCATAGGCATACATAGTAAAATTTCGGGTCACGCTGTGTACCCCCTAAATGACCTATAATTATTTCCTGTGGTAGGGCACACTATTACCCTGTAATATAATACGTGGTCCAATTTAAAAATTATAGGTCAATATTAAGGTCCGATACCGTGCCGTTAGTTAACATAGAAAAATGTCTTTGAATTTTTAAAGCATTTTAGAACGCTTATTTCCTCATTTTAAGCTTCTCAGAACACTTTATTTCGCATAGGCATACATAGTAAACTTTAGGGTCACTCTGTGTACCCCCTAATTGACCTATAATTATTTCCTGTGGTAGGGTACACTATAACCCTGTAATATAATACGTGGTCCAGTTTAAAAATTATAGGTCAATATTAAGGTCCGATACCGTGCCGTTAGTTAACATAGAAAAGTGTCTTCGTATTTCCATGTTTTAATGCACTATTTAAAATATACATAGTGTATCATCTAATTGACCTATAATTATTTCCTGTGGTAGGGTACACTATTACCCTGTAATATAATACCTGGTCCAATTTAAATATTATGGGTCAATATTAAGGTCTGATATTGCGCCTTGCGTTAGTTAACCATTGAAAGATGTCTTTGAATTTTTAAAGCATTTTAGAACGCTTATTTCTTCATTTTAAGCTTCTCAGAACACTTTATTTCGCATAGGCATACATAGTAAACTTTAGGGTCACGCTGTGTACCCCCTAATTGACCTATAATTATTTCCTGTGGTAGGGTACACTATTACCCTGTAATATAATAGGTGGTCCAATTTAAAAATTATAGGTCAATATTAAGGTCCGATACCGTGCCGTTAGTTAGCATAGAAAAATGTCTTTGAATTTTAAAAGCATTTTAGAACGCTTATTTCCTCATTTTAAGCTTCTCAGAACACTTTATTTCGCATAGGCATACATAGTAAACTTTAGGGTCACACTGTGTACCCCCTAATTGACCTATAATTATTTCCTGTGGTAGGGTACACTATTACCCTGTAATATAATACCTGGTCCAATTTAAATATTATGGGTCAATATTAAGGTCTGATATTGCGCCTTGCGTTAGTTAACCATTGGAAGATGTCTTTGAATTTTTAAAGCATTTTAGAACGCTTATTTCTTCTTTTTAAGCATCTCAGAACACTCTATTTCGCATAGGCATACATAGTAAAATTTAGGGTCACGCTTCGTACCCCCTAAATGACCTATAATTATTTCCTGTGGTAGGGTACACTATTACCCTGTAATATAATACGTGGTCCAATTTAAAAATTATAGGTCAATATTAAGGTCCGATACCGTGCCGTTAGTTAACATAGAAAAATGTCTTTGAATTTTTAAAGCATTTTAGAACGCTTATTTCCTCATTTTAAGCTTCTCAGAACACTTTATTTCGCATAGGCATACATAGTAAACTTTAGGGTCACGCTGTGTACCCCCTAATTGACCTATAATTATTTCCTTTGGTAGGGTACACTATTACCCTGTAATATAATACCTGGTCCAATTTAAATTGTATGGGTCAATATTAAGGTCTGATATTGCGCCTTGCGTTAGTTAACCATTGAAAGATGTCTTTGAATTTTTAAAGCATTTTAGAAACTTTATTTCTTCATTTTAAGCTTCTCAGAACACTCTATTTCCCATAGGCATACATAGTAAAATTTAGGGTCACGCTGTGTACCCCCTAAATGACCTATAATTATTTCCTGTGGTAGGGTACACTATTACCCTGTAATATAATACGTGGTCCAATTTAAAAATTATAGGTCAATATTAAGTTCCGATACCGTGCCGTTAGTTAACATTGAAAAATGTCTTCGTATTTCCTTGTTTTAATGCACTATTTAAAATACACATAGTGTACCCCCTAATTGACCTATAATTATTTCCTGTGGTAGGGTACACTATTACCCTGTAATACAATACCTGGTTCAATTTAAATATTATGGGTCAATATTAAGGTTTGATATTGCGCCTTGCGTTAGTTAACCATTGAAAGATGTCTTTGAATTTTTAAAGCATTTTAGAACGCTTATTTCTTCATTTTAAGCTTCTCAGAACACTTTATTTCGCATAGGCATACATAGTAAACTTTAGGGTCACGCTGTGTACCCCCTAATTGACCTATAATTATTTCCTGTGGTAAGGTACACTATTACCCTGTAATATAATACGTGGTACAATTTAAAAATTATAGGTCAGTATTAAGGTCCGATACCGTGCCGTTAGTTAACATAGAAAAGTGTCTTCGTATTTCCTTGTTTTAATGCACTATTTAAAATATACATAGTGTACCCCCTAATTGACCTATAATTATTTCCTGTGGTAGGGTGCACTATTACCCTGTAATATAATACCTGGTCCAATTTAAATATTATGGGTCAATATTAAGGTCTGATATTGCGCCTTGCGCTAGTTAACCATTGATTGTCATTAATTATATTGTCATTGATTATATTGTCATTGATTATAATGTCATTGATTGATGTCATTGATTATATTGTCATTAATTATATTGTCATTGATTGTCATTAACCATTGATTGTCATTGATTGCGCTAGTTAACCATTGCTAGTTAACCATTGATTGATTTAGGGTCTTTGAATTTTTAAAGCATTTTAGAACGCTTATTTCTTCATTTTAAGCTTCTCAGAACACTTTATTTCGCATAGGCATACATAGTAAAATTTAGGGTCACGCTGTGTACCCCCTAAATGACCTATAATTATTTCCTGTGGTAGGGCACACTATTACCCTGTAATATAATACGTGGTCCAATTTAAAAATTATAGGTCAATATTAAGGTCCGATACCGTGCCGTTAGTTAACATAGAAAAATGTCTTTGAATTTTTAAAGCATTTTAGAACGCTTATTTCCTCATTTTAAGCTTCTCAGAACACTTTATTTCGCATAGGCATACATAGTAAACTTTAGGGTCACTCTGTGTACCCCCTAATTGACCTATAATTATTTCCTGTGGTAGGGTACACTATAACCCTGTAATATAATACGTGGTCCAATGTAAAAATTATAGGTCAATATTAAGTTCCGATACCGTGCCGTTAGTTAACATTGAAAAATGTCTTCGTATTTCCTTGTTTTAATGCACTATTTAAAATATACATAGTGTACCCCCTAATTGACCTATAATTATTTCCTGTGGTAGGGTACACTATTACCCTGTAATACAATACCTTGTTCAATTTAAATATTATGGGTCAATATTAAGGTTTGATATTGCGCCTTGCGTTAGTTAACCATTGAAAGATGTCTTTGAATTTTTAAAGCATTTTAGAACGCTTATTTCTTCATTTTAAGCTTCTCAGAACACTTTATTTCGCATAGGCATACATAGTAAACTTTAGGGTCACGCTGTGTACCCCCTAATTGACCTATAATTATTTCCTGTGGTAGGGTACACTATTACCCTGTAATATAATAGGTGGTCCAATTTAAAAATTATAGGTCAATATTAAGGTCCGATACCGTGCCGTTAGTTAGCATAGAAAAATGTCTTTGAATTTTAAAAGCATTTTAGAACGCTTATTTCCTCATTTTAAGCTTCTCAGAACACTTTATTTCGCATAGGCATACATAGTAAACTTTAGGGTCACACTGTGTACCCCCTAATTGACCTATAATTATTTCCTGTGGTAGGGTACACTATTACCCTGTAATATAATACCTGGTCCAATTTAAATATTATGGGTCAATATTAAGGTCTGATATTGCGCCTTGCGTTAGTTAACCATTGGAAGATGTCTTTGAATTTTTAAAGCATTTTAGAACGCTTATTTCTTCTTTTTAAGCATCTCAGAACACTCTATTTCGCATAGGCATACATAGTAAAATTTAGGGTCACGCTTCGTACCCCCTAAATGACCTATAATTATTTCCTGTGGTAGGGTACACTATTACCCTGTAATATAATACGTGGTCCAATTTAAAAATTATAGGTCAATATTAAGGTCCGATACCGTGCCGTTAGTTAACATAGAAAAATGTCTTTGAATTTTTAAAGCATTTTAGAACGCTTATTTCCTCATTTTAAGCTTCTCAGAACACTTTATTTCGCATAGGCATACATAGTAAACTTTAGGGTCACGCTGTGTACCCCCTAATTGACCTATAATTATTTCCTTTGGTAGGGTACACTATTACCCTGTAATATAATACCTGGTCCAATTTAAATTTTATGGGTCAATATTAAGGTCTGATATTGCGCCTTGCGTTAGTTAACCATTGAAAGATGTCTTTGAATTTTTAAAGCATTTTAGAAACTTTATTTCTTCATTTTAAGCTTCTCAGAACACTCTATTTCGCATAGGCATACATAGTAAAATTTAGGGTCACGCTGTGTACCCCCTAAATGACCTATAATTATTTCCTGTGGTAGGGTACACTATTACCCTGTAATATAATACGTGGTCCAATTTAAAAATTATAGGTCAATATTAAGTTCCGATACCGTGCCGTTAGTTAACATTGAAAAATGTCTTCGTATTTCCTTGTTTTAATGCACTATTTAAAATATACATAGTGTACCCCCTAATTGACCTATAATTATTTCCTGTGGTAGGGTACACTATTACCCTGTAATACAATACCTTGTTCAATTTAAATATTATGGGTCAATATTAAGGTTTGATATTGCGCCTTGCGTAAGTTAACCATTGAAAGATGTCTTTGAATTTTTAAAGCATTTTAGAACGCTTATTTCTTCATTTTAAGCTTCTCAGAACACTTTATTTCGCATAGGCATACATAGTAAACTTTAGGGTCACGCTGTGTACCCCCTAATTGACCTATAATTATTTCCTGTGGTAGGGTACACTATTACCCTGTAATATAATAGGTGGTCCAATTTAAAAATTATAGGTCAATATTATGGTCCGATACCGTGCCGTTAGTTAGCATAGAAAAATGTCTTTGAATTTTAAAAGCATTTTAGAACGCTTATTTCCTCATTTTAAGCTTCTCAGAACACTTTATTTCGCATAGGCATACATAGTAAACTTTAGGGTCACACTGTGTACCCCCTAATTGACCTATAATTATTTCCTTTGGAAGGGTACACTATTACCCTGTAATATAATACCTGGTCCAATTTAAATATTATGGGTCAATATTAAGGTCTGATATTGCGCCTTGCGTTAGTTAACCATTGAAAGATGTCTTTGAATTTTTAAAGCATTTTAGAACGCTTATTTCTTCATTTTAAGCATCTCAGAACACTCTATTTCGCATAGGCATACATAGTAAAATTTAGGGTCACGCTGTGTACCCCCTAAATGACCTATAATTATTTCCTGTGGTAGGGTACATTATTACCCTGTAATATAATACGTGGTCCAATTTGAAAATTATAGGTCAATATTAAGGTCCGATACCGTGCCGTTAGTTAACATAGAAAAATGTCTTCGAATTTTTAAAGCATTTTAGAACGCTTATTTCCTCATTTTAAGCTTCTCAGAACACTTTATTTCGCATAGGCATACATAGTAAAATTTAGGGTCACGCTGTGTACCCCCTAAATGACCTATAATTAATTCCTGTGGTAGGGTACACTATTACCCTGTAATATAATACGTGGTCCAATGTAAAAATTATAGGTCAATATTAAGTTCCGATACCGTGCCGTTAGTTAACATTGAAAAATGTCTTCGTATTTCCTTGTTTTAATGCACTATTTAAAATATACATAGTGTACCCCCTAATTGACCTATAATTATTTCCTGTGGTAGGGTACACTATTACCCTGTAATACAATACCTTGTTCAATTTAAATATTATGGGTCAATATTAAGGTTTAATATTGCGCCTTGCGTTAGTTAACCATTGAAAGATGTCTTTGAATTTTTAAAGCATTTTAGAACGCTTATTTCTTCATTTTAAGCTTCTCAGAACACTTTATTTCGCATAGGCATACATAGTAAACTTTAGGGTCACGCTGTGTACCCCCTAATTGACCTATAATTATTTCCTGTGGTAGGGTACACTATTACCCTGTAATATAATAGGTGGTCCAATTTAAAAATTATAG
Source organism: Parasteatoda tepidariorum (assembly GCF_982258835.1). Taxonomy (NCBI): domain Eukaryota; kingdom Metazoa; phylum Arthropoda; class Arachnida; order Araneae; family Theridiidae; genus Parasteatoda; species Parasteatoda tepidariorum. The sequence continues at coordinate 183,677 of NW_028257371.1, forward strand.
GTCAATATTAAGGTCCGATACCGTGCCGTTAGTTAGCATAGAAAAATGTCTTTGAATTTTAAAAGCATTTTAGAACGCTTATTTCCTCATTTTAAGCTTCTCAGAACACTTTATTTCGCATAGGCATACATAGTAAACTTTAGGGTCACATTGTGTACCCCCTAATTGACCTATAATTATTTCCTGTGGTAGGGTACACTATTACCCTGTAATATAATACCTGGTCCAATTTAAATATTATGGGTCAATATTAAGGTCTGATATTGCGCCTTGCGTTAGTTAACCATTGGAAGATGTCTTTGAATTTTTAAAGCATTTTAGAACGCTTATTTCTTCTTTTTAAGCATCTCAGAACACTCTATTTCGCATAGGCATACATAGTAAAATTTAGGGTCACGCTTCGTACCCCCTAAATGACCTATAATTATTTCCTGTGGTAGGGTACACTATTACCCTGTAATATAATACGTGGTCCAATTTAAAAATTATAGGTCAATATTAAGGTCCGATACCGTGCCGTTAGTTAACATAGAAAAATGTCTTTGAATTTTTAAAGCATTTTAGAACGCTTATTTCCTCATTTTAAGCTTCTCAGAACACTTTATTTCGCATAGGCATACATAGTAAACTTTAGGGTCACGCTGTGTACCCCCTAATTGACCTATAATTATTTCCTTTGGTAGGGTACACTATTACCCTGTAATATAATACCTGGTCCAATTTAAATTTTATGGGTCAATATTAAGGTCTGATATTGCGCCTTGCGTTAGTTAACCATTGAAAGATGTCTTTGAATTTTTAAAGCATTTTAGAAACTTTATTTCTTCATTTTAAGCTTCTCAGAACACTCTATTTCCCATAGGCATACATAGTAAAATTTAGGGTCACGCTGTGTACCCCCTAAATGACCTATAATTATTTCCTGTGGTAGGGTACACTATTACCCTGTAATATAATACGTGGTCCAATTTAAAAATTATAGGTCAATATTAAGTTCCGATACCGTGCCGTTAGTTAACATTGAAAAATGTCTTCGTATTTCCTTGTTTTAATGCACTATTTAAAATACACATAGTGTACCCCCTAATTGACCTATAATTATTTCCTGTGGTAGGGTACACTATTACCCTGTAATACAATACCTGGTTCAATTTAAATATTATGGGTCAATATTAAGGTTTTATATTGCGCCTTGCGTTAGTTAACCATTGAAAGATGTCTTTGAATTTTTAAAGCATTTTAGAACGCTTATTTCTTCATTTTAAGCTTCTCAGAACACTTTATTTCGCATAGGCATACATAGTAAACTTTAGGGTCACGCTGTGTACCCCCTAATTGACCTATAATTATTTCCTGTGGTAAGGTACACTATTACCCTGTAATATAATACGTGGTACAATTTAAAAATTATAGGTCAGTATTAAGGTCAAATACCGTGCCGTTAGTTAACATAGAAAAGTGTCTTCGTATTTCCTTGTTTTAATGCACTATTTAAAATATACATAGTGTACCCCCTAATTGACCTATAATTATTTCCTGTGGTAGGGTGCACTATTACCCTGTAATATAATACCTGGTCCAATTTAAATATTATGGGTCAATATTAAGGTCTGATATTGCGCCTTGCGCTAGTTAACCATTGAAAGATGTCTTTGAATTTTTAAAGCATTTTAGAACGCTTATTTCTTCATTCTAAGCTTCTCAGAACACTTTATTTCGCATAGGCATACATAGTAAAATTTAGGGTCACGCTGTGTACCCCCTAAATGACCTATAATTATTTCCTGTGGTAGGGCACACTATTACCCTGTAATATAATACGTGGTCCAATTTAAAAATTATAGGTCAATATTAAGGTCCGATACCGTGCCGTTAGTTAACATAGAAAAATGTCTTTGAATTTTTAAAGCATTTTAGAACGCTTATTTCCTCATTTTAAGCTTCTCAGAACACTTTATTTCGCATAGGCATACATAGTAAACTTTAGGGTCACTCTGTGTACCCCCTAATTGACCTATAATTATTTCCTGTGGTAGGGTACACTATTACCCTGTAATATAATACCTGGTCCAATTTAAATATTATGGGTCAATATTAAGGTCTGATATTGCGCCTTGCGTTAGTTAACCATTGGAAGATGTCTTTGAATTTTTAAAGCATTTTAGAACGCTTATTTCTTCTTTTTAAGCATCTCAGAACACTCTATTTCGCATAGGCATACATAGTAAAATTTAGGGTCACGCTTCGTACCCCCTAAATGACCTATAATTATTTCCTGTGGTAGGGTACACTATTACCCTGTAATATAATACGTGGTCCAATTTAAAAATTATAGGTCAATATTAAGGTCCGATACCGTGCCGTTAGTTAACATAGAAAAATGTCTTTGAATTTTTAAAGCATTTTAGAACGCTTATTTCCTCATTTTAAGCTTCTCAGAACACTTTATTTCGCATAGGCATACATAGTAAACTTTAGGGTCACGCTGTGTACCCCCTAATTGACCTATAATTATTTCCTTTGGTAGGGTACACTATTACCCTGTAATATAATACCTGGTCCAATTTAAATTTTATGGGTCAATATTAAGGTCTGATATTGCGCCTTGCGTTAGTTAACCATTGAAAGATGTCTTTGAATTTTTAAAGCATTTTAGAAACTTTATTTCTTCATTTTAAGCTTCTCAGAACACTCTATTTCCCATAGGCATACATAGTAAAATTTAGGGTCACGCTGTGTACCCCCTAAATGACCTATAATTATTTCCTGTGGTAGGGTACACTATTACCCTGTAATATAATACGTGGTCCAATTTAAAAATTATAGGTCAATATTAAGTTCCGATACCGTGCCGTTAGTTAACATTGAAAAATGTCTTCGTATTTCCTTGTTTTAATGCACTATTTAAAATACACATAGTGTACCCCCTAATTGACCTATAATTATTTCCTGTGGTAGGGTACACTATTACCCTGTAATACAATACCTGGTTCAATTTAAATATTATGGGTCAATATTAAGGTTTTATATTGCGCCTTGCGTTAGTTAACCATTGAAAGATGTCTTTGAATTTTTAAAGCATTTTAGAACGCTTATTTCTTCATTTTAAGCTTCTCAGAACACTTTATTTCGCATAGGCATACATAGTAAACTTTAGGGTCACGCTGTGTACCCCCTAATTGACCTATAATTATTTCCTGTGGTAAGGTACACTATTACCCTGTAATATAATACGTGGTACAATTTAAAAATTATAGGTCAGTATTAAGGTCAAATACCGTGCCGTTAGTTAACATAGAAAAGTGTCTTCGTATTTCCTTGTTTTAATGCACTATTTAAAATATACATAGTGTACCCCCTAATTGACCTATAATTATTTCCTGTGGTAGGGTGCACTATTACCCTGTAATATAATACCTGGTCCAATTTAAATATTATGGGTCAATATTAAGGTCTGATATTGCGCCTTGCGCTAGTTAACCATTGAAAGATGTCTTTGAATTTTTAAAGCATTTTAGAACGCTTATTTCTTCATTCTAAGCTTCTCAGAACACTTTATTTCGCATAGGCATACATAGTAAAATTTAGGGTCACGCTGTGTACCCCCTAAATGACCTATAATTATTTCCTGTGGTAGGGCACACTATTACCCTGTAATATAATACGTGGTCCAATTTAAAAATTATAGGTCAATATTAAGGTCCGATACCGTGCCGTTAGTTAACATAGAAAAATGTCTTTGAATTTTTAAAGCATTTTAGAACGCTTATTTCCTCATTTTAAGCTTCTCAGAACACTTTATTTCGCATAGGCATACATAGTAAACTTTAGGGTCACTCTGTGTACCCCCTAATTGACCTATAATTATTTCCTGTGGTAGGGTACACTATAACCCTGTAATATAATACGTGGTCCAATGTAAAAATTATAGGTCAATATTAAGTTCCGATACCGTGCCGTTAGTTAACATTGAAAAATGTCTTCGTATTTCCTTGTTTTAATGCACTATTTAAAATATACATAGTGTACCCCCTAATTGACCTATAATTATTTCCTGTGGTAGGGTACACTATTACCCTGTAATACAATACCTTGTTCAATTTAAATATTATGGGTCAATATTAAGGTTTGATATTACGCCTTGCGTTAGTTAACCATTGAAAGATGTCTTTGAATTTTTAAAGCATTTTAGAACGCTTATTTCTTCATTTTAAGCTTCTCAGAACACTTTATTTCGCATAGGCATACATAGTAAACTTTAGGGTCACGCTGTGTACCCCCTAATTGACCTATAATTATTTCCTGTGGTAGGGTACACTATTACCCTGTAATATAATAGGTGGTCCAATTTAAAAATTATAGGTCAATATTAAGGTCCGATACCGTGCCGTTAGTTAGCATAGAAAAATGTCTTTGAATTTTAAAAGCATTTTAGAACGCTTATTTCCTCATTTTAAGCTTCTCAGAACACTTTATTTCGCATAGGCATACATAGTAAACTTTAGGGTCACACTGTGTACCCCCTAATTGACCTATAATTATTTCCTGTGGTAGGGTACACTATTACCCTGTAATATAATACCTGGTCCAATTTAAATATTATGGGTCAATATTAAGGTCTGATATTGCGCCTTGCGTTAGTTAACCATTGGAAGATGTCTTTGAATTTTTAAAGCATTTTAGAAACTTTATTTCTTCATTTTAAGCTTCTCAGAACACTCTATTTCGCATAGGCATACATAGTAAAATTTAGGGTCACGCTGTGTACCCCCTAAATGACCTATAATTATTTCCTGTGGTAGGGTACACTATTACCCTGTAATATAATACGTGGTCCAATTTAAAAATTATAGGTCAATATTAAGTTCCGATACCGTGCCGTTAGTTAACATTGAAAAATGTCTTCGTATTTCCTTGTTTTAATGCACTATTTAAAATATACATAGTGTACCCCCTAATTGACCTATAATTATTTCCTGTGGTAGGGTACACTATTACCCTGTAATACAATACCTTGTTCAATTTAAATATTATGGGTCAATATTAAGGTTTGATATTGCGCCTTGCGTAAGTTAACCATTGAAAGATGTCTTTGAATTTTTAAAGCATTTTAGAACGCTTATTTCTTCATTTTAAGCTTCTCAGAACACTTTATTTCGCATAGGCATACATAGTAAACTTTAGGGTCACGCTGTGTACCCCCTAATTGACCTATAATTATTTCCTGTGGTAGGGTACACTATTACCCTGTAATATAATAGGTGGTCCAATTTAAAAATTATAGGTCAATATTAAGGTCCGATACCGTGCCGTTAGTTAGCATAGAAAAATGTCTTTGAATTTTAAAAGCATTTTAGAACGCTTATTTCCTCATTTTAAGCTTCTCAGAACACTTTATTTCGCATAGGCATACATAGTAAACTTTAGGGTCACACTGTGTACCCCCTAATTGACCTATAATTATTTCCTTTGGAAGGGTACACTATTACCCTGTAATATAATACCTGGTCCAATTTAAATATTATGGGTCAATATTAAGGTCTGATATTGCGCCTTGCGTTATTTAACCATTGAAAGATGTCTTTGAATTTTTAAAGCATTTTAGAACGCTTATTTCTTCATTTTAAGCTTCTCAGAACACTCTATTTCCCATAGGCATACATAGTAAAATTTAGGGTCACGCTGTGTACCCCCTAAATGACCTATAATTATTTCCTGTGGTAGGGTACACTATTACCCTGTAATATAATACGTGGTCCAATTTAAAAATTATAGGTCAATATTAAGTTCCGATACCGTGCCGTTAGTTAACATTGAAAAATGTCTTCGTATTTCCTTGTTTTAATGCACTATTTAAAATACACATAGTGTACCCCCTAATTGACCTATTATTATTTCCTGTGGTAGGGTACACTATTACCCTGTAATACAATACCTGGTTCAATTTAAATATTATGGGTCAATATTAAGGTTTGATATTGCGCCTTGCGTTAGTTAACCATTGAAAGATGTCTTTGAATTTTTAAAGCATTTTAGAACGCTTATTTCTTCATTTTAAGCTTCTCAGAACACTTTATTTCGCATAGGCATACATAGTAAACTTTAGGGTCACGCTGTGTACCCCCTAATTGACCTATAATTATTTCCTGTGGTAGGGTACACTATTACCCTGTAATATAATAGGTGGTCCAATTTAAAAATTATAGGTCAATATTAAGGTCCGATACCGTGCCGTTAGTTAGCATAGAAAAATGTCTTTGAATTTTAAAAGCATTTTAGAACGCTTATTTCCTCATTTTAAGCTTCTCAGAACACTTTATTTCGCATAGGCATACATAGTAAACTTTAGGGTCACACTGTGTACCCCCTAATTGACCTATAATTATTTCCTTTGGAAGGGTACACTATTACCCTGTAATATAATACCTGGTCCAATTTAAATATTATGGGTCAATATTAAGGTCTGATATTGCGCCTTGCGTTATTTAACCATTGAAAGATGTCTTTGAATTTTTAAAGCATTTTAGAACGCTTATTTCTTCATTTTAAGCTTCTCAGAACACTTTATTTCGCATAGGCATACATAGTAAACTTTAGGGTCACTCTGCGTACCCCCTAATTGACCTATAATTATTTCCTGTGGTAGGGTACACTATAACCCTGTAATATAATACGTGGTCCAATTTAAAAATTATAGGTCAATATTAATTTCCGATACCGTGCCGTTAGTTAACATAGAAAAGTGTCTTCGTATTTCATTGTTTTAATGCACTATTTAAAATATACATAGTGTACCCCCTAATTGACCTATAATTATTTCCTGTGGTAGGGTACACTATTACCCTGTAATATAATACCTATTCCAATTTAAATATTATGGGTCAATATTAAGGTATGATATTGCGCCTTGCGTTAGTTAACCATTGAAAGATGTCTTTGAATTTTTAAAGCATTTTTGAACGCTTATTTCTTCATTTTAAGCATCTCAGAACACTCTATTTCGCATAGGCATACATAGTAAAATTTAGGGTCACGCTGTGTACCCCCTAAATGACCTATAATTAATTCCTGTGGTAGGGTACACTATTACCCTGTAATACAATACCTTGTTCAATTTAAATATTATGGGTCAATATTAAGGTTTGATATTGCGCCTTGCGTTAGTTAACCATTGAAAGATGTCTTTGAATTTTTAAAGCATTTTAGAACGCTTATTTCTTCATTTTAAGCTTCTCAGAACACTTTATTTCGCATAGGCATACATAGTGAACTTTAGGGTCACGCTGTGTACCCCCTAATTGACCTATAATTATTTCCTGTGGTAGGGTACACTATTACCCTGTAATATAATAGGTGGTCCAATTTAAAAATTATAGGTCAATATTAAGGTCCGATACCGTGCCGTTAGTTAGCATAGAAAAATGTCTTTGAATTTTAAAAGCATTTTAGAACGCTTATTTCCTCATTTTAAGCTTCTCAGAACACTTTATTTCGCATAGGCATACATAGTAAACTTTAGGATCACACTGTGTACCCCCTAATTGACCTATAATTATTTCCTGTGGTAGGGTACACTATTACCCTGTAATATAATACGTGGTCCAATTTAAAAATTAAGGGTCAATATTAAGGTCCGATACCGTGCCGTTAGTTAACATAGAAAAGTGTCTTCGTATTTCCTTGTTTTAATGCACAATTTAAAATATACATAGTGTACCCCCTAATTGACCTATAATTATTTCCTGTGGTAGGGTACACTATTACCCTGTAATACAATACCTTGTTCAATTTAAATATTATGGGTCAATATTAAGGTTTGATATTGCGCCTTGCGTTAGTTAACCATTGAAAGATGTCTTTGAATTTTTAAAGCATTTTAGAACGCTTATTTCTTCATTTTAAGCTTCTCAGAACACTTTATTTCGCATAGGCATACATAGTAAACTTTAGGGTCACGCTGTGTACCCCCTAATTGACCTATAATTATTTCCTGTGGTAGGGTACACTATTACCCTGTAATATAATAGGTGGTCCAATTTAAAAATTATAGGTCAATATTAAGGTCCGATACCGTGCCGTTAGTTAGCATAGAAAAATGTCTTTGAATTTTAAAAGCATTTTAGAACGCTTATTTCCTCATTTTAAGCTTCTCAGAACACTTTATTTCGCATAGGCATACATAGTAAACTTTAGGGTCACACTGTGTACCCCCTAATTGACCTATAATTATTTCCTTTGGAAGGGTACACTATTACCCTGTAATATAATACCTGGTCCAATTTAAATATTATGGGTCAATATTAAGGTCTGATATTGCGCCTTGCGTTATTTAACCATTGAAAGATGTCTTTGAATTTTTAAAGCATTTTAGAACGCTTATTTCTTCATTTTAAGCTTCTCAGAACACTCTATTTCCCATAGGCATACATAGTAAAATTTAGGGTCACGCTGTGTACCCCCTAAATGACCTATAATTATTTCCTGTGGTAGGGTACACTATTACCCTGTAATATAATACGTGGTCCAATTTAAAAATTATAGGTCAATATTAAGTTCCGATACCGTGCCGTTAGTTAACATTGAAAAATGTCTTCGTATTTCCTTGTTTTAATGCACTATTTAAAATACACATAGTGTACCCCCTAATTGACCTATTATTATTTCCTGTGGTAGGGTACACTATTACCCTGTAATACAATACCTGGTTCAATTTAAATATTATGGGTCAATATTAAGGTTTGATATTGCGCCTTGCGTTAGTTAACCATTGAAAGATGTCTTTGAATTTTTAAAGCATTTTAGAACGCTTATTTCTTCATTTTAAGCTTCTCAGAACACTTTATTTCGCATAGGCATACATAGTAAACTTTAGGGTCACGCTGTGTACCCCCTAATTGACCTATAATTATTTCCTGTGGTAGGGTACACTATTACCCTGTAATATAATAGGTGGTCCAATTTAAAAATTATAGGTCAATATTAAGGTCCGATACCGTGCCGGTAGTTAGCATAGAAAAATGTCTTTGAATTTTTAAAGCATTTTAGAACGCTTATTTCCTCATTTTAAGCTTCTCAGAACACTTTATTTCGCATAGGCATACATAGTAAACTTTAGGGTCACTCTGCGTACCCCCTAATTGACCTATAATTATTTCCTGTGGTAGGGTACACTATAACCCTGTAATATAATACGTGGTCCAATTTAAAAATTATAGGTCAATATTAATTTCCGATACCGTGCCGTTAGTTAACATAGAAAAGTGTCTTCGTATTTCCTTGTTTTAATGCACTATTTAAAATATACATAGTGTACCCCCTAATTGACCTATAATTATTTCCTGTGGTAGGGTACACTATTACCCTGTAATATAATACCTATTCCAATTTAAATATTATGGGTCAATATTAAGGTTTGATATTGCGCCTTGCGTTAGTTAACCATTGAAAGATGTCTTTGAATTTTTAAAGCATTTTAGAACGCTTATTTCTTCATTTTAAGCTTCTCAGAACACTCTATTTCGCATAAGCATACATAGTAAAATTTAGGGTCACGCTGTGTACCCCCTAAATGACCTATAATTATTTCCTGTGGTAGGGTACACTATTACCCTGTAATATAATACGTGGTCCAATTTAAAAATTATAGGTCAATATTAAGTTCCGATACCGTGCCGTTAGTTAACATTGAAAAATGTCTTCGTACTTCCTTGTTTTAATGCACTATTTAAAATACACATAGTGTACCCCCTAATTGACCTATAATTATTTCCTGTGGTAGGGTACACTATTACCCTGTAATACAATACCTGGTTCAATTTAAATATTATGGGTCAATATTAAGGTTTGATATTGCGCCTTGCGTTAGTTAACCATTGAAAGATGTCTTTGAATTTTTAAAGCATTTTAGAACGCTTATTTCTTCATTTTAAGCTTCTCAGGACACTTTATTTCGCATAGGCATACATAGTAAACTTTAGGGTCACGCTGTGTACCCCCTAATTGACCTATAATTATTTCCTGTGGTAGGGTACACTATTACCCTGTAATATAATAGGTGGTCCAATTTAAAAATTATAGGTCAATATTAAGGTCCGATACCGTGCCGTTAGTTAGCATAGAAAAATGTCTTTGAATTTTTAAAGCATTTTAGAACGCTTATTTCCTCATTTTAAGCTTCTCAGAACACTTTATTTCGCATAGGCATACATAGTAAACTTTAGGGTCACTCTGCGTACCCCCTAATTGACCTATAATTATTTCCTGTGGTAGGGTACACTATAACCCTGTAATATAATACGTGGTCCAATTTTAAAATTATAGGTCAATATTAATTTCCGATACCGTGCCGTTAGTTAACATAGAAAAGTGTCTTCGTATTTCCTTGTTTTAATGCACTATTTAAAATATACATAGTGTACCCCCTAATTGACCTATAATTATTTCCTGTGGTAGGGTACACTATTACCCTGTAATATAATACCTATTCCAATTTAAATATTATGGGTCAATATTAAGGTATGATATTGCGCCTTGCGTTAGTTAACCATTGAAAGATGTCTTTGAATTTTTAAAGCATTTTTGAACGCTTATTTCTTCATTTTAAGCATCTCAGAACACTCTATTTCGCATAGGCATACATAGTAAAATTTAGGGTCACGCTGTGTACCCCCTAAATGACCTATAATTATTTCCTGTGGTAGGGTACATTATTACCCTGTAATATAATACGTGGTCCAATTTAAAAATTATAGGTCAATATTAAGGTCCGATACCGTGCCGTTAGTTAACATAGAAAAATGTCTTTGAATTTTTAAAGCATTTTAGAACGCTTATTTCCTCATTTTAAGCTTCTCAGAACACTTTATTTCGCATAGGCATACATAGTAAAATTTAGGGTCACGCTGTGTACCCCCTAAATGACCTATAATTAATTCCTGTGGTAGGGTACACTATTACCCTGTAATATAATACGTGGTCCAATGTAAAAATTATAGGTCAATATTAAGTTCCGATACCGTGCCGTTAGTTAACATTGAAAAATGTCTTCGTATTAACTTGTTTTAATGCACTATTTAAAATATACATAGTGTACCCCCTAATTGACCTATAATTATTTCCTGTGGTAGGGTACACTATTACCCTGTAATACAATACCTTGTTCAATTTAAATATTATGGGTCAATATTAAGGTTTGATATTGCGCCTTGCGTTAGTTAACCATTGAAAGATGTCTTTGAATTTTTAAAGCATTTTAGAACGCTTATTTCTTCATTTTAAGCTTCTCAGAACACTTTATTTCGCATAGGCATACATAGTAAACTTTAGGGTCACGCTGTGTACCCCCTAATTGACCTATAATTATTTCCTGTGGTAGGGTACACTATTACCCTGTAATATAATAGGTGGTCCAATTTAAAAATTATAGGTCAATATTAAGGTCCGATACCGTGCCGTTAGTTAGCATAGAAAAATGTCTTTGAATTTTAAAAGCATTTTAGAACGCTTATATCCTCATTTTAAGCTTCTCAGAACACTTTATTTCGCATAGGCATACATAGTAAACTTTAGGATCACACTGTGTACCCCCTAATTGACCTATAATTATTTCCTGTGGTAGGGTACACTATTACCCTGTAATATAATACGTGGTCCAATTTAAAAATTAAGGGTCAATATTAAGGTCCGATACCGTGCCGTTAGTTAACATAGAAAAGTGTCTTCGTATTTCCTTGTTTTAATGCACAATTTAAAATATACATAGTGTACCCCCTAATTGACCTATAATTATTTCCTGTGGTAGGGTACACTATTACCCTGTAATACAATACCTTGTTCAATTTAAATATTATGGGTCAATATTAAGGTTTGATATTGCGCCTTGCGTTAGTTAACCATTGAAAGATGTCTTTGAATTTTTAAAGCATTTTAGAACGCTTATTTCTTCATTTTAAGCTTCTCAGAACACTTTATTTCGCATAGGCATACATAGTAAACTTTAGGGTCACGCTGTGTACCCCCTAATTGACCTATAATTATTTCCTGTGGTAGGGTACACTATTACCCTGTAATATAATAGGTGGTCCTATTTAAAAATTATAGGTCAATATTAAGGTCCGATACCGTGCCGTTAGTTAGCATAGAAAAATGTCTTTGAATTTTAAAAGCATTTAGAACGCTTATTTCCTCATTTTAAGCTTCTCAGAACACTTTATTTCGCATAGGCATACATAGTAAACTTTAGGGTCACACTGTGTACCCCCTAATTGACCTATAATTATTTCCTGTGGTAGGGTACACTATTACCCTGTAATATAATACGTGGTCCAATTTAAAAATTATGGGTCAATATTAAGGTCCGATACCGTGCCGTTAGTTAACATAGAAAAGTGTCTTCGTATTTCCTTGTTTTAATGCACAATTTAAAATATACATAGTGTACCCCCTAATTGACCTATAATTATTTCCTGTGGTAGGGTACACTATTACCCTGTAATATAATACCTGGTCCAATTTAAATATTATGGGTCAATATTAAGGTCTGATATTGCGCCTTGCGCTAGTTAACCATTGAAAGATGTCTTTGAATTTTTAAAGCATTTTAGAACGCTTATTTCTTCATTTTAAGCTTCTCAGAACACTCTATTTCGCATAAGCATACATAGTAAAATTTAGGGTCACGCTGTGTACCCCCTAAATGACCTATAATTATTTCCTGTGGTAGGGTACACTATTACCCTGTAATATAATACGTGGTCCAATTTAAAAATTATAGGTCAATATTAAGTTCCGATACCGTGCCGTTAGTTAACATTGAAAAATGTCTTCGTACTTCCTTGTTTTAATGCACTATTTAAAATACACATAGTGTACCCCCTAATTGACCTATAATTATTTCCTGTGGTAGGGTACACTATTACCCTGTAATACAATACCTGGTTCAATTTAAATATTATGGGTCAATATTAAGGTTTGATATTGCGCCTTGCGTTAGTTAACCATTGAAAGATGTCTTTGAATTTTAAAGCATTTTAGAACGCTTATTTCTTCATTTTAAGCTTCTCAGGACACTTTATTTCGCATAGGCATACATAGTAAACTTTAGGGTCACGCTGTGTACCCCCTAATTGACCTATAATTATTTCCTGTGGTAGGGTACACTATTACCCTGTAATATAATAGGTGGTCCAATTTAAAAATTATAGGTCAATATTAAGGTCCGATACCGTGCCGTTAGTTAGCATAGAAAAATGTCTTTGAATTTTTAAAGCATTTTAGAACGCTTATTTCCTCATTTTAAGCTTCTCAGAACACTTTATTTCGCATAGGCATACATAGTAAACTTTAGGGTCACTCTGCGTACCCCCTAATTGACCTATAATTATTTCCTGTGGTAGGGTACACTACAACCCTGTAATATAATACGTGGTCCAATTTAAAAATTATAGGTCAATATTAATTTCCGATACCGTGCCGTTAGTTAACATAGAAAAGTGTCTTCGTATTTCCTTGTTTTAATGCACTATTTAAAATATACATAGTGTACCCCCTAATTGACCTATAATTATTTCCTGTGGTAGGGTACACTATTACCCTGTAATATAATACCTATTCCAATTTAAATATTATGGGTCAATATTAAGGTATGATATTGCGCCTTGCGTTAGTTAACCATTGAAAGATGTCTTTGAATTTTTAAAGCATTTTTGAACGCTTATTTCTTCATTTTAAGCATCTCAGAACACTCTATTTCGCATAGGCATACATAGTAAAATTTAGGGTCACGCTGTGTACCCCCTAAATGACCTATAATTATTTCCTGTGGTAGGGTACACTATTACCCTGTAATATAATACGTGGTCCAATTTAAAAATTATAGGTCAATATTAAGTTCCGATACCGTGCCGTTAGTTAACATTGAAAAATGTCTTCGTATTTCCTTGTTTTAATGCACTATTTAAAATACACATAGTGTACCCCCTAATTGACCTATAATTATTTCCTGTGGTAGGGTACACTATTACCCTGTAATACAATACCTGGTTCAATTTAAATATTATGGGTCAATATTAAGGTTTGATATTGCGCCTTGCGTTAGTTAACCATTGAAAGATGTCTTTGAATTTTTAAAGCATTTTAGAACGCTTATTTCTTCATTTTAAGCTTCTCAGAACACTTTATTTCGCATAGGCATACATAGTAAACTTTAGGGTCACGCTGTGTACCCCCTAATTGACCTATAATTATTTCCTGTGGTAGGGTACACTATTACCCTGTAATATAATAGGTGGTCCAATTTAAAAATTATAGGTCAATATTAAGGTCCGATACCGTGCCGTTAGTTAGCATAGAAAAATGTCTTTGAATTTTTAAAGCATTTTAGAACGCTTATTTCCTCATTTTAAGCTTCTCAGAACACTTTATTTCGCATAGGCATACATAGTAAACTTTAGGGTCACTCTGCGTACCCCCTAATTGACCTATAATTATTTCCTGTGGTAGGGTACACTACAACCCTGTAATATAATACGTGGTCCAATTTAAAAATTATAGGTCAATATTAATTTCCGATACCGTGCAGTTAGTTAACATAGAAAAGTGTCTTCGTATTTCCTTGTTTTAATGCACTATTTAAAATATACATAGTGTACCCCCTTATTGACCTATAATTATTTCCTGTGGTAGGGTACACTATTACCCTGTAATATAATACCTATTCCAATTTAAATATTATGGGTCAATATTAAGGTATGATATTGCGCCTTGCGTTAGTTAACCATTGAAAGATGTCTTTGAATTTTTAAAGCATTTTTGAACGCTTATTTCTTCATTTTAAGCATCTCAGAACACTCTATTTCGCATAGGCATACATAGTAAAATTTAGGGTCACGCTGTGTACCCCCTAAATGACCTATAATTATTTCCTGTGGTAGGGTACACTATTACCCTGTAATATAATACGTGGTCCAATTTAAAAATTATAGGTCAATATTAAGTTCCGATACCGTGCCGTTAGTTAACATTGAAAAATGTCTTCGTATTTCCTTGTTTTAATGCACTATTTAAAATACACATAGTGTACCCCCTAATTGACCTATAATTATTTCCTGTGGTAGGGTACACTATTACCCTGTAATACAATACCTGGTTCAATTTAAATATTATGGGTCAATATTAAGGTTTGATATTGCGCCTTGCGTTAGTTAACCATTGAAAGATGTCTTTGAATTTTTAAAGCATTTTAGAACGCTTATTTCTTCATTTTAAGCTTCTCAGAACACTTTATTTCGCATAGGCATACATAGTAAACTTTAGGGTCACGCTGTGTACCCCCTAATTGACCTATAATTATTTCCTGTGGTAGGGTACACTATTACCCTGTAATATAATAGGTGGTCCAATTTAAAAATTATAGGTCAATATTAAGGTCCGATACCGTGCCGTTAGTTAGCATAGAAAAATGTCTTTGAATTTTTAAAGCATTTTAGAACGCTTATTTCCTCATTTTAAGCTTCTCAGAACACTTTATTTCGCATAGGCATACATAGTAAACTTTAGGGTCACTCTGCGTACCCCCTAATTGACCTATAATTATTTCCTGTGGTAGGGTACACTATAACCCTGTAATATAATACGTGGTCCAATTTAAAAATTATAGGTCAATATTAATTTCCGATACCGTGCCGTTAGTTAACATAGAAAAGTGTCTTCGTATTTCCTTGTTTTAATGCACTATTTAAAATATACATAGTGTACCCCCTAATTGACCTATAATTATTTCCTGTGGTAGGGTACACTATTATCCTGTAATACAATTTCTTGTTCAATTTAAATATTATGGGTCAATATTAAGGTTGTATATTGCGCCTTGCGTTAGTTAACCATTGAAAGATGTCTTTGAATTTTTAAAGCATTTTAGAACGCTTATTTCTTCATTTTAAGCTTCTCAGAACACTATATTTCGCATAGGCATACATAGTAAACTTTAGGGTCACGCTGTGTACCCCCTAATTGACCTATAATTATTTCCTGTGGTAGGGTACACTATTACCCTGTAATATAATAGGTGGTCCAATTTAAAAATTATAGGTCAATATTAAGGTCCGATACCGTGCCGTTAGTTAGCATAGAAAAATGTCTTTGAATTTTAAAAGCATTTTAGAACGCTTATTTCCTCATTTTAAGCTTCTCAGAACACTTTATTTCGCATAGGCATACATAGTAAACTTTAGGGTCACACTGTGTACCCCCTAATTGACCTATAATTATTTCCTGTGGTAGGGTACACTATTACCCTGTAATATAATACGTGGTCCAATTTAAAAATTATGGGTCAATATTAAGGTCCGATACCGTGCCGTTAGTTAACATAGAAAAGTGTCTTCGTATTTCCTTGTTTTAATGCACAATTTAAAATATACATAGTGTACCCCCTAATTGACCTATAATTATTTCCTGTGGTAGGGTACACTATTACCCTGTAATACAATACCTTGTTCAATTTAAATATTATGGGTCAATATTAAGGTTTGATATTGCGCCTTGCGTTAGTTAACCATTGAAAGATGTCTTTGAATTTTTAAAGCATTTTAGAACGCTTATTTCTTCATTTTCAGCTTCTCAGAACACTTTATTTCGCATAGGCATACATAGTAAACTTTAGGGTCACGCTGTGTACCCCCTAATTGACCTATAATTATTTCCTGTGGTAGGGTACACTATTACCCTGTAATATAATAGGTGGTCCAATTTAAAAATTATAGGTCAATATTAAGGTCCGATACCGTGCCGTTAGTTAGCATAGAAAAATGTCTTTGAATTTTAAAAGCATTTTAGAACGCTTATTTCCTCATTTTAAGCTTCTCAGAACACTTTATTTCGCATAGGCATACATAGTAAACTTTAGGGTCACACTGTGTACCCCCTAATTGACCTATAATTATTTCCTGTGGTAGGGTACACTATTACCCTGTAATATAATACGTGGTCCAATTTAAAAATTATGGGTCAATATTAAGGTCCGATACCGTGCCGTTAGTTAACATAGAAAAGTGTCTTCGTATTTCCTTGTTTTAATGCACAATTTAAAATATACATAGTGTACCCCCTAATTGACCTATAATTATTTCCTGTGGTAGGGTACACTATTACCCTGTAATATAATACCTGGTCCAATTTAAATATTATGGGTCAATATTAAGGTCTGATATTGCGCCTTGCGCTAGTTAACCATTGAAAGATGTCTTTGAATTTTTAAAGCATTTTAGAACGCTTATTTCTTCATTTTAAGCTTCTCAGAACACTCTATTTCGCATAAGCATACATAGTAAAATTTAGGGTCACGCTGTGTACCCCCTAAATGACCTATAATTATTTCCTGTGGTAGGGTACACTATTACCCTGTAATATAATACGTGGTCCAATTTAAAAATTATAGGTCAATATTAAGTTCCGATACCGTGCCGTTAGTTAACATTGAAAAATGTCTTCGTATTTCCTTGTTTTAATGCACTATTTAAAATACACATAGTGTACCCCCTAATTGACCTATAATTATTTCCTGTGGTAGGGTACACTATTACCCTGTAATACAATACCTGGTTCAATTTAAATATTATGGGTCAATATTAAGGTTTGATATTGCGCCTTGCGTTAGTTAACCATTGAAAGATGTCTTTGAATTTTTAAAGCATTTTAGAACGCTTATTTCTTCATTTTAAGCTTCTCAGGACACTTTATTTCGCATAGGCATACATAGTAAACTTTAGGGTCACGCTGTGTACCCCCTAATTGACCTATAATTATTTCCTGTGGTAGGGTACACTATTACCCTGTAATATAATAGGTGGTCCAATTTAAAAATTATAGGTCAATATTAAGGTCCGATACCGTGCCGTTAGTTAGCATAGAAAAATGTCTTTGAATTTTTAAAGCATTTTAGAACGCTTATTTCCTCATTTTAAGCTTCTCAGAACACTTTATTTCGCATAGGCATACATAGTAAACTTTAGGGTCACTCTGCGTACCCCCTAATTGACCTATAATTAATTCCTGTGGTAGGGTACACTATTACCCTGTAATATAATAGGTGGTCCAATTTAAAAATTATAGGTCAATATTAAGGTCCGATACCGTGCCGTTAGTTAGCATAGAAAAATGTCTTTGAATTTTTAAAGCATTTTAGAACGCTTATTTCCTCATTTTAAGCTTCTCAGAACACTTTATTTCGCATAGGCATACATAGTAAACTTTAGGGTCACTCTGCGTACCCCCTAATTGACCTATAATTAATTCCTGTGGTAGGGTACACTATTACCCTGTAATATAATACGTGGTCCAATGTAAAAATTATAGGCCAATATTAAGTTCCGATACCGTGCCGTTAGTTAACATTGAAAAATGTCTTCGTATTAACTTGTTTTAATGCACTATTTAAAATATACATAGTGTACCCCCTAATTGACCTATAATTATTTCCTGTGGTAGGGTACACTATTACCCTGTAATACAATACCTTGTTCAATTTAAATATTATGGGTCAATATTAAGGTTTGATATTGCGCCTTGCGTTAGTTAACCATTGAAAGATGTCTTTGAATTTTTAAAGCATTTTAGAACGCTTATTTCTTCATTTTAAGCTTCTCAGAACACTTTATTTCGCATAGGCATACATAGTAAACTTTAGGGTCACGCTGTGTACCCCCTAATTGACCTATAATTATTTCCTGTGGTAGGGTACACTATTACCCTGTAATATAATAGGTGGTCCAATTTAAAAATTATAGGTCAATATTAAGGTCCGATACCGTGCCGTTAGTTAGCATAGAAAAATGTCTTTGAATTTTAAAAGCATTTTAGAACGCTTATTTCCTCATTTTAAGCTTCTCAGAACACTTTATTTCGCATAGGCATACATAGTAAACTTTAGGGTCACACTGTGTACCCCCTAATTGACCTATAATTATTTCCTGTGGTAGGGTACACTATTACCCTGTAATATAATACGTGGTCCAATTTAAAAATTATGGGTCAATATTAAGCTCCGATACCGTGCCGTTAGTTAACATAGAAAAGTGTCTTCGTATTTCCTTGTTTTAATGCACTATTTAAAATATACATAGTGTACCCCCTAATTGACCGATAATTATTTCCTGTGGTAGGGTACACTATTACCCTGTAATACAATACCTTGTTCAATTTAAATATTATGGGTCAATATTAAGGTTTGATATTGCGCCTTGCGTTAGTTAACCATTGAAAGATGTCTTTGAATTTTTAAAGCATTTTAGAACGCTTATTTCTTCATTTTAAGCTTCTCAGAACACTTTATTTCGCATAGGCATACATAGTAAACTTTAGGGTCACGCTGTGTACCCCCTAATTGACCTATAATTATTTCCTGTGGTAGGGTACACTATTACCCTGTAATATAATAGGTGGTCCAATTTAAAAATTATAGGTCAATATTAAGGTCCGATACCGTGCCGTTAGTTAGCATAGAAAAATGTCATTGAATTTTAAAAGCATTTTAGAACGCTTATTTCCTCATTTTAAGCTTCTCAGAACACTTTATTTCGCATAGGCATACATAGTAAACTTTAGGGTCACACTGTGTACCCCCTAATTGACCTATAATTATTTCCTGTGGTAGGGTACACTATTACCCTGTAATATAATACGTGGTCCAATTTAAAAATTATGGGTCAATATTAAGGTCCGATACCGTGCCGTTAGTTAACATAGAAAAGTGTCTTCGTATTTCCTTGTTTTATTGCACAATTTAAAATATACATAGTGTACCCCCTAATTGACCTATAATTATTTCCTGTGGTAGGGTACACTATTACCCTGTAATATAATACCTGGTCCAATTTAAATATTATGGGTCAATATTAAGGTCTGATATTGCGCCTTGCGCTAGTTAACCATTGAAAGATGTCTTTGAATTTTTAAAGCATTTTAGAACGCTTATTTCTTCATTTTAAGCTTCTCAGAACACTCTATTTCGCATAAGCATACATAGTAAAATTTAGGGTCACGCTGTGTACCCCCTAAATGACCTATAAATATTTCCTGTGGTAGGGTACACTATTACCCTGTAATATAATACGTGGTCCAATTTAAAAATTATAGGTCAATATTAAGGTCCGATACCGTGCCGTTAGTTAGCATAGAAAAATGTCTTTGAATTTTTAAAGCATTTTAGAACGCTTATTTCCTCATTTTAAGCTTCTCAGAACACTTTATTTCGCATAGGCATACATAGTAAACTTTAGGGTCACTCTGCGTACCCCCTAATTGACCTATAATTATTTCCTGTGGTAGGGTACACTATAACCCTGTAATATAATACGTGGTCCAATTTAAAAATTATAGGTCAATATTAAGGTCCGATACCGTGCCGTTAGTTAACATAGAAAAGTGTCTTCGTATTTCCTTGTTTTAATGCACTATTTAAAATATACATAGTGTACCCCCTAATTGACCTATAATTATTTCCTGTGGAAGGGTACACTATTACCCTGTAATATAATACCTGGTCCAATTTAAATATTATGGGTCAATATTAAGGTCTGATATTGCGCCTTGCGTTAGTTAACCATTGAAAGATGTCTTTGAATTTTTAAAGCATTTTAGAACGCTTATTTCTTCATTTTAAGCATCTCAGAACACTCTATTTCGCATAGGCATACATAGTAAAATTTAGGGTCACGCTGTGTACCCCCTAAATGACCTATAATTATTTCCTGTGGTAGGGTACATTATTACCCTGTAATATAATACGTGGTCCAATTTAAAAATTATAGGTCAATATTAAGGTCCGATACCGTGCCGTTAGTTAGCATAGAAAAATGTCTTTGAATTTTAAAAGCATTTTAGAACGCTTATTTCTTCATTTTAAGCATCTCAGAACACTCTATTTCGCATAGGCATACATAGTAAAATTTAGGGTCACGCTGTGTACCCCCTAAATGACCTATAATTATTTCCTGTGGTAGGGTACATTATTACCCTGTAATATAATACGTGGTCCAATTTAAAAATTATAGGTCAATATTAAGGTCCGATACCGTGCCGTTAGTTAGCATAGAAAAATGTCTTTGAATTTTAAAAGCATTTTAGAACGCTTATTTCCTCATTTTAAGCTTCTCAGAACACTTTATTTCGCATAGGCATACATAGTAAACTTTAGGGTCACACTGTGTACCCCCTAATTGACCTATAATTATTTCCTGTGGTAGGGTACACTATTACCCTGTAATATAATACGTGGTCCAATTTAAAAATTATGGGTCAATATTAAGGTCCGATACCGTGCCGTTAGTTAACATAGAAAAGTGTCTTCGTATTTCCTTGTTTTAATGCACAATTTAAAATATACATAGTGTACCCCCTAATTGACCTATAATTATTTCCTGTGGTAGGGTACACTATTACCCTGTAATATAATACCTGGTCCAATTTAAATATTATGGGTCAATATTAAGGTCTGATATTGCGCCTTGCGCTAGTTAACCATTGAAAGATGTCTTTGAATTTTTAAAGCATTTTAGAACGCTTATTTCTTCATTTTAAGCATCTCAGAACACTCTATTTCGCATAGGCATACATAGTAAAATTTAGGGTCACACTGTGTACCCCCTAAATGACCTATAATTATTTCCTGTGGTAGGGTACATTATTACCCTGTAATATAATACGTGGTCCAATTTAAAAATTATAGGTCAATATTAAGGTCCGATACCGTGCCGTTAGTTAACATAGAAAAATGTCTTTGAATTTTTAAAGCATTTTAGAACGCTTATTTCCTCATTTTAAGCTTCTCAGAACACTTTATTTCGCATAGGCATACATAGTAAAATTTAGGGTCACGCTGTGTACCCCCTAAATGACCTATAATTAATTCCTGTGGTAGGGTACACTATTACCCTGTAATATAATACGTGGTCCAATGTAAAAATTATAGGTCAATATTAAGTTCCGATACCGTGCCGTTAGTTAACATTGAAAAATGTCTTCGTATTTCCTTGTTTTAATGCACTATTTAAAATATACATAGTGTACCCCCTAATTGACCTATAATTATTTCCTGTGGTAGAGTAAACTATTACCCTGTAATATAATACCTGGTCCAATTTAAATATTATGGGTCAATATTAAGGTCTGATATTGCGCCTTGCGCTAGTTAACCATTGAAAGATGTCTTTGAATTTTTAAAGCATTTTAGAACGCTTATTTCTTCATTTTAAGCTTCTCAGAACACTCTATTTCGCATAAGCATACATAGTAAAATTTAGGGTCACGCTGTGTACCCCCTAAATGACCTATAATTAATTCCTGTGGTAGGGTACACTATTACCCTGTAATATAATACGTGGTCCAATGTAAAAATTATAGGTCAATATTAAGTTCCGATACCGTGCCGTTAGTTAACATTGAAAAATGTCTTCGTATTTCCTTGTTTTAATGCACTATTTAAAATATACATAGTGTACCCCCTAATTGACCTATAATTATTTCCTGTGGTAGGGTACACTATTACCCTGTAATACAATACCTTGTTCAATTTAAATATTATGGGTCAATATTAAGGTTTGATATTGCGCCTTGCGTTAGTTAACCATTGAAAGATGTCTTTGAATTTTTAAAGCATTTTAGAACGCTTATTTCCTCATTTTAAGCTTCTCAGAACACTTTATTTCGCATAGGCATACATAGTAAACTTTAGGGTCACACTGTGTACCCCCTAATTGACCTATAATTATTTCCTGTGGTAGGGTACACTATTACCCTGTAATATAATACGTGGTCCAATTTAAAAATTATGGGTCAATATTAAGGTCCGATACCGTGCCGTTAGTTAACATAGAAAAGTGTCTTCGTATTTCCTTGTTTTAATGCACAATTTAAAATATACATAGTGTACCCCCTAATTGACCTATAATTATTTCCTGTGGTAGGGTACACTATTACCCTGTAATATAATACCTGGTCCAATTTAAATATAATGGGTCAATATTAAGGTCTGATATTGCGCCTTGGGCTAGTTAACCATTGAAAGATGTCTTTGAATTTTTAAAGCATTTTTGAACGCTTATTTCTTCATTTTAAGCATCTCAGAACACTCTATTTCGCATAGGCATACATAGTAAAATTTAGGGTCACACTGTGTACCCCCTAAATGACCTATAATTATTTCCTGTGGTAGGGTACATTATTACCCTGTAATATAATACGTGGTCCAATTTAAAAATTATAGGTCAATATTAAGGTCCGATACCGTGCCGTTAGTTAACATAGAAAAATGTCTTTGAATTTTTAAAGCATTTTAGAACGCTTATTTCCTCATTTTAAGCTTCTCAGAACAATTTATTTCGCATAGGCATACATAGTAAAATTTAGGGTCACGCTGTGTACCCCCTAAATGACCTATAATTAATTCCTGTGGTAGGGTACACTATTACCCTGTAATATAATACGTGGTCCAATGTAAAAATTATAGGTCAATATTAAGTTCCGATACCGTGCCGTTAGTTAACATTGAAAAATGTCTTCGTATTTCCTTGTTTTAATGCACTATTTAAAATATACATAGTGTACCCCCTAATTGACCTATAATTATTTCCTGTGGTAGGGTACACTATTACCCTGTAATACAATACCTTGTTCAATTTAAATATTATGGGTCAATATTAAGGTTTGATATTGCGCCTTGCGTTAGTTAACCATTGAAAGATGTCTTTGAATTTTTAAAGCATTTTAGAACGCTTATTTCTTCATTTTAAGCTTCTCAGAACACTTTATTTCGCATAGGCATACATAGTAAACTTTAGGGTCACGCTGTGTACCCCCTAATTGACCTATAATTATTTCCTGTGGTAGGGTACACTATTACCCTGTAATATAATAGGTGGTCCAATTTAAAAATTATAGGTCAATATTAAGGTCCGATACCGTGCCGTTAGTTAGCATAGAAAAATGTCTTTGAATTTTAAAAGCATTTTAGAACGCTTATTTCCTCATTTTAAGCTTCTCAGAACACTTTATTTCGCATAGGCATACATAGTAAATTTTAGGGTCACACTGTGTACCCCCTAATTGACCTATAATTATTTCCTGTGGTAGGGTACACTATTACCCTGTAATATAATACGTGGTCCAATTTAAAAATTATGGGTCAATATTAAGGTCCGATACCGTGCCGTTAGTTAACATAGAAAAGTGTCTTCGTATTTCCTTGTTTTAATGCACAATTTAAAATATACATAGTGTACCCCCTAATTGACCTATAATTATTTCCTGTGGTAGAGTACACTATTACCCTGTAATATAATACCTGGTCCAATTTAAATATTATGGGTCAATATTAAGGTCTGATATTGCGCCTTGCGCTAGTTAACCATTGAAAGATGTCTTTGAATTTTTAAAGCATTTTAGAACGCTTATTTCTTCATTTTAAGCTTCTCAGAACACTCTATTTCGCATAAGCATACATAGTAAAATTTAGGGTCACGCTGTGTACCCCCTAAATGACCTATAAATATTTCCTGTGGTAGGGTACACTATTACCCTGTAATATAATACGTGGTCCAATTTAAAAATTATAGGTCAATATTAAGGTCCGATACCGTGCCGTTAGTTAGCATAGAAAAATGTCTTTGAATTTTTAAAGCATTTTAGAACGCTTATTTCCTCATTTTAAGCTTCTCAGAACACTTTATTTCGCATAGGCATACATAGTAAACTTTAGGGTCACTCTGCGTACCCCCTAATTGACCTATAATTATTTCCTGTGGTAGGGTACACTATAACCCTGTAATATAAAACGTGGTCCAATTTAAAAATTATAGGTCAATATTAAGGTCCGATACCGTGCCGTTAGTTAACATAGAAAAGTGTCTTCGTATTTCCTTGTTTCAATGCACTATTTAAAATATACATAGTGTACCCCCTAATTGACCTATAATTATTTCCAGTGGAAGGGTACACTATTACCCTGTAATATAATACCTGGTTAAATTCAAATATTATGGGTAAATATTAAGGTCTGATATTGCGCCTTGCGTTAGTTAACCATTGAAAGATGTCTTTGAATTTTTAAAGCATTTTAGAACGCTTATTTCTTCATTTTAAGCTTCTCAGAACACTTTATTTCGCATAGGCATACATAGTAAAATTTAGGGTCACGCTGTGTACCCCCTAAATGACCTATAATTAATTCCTGTGGTAGGGTACACTATTACCCTGTAATATAATACGTGGTCCAATGTAAAAATTAAAGGTCAATATTAAGTTCCGATACCGTGCCGTTAGTTAACATTGAAAAATGTCTTCGTATTTCCTTGTTTTAATGCACTATTTAAAATATACATAGTGTACCCCCTAATTGACCTATAATTATTTCCTGTGGTAGGGTACACTATTACCCTGTAATACAATACCTTGTTCAATTTAAAAATTATGGGTCAATATTAAGGTCCGATACCGTGCCGTTAGTTAACATAGAAAAGTGTCTTCGTATTTCCTTGTTTTAATGCACAATTTAAAATATACATAGTGTACCCCCTAATTGACCTATAATTATTTCCTGTGGTAGGGTACACTATTACCCTGTAATATAATACCTGGTCCAATTTAAATATTATGGGTCAATATTAAGGTCTGATATTGCGCCTTGCGCTAGTTAACCATTGAAAGATGTCTTTGAATTTTTAAAGCATTTTAGAACGCTTATTTCTTCATTTTAAGCATCTCAGAACACTCTATTTCGCATAGGCATACATAGTAAAATTTAGGGTCACACTGTGTACCCCCTAAATGACCTATAATTATTTCCTGTGGTAGGGTACATTATTACCCTGTAATATAATACGTGGTCCAATTTAAAAATTATAGGTCAATATTAAGGTCCGATACCGTGCCGTTAGTTAACATAGAAAAATGTCTTTGAATTTTTAAAGCATTTTAGAACGCTTATTTCCTCATTTTAAGCTTCTCAGAACACTTTATTTCGCATAGGCATACATAGTAAAATTTAGGGTCACGCTGTGTACCCCCTAAATGACCTATAATTAATTCCTGTGGTAGGGTACACTATTACCCTGTAATATAATACGTGGTCCAATGTAAAAATTATAGGTCAATATTAAGTTCCGATACCGTGCCGTTAGTTAACATTGAAAAATGTCTTCGTATTTCCTTGTTTTAATGCACTATTTAAAATATACATAGTGTACCCCCTAATTGACCTATAATTATTTCCTGTGGTAGGGTACACTATTACCCTGTAATACAATACCTTGTTCAATTTAAATATTATGGGTCAATATTAAGGTTTGATATTGCGCCTTGCGTTAGTTAACCATTGAAAGATGTCTTTGAATTTTTAAAGCATTTTAGAACGCTTATTTCTTCATTTTAAGCTTCTCAGAACACTTTATTTCGCATAGGCATACATAGTAAACTTTAGGGTCACGCTGTGTACCCCCTAATTGACCTATAATTATTTCATGTGGTAGGGTACACTATTACCCTGTAATATAATAGGTGGTCCAATTTAAAAATTATAGGTCAATATTAAGGTCCGATACCGTGCCGTTAGTTAGCATAGAAAAATGTCTTCGTATTTCCTTGTTTTAATGCACAATTTAAAATATACATAGTGTACCCCCTAATTGACCTATAATTATTTCCTGTGGTAGAGTAAACTATTACCCTGTAATATAATACCTGGTCCAATTTAAATATTATGGGTCAATATTAAGGTCTGATATTGCGCCTTGCGCTAGTTAACCATTGAAAGATGTCTTTGAATTTTTAAAGCATTTTAGAACGCTTATTTCTTCATTTTAAGCTTCTCAGAACACTCTATTTCGCATAAGCATACATAGTAAAATTTAGGGTCACGCTGTGTACCCCCTAAATAACCTATAATTAATTCCTGTGGTAGGGTACACTATTACCCTGTAATATAATACGTGGTCCAATGTAAAAATTATAGGTCAATATTAAGGTCCGATACCGTGCCGTTAGTTAGCATAGAAAAATGTCTTCGTATTTCCTTGTTTTAATGCACTATTTAAAATATACATAGTGTACCCCCTAATTGACCTATAATTATTTCCTGTGGTAGGGTACACTATTACCCTGTAATACAATACCTTGTTCAATTTAAATATTATGGGTCAATATTAAGGTTTGATATTGCGCCTTGCGTTAGTTAACCATTGAAAGATGTCTTTGAATTTTTAAAGCATTTTAGAACGCTTATTTCTTCATTTTAAGCTTCTCAGAACACTTTATTTCGCATAGGCATACATAGTAAACTTTAGGGTCACGCTGTGTACCCTCTAATTGACCTATAATTATTTCCTGTGGTAGGGTACACTATTACCCTGTAATATAATAGGTGGTCCAATTTAAAAATTATAGGTCAATATTAAGGTCCGATACCGTGCCGTTAGTTAGCATAGAAAAATGTCTTTGAATTTTAAAAGCATTTTAGAACGCTTATTTCCTCATTTTAAGCTTCTCAGAACACTTTATTTCGCATAGGCATACATAGTAAACTTTAGGGTCACACTGTGTACCCCCTAATTGACCTATAATTATTTCCTGTGGTAGGGTACACTATTACCCTGTAATATAATACGTGGTCCAATTTAAAAATTATGGGTCAATATTAAGGTCCGATACCGTGCCGTTAGTTAACATAGAAAAGTGTCTTCGTATTTCCTTGTTTTAATGCACAATTTAAAATATACATAGTGTACCCCCTAATTGACCTATAATTATTTCCTGTGGTAGGGTACACTATTACCCTGTAATATAATACCTGGTCCAATTTAAATATTATGGGTCAATATTAAGGTCTGATATTGCGCCTTGGGCTAGTTAACCATTGAAAGATGTCTTTGAATTTTTAAAGCATTTTTGAACGCTTATTTCTTCATTTTAAGCATCTCAGAACACTCTATTTCGCATAGGCATACATAGTAAAATTTAGGGTCACACTGTGTACCCCCTAAATGACCTATAATTATTTCCTGTGGTAGGGTACATTATTACCCTGTAATATAATACGTGGTCCAATTTAAAAATTATAGGTCAATATTAAGGTCCGATACCGTGCCGTTAGTTAACATAGAAAAATGTCTTTGAATTTTTAAAGCATTTTAGAACGCTTATTTCCTCATTTTAAGCTTCTCAGAACAATTTATTTCGCATAGGCATACATAGTAAAATTTAGGGTCACGCTGTGTACCCCCTAAATGACCTATAATTAATTCCTGTGGTAGGGTACACTATTACCCTGTAATATCCAATGTAAAAATTATGGTGGTCCAATGTAATTCGTGGTCCAATGTAAAAATTATAGGTCAATATTAAGTTCCGATACCGTGCCGTTAGTTAACATTGAAAAATGTCTTCGTATTTCCTTGTTTTAATGCACTATTTAAAATATACATAGTGTACCCCCTAATTGACCTATAATTATTTCCTGTGGTAGGGTACACTATTACCCTGTAATACAATACCTTGTTCAATTTAAATATTATGGGTCAATATTAAGGTTTGATATTGCGCCTTGCGTTAGTTAACCATTGAAAGATGTCTTTGAATTTTTAAAGCATTTTAGAACGCTTATTTCTTCATTTTAAGCTTCTCAGAACACTTTATTTCGCATAGGCATACATAGTAAACTTTAGGGTCACGCTGTGTACCCCCTAATTGACCTATAATTATTTCCTGTGGTAGGGTACACTATTACCCTGTAATATAATAGGTGGTCCAATTTAAAAATTATAGGTCAATATTAAGGTCCGATACCGTGCCGTTAGTTAGCATAGAAAAATGTCTTTGAATTTTAAAAGCATTTTAGAACGCTTATTTCCTCATTTTAAGCTTCTCAGAACACTTTATTTCGCATAGGCATACATAGTAAATTTTAGGGTCACACTGTGTACCCCCTAATTGACCTATAATTATTTCCTGTGGTAGGGTACACTATTACCCTGTAATATAATACGTGGTCCAATTTAAAAATTATGGGTCAATATTAAGGTCCGATACCGTGCCGTTAGTTAACATAGAAAAGTGTCTTCGTATTTCCTTGTTTTAATGCACAATTTAAAATATACATAGTGTACCCCCTAATTGACCTATAATTATTTCCTGTGGTAGAGTACACTATTACCCTGTAATATAATACCTGGTCCAATTTAAATATTATGGGTCAATATTAAGGTCTGATATTGCGCCTTGCGCTAGTTAACCATTGAAAGATGTCTTTGAATTTTTAAAGCATTTTAGAACGCTTATTTCTTCATTTTAAGCTTCTCAGAACACTCTATTTCGCATAAGCATACATAGTAAAATTTAGGGTCACGCTGTGTACCCCCTAAATGACCTATAAATATTTCCTGTGGTAGGGTACACTATTACCCTGTAATATAATACGTGGTCCAATTTAAAAATTATAGGTCAATATTAAGGTCCGATACCGTGCCGTTAGTTAGCATAGAAAAATGTCTTTGAATTTTTAAAGCATTTTAGAACGCTTATTTCCTCATTTTAAGCTTCTCAGAACACTTTATTTCGCATAGGCATACATAGTAAACTTTAGGGTCACTCTGCGTACCCCCTAATTGACCTATAATTATTTCCTGTGGTAGGGTACACTATAACCCTGTAATATAAAACGTGGTCCAATTTAAAAATTATAGGTCAATATTAAGGTCCGATACCGTGCCGTTAGTTAACATAGAAAAGTGTCTTCGTATTTCCTTGTTTTAATGCACTATTTAAAATATACATAGTGTACCCCCTAATTGACCTATAATTATTTCCTGTGGAAGGGTACACTATTACCCTGTAATATAATACCTGGTTAAATTCAAATATTATGGGTCAATATTAAGGTCTGATATT
The DNA here is from genome assembly GCF_982258835.1 of Parasteatoda tepidariorum. Taxonomy (NCBI): domain Eukaryota; kingdom Metazoa; phylum Arthropoda; class Arachnida; order Araneae; family Theridiidae; genus Parasteatoda; species Parasteatoda tepidariorum. The sequence goes on from NW_028257371.1 coordinate 213,605, forward strand.
GCGCCTTGCGTTAGTTAACCATTGAAAGATGTCTTTGAATTTTTAAAGCATTTTAGAACGCTTATTTCTTCATTTTAAGCTTCTCAGAACACTTTATTTCGCATAGGCATACATAGTAAAATTTAGGGTCACGCTGTGTACCCCCTAAATGACCTATAATTAATTCCTGTGGTAGGGTACACTATTACCCTGTAATATAATACGTGGTCCAATGTAAAAATTATAGGTCAATATTAAGTTCCGATACCGTGCCGTTAGTTAACATTGAAAAATGTCTTCGTATTTCCTTGTTTTAATGCACTATTTAAAATATACATAGTGTACCCCCTAATTGACCTATAATTATTTCCTGTGGTAGGGTACACTATTACCCTGTAATACAATACCTTGTTCAATTTAAATATTATGGGTCAATATTAAGGTTTGATATTGCGCCTTGCGTTAGTTAACCATTGAAAGATGTCTTTGAATTTTTAAAGCATTTTAGAACGCTTATTTCTTCATTTTAAGCTTCTCAGAACAATTTATTTCGCATAGGCATACATAGTAAAATTTAGGGTCACGCTGTGTACCCCCTAAATGACCTATAATTAATTCCTGTGGTAGGGTACACTATTACCCTGTAATATCCAATGTAAAAATTATGGTGGTCCAATGTAATTCGTGGTCCAATGTAAAAATTATAGGTCAATATTAAGTTCCGATACCGTGCCGTTAGTTAACATTGAAAAATGTCTTCGTATTTCCTTGTTTTAATGCACTATTTAAAATATACATAGTGTACCCCCTAATTGACCTATAATTATTTCCTGTGGTAGGGTACACTATTACCCTGTAATACAATACCTTGTTCAATTTAAATATTATGGGTCAATATTAAGGTTTGATATTGCGCCTTGCGTTAGTTAACCATTGAAAGATGTCTTTGAATTTTTAAAGCATTTTAGAACGCTTATTTCTTCATTTTAAGCTTCTCAGAACAATTTATTTCGCATAGGCATACATAGTAAAATTTAGGGTCACGCTGTGTACCCCCTAAATGACCTATAATTAATTCCTGTGGTAGGGTACACTATTACCCTGTAATATCCAATGTAAAAATTATGGTGGTCCAATGTAATTCGTGGTCCAATGTAAAAATTATAGGTCAATATTAAGTTCCGATACCGTGCCGTTAGTTAACATTGAAAAATGTCTTCGTATTTCCTTGTTTTAATGCACTATTTAAAATATACATAGTGTACCCCCTAATTGACCTATAATTATTTCCTGTGGTAGGGTACACTATTACCCTGTAATACAATACCTTGTTCAATTTAAATATTATGGGTCAATATTAAGGTTTGATATTGCGCCTTGCGTTAGTTAACCATTGAAAGATGTCTTTGAATTTTTAAAGCATTTTAGAACGCTTATTTCTTCATTTTAAGCTTCTCAGAACACTTTATTTCGCATAGGCATACATAGTAAACTTTAGGGTCACGCTGTGTACCCCCTAATTGACCTATAATTATTTCCTGTGGTAGGGTACACTATTACCCTGTAATATAATAGGTGGTCCAATTTAAAAATTATAGGTCAATATTAAGGTCCGATACCGTGCCGTTAGTTAGCATAGAAAAATGTCTTTGAATTTTAAAAGCATTTTAGAACGCTTATTTCCTCATTTTAAGCTTCTCAGAACACTTTATTTCGCATAGGCATACATAGTAAATTTTAGGGTCACACTGTGTACCCCCTAATTGACCTATAATTATTTCCTGTGGTAGGGTACACTATTACCCTGTAATATAATACGTGGTCCAATTTAAAAATTATGGGTCAATATTAAGGTCCGATACCGTGCCGTTAGTTAACATAGAAAAGTGTCTTCGTATTTCCTTGTTTTAATGCACAATTTAAAATATACATAGTGTACCCCCTAATTGACCTATAATTATTTCCTGTGGTAGAGTACACTATTACCCTGTAATATAATACCTGGTCCAATTTAAATATTATGGGTCAATATTAAGGTCTGATATTGCGCCTTGCGCTAGTTAACCATTGAAAGATGTCTTTGAATTTTTAAAGCATTTTAGAACGCTTATTTCTTCATTTTAAGCTTCTCAGAACACTCTATTTCGCATAAGCATACATAGTAAAATTTAGGGTCACGCTGTGTACCCCCTAAATGACCTATAAATATTTCCTGTGGTAGGGTACACTATTACCCTGTAATATAATACGTGGTCCAATTTAAAAATTATAGGTCAATATTAAGGTCCGATACCGTGCCGTTAGTTAGCATAGAAAAATGTCTTTGAATTTTTAAAGCATTTTAGAACGCTTATTTCCTCATTTTAAGCTTCTCAGAACACTTTATTTCGCATAGGCATACATAGTAAACTTTAGGGTCACTCTGCGTACCCCCTAATTGACCTATAATTATTTCCTGTGGTAGGGTACACTATAACCCTGTAATATAAAACGTGGTCCAATTTAAAAATTATAGGTCAATATTAAGGTCCGATACCGTGCCGTTAGTTAACATAGAAAAGTGTCTTCGTATTTCCTTGTTTTAATGCACTATTTAAAATATACATAGTGTACCCCCTAATTGACCTATAATTATTTCCTGTGGAAGGGTACACTATTACCCTGTAATATAATACCTGGTTAAATTCAAATATTATGGGTCAATATTAAGGTCTGATATTGCGCCTTGCGTTAGTTAACCATTGAAAGATGTCTTTGAATTTTTAAAGCATTTTAGAACGCTTATTTCTTCATTTTAAGCTTCTCAGAACACTTTATTTCGCATAGGCATACATAGTAAAATTTAGGGTCACGCTGTGTACCCCCTAAATGACCTATAATTAATTCCTGTGGTAGGGTACACTATTACCCTGTAATATAATACGTGGTCCAATGTAAAAATTATAGGTCAATATTAAGTTCCGATACCGTGCCGTTAGTTAACATTGAAAAATGTCTTCGTATTTCCTTGTTTTAATGCACTATTTAAAATATACATAGTGTACCCCCTAATTGACCTATAATTATTTCCTGTGGTAGGGTACACTATTACCCTGTAATACAATACCTTGTTCAATTTAAATATTATGGGTCAATATTAAGGTTTGATATTGCGCCTTGCGTTAGTTAACCATTGAAAGATGTCTTTGAATTTTTAAAGCATTTTAGAACGCTTATTTCTTCATTTTAAGCTTCTCAGAACACTTTATTTCGCATAGGCATACATAGTAAACTTTAGGGTCACGCTGTGTACCCCCTAATTGACCTATAATTATTTCCTGTGGTAGGGTACACTATTACCCTGTAATATAATAGGTGGTCCAATTTAAAAATTATAGGTCAATATTAAGGTCCGATACCGTGCCGTTAGTTAGCATAGAAAAATGTCTTTGAATTTTAAAAGCATTTTAGAACGCTTATTTCCTCATTTTAAGCTTCTCAGAACACTTTATTTCGCATAGGCATACATAGTAAACTTTAGGGTCACACTGTGTACCCCCTAATTGACCTATAATTATTTCCTGTGGTAGGGTACACTATTACCCTGTAATATAATACGTGGTCCAATTTAAAAATTATGGGTCAATATTAAGGTCCGATACCGTGCCGTTAGTTAACATAGAAAAGTGTCTTCGTATTTCCTTGTTTTAATGCACAATTTAAAATATACATAGTGTACCCCCTAATTGACCTATAATTATTTCCTGTGGTAGGGTACACTATTACCCTGTAATATAATACCTGGTCCAATTTAAATATTATGGGTCAATATTAAGGTCTGATATTGCGCCTTGCGCTAGTTAACCATTGAAAGATGTCTTTGAATTTTTAAAGCATTTTAGAACGCTTATTTCTTCATTTTAAGCTTCTCAGAACACTCTATTTCGCATAAGCATACATAGTAAAATTTAGGGTCACGCTGTGTACCCCCTAAATGACCTATAAATATTTCCTGTGGTAGGGTACACTATTACCCTGTAATATAATACGTGGTCCAATTTAAAAATTATAGGTCAATATTAAGGTCCGATACCGTGCCGTTAGTTAGCATAGAAAAATGTCTTTGAATTTTTAAAGCATTTTAGAACGCTTATTTCCTCATTTTAAGCTTCTCAGAACACTTTATTTCGCATAGGCATACATAGTAAACTTTAGGGTCACTCTGCGTACCCCCTAATTGACCTATAATTATTTCCTGTGGTAGGGTACACTATAACCCTGTAATATAATACGTGGTCCAATTTAAAAATTATAGGTCAATATTAAGGTCCGATACCGTGCCGTTAGTTAACATAGAAAAGTGTCTTCGTATTTCCTTGTTTTAATGCACTATTTAAAATATACATAGTGTACCCCCTAATTGACCTATAATTATTTCCTGTGGAAGGGTACACTAATACCCTGTAATATAATACCTGGTCCAATTTAAGTGTTATGGGTCAATATTAAGGTCTGATATTGCGCCTTGCGTTAGTTAACCATTGAAAGATGTCTTTGAATTTTTAAAGCATTTTAGAACGCTTATTTCTTCATTTTAAGCTTCTCAGAACATTCTATTTCGCATAGGCATACATAGTAAATTTTAGGGTCATGCTGTGTACCACCTAATTGACCTATAATTATTTCCTGTGGTAAGGTACACTATTACCCTGTAATATAATACGTGGTACAATTTAAAAATTATAGGTCAATATTAAGGTCCAATACCGTGCCGTTAGTTAACATAGAAAAGTGTCTTCGTATTTCCTTGTTTTAATGCACTATTTAAAATATACATAGTGTACCCCTAATTGACCTATAATTATTTCCTGTGGTAGGGTGCACTATTACCCTGTAATATAATACCTGGTCCAATTTAAATATTATGGGTCAATATTAAGGTCTGATATTGCGCCTTGCGCTAGTTAACCATTGAAAGATGTCTTTGAATTTTTAAAGCATTTTAGAACGCTTATTTCTTCATTTTAAGCTTCTCAGAACACTTTATTTCGCATAGGCATACATAGTAAAATTTAGGGTCACGCTGTGTACCCCCTAAATGACCTATAATTATTTCCTGTGGTAGGGCACACTATTACCCTGTAATATAATACGTGGTCCAATTTAAAAATTATAGGTCAATATTAAGGTCCGATACCGTGCCGTTAGTTAACATAGAAAAATGTCTTTGAATTTTTAAAGCATTTTAGAACGCTTATTTCCTCATTTTAAGCTTCTCAGAACACTTTATTTCGCATAGGCATACATAGTAAACTTTAGGGTCACTCTGTGTACCCCCTAATTGACCTATAATTATTTCCTGTGGTAGGGTACACTATAACCCTGTAATATAATACGTGGTCCAGTTTAAAAATTATAGGTCAATATTAAGGTCCGATACCGTGCCGTTAGTTAACATAGAAAAGTGTCTTCGTATTTCCTTGTTTTAATGCACTATTTAAAATATACATAGTGTATCCCCTAATTGACCTATAATTATTTCCTGTGGTAGGGTACACTATTACCCTGTAATATAATACCTGGTCCAATTTAAATATTATGGGTCAATATTAAGGTCTGATATTGCGCCTTGCGTTAGTTAACCATTGAAAGATGTCTTTGAATTTTTAAAGCATTTTTGAACGCTTATTTCTTCATTTTAAGCATCTCAGAACACTCTATTTCGCATAGGCATACATAGTAAAATTTAGGGTCACGCTGTGTACCCCCTAAATGACCTATAATTATTTCCTGTGGTAGGGTGCACTATTTCCCTGTAATATAATACGTGGTCCAATTTAAAAATTATAGGTCAATATTAAGGTCCGATAACGTGCCGTTAGTTAACATAGAAAAATGTCTTTGAATTTTTAAAGCATTTTAGAACGCTTATTTCCTCATTTTAAGCTTCTCAGAATACTTTATTTCGCATAGGCATACATAGTAAACTTTAGGGTCACTCTGTGTACCCCCTAATTGACCTATAATTATTTCCTGTGGTAAGGTACACTATTACCCTGTAATATAATACGTGGTACAATTTAAAAATTATAGGTCAATATTAAGGTCCGATACCGTGCCGTTAGTTAACATAGAAAAGTGTCTTCGTATTTCCTTGTTTTAATGCACTATTTAAAACATACATAGTGTACCCCCTAATTGACCTATAATTATTTCCTGTTGTAGGGTACACTATTACCCTGTAATATAATACCTGGTCCAATTGAAATATTATGGTTCCATATTAAGGTCTGATATCGCGCCTTGCGTTAGTTAACCATTGAAAGATGTCTTTGAATTTTTAAAGCATTTTAGAACGCTTATTTCTTCATTTTAAGCTTCTCAGAACACTCTATTTCGCATAGGCATACATAGTAAATTTTAGGGTCATGCTGTGTACCACCTAATTGACCTATAATCATTTCCTGTGGTAAGGTACACTATTACCCTGTAATATAATACGTGGTACAATTTAAAAATTATAGGTCAATATTAAGGTCCGATACCGTGCCGTTAGTTAACATAGAAAAGTGTCTTCGTATTTCCTTGTTTTAATGCACTATTTAAAATATACATAGTGTACCCCCTAATTGACCTATAATTATTTCCTGTGGTAGGGTGCACTATTACCCTGTAATATAATACCTGGTCCAATTTAAATATTATGGGTCAATATTAAGGTCTGATATTGCGCCTTGCGCTAGTTAACCATTGAAAGATGTCTTTGAATTTTTAAAGCATTTTAGAACGCTTATTTCTTCATTTTAAGCTTCTCAGAACACTTTATTTCGCATCGGCATACATAGTAAAATTTAGGGTCACGCTGTGTACCCCCTAAATGACCTATAATTATTTCCTGTGGTAGGGTACATTATTACCCTGTAATATAATACGTGGTCCAATTTAAAAATTATAGGTCAATATTAAGGTCCGATACCGTGCCGTTAGTTAACATAGAAAAATGTCTTTGAATTTTTAAAGCATTTTAGAACGCTTATTTCCTCATTTTAAGCATCTCAGAACACTTTATTTCGCATAGGCATACATAATAAAATTTAGGGTCACGCTGTGTACCCCCTAAATGACCTATAATTAATTCCTGTGGTAGGGTACACTATTACCCTGTAATATAATACGTGGTCCAATGTAAAAATTATAGGTCAATATTAAGTTCCGATACCGTGCCGTTAGTTAACATTGAAAAATGTCTTCGTATTTCCTTGTTTTAATGCACTATTTAAAATATACATAGTGTACCCCCTAATTGACCTATAATTATTTCCTGTGGTAGGGTACACTATTACCCTGTAATATAATACCTTGTTCAATTTAAATATTATGGGTCAATATTAAGGTTTGATATTGCGCCTTGCGTTAGTTAACCATTGAAAGATGTCTTTGAATTTTTAAAGCATTTTAGAACGCTTATTTCTTCATTTTAAGCTTCTCAGAACACTTTATTTCGCATAGGCATACATAGTAAACTTTAGGGTCACGCTGTGTACCCCCTAATTGACCTATAATTATTTCCTGTGGTAGGGTACACTATTACCCTGTAATATAATAGGTGGTCCAATTTAAAAATTATAGGTCAATATTAAGGTCCGATACCGTGCCGTTAGTTAGCATAGAAAAATGTCTTTGAATTTTAAAAGCATTTTAGAACGCTTATTTCCTCATTTTAAGCTTCTCAGAACACTTTATTTCGCATAGGCATACATAGTAAACTTTAGGGTCACACTGTGTACCCCCTAATTGACCTATAATTATTTCCTGTGGTAGGGTACACTATTACCCTGTAATATAATACGTGGTCCAATTTAAAAATTATGGGTCAATATTAAGGTCCGATACCGTGCCGTTAGTTAACATAGAAAAGTGTCTTCGTATTTCCTTGTTTTAATGCACAATTTAAAATATACATAGTGTACCCCCTAATTGACCTATAATTATTTCCTGTGGTAGGGTACACTATTACCCTGTAATATAATACCTGGTCCAATTTAAATATTATGGGTCAATATTAAGGTCTGATATTGCGCCTTGCGCTAGTTAACCACTGAAAGATGTCTTTGAATTTTTAAAGCATTTTAGAACGCTTATTTCTTCATTTTAAGCTTCTCAGAACACTTTATTTCGCATAGGCATACATAGTAAAATTTAGGGTCACGCTGTGTACCCCCTAAATGACCTATAATTATTTCCTGTGGTAGGGCACACTATTACCCTGTAATATAATACGTGGTCCAATTTAAAAATTATAGGTCAATATTAAGGTCCGATACCGTGCCGTTAGTTAACATAGAAAAATGTCTTTGAATTTTTAAAGCATTTTAGAACGCTTATTTCCTCATTTTAAGCTTCTCAGAACACTTTATTTCGCATAGGCATACATAGTAAACTTTAGGGTCACTCTGTGTACCCCCTAATTGACCTATAATTATTTCCTGTGGTAGGGTACACTATAACCCTGTAATATAATACGTGGTCCAGTTTAAAAATTATAGGTCAATATTAAGGTCCGATACCGTGCCGTTAGTTAACATAGAAAAGTGTCTTCGTATTTCCTTGTTTTAATGCACTATTTAAAATATACATAGTGTATCCCCTAATTGACCTATAATTATTTCCTGTGGTAGGGTACACTATTACCCTGTAATATAATACCTGGTCCAATTTAAATATTATGGGTCAATATTAAGGTCTGATATTGCGCCTTGCGTTAGTTAACCATTGAAAGATGTCTTTGAATTTTTAAAGCATTTTTGAACGCTTATTTCTTCATTTTAAGCATCTCAGAACACTCTATTTCGCATAGGCATACATAGTAAAATTTAGGGTCACGCTGTGTACCCCCTAAATGACCTATAATTATTTCCTGTGGTAGGGTACACTATTTCCCTGTAATATAATACGTGGTCCAATTTAAAAATTATAGGTCAATATTAAGGTCCGATACCGTGCCGTTAGTTAACATAGAAAAATGTCTTTGAATTTTTAAAGCATTTTAGAACGCTTATTTCCTCATTTTAAGCTTCTCAGAACACTTTATTTCGCATAGGCATACATAGTAAACTTTAGGGTCACTCTGTGTACCCCCTAATTGACCTATAATTATTTCCTGTGGTAGGGCACACTATAACCCTGTAATATAATACGTGGTCCAATTTAAAAATTATAGGTCAATATTAAGGTCCGATACCGTGCCGTTAGTTAACATAGAAAAGTGTCTTCGTATTTTCTTGTTTTAATGCACTATTTAAAACATACATAGTGTACCCCCTAATTGACCTATAATTATTTCCTGTTGTAGGGTACACTATTACCCTGTAATATAATACCTGGTCCAATTGAAATATTATGGTTCCATATTAAGGTCTGATATCGCGCCTTGCGTTAGTTAACCATTGAAAGATGTCTTTGAATTTTTAAAGCATTTTAGAACGCTTATTTCTTCATTTTAAGCTTCTCAGAACACTCTATTTCGCATAGGCATACATAGTAAGTTTTAGGGTCATGCTGTGTACCACCTAATTGACCTATAATTATTTCCTGTGGTAAGGTACACTATTACCCTGTAATATAATACGTGGTACAATTTAAAAATTATAGGTTAATATTAAGGTCCGATACCGTGCCGTTAGTTAACATAGAAAAGTGTCTTCGTATTTCCTTGTTTTAATGCACTATTTAAAATATACATAGTGTACCCCCTAATTGACCTATAATTATTTCCTGTGGTAGGGTGCACTATTACCCTGTAATATAATACCTGGTCCAATTTAAATATTATGGGTCAATATTAAGGTCTGATATTGCGCCTTGCGCTAGTTAACCATTGAAAGATGTCTTTGAATTTTTAAAGCATTTTAGAACCCTTTTTTCTTCATTTTAAGCTTCTCAGAACACTTTATTTCGCATAGGCATACATAGTAAAATTTAGGGTCACGCTGTGTACCCCCTAAATGACCTATAATTATTTCCTGTGGTAGGGCACACTATTACCCTGTAATATAATACGTGGTCCAATTTAAAAATTATAGGTCAATATTAAGGTCCGATACCGTGCCGTTAGTTAGCATAGAAAAATGTCTTTGAATTTTTAAAGCATTTTAGAACGCTTATTTCCTCATTTTAAGCTTCTCAGAACACTTCATTTCGCATAGGCATACATAGAAAACTTTAGGGTCACTCTGCGTACCCCCTAATTGACCTATAATTATTTCCTGTGGTAGGGTACACTATAACCCTGTAATATAATACGTGGTCCAATTTAAAAATTATAGGTCAATATTAAGGTCCGATACCGTGCCGTTAGTTAACATAGAAAAGTGTCTTCGTATTTTCTTGTTTTAATGCACTATTTAAAACATACATAGTGTACCCCCTAATTGACCTATAATTATTTCCTGTTGTAGGGTACACTATTACCCTGTAATATAATACCTGGTCCAATTGAAATATTATGGTTCCATATTAAGGTCTGATATCGCGCCTTGCGTTAGTTAACCATTGAAAGATGTCTTTGAATTTTTAAAGCTTTTTAGAACGCTTATTTCTTCATTTTAAGCTTCTCAGAACACTCTATTTCGCATAGGCATACATAGTAAATTTTAGGGTCATGCTGTGTTCCACCTAATTGACCTATAATTATTTCCTGTGGTAAGGTACACTATTACCCTGTAATATAATACGTGGTACAATTTAAAAATTATAGGTCAATATTAAGGTCCGATACCGTGCCGTTAGTTAACATAGAAAAGTGTCTTCGTATTTCCTTGTTTTAATGCACTATTTAAAATATACATAGTGTACCCCCTAATTGACCTATAATTATTTCCTGTGGTAGGGTGCACTATTACCCTGTAATATAATACCTGGGCCAATTTAAATATTATGGGTCAATATTAAGGTCTGATATTGCGCCTTGCGCTAGTTAACCATTGAAAGATGTCTTTGAATTTTTAAAGCATTTTAGAACGCTTATTTCTTCATTTTAAGCTTCTCAGAACACTTTATTTCGCATAGGCATACATAGTAAAATTTAGGGTCACGCTGTGTACCCCCTAAATGACCTATAATTATTTCCTGTGGTAGGGCACACTATTACCCTGTAATATAATACGTGGTCCAATTTAAAAATTATAGGTCAATATTAAGATCCGATACCGTGCCGTTAGTTAACATAGAAAAATGTCTTTGAATTTTTAAAGCATTTTAGAACGCTTATTTCCTCATTTTAAGCTTCTCAGAACACTTTATTTCGCATAGGCATACATAGTAAACTTTAGAGTCACTCTGTGTACCCCCTAATTGACCTATAATTATTTCCTGTGGTAGGGTACACTATAACCCTGTAATATAATACGTGGTCCAATTTAAAAATTATAGGTCAATATTAAGGTCCGATACCGTGCCGTTAGTTAACATAGAAAAGTGTCTTCGTATTTCCTTGTTTTAATGCACTATTTAAAATATACATAGTGTACCCCCTAATTGACCTATAATTATTTCCTGTGGAAGGGTACACTAATACCCTGTAATATAATACCTGGTCCAATTTAAATGTTATGGGTCAATATTAAGGTCTGATATTGCGCCTTGCGTTAGTTAACCATTGAAAGATGTCTTTGAATTTTTAAAGCATTTTAGAACGCTTATTTCTTCATTTTAAGCTTCTCAGAACATTCTATTTCGCATAGGCATACATAGTAAATTTTAGGGTCATGCTGTGTACCACCTAATTGACCTATAATTATTTCCTGTGGTAAGGTACACTATTACCCTGTAATATAATACGTGGTACAATTTAAAAATTATAGGTCAATATTAAGGTCCGATACCGTGCCGTTAGTTAACATAGAAAAGTGTCTTCGTATTTCCTTGTTTTAATGCACTATTTAAAATATACATAGTGTACCCCTAATTGACCTATAATTATTTCCTGTGGTAGGGTGCACTATTACCCTGTAATATAATACCTGGTCCAATTTAAATATTATGGGTCAATATTAAGGTCTGATATTGCGCCTTGCGCTAGTTAACCATTGAAAGATGTCTTTGAATTTTTAAAGCATTTTAGAACGCTTATTTCTTCATTTTAAGCTTCTCAGAACACTTTATTTCGCATAGGCATACATATTAAAATTTAGGGTCACGCTGTGTACCCCCTAAATGACCTATAATTATTTCCTGTGGTAGGGCACACTATTACCCTGTAATATAATACGTGGTCCAATTTAAAAATTATAGGTCAATATTAAGGTCCGATACCGTGCCGTTAGTTAACATAGAAAAATGTCTTTGAATTTTTAAAGCATTTTAGAACGCTTATTTCCTCATTTTAAGCTTCTCAGAACACTTTATTTCGCATAGGCATACATAGTAAACTTTAGGGTCACTCTGTGTACCCCCTAATTGACCTATAATTATTTCCTGTGGTAGGGTACACTATAACCCTGTAATATAATACGTGGTCCAGTTTAAAAATTATAGGTCAATATTAAGGTCCGATACCGTGCCGTTAGTTAACATAGAAAAGTGTCTTCGTATTTCCTTGTTTTAATGCACTATTTAAAATATACATAGTGTATCCCCTAATTGACCTATAATTATTTCCTGTGGTAGGGTACACTATTACCCTGTAATATAATACCTGGTCCAATTTAAATATTATGGGTCAATATTAAGGTCTGATATTGCGCCTTGCGTTAGTTAACCATTGAAAGATGTCTTTGAATTTTTAAAGCATTTTTGAACGCTTATTTCTTCATTTTAAGCATCTCAGAACACTCTATTTCGCATAGGCATACATAGTAAAATTTAGGGTCACGCTGTGTACCCCCTAAATGACCTATAATTATTTCCTGTGGTAGGGTACACTATTTCCCTGTAATATAATACGTGGTCCAATTTAAAAATTATAGGTCAATATTAAGGTCCGATACCGTGCCGTTAGTTAACATAGAAAAATGTCTTTGAATTTTTAAAGCATTTTAGAACGCTTATTTCCTCATTTTAAGCTTCTCAGAACACTTTATTTCGCATAGGCATACATAGTAAACTTTAGGGTCACTCTGTGTACCCCCTAATTGACCTATAATTATTTCCTGTGGTAGGGTACACTATAACCCTGTAATATAATACGTGGTCCAATTTAAAAATTATAGGTCAATATTAAGGTCCGATACCGTGCCGTTAGTTAACATAGAAAAGTGTCTTCGTATTTTCTTGTTTTAATGCACTATTTAAAACATACATAGTGTACCCCCTAATTGACCTATAATTATTTCCTGTTGTAGGGTACACTATTACCCTGTAATATAATACCTGGTCCAATTGAAATATTATGGTTCCATATTAAGGTCTGATATCGCGCCTTGCGTTAGTTAACCATTGAAAGATGTCTTTGAATTTTTAAAGCATTTTAGAACGCTTATTTCTTCATTTTAAGCTTCTCAGAACACTCTATTTCGCATAGGCATACATAGTAAATTTTAGGGTCATGCTGTGTACCACCTAATTGACCTATAATTATTTCCAGTGGTAAGGTACACTATTACCCTGTAATATAATACGTGGTACAATTTAAAAATTATAGGTCAATATTAAGGACCGATACCGTGCCGTTAGTTAACATAGAAAAGTGTCTTCGTATTTCCTTGTTTTAATGCACTATTTAAAATATACATAGTGTACCCCCTAATTGACCTATAATTATTTCCTGTGGTAGGGTGCACTATTACCCTGTAATATAATACCTGGTCCAATTTAAATATTATGGGTCAATATTAAGGTCTGATATTGCGCCTTGCGCTAGTTAACCATTGAAAGATGTCTTTGAATTTTTAAAGCATTTTAGAACGCTTATTTCTTCATTTTAAGCTTCTCAGAACACTTTATTTCGCATAGGCATACATAGTAAAATTTAGGGTCACGCTGTGTACCCCCTAAATGACCTATAATTATTTCCTGTGGTAGGGTACATTATTACCCTGTAATATAATACGTGGTCCAATTTAAAAATTATAGGTCAATATTAAGGTCCGATACCGTGCCGTTAGTTAACATAGAAAAATGTCTTTGAATTTTTAAAGCATTTTAGAACGCTTATTTCTTCATTTTAAGCTTCTCAGAACACTCTATTTCGCATAGGCATACATAGTAAATTTTAGGGTCATGCTGTGTACCACCTAATTGACCTATAATTATTTCCAGTGGTAAGGTACACTATTACCCTGTAATATAATACGTGGTACAATTTAAAAATTATAGGTCAATATTAAGGACCGATACCGTGCCGTTAGTTAACATAGAAAAGTGTCTTCGTATTTCCTTGTTTTAATGCACTATTTAAAATATACATAGTGTACCCCCTAATTGACCTATAATTATTTCCTGTGGTAGGGTGCACTATTTCCCTGTAATATAATACCTGGTCCAATTTAAATATTATGGGTCAATATTAAGGTCTGATATTGCGCCTTGCGCTAGTTAACCATTGAAAGATGTCTTTGAATTTTTAAAGCATTTTAGAACGCTTATTTCTTCATTTTAAGCTTCTCAGAACACTTTATTTCGCATAGGCATACATAGTAAAATTTAGGGTCACGCTGTGTACCCCCTAAATGACCTATAATTATTTCCTGTGGTAGGGTACATTATTACCCTGTAATATAATACGTGGTCCAATTTAAAAATTATAGGTCAATATTAAGGTCCGATACCGTGCCGTTAGTTAACATAGAAAAATGTCTTTGAATTTTTAAAGCATTTTAGAACGCTTATTTCCTCATTTTAAGCTTCTCAGAACACTTTATTTCGCATAGGCATACATAGTAAAATTTAGGGTCACGCTGTGTACCCCCTAAATGACCTATAATTAATTCCTGTGGTAGGGTACACTATTACCCTGTAATATAATACGTGGTCCAATTTAAAAATTATGGGTCAATATTAAGGTCCGATACCGTGCCGTTAGTTAACATAGAAAAGTGTCTTCGTATTTCCTTGTTTTAATGCACAATTTAAAATATACATAGTGTACCCCCTAATTGACCTATAATTATTTCCTGTGGTAGGGTACACTATTACCCTGTAATATAATACCTGGTCCAATTTAAATATTATGGGTCAATATTAAGGTCTGATATTGCGCCTTGCGCTAGTTAACCATTGAAAGATGTCTTTGAATTTTTAAAGCATTTTAGAACGCTTATTTCTTCATTTTAAGCTTCTCAGAACACTTTATTTCGCATAGGCATACATAGTAAAATTTAGGGTCACGCTGTGTACCCCCTAAATGACCTATAATTATTTCCTGTGGTAGGGCACACTATTACCCTGTAATATAATACGTGGTCCAATTTAAAAATTATAGGTCAATATTAAGGTCCGATACCGTGCCGTTAGTTAACATAGAAAAATGTCTTTGAATTTTTAAAGCATTTTAGAACGCTTATTTCCTCATTTTAAGCTTCTCAGAACACTTTATTTCGCATAGGCATACATAGTAAACTTTAGGGTCACTCTGTGTACCCCCTAATTGACCTATAATTGTTTCCTGTGGAAGGGTACACTATAACCCTGTAATATAATACGTGGTCCAATTTAAAAATTATAGGTCAATATTAAGGTCCGATACCGTGCCGTTAGTTAACATAGAAAAGTGTCTTCGTATTTTCTTGTTTTAATGCACTATTTAAAACATACATAGTGTACCCCCTAATTGACCTATAATTATTTCCTGTTGTAGGGTACACTATTACCCTTTAATATAATACCTGGTCCAATTGAAATATTATGGTTCCATATTAAGGTCTGATATCGCGCCTTGCGTTAGTTAACCATTGAAAGATGTCTTTGAATTTTTAAAGCATTTTAGAACGCTTATTTCTTCATTTTAAGCTTCTCAGAACACTCTATTTCGCATAGGCATACATAGTAAGTTTTAGGGTCATGCTGTGTACCACCTAATTGACCTATAATTATTTCCTGTGGTAAGGTACACTATTACCCTGTAATATAATACGTGGTACAATTTAAAAATTATAGGTCAATATTAAGGTCCGATACCGTGCCGTTAGTTAACATAGAAAAGTGTCTTCGTATTTCCTTGTTTTAATGCACTATTTAAAATATACATAGTGTACCCCCTAATTGACCTATAATTATTTCCTGTGGTAGGGTGCACTATTACCCTGTAATATAATACCTGGTCCAATTTAAATATTATGGGTCAATATTAAGGTCTGATATTGCGCCTTGCGCTAGTTAACCATTGAAAGATGTCTTTGAATTTTTAAAGCATTTTAGAACCCTTATTTCTTCATTTTAAGCTTCTCAGAACACTTTATTTCGCATAGGCATACATAGTAAAATTTAGGGTCACGCTGTGTACCCCCTAAATGACCTATAATTATTTCCTGTGGTAGGGCACACTATTACCCTGTAATATAATACGTGGTCCAATTTAAAAATTATAGGTCAATATTAAGGTCCGATACCGTGCCGTTAGTTAGCATAGAAAAATGTCTTTGAATTTTTAAAGCATTTTAGAACGCTTATTTCCTCATTTTAAGCTTCTCAGAACACTTCATTTCGCATAGGCATACATAGAAAACTTTAGGGTCACTCTGCGTACCCCCTAATTGACCTATAATTATTTCCTGTGGTAGGGTACACTATAACCCTGTAATATAATACGTGGTCCAATTTAAAAATTATAGGTCAATATTAAGGTCCGATACCGTGCCGTTAGTTAACATAGAAAAGTGTCTTCGTATTTTCTTGTTTTAATGCACTATTTAAAACATACATAGTGTACCCCCTAATTGACCTATAATTATTTCCTGTTGTAGGGTACACTATTACCCTGTAATATAATACCTGGTCCAATTGAAATATTATGGTTCCATATTAAGGTCTGATATCGCGCCTTGCGTTAGTTAACCATTGAAAGATGTCTTTGAATTTTTAAAGCATTTTAGAACGCTTATTTCTTCATTTTAAGCTTCTCAGAACACTCTATTTCGCATAGGCATACATAGTAAATTTTAGGGTCATGCTGTGTACCACCTAATTGACCTATAATTATTTCCTGTGGTAAGGTACACTATTACCCTGTAATATAATACGTGGTACAATTTAAAAATTATAGGTCAATATTAAGGTCCGATACCGTGCCGTTAGTTAACATAGAAAAGTGTCTTCGTATTTCCTTGTTTTAATGCACTATTTAAAATATACATAGTGTACCCCCTAATTGACCTATAATTATTTCCTGTGGTAGGGTGCACTATTACCCTGTAATATAATACCTGGGCCAATTTAAATATTATGGGTCAATATTAAGGTCTGATATTGCGCCTTGCGCTAGTTAACCATTGAAAGATGTCTTTGAATTTTTAAAGCATTTTAGAACGCTTATTTCTTCATTTTAAGCTTCTCAGAACACTTTATTTCGCATAGGCATACATAGTAAAATTTAGGGTCACGCTGTGTACCCCCTAAATGACCTATAATTATTTCCTGTGGTAGGGCACACTATTACCCTGTAATATAATACGTGGTCCAATTTAAAAATTATAGGTCAATATTAAGATCCGATACCGTGCCGTTAGTTAACATAGAAAAATGTCTTTGAATTTTTAAAGCATTTTAGAACGCTTAGTTCCTCATTTTAAGCTTCTCAGAACACTTTATTTCGCATAGGCATACATAGTAAACTTTAGGGTCACTCTGTGTACCCCCTAATTGACCTATAATTATTTCCTGTGGTAGGGTACACTATAACCCTGTAATATAATACGTGGTCCAATTTAAAAATTATAGGTCAATATTAAGGTCCGATACCGTGTCGTTAGTTAACATAGAAAAGTGTCTTCGTATTTCCTTGTTTTAATGCACTATTTAAAATATACATAGTGTACCCCCTAATTGACCTATAATTATTTCCTGTGGTAGGGTACACTATTACCCTGTAATATAATACCTTGTTCAATTTAAATATTATGGGTCAATATTAAGGTTTGATATTGCGCCTTGCGTTAGTTAACCATTGAAAGATGTCTTTGAATTTTTAAAGCATTTTAGAACGCTTATTTCTTCATTTTAAGCTTCTCAGAACACTTTATTTCGCATAGGCATACATAGTAAACTTTAGGGTCACGCTGTGTACCCCCTAATTGACCTATAATTATTTCCTGTGGTAGGGTACACTATTACCCTGTAATATAATAGGTGGTCCAATTTAAAAATTATAGGTCAATATTAAGGTCCGATACCGTGCCGTTAGTTAGCATAGAAAAATGTCTTTGAATTTTAAAAGCATTTTAGAACGCTTATTTCCTCATTTTAAGCTTCTCAGAACACTTTATTTCGCATAGGCATACATAGTAAACTTTAGGGTCACACTGTGTACCCCCTAATTGACCTATAATTATTTCCTGTGGTAGGGTACACTATTACCCTGTAATATAATACGTGGTCCAATTTAAAAATTATGGGTCAATATTAAGGTCCGATACCGTGCCGTTAGTTAACATAGAAAAGTGTCTTCGTATTTCCTTGTTTTAATGCACAATTTAAAATATACATAGTGTACCCCCTAATTGACCTATAATTATTTCCTGTGGTAGGGTACACTATTACCCTGTAATATAATACCTGGTCCAATTTAAATATTATGGGTCAATATTAAGGTCTGATATTGCGCCTTGCGCTAGTTAACCATTGAAAGATGTCTTTGAATTTTTAAAGCATTTTAGAACGCTTATTTCTTCATTTTAAGCTTCTCAGAACACTTTATTTCGCATAGGCATACATAGTAAAATTTAGGGTCACGCTGTGTACCCCCTAAATGACCTATAATTATTTCCTGTGGTAGGGCACACTATTACCCTGTAATATAATACGTGGTCCAATTTAAAAATTATAGGTCAATATTAAGGTCCGATACCGTGCCGTTAGTTAACATAGAAAAATGTCTTTGAATTTTTAAAGCATTTTAGAACGCTTATTTCCTCATTTTAAGCTTCTCAGAACACTTTATTTCGCATAGGCATACATAGTAAACTTTAGGGTCACTCTGTGTACCCCCTAATTGACCTATAATTATTTCCTGTGGTAGGGTACACTATAACCCTGTAATATAATACGTGGTCCAGTTTAAAAATTATAGGTCAATATTAAGGTCCGATACCGTGCCGTTAGTTAACATAGAAAAGTGTCTTCGTATTTCCTTGTTTTAATGCACTATTTAAAATATACATAGTGTATCCCCTAATTGACCTATAATTATTTCCTGTGGTAGGGTACACTATTACCCTGTAATATAATACCTGGTCCAATTTAAATATTATGGGTCAATATTAAGGTCTGATATTGCGCCTTGCGTTAGTTAACCATTGAAAGATGTCTTTGAATTTTTAAAGCATTTTTGAACGCTTATTTCTTCATTTTAAGCATCTCAGAACACTCTATTTCGCATAGGCATACATAGTAAAATTTAGGGTCACGCTGTGTACCCCCTAAATGACCTATAATTATTTCCTGTGGTAGGGTACACTATTTCCCTGTAATATAATACGTGGTCCAATTTAAAAATTATAGGTCAATATTAAGGTCCGATACCGTGCCGTTAGTTAACATAGAAAAATGTCTTTGAATTTTTAAAGCATTTTAGAACGCTTATTTCCTCATTTTAAGCTTCTCAGAACACTTTATTTCGCATAGGCATACATAGTAAACTTTAGGGTCACTCTGTGTACCCCCTAATTGACCTATAATTATTTCCTGTGGTAGGGCACACTATAACCCTGTAATATAATACGTGGTCCAATTTAAAAATTATAGGTCAATATTAAGGTCCGATACCGTGCCGTTAGTTAACATAGAAAAGTGTCTTCGTATTTTCTTGTTTTAATGCACTATTTAAAACATACATAGTGTACCCCCTAATTGACCTATAATTATTTCCTGTTGTAGGGTACACTATTACCCTGTAATATAATACCTGGTCCAATTGAAATATTATGGTTCCATATTAAGGTCTGATATCGCGCCTTGCGTTAGTTAACCATTGAAAGATGTCTTTGAATTTTTAAAGCATTTTAGAACGCTTATTTCTTCATTTTAAGCTTCTCAGAACACTCTATTTCGCATAGGCATACATAGTAAGTTTTAGGGTCATGCTGTGTACCACCTAATTGACCTATAATTATTTCCTGTGGTAAGGTACACTATTACCCTGTAATATAATACGTGGTACAATTTAAAAATTATAGGTTAATATTAAGGTCCGATACCGTGCCGTTAGTTAACATAGAAAAGTGTCTTCGTATTTCCTTGTTTTAATGCACTATTTAAAATATACATAGTGTACCCCCTAATTGACCTATAATTATTTCCTGTGGTAGGGTGCACTATTACCCTGTAATATAATACCTGGTCCAATTTAAATATTATGGGTCAATATTAAGGTCTGATATTGCGCCTTGCGCTAGTTAACCATTGAAAGATGTCTTTGAATTTTTAAAGCATTTTAGAACCCTTTTTTCTTCATTTTAAGCTTCTCAGAACACTTTATTTCGCATAGGCATACATAGTAAAATTTAGGGTCACGCTGTGTACCCCCTAAATGACCTATAATTATTTCCTGTGGTAGGGCACACTATTACCCTGTAATATAATACGTGGTCCAATTTAAAAATTATAGGTCAATATTAAGGTCCGATACCGTGCCGTTAGTTAGCATAGAAAAATGTCTTTGAATTTTTAAAGCATTTTAGAACGCTTATTTCCTCATTTTAAGCTTCTCAGAACACTTCATTTCGCATAGGCATACATAGAAAACTTTAGGGTCACTCTGCGTACCCCCTAATTGACCTATAATTATTTCCTGTGGTAGGGTACACTATAACCCTGTAATATAATACGTGGTCCAATTTAAAAATTATAGGTCAATATTAAGGTCGATACCGTGCCGTTAGTTAACATAGAAAAGTGTCTTCGTATTTTCTTGTTTTAATGCACTATTTAAAACATACATAGTGTACCCCCTAATTGACCTATAATTATTTCCTGTTGTAGGGTACACTATTACCCTGTAATATAATACCTGGTCCAATTGAAATATTATGGTTCCATATTAAGGTCTGATATCGCGCCTTGCGTTAGTTAACCATTGAAAGATGTCTTTGAATTTTTAAAGCTTTTTAGAACGCTTATTTCTTCATTTAAGCTTCTCAGAACACTCTATTTCGCATAGGCATACATAGTAAATTTTAGGGTCATGCTGTGTTCCACCTAATTGACCTATAATTATTTCCTGTGGTAAGGTACACTATTACCCTGTAATATAATACGTGGTACAATTTAAAAATTATAGGTCAATATTAAGGTCCGATACCGTGCCGTTAGTTAACATAGAAAAGTGTCTTCGTATTTCCTTGTTTTAATGCACTATTTAAAATATACATAGTGTACCCCCTAATTGACCTATAATTATTTCCTGTGGTAGGGTGCACTATTACCCTGTAATATAATACCTGGGCCAATTTAAATATTATGGGTCAATATTAAGGTCTGATATTGCGCCTTGCGCTAGTTAACCATTGAAAGATGTCTTTGAATTTTTAAAGCATTTTAGAACGCTTATTTCTTCATTTTAAGCTTCTCAGAACACTTTATTTCGCATAGGCATACATAGTAAAATTTAGGGTCACGCTGTGTACCCCCTAAATGACCTATAATTATTTCCTGTGGTAGGGCACACTATTACCCTGTAATATAATACGTGGTCCAATTTAAAAATTATAGGTCAATATTAAGATCCGATACCGTGCCGTTAGTTAACATAGAAAAATGTCTTTGAATTTTTAAAGCATTTTAGAACGCTTATTTCCTCATTTTAAGCTTCTCAGAACACTTTATTTCGCATAGGCATACATAGTAAACTTTAGAGTCACTCTGTGTACCCCCTAATTGACCTATAATTATTTCCTGTGGTAGGGTACACTATAACCCTGTAATATAATACGTGGTCCAATTTAAAAATTATAGGTCAATATTAAGGTCCGATACCGTGCCGTTAGTTAACATAGAAAAGTGTCTTCGTATTTCCTTGTTTTAATGCACTATTTAAAATATACATAGTGTACCCCCTAATTGACCTATAATTATTTCCTGTGGAAGGGTACACTAATACCCTGTAATATAATACCTGGTCCAATTTAAATGTTATGGGTCAATATTAAGGTCTGATATTGCGCCTTGCGTTAGTTAACCATTGAAAGATGTCTTTGAATTTTTAAAGCATTTTAGAACGCTTATTTCTTCATTTTAAGCTTCTCAGAACATTCTATTTCGCATAGGCATACATAGTAAATTTTAGGGTCATGCTGTGTACCACCTAATTGACCTATAATTATTTCCTGTGGTAAGGTACACTATTACCCTGTAATATAATACGTGGTACAATTTAAAAATTATAGGTCAATATTAAGGTCCGATACCGTGCCGTTAGTTAACATAGAAAAGTGTCTTCGTATTTCCTTGTTTTAATGCACTATTTAAAATATACATAGTGTACCCCTAATTGACCTATAATTATTTCCTGTGGTAGGGTGCACTATTACCCTGTAATATAATACCTGGTCCAATTTAAATATTATGGGTCAATATTAAGGTCTGATATTGCGCCTTGCGCTAGTTAACCATTGAAAGATGTCTTTGAATTTTTAAAGCATTTTAGAACGCTTATTTCTTCATTTTAAGCTTCTCAGAACACTTTATTTCGCATAGGCATACATAGTAAAATTTAGGGTCACGCTGTGTACCCCCTAAATGACCTATAATTATTTCCTGTGGTAGGGCACACTATTACCCTGTAATATAATACGTGGTCCAATTTAAAAATTATAGGTCAATATTAAGGTCCGATACCGTGCCGTTAGTTAACATAGAAAAATGTCTTTGAATTTTTAAAGCATTTTAGAACGCTTATTTCCTCATTTTAAGCTTCTCAGAACACTTTATTTCGCATAGGCATACATAGTAAACTTTAGGGTCACTCTGTGTACCCCCTAATTGACCTATAATTATTTCCTGTGGTAGGGTACACTATAACCCTGTAATATAATACGTGGTCCAATTTAAAAATTATAGGTCAATATTAAGGTCCGATACCGTGCCGTTAGTTAACATAGAAAAAGTGTCTTCGTATTTTCTTGTTTTAATGCACTATTTAAAACATACATAGTGTACCCCCTAATTGACCTATAATTATTTCCTGTTGTAGGGTACACTATTACCCTGTAATATAATACCTGGTCCAATTGAAATATTATGGTTCCATATTAAGGTCTGATATCGCGCCTTGCGTTAGTTAACCATTGAAAGATGTCTTTGAATTTTTAAAGCATTTTAGAACGCTTATTTCTTCATTTTAAGCTTCTCAGAACACTCTATTTCGCATAGGCATACATAGTAAATTTTAGGGTCATGCTGTGTACCACCTAATTGACCTATAATTATTTCCAGTGGTAAGGTACACTATTACCCTGTAATATAATACGTGGTACAATTTAAAAATTATAGGTCAATATTAAGGACCGATACCGTGCCGTTAGTTAACATAGAAAAGTGTCTTCGTATTTCCTTGTTTTAATGCACTATTTAAAATATACATAGTGTACCCCCTAATTGACCTATAATTATTTCCTGTGGTAGGGTGCACTATTACCCTGTAATATAATACCTGGTCCAATTTAAATATTATGGGTCAATATTAAGGTCTGATATTGCGCCTTGCGCTAGTTAACCATTGAAAGATGTCTTTGAATTTTTAAAGCATTTTAGAACGCTTATTTCTTCATTTTAAGCTTCTCAGAACACTTTATTTCGCATAGGCATACATAGTAAAATTTAGGGTCACGCTGTGTACCCCCTAAATGACCTATAATTATTTCCTGTGGTAGGGTACATTATTACCCTGTAATATAATACGTGGTCCAATTTAAAAATTATAGGTCAATATTAAGGTCCGATACCGTGCCGTTAGTTAACATAGAAAAATGTCTTTGAATTTTTAAAGCATTTTAGAACGCTTATTTCTTCATTTTAAGCTTCTCAGAACACTCTATTTCGCATAGGCATACATAGTAAATTTTAGGGTCATGCTGTGTACCACCTAATTGACCTATAATTATTTCCAGTGGTAAGGTACACTATTACCCTGTAATATAATACGTGGTACAATTTAAAAATTATAGGTCAATATTAAGGACCGATACCGTGCCGTTAGTTAACATAGAAAAGTGTCTTCGTATTTCCTTGTTTTAATGCACTATTTAAAATATACATAGTGTACCCCCTAATTGACCTATAATTATTTCCTGTGGTAGGGTGCACTATTACCCTGTAATATAATACCTGGTCCAATTTAAATATTATGGGTCAATATTAAGGTCTGATATTGCGCCTTGCGCTAGTTAACCATTGAAAGATGTCTTTGAATTTTTAAAGCATTTTAGAACGCTTATTTCTTCATTTTAAGCTTCTCAGAACACTTTATTTCGCATAGGCATACATAGTAAAATTTAGGGTCACGCTGTGTACCCCCTAAATGACCTATAATTATTTCCTGTGGTAGGGTACATTATTACCCTGTAATATAATACGTGGTCCAATTTAAAAATTATAGGTCAATATTAAGGTCCGATACCGTGCCGTTAGTTAACATAGAAAAATGTCTTTGAATTTTTAAAGCATTTTAGAACGCTTATTTCCTCATTTTAAGCTTCTCAGAACACTTTATTTCGCATAGGCATACATAGTAAAATTTAGGGTCACGCTGTGTACCCCCTAAATGACCTATAATTAATTCCTGTGGTAGGGTACACTATTACCCTGTAATATAATACGTGGTCCAATTTAAAAATTATGGGTCAATATTAAGGTCCGATACCGTGCCGTTAGTTAACATAGAAAAGTGTCTTCGTATTTCCTTGTTTTAATGCACAATTTAAAATATACATAGTGTACCCCCTAATTGACCTATAATTATTTCCTGTGGTAGGGTACACTATTACCCTGTAATATAATACCTGGTCCAATTTAAATATTATGGGTCAATATTAAGGTCTGATATTGCGCCTTGCGCTAGTTAACCATTGAAAGATGTCTTTGAATTTTTAAAGCATTTTAGAACGCTTATTTCTTCATTTTAAGCTTCTCAGAACACTTTATTTCGCATAGGCATACATAGTAAAATTTAGGGTCACGCTGTGTACCCCCTAAATGACCTATAATTATTTCCTGTGGTAGGGCACACTATTACCCTGTAATATAATACGTGGTCCAATTTAAAAATTATAGGTCAATATTAAGGTCCGATACCGTGCCGTTAGTTAACATAGAAAAATGTCTTTGAATTTTTAAAGCATTTTAGAACGCTTATTTCCTCATTTTAAGCTTCTCAGAACACTTTATTTCGCATAGGCATACATAGTAAACTTTAGGGTCACTCTGTGTACCCCCTAATTGACCTATAATTGTTTCCTGTGGAAGGGTACACTATAACCCTGTAATATAATACGTGGTCCAATTTAAAAATTATAGGTCAATATTAAGGTCCGATACCGTGCCGTTAGTTAACATAGAAAAGTGTCTTCGTATTTTCTTGTTTTAATGCACTATTTAAAACATACATAGTGTACCCCCTAATTGACCTATAATTATTTCCTGTTGTAGGGTACACTATTACCCTGTAATATAATACCTGGTCCAATTGAAATATTATGGTTCCATATTAAGGTCTGATATCGCGCCTTGCGTTAGTTAACCATTGAAAGATGTCTTTGAATTTTTAAAGCATTTTAGAACGCTTATTTCTTCATTTTAAGCTTCTGAGAACACTCTATTTCGCATAGGCATACATAGTAAGTTTTAGGGTCATGCTGTGTACCACCTAATTGACCTATAATTATTTCCTGTGGTAAGGTACACTATTACCCTGTAATATAATACGTGGTACAATTTAAAAATTATAGGTCAATATTAAGGTCCGATACCGTGCCGTTAGTTAACATAGAAAAGTGTCTTCGTATTTCCTTGTTTTAATGCACTATTTAAAATATACATAGTGTACCCCCTAATTGACCTATAATTATTTCCTGTGGTAGGGTGCACTATTACCCTGTAATATAATACCTGGTCCAATTTAAATATTATGGGTCAATATTAAGGTCTGATATTGCGCCTTGCGCTAGTTAACCATTGAAAGATGTCTTTGAATTTTTAAAGCATTTTAGAACCCTTATTTCTTCATTTTAAGCTTCTCAGAACACTTTATTTCGCATAGGCATACATAGTAAAATTTAGGGTCACGCTGTGTACCCCCTAAATGACCTATAATTATTTCCTGTGGTAGGGCACACTATTACCCTGTAATATAATACGTGGTCCAATTTAAAAATTATAGGTCAATATTAAGGTCCGATACCGTGCCGTTAGTTAACATAGAAAAATGTCTTTGAATTTTTAAAGCATTTTAGAACGCTTATTTCCTCATTTTAAGCTTCTCAGAACAATTTATTTCGCATAGGCATACATAGTAAAATTTAGGGTCACGCTGTGTACCCCCTAAATGACCTATAATTAATTCCTGTGGTAGGGTACACTATTACCCTGTAATATAATACGTGGTCCAATGTAAAAATTATAGGTCAATATTAAGTTCCGATACCGTGCCGTTAGTTAACATTGAAAAATGTCTTCGTATTTCCTTGTTTTAATGCACTATTTAAAATATACATAGTGTACCCCCTAATTGACCTATAATTATTTCCTGTGGTAGGGTACACTATTACCCTGTAATACAATACCTTGTTCAATTTAAATATTATGGGTCAATATTAAGGTTTGATATTGCGCCTTGCGTTAGTTAACCATTGAAAGATGTCTTTGAATTTTTAAAGCATTTTAGAACGCTTATTTCTTCATTTTAAGCTTCTCAGAACACTTTATTTCGCATAGGCATACATAGTAAACTTTAGGGTCACGCTGTGTACCCCCTAATTGACCTATAATTATTTCCTGTGGTAGGGTACACTATTACCCTGTAATATAATAGGTGGTCCAATTTAAAAATTATAGGTCAATATTAAGGTCCGATACCGTGCCGTTAGTTAGCATAGAAAAATGTCTTTGAATTTTAAAAGCATTTTAGAACGCTTATTTCCTCATTTTAAGCTTCTCAGAACACTTTATTTCGCATAGGCATACATAGTAAATTTTAGGGTCACACTGTGTACCCCCTAATTGACCTATAATTATTTCCTGTGGTAGGGTACACTATTACCCTGTAATATAATACGTGGTCCAATTTAAAAATTATGGGTCAATATTAAGGTCCGATACCGTGCCGTTAGTTAACATAGAAAAGTGTCTTCGTATTTCCTTGTTTTAATGCACAATTTAAAATATACATAGTGTACCCCCTAATTGACCTATAATTATTTCCTGTGGTAGAGTACACTATTACCCTGTAATATAATACCTGGTCCAATTTAAATATTATGGGTCAATATTAAGGTCTGATATTGCGCCTTGCGCTAGTTAACCATTGAAAGATGTCTTTGAATTTTTAAAGCATTTTAGAACGCTTATTTCTTCATTTTAAGCTTCTCAGAACACTCTATTTCGCATAAGCATACATAGTAAAATTTAGGGTCACGCTGTGTACCCCCTAAATGACCTATAAATATTTCCTGTGGTAGGGTACACTATTACCCTGTAATATAATACGTGGTCCAATTTAAAAATTATAGGTCAATATTAAGGTCCGATACCGTGCCGTTAGTTAGCATAGAAAAATGTCTTTGAATTTTTAAAGCATTTTAGAACGCTTATTTCCTCATTTTAAGCTTCTCAGAACACTTTATTTCGCATAGGCATACATAGTAAACTTTAGGGTCACTCTGCGTACCCCCTAATTGACCTATAATTATTTCCTGTGGTAGGGTACACTATAACCCTGTAATATAAAACGTGGTCCAATTTAAAAATTATAGGTCAATATTAAGGTCCGATACCGTGCCGTTAGTTAACATAGAAAAGTGTCTTCGTATTTCCTTGTTTCAATGCACTATTTAAAATATACATAGTGTACCCCCTAATTGACCTATAATTATTTCCAGTGGAAGGGTACACTATTACCCTGTAATATAATACCTGGTTAAATTCAAATATTATGGGTAAATATTAAGGTCTGATATTGCGCCTTGCGTTAGTTAACCATTGAAAGATGTCTTTGAATTTTTAAAGCATTTTAGAACGCTTATTTCTTCATTTTAAGCTTCTCAGAACACTTTATTTCGCATAGGCATACATAGTAAAATTTAGGGTCACGCTGTGTACCCCCTAAATGACCTATAATTAATTCCTGTGGTAGGGTACACTATTACCCTGTAATATAATACGTGGTCCAATGTAAAAATTAAAGGTCAATATTAAGTTCCGATACCGTGCCGTTAGTTAACATTGAAAAATGTCTTCGTATTTCCTTGTTTTAATGCACTATTTAAAATATACATAGTGTACCCCCTAATTGACCTATAATTATTTCCTGTGGTAGGGTACACTATTACCCTGTAATACAATACCTTGTTCAATTTAAAAATTATGGGTCAATATTAAGGTCCGATACCGTGCCGTTAGTTAACATAGAAAAGTGTCTTCGTATTTCCTTGTTTTAATGCACAATTTAAAATATACATAGTGTACCCCCTAATTGACCTATAATTATTTCCTGTGGTAGGGTACACTATTACCCTGTAATATAATACCTGGTCCAATTTAAATATTATGGGTCAATATTAAGGTCTGATATTGCGCCTTGCGCTAGTTAACCATTGAAAGATGTCTTTGAATTTTTAAAGCATTTTAGAACGCTTATTTCTTCATTTTAAGCATCTCAGAACACTCTATTTCGCATAGGCATACATAGTAAAATTTAGGGTCACACTGTGTACCCCCTAAATGACCTATAATTATTTCCTGTGGTAGGGTACATTATTACCCTGTAATATAATACGTGGTCCAATTTAAAAATTATAGGTCAATATTAAGGTCCGATACCGTGCCGTTAGTTAACATAGAAAAATGTCTTTGAATTTTTAAAGCATTTTAGAACGCTTATTTCCTCATTTTAAGCTTCTCAGAACACTTTATTTCGCATAGGCATACATAGTAAAATTTAGGGTCACGCTGTGTACCCCCTAAATGACCTATAATTAATTCCTGTGGTAGGGTACACTATTACCCTGTAATATAATACGTGGTCCAATGTAAAAATTATAGGTCAATATTAAGTTCCGATACCGTGCCGTTAGTTAACATTGAAAAATGTCTTCGTATTTCCTTGTTTTAATGCACTATTTAAAATATACATAGTGTACCCCCTAATTGACCTATAATTATTTCCTGTGGTAGGGTACACTATTACCCTGTAATACAATACCTTGTTCAATTTAAATATTATGGGTCAATATTAAGGTTTGATATTGCGCCTTGCGTTAGTTAACCATTGAAAGATGTCTTTGAATTTTTAAAGCATTTTAGAACGCTTATTTCTTCATTTTAAGCTTCTCAGAACACTTTATTTCGCATAGGCATACATAGTAAACTTTAGGGTCACGCTGTGTACCCCCTAATTGACCTATAATTATTTCATGTGGTAGGGTACACTATTACCCTGTAATATAATAGGTGGTCCAATTTAAAAATTATAGGTCAATATTAAGGTCCGATACCGTGCCGTTAGTTAGCATAGAAAAATGTCTTCGTATTTCCTTGTTTTAATGCACAATTTAAAATATACATAGTGTACCCCCTAATTGACCTATAATTATTTCCTGTGGTAGAGTAAACTATTACCCTGTAATATAATACCTGGTCCAATTTAAATATTATGGGTCAATATTAAGGTCTGATATTGCGCCTTGCGCTAGTTAACCATTGAAAGATGTCTTTGAATTTTTAAAGCATTTTAGAACGCTTATTTCTTCATTTTAAGCTTCTCAGAACACTCTATTTCGCATAAGCATACATAGTAAAATTTAGGGTCACGCTGTGTACCCCCTAAATAACCTATAATTAATTCCTGTGGTAGGGTACACTATTACCCTGTAATATAATACGTGGTCCAATGTAAAAATTATAGGTCAATATTAAGGTCCGATACCGTGCCGTTAGTTAGCATAGAAAAATGTCTTCGTATTTCCTTGTTTTAATGCACTATTTAAAATATACATAGTGTACCCCCTAATTGACCTATAATTATTTCCTGTGGTAGGGTACACTATTACCCTGTAATACAATACCTTGTTCAATTTAAATATTATGGGTCAATATTAAGGTTTGATATTGCGCCTTGCGTTAGTTAACCATTGAAAGATGTCTTTGAATTTTTAAAGCATTTTAGAACGCTTATTTCTTCATTTTAAGCTTCTCAGAACACTTTATTTCGCATAGGCATACATAGTAAACTTTAGGGTCACGCTGTGTACCCTCTAATTGACCTATAATTATTTCCTGTGGTAGGGTACACTATTACCCTGTAATATAATAGGTGGTCCAATTTAAAAATTATAGGTCAATATTAAGGTCCGATACCGTGCCGTTAGTTAGCATAGAAAAATGTCTTTGAATTTTAAAAGCATTTTAGAACGCTTATTTCCTCATTTTAAGCTTCTCAGAACACTTTATTTCGCATAGGCATACATAGTAAATTTTAGGGTCACACTGTGTACCCCCTAATTGACCTATAATTATTTCCTGTGGTAGGGTACACTATTACCCTGTAATATAATACGTGGTCCAATTTAAAAATTATGGGTCAATATTAAGGTCCGATACCGTGCCGTTAGTTAACATAGAAAAGTGTCTTCGTATTTCCTTGTTTTAATGCACAATTTAAAATATACATAGTGTACCCCCTAATTGACCTATAATTATTTCCTGTGGTAGAGTACACTATTACCCTGTAATATAATACCTGGTCCAATTTAAATATTATGGGTCAATATTAAGGTCTGATATTGCGCCTTGCGCTAGTTAACCATTGAAAGATGTCTTTGAATTTTTAAAGCATTTTAGAACGCTTATTTCTTCATTTTAAGCTTCTCAGAACACTCTATTTCGCATAAGCATACATAGTAAAATTTAGGGTCACGCTGTGTACCCCCTAAATGACCTATAAATATTTCCTGTGGTAGGGTACACTATTACCCTGTAATATAATACGTGGTCCAATTTAAAAATTATAGGTCAATATTAAGGTCCGATACCGTGCCGTTAGTTAGCATAGAAAAATGTCTTTGAATTTTTAAAGCATTTTAGAACGCTTGTTTCCTCATTTTAAGCTTCTCAGAACACTTTATTTCGCATAGGCATACATAGTAAACTTTAGGGTCACTCTGCGTACCCCCTAATTGACCTATAATTATTTCCTGTGGTAGGGTACACTATAACCCTGTAATATAAAACGTGGTCCAATTTAAAAATTATAGGTCAATATTAAGGTCCGATACCGTGCCGTTAGTTAACATAGAAAAGTGTCTTCGTATTTCCTTGTTTTAATGCACTATTTAAAATATACATAGTGTACCCCCTAATTGACCTATAATTATTTCCTGTGGAAGGGTACACTATTACCCTGTAATATAATACCTGGTTAAATTCAAATATTATGGGTCAATATTAAGGTCTGATATTGCGCCTTGCGTTAGTTAACCATTGAAAGATGTCTTTGAATTTTTAAAGCATTTTAGAACGCTTATTTCTTCATTTTAAGCTTCTCAGAACACTTTATTTCGCATAGGCATACATAGTAAAATTTAGGGTCACGCTGTGTACCCCCTAAATGACCTATAATTAATTCCTGTGGTAGGGTACACTATTACCCTGTAATATAATACGTGGTCCAATGTAAAAATTATAGGTCAATATTAAGTTCCGATACCGTGCCGTTAGTTAACATTGAAAAATGTCTTCGTATTTCCTTGTTTTAATGCACTATTTAAAATATACATAGTGTACCCCCTAATTGACCTATAATTATTTCCTGTGGTAGGGTACACTATTACCCTGTAATACAATACCTTGTTCAATTTAAATATTATGGGTCAATATTAAGGTTTGATATTGCGCCTTGCGTTAGTTAACCATTGAAAGATGTCTTTGAATTTTTAAAGCATTTTAGAACGCTTATTTCTTCATTTTAAGCTTCTCAGAACAATTTATTTCGCATAGGCATACATAGTAAAATTTAGGGTCACGCTGTGTACCCCCTAAATGACCTATAATTAATTCCTGTGGTAGGGTACACTATTACCCTGTAATATCCAATGTAAAAATTATGGTGGTCCAATGTAATTCGTGGTCCAATGTAAAAATTATAGGTCAATATTAAGTTCCGATACCGTGCCGTTAGTTAACATTGAAAAATGTCTTCGTATTTCCTTGTTTTAATGCACTATTTAAAATATACATAGTGTACCCCCTAATTGACCTATAATTATTTCCTGTGGTAGGGTACACTATTACCCTGTAATACAATACCTTGTTCAATTTAAATATTATGGGTCAATATTAAGGTTTGATATTGCGCCTTGCGTTAGTTAACCATTGAAAGATGTCTTTGAATTTTTAAAGCATTTTAGAACGCTTATTTCTTCATTTTAAGCTTCTCAGAACAATTTATTTCGCATAGGCATACATAGTAAAATTTAGGGTCACGCTGTGTACCCCCTAAATGACCTATAATTAATTCCTGTGGTAGGGTACACTATTACCCTGTAATATCCAATGTAAAAATTATGGTGGTCCAATGTAATTCGTGGTCCAATGTAAAAATTATAGGTCAATATTAAGTTCCGATACCGTGCCGTTAGTTAACATTGAAAAATGTCTTCGTATTTCCTTGTTTTAATGCACTATTTAAAATATACATAGTGTACCCCCTAATTGACCTATAATTATTTCCTGTGGTAGGGTACACTATTACCCTGTAATACAATACCTTGTTCAATTTAAATATTATGGGTCAATATTAAGGTTTGATATTGCGCCTTGCGTTAGTTAACCATTGAAAGATGTCTTTGAATTTTTAAAGCATTTTAGAACGCTTATTTCTTCATTTTAAGCTTCTCAGAACACTTTATTTCGCATAGGCATACATAGTAAACTTTAGGGTCACGCTGTGTACCCCCTAATTGACCTATAATTATTTCCTGTGGTAGGGTACACTATTACCCTGTAATATAATAGGTGGTCCAATTTAAAAATTATAGGTCAATATTAAGGTCCGATACCGTGCCGTTAGTTAGCATAGAAAAATGTCTTTGAATTTTAAAAGCATTTTAGAACGCTTATTTCCTCATTTTAAGCTTCTCAGAACACTTTATTTCGCATAGGCATACATAGTAAATTTTAGGGTCACACTGTGTACCCCCTAATTGACCTATAATTATTTCCTGTGGTAGGGTACACTATTACCCTGTAATATAATACGTGGTCCAATTTAAAAATTATGGGTCAATATTAAGGTCCGATACCGTGCCGTTAGTTAACATAGAAAAGTGTCTTCGTATTTCCTTGTTTTAATGCACAATTTAAAATATACATAGTGTACCCCCTAATTGACCTATAATTATTTCCTGTGGTAGAGTACACTATTACCCTGTAATATAATACCTGGTCCAATTTAAATATTATGGGTCAATATTAAGGTCTGATATTGCGCCTTGCGCTAGTTAACCATTGAAAGATGTCTTTGAATTTTTAAAGCATTTTAGAACGCTTATTTCTTCATTTTAAGCTTCTCAGAACACTCTATTTCGCATAAGCATACATAGTAAAATTTAGGGTCACGCTGTGTACCCCCTAAATGACCTATAAATATTTCCTGTGGTAGGGTACACTATTACCCTGTAATATAATACGTGGTCCAATTTAAAAATTATAGGTCAATATTAAGGTCCGATACCGTGCCGTTAGTTAGCATAGAAAAATGTCTTTGAATTTTTAAAGCATTTTAGAACGCTTATTTCCTCATTTTAAGCTTCTCAGAACACTTTATTTCGCATAGGCATACATAGTAAATTTTAGGGTCACACTGTGTACCCCCTAATTGACCTATAATTATTTCCTGTGGTAGGGTACACTATTACCCTGTAATATAATACGTGGTCCAATTTAAAAATTATGGGTCAATATTAAGGTCCGATACCGTGCCGTTAGTTAACATAGAAAAGTGTCTTCGTATTTCCTTGTTTTAATGCACAATTTAAAATATACATAGTGTACCCCCTAATTGACCTATAATTATTTCCTGTGGTAGAGTACACTATTACCCTGTAATATAATACCTGGTCCAATTTAAATATTATGGGTCAATATTAAGGTCTGATATTGCGCCTTGCGCTAGTTAACCATTGAAAGATGTCTTTGAATTTTTAAAGCATTTTAGAACGCTTATTTCTTCATTTTAAGCTTCTCAGAACACTCTATTTCGCATAAGCATACATAGTAAAATTTAGGGTCACGCTGTGTACCCCCTAAATGACCTATAAATATTTCCTGTGGTAGGGTACACTATTACCCTGTAATATAATACGTGGTCCAATTTAAAAATTATAGGTCAATATTAAGGTCCGATACCGTGCCGTTAGTTAGCATAGAAAAATGTCTTTGAATTTTTAAAGCATTTTAGAACGCTTATTTCCTCATTTTAAGCTTCTCAGAACACTTTATTTCGCATAGGCATACATAGTAAACTTTAGGGTCACTCTGCGTACCCCCTAATTGACCTATAATTATTTCCTGTGGTAGGGTACACTATAACCCTGTAATATAAAACGTGGTCCAATTTAAAAATTATAGGTCAATATTAAGGTCCGATACCGTGCCGTTAGTTAACATAGAAAAGTGTCTTCGTATTTCCTTGTTTTAATGCACTATTTAAAATATACATAGTGTACCCCCTAATTGACCTATAATTATTTCCTGTGGAAGGGTACACTATTACCCTGTAATATAATACCTGGTTAAATTCAAATATTATGGGTCAATATTAAGGTCTGATATTGCGCCTTGCGTTAGTTAACCATTGAAAGATGTCTTTGAATTTTTAAAGCATTTTAGAACGCTTATTTCTTCATTTTAAGCTTCTCAGAACACTTTATTTCGCATAGGCATACATAGTAAAATTTAGGGTCACGCTGTGTACCCCCTAAATGACCTATAATTAATTCCTGTGGTAGGGTACACTATTACCCTGTAATATAATACGTGGTCCAATGTAAAAATTATAGGTCAATATTAAGTTCCGATACCGTGCCGTTAGTTAACATTGAAAAATGTCTTCGTATTTCCTTGTTTTAATGCACTATTTAAAATATACATAGTGTACCCCCTAATTGACCTATAATTATTTCCTGTGGTAGGGTACACTATTACCCTGTAATACAATACCTTGTTCAATTTAAATATTATGGGTCAATATTAAGGTTTGATATTGCGCCTTGCGTTAGTTAACCATTGAAAGATGTCTTTGAATTTTTAAAGCATTTTAGAACGCTTATTTCTTCATTTTAAGCTTCTCAGAACACTTTATTTCGCATAGGCATACATAGTAAACTTTAGGGTCACGCTGTGTACCCCCTAATTGACCTATAATTATTTCCTGTGGTAGGGTACACTATTACCCTGTAATATAATAGGTGGTCCAATTTAAAAATTATAGGTCAATATTAAGGTCCGATACCGTGCCGTTAGTTAGCATAGAAAAATGTCTTTGAATTTTAAAAGCATTTTAGAACGCTTATTTCCTCATTTTAAGCTTCTCAGAACACTTTATTTCGCATAGGCATACATAGTAAACTTTAGGGTCACACTGTGTACCCCCTAATTGACCTATAATTATTTCCTGTGGTAGGGTACACTATTACCCTGTAATATAATACGTGGTCCAATTTAAAAATTATGGGTCAATATTAAGGTCCGATACCGTGCCGTTAGTTAACATAGAAAAGTGTCTTCGTATTTCCTTGTTTTAATGCACAATTTAAAATATACATAGTGTACCCCCTAATTGACCTATAATTATTTCCTGTGGTAGGGTACACTATTACCCTGTAATATAATACCTGGTCCAATTTAAATATTATGGGTCAATATTAAGGTCTGATATTGCGCCTTGCGCTAGTTAACCATTGAAAGATGTCTTTGAATTTTTAAAGCATTTTAGAACGCTTATTTCTTCATTTTAAGCTTCTCAGAACACTCTATTTCGCATAAGCATACATAGTAAAATTTAGGGTCACGCTGTGTACCCCCTAAATGACCTATAAATATTTCCTGTGGTAGGGTACACTATTACCCTGTAATATAATACGTGGTCCAATTTAAAAATTATAGGTCAATATTAAGGTCCGATACCGTGCCGTTAGTTAGCATAGAAAAATGTCTTTGAATTTTTAAAGCATTTTAGAACGCTTATTTCCTCATTTTAAGCTTCTCAGAACACTTTATTTCGCATAGGCATACATAGTAAACTTTAGGGTCACTCTGCGTACCCCCTAATTGACCTATAATTATTTCCTGTGGTAGGGTACACTATAACCCTGTAATATAATACGTGGTCCAATTTAAAAATTATAGGTCAATATTAAGGTCCGATACCGTGCCGTTAGTTAACATAGAAAAGTGTCTTCGTATTTCCTTGTTTTAATGCACTATTTAAAATATACATAGTGTACCCCCTAATTGACCTATAATTATTTCCTGTGGAAGGGTACACTAATACCCTGTAATATAATACCTGGTCCAATTTAAGTGTTATGGGTCAATATTAAGGTCTGATATTGCGCCTTGCGTTAGTTAACCATTGAAAGATGTCTTTGAATTTTTAAAGCATTTTAGAACGCTTATTTCTTCATTTTAAGCTTCTCAGAACATTCTATTTCGCATAGGCATACATAGTAAATTTTAGGGTCATGCTGTGTACCACCTAATTGACCTATAATTATTTCCTGTGGTAAGGTACACTATTACCCTGTAATATAATACGTGGTACAATTTAAAAATTATAGGTCAATATTAAGGTCCAATACCGTGCCGTTAGTTAACATAGAAAAGTGTCTTCGTATTTCCTTGTTTTAATGCACTATTTAAAATATACATAGTGTACCCCTAATTGACCTATAATTATTTCCTGTGGTAGGGTGCACTATTACCCTGTAATATAATACCTGGTCCAATTTAAATATTATGGGTCAATATTAAGGTCTGATATTGCGCCTTGCGCTAGTTAACCATTGAAAGATGTCTTTGAATTTTTAAAGCATTTTAGAACGCTTATTTCTTCATTTTAAGCTTCTCAGAACACTTTATTTCGCATAGGCATACATAGTAAAATTTAGGGTCACGCTGTGTACCCCCTAAATGACCTATAATTATTTCCTGTGGTAGGGCACACTATTACCCTGTAATATAATACGTGGTCCAATTTAAAAATTATAGGTCAATATTAAGGTCCGATACCGTGCCGTTAGTTAACATAGAAAAATGTCTTTGAATTTTTAAAGCATTTTAGAACGCTTATTTCCTCATTTTAAGATTCTCAGAACACTTTATTTCGCATAGGCATACATAGTAAACTTTAGGGTCACTCTGTGTACCCCCTAATTGACCTATAATTATTTCCTGTGGTAGGGTACACTATAACCCTGTAATATAATACGTGGTCCAGTTTAAAAATTATAGGTCAATATTAAGGTCCGATACCGTGCCGTTAGTTAACATAGAAAAGTGTCTTCGTATTTCCTTGTTTTAATGCACTATTTAAAATATACATAGTGTATCCCCTAATTGACCTATAATTATTTCCTGTGGTAGGGTACACTATTACCCTGTAATATAATACCTGGTCCAATTTAAATATTATGGGTCAATATTAAGGTCTGATATTGCGCCTTGCGTTAGTTAACCATTGAAAGATGTCTTTGAATTTTTAAAGCATTTTTGAACGCTTATTTCTTCATTTTAAGCATCTCAGAACACTCTATTTCGCATAGGCATACATAGTAAAATTTAGGGTCACGCTGTGTACCCCCTAAATGACCTATAATTATTTCCTGTGGTAGGGTGCACTATTTCCCTGTAATATAATACGTGGTCCAATTTAAAAATTATAGGTCAATATTAAGGTCCGATAACGTGCCGTTAGTTAACATAGAAAAATGTCTTTGAATTTTTAAAGCATTTTAGAACGCTTATTTCCTCATTTTAAGCTTCTCAGAATACTTTATTTCGCATAGGCATACATAGTAAACTTTAGGGTCACTCTGTGTACCCCCTAATTGACCTATAATTATTTCCTGTGGTAGGGTACACTATAACCCTGTAATATAATACGTGGTCCAATTTAAAAATTATAGGTCAATATTAAGGTCCGATACCGTGCCGTTAGTTAACATAGAAAAGTGTCTTCGTATTTTCTTGTTTTAATGCACTATTTAAAACATACATAGTGTACCCCCTAATTGACCTATAATTATTTCCTGTTGTAGGGTACACTATTACCCTGTAATATAATACCTGGTCCAATTGAAATATTATGGTTCCATATTAAGGTCTGATATCGCGCCTTGCGTTAGTTAACCATTGAAAGATGTCTTTGAATTTTTAAAGCATTTTAGAACGCTTATTTCTTCATTTTAAGCTTCTCAGAACACTCTATTTCGCATAGGCATACATAGTAAATTTTAGGGTCATGCTGTGTACCACCTAATTGACCTATAATCATTTCCTGTGGTAAGGTACACTATTACCCTGTAATATAATACGTGGTACAATTTAAAAATTATAGGTCAATATTAAGGTCCGATACCGTGCCGTTAGTTAACATAGAAAAGTGTCTTCGTATTTCCTTGTTTTAATGCACTATTTAAAATATACATAGTGTACCCCCTAATTGACCTATAATTATTTCCTGTGGTAGGGTGCACTATTACCCTGTAATATAATACCTGGTCCAATTTAAATATTATGGGTCAATATTAAGGTCTGATATTGCGCCTTGCGCTAGTTAACCATTGAAAGATGTCTTTGAATTTTTAAAGCATTTTAGAACGCTTATTTCTTCATTTTAAGCTTCTCAGAACACTTTATTTCGCATCGGCATACATAGTAAAATTTAGGGTCACGCTGTGTACCCCCTAAATGACCTATAATTATTTCCTGTGGTAGGGTACATTATTACCCTGTAATATAATACGTGGTCCAATTTAAAAATTATAGGTCAATATTAAGGTCCGATACCGTGCCGTTAGTTAACATAGAAAAATGTCTTTGAATTTTTAAAGCATTTTAGAACGCTTATTTCCTCATTTTAAGCATCTCAGAACACTTTATTTCGCATAGGCATACATAGTAAAATTTAGGGTCACGCTGTGTACCCCCTAAATGACCTATAATTAATTCCTGTGGTAGGGTACACTATTACCCTGTAATATAATACGTGGTCCAATGTAAAAATTATAGGTCAATATTAAGTTCCGATACCGTGCCGTTAGTTAACATTGAAAAATGTCTTCGTATTTCCTTGTTTTAATGCACTATTTAAAATATACATAGTGTACCCCCTAATTGACCTATAATTATTTCCTGTGGTAGGGTACACTATTACCCTGTAATATAATACCTTGTTCAATTTAAATATTATGGGTCAATATTAAGGTTTGATATTGCGCCTTGCGTTAGTTAACCATTGAAAGATGTCTTTGAATTTTTAAAGCATTTTAGAACGCTTATTTCTTCATTTTAAGCTTCTCAGAACACTTTATTTCGCATAGGCATACATAGTAAACTTTAGGGTCACGCTGTGTACCCCCTAATTGACCTATAATTATTTCCTGTGGTAGGGTACACTATTACCCTGTAATATAATAGGTGGTCCAATTTAAAAATTATAGGTCAATATTAAGGTCCGATACCGTGCCGTTAGTTAGCATAGAAAAATGTCTTTGAATTTTAAAAGCATTTTAGAACGCTTATTTCCTCATTTTAAGCTTCTCAGAACACTTTATTTCGCATAGGCATACATAGTAAACTTTAGGGTCACACTGTGTACCCCCTAATTGACCTATAATTATTTCCTGTGGTAGGGTACACTATTACCCTGTAATATAATACGTGGTCCAATTTAAAAATTATGGGTCAATATTAAGGTCCGATACCGTGCCGTTAGTTAACATAGAAAAGTGTCTTCGTATTTCCTTGTTTTAATGCACAATTTAAAATATACATAGTGTACCCCCTAATTGACCTATAATTATTTCCTGTGGTAGGGTACACTATTACCCTGTAATATAATACCTGGTCCAATTTAAATATTATGGGTCAATATTAAGGTCTGATATTGCGCCTTGCGCTAGTTAACCATTGAAAGATGTCTTTGAATTTTTAAAGCATTTTAGAACGCTTATTTCTTCATTTTAAGCTTCTCAGAACACTTTATTTCGCATAGGCATACATAGTAAAATTTAGGGTCACGCTGTGTACCCCCTAAATGACCTATAATTATTTCCTGTGGTAGGGCACACTATTACCCTGTAATATAATACGTGGTCCAATTTAAAAATTATAGGTCAATATTAAGGTCCGATACCGTGCCGTTAGTTAACATAGAAAAATGTCTTTGAATTTTTAAAGCATTTTAGAACGCTTATTTCCTCATTTTAAGCTTCTCAGAACACTTTATTTCGCATAGGCATACATAGTAAACTTTAGGGTCACTCTGTGTACCCCCTAATTGACCTATAATTATTTCCTGTGGTAGGGTACACTATAACCCTGTAATATAATACGTGGTCCAGTTTAAAAATTATAGGTCAATATTAAGGTCCGATACCGTGCCGTTAGTTAACATAGAAAAGTGTCTTCGTATTTCCTTGTTTTAATGCACTATTTAAAATATACATAGTGTATCCCCTAATTGACCTATAATTATTTCCTGTGGTAGGGTACACTATTACCCTGTAATATAATACCTGGTCCAATTTAAATATTATGGGTCAATATTAAGGTCTGATATTGCGCCTTGCGTTAGTTAACCATTGAAAGATGTCTTTGAATTTTTAAAGCATTTTTGAACGCTTATTTCTTCATTTTAAGCATCTCAGAACACTCTATTTCGCATAGGCATACATAGTAAAATTTAGGGTCACGCTGTGTACCCCCTAAATGACCTATAATTATTTCCTGTGGTAGGGTACACTATTTCCCTGTAATATAATACGTGGTCCAATTTAAAAATTATAGGTCAATATTAAGGTCCGATACCGTGCCGTTAGTTAACATAGAAAAATGTCTTTGAATTTTTAAAGCATTTTAGAACGCTTATTTCCTCATTTTAAGCTTCTCAGAACACTTTATTTCGCATAGGCATACATAGTAAACTTTAGGGTCACTCTGTGTACCCCCTAATTGACCTATAATTATTTCCTGTGGTAGGGCACACTATAACCCTGTAATATAATACGTGTTCCAATTTAAAAATTATAGGTCAATATTAAGGTCCGATACCGTGCCGTTAGTTAACATAGAAAAGTGTCTTCGTATTTTCTTGTTTTAATGCACTATTTAAAACATACATAGTGTACCCCCTAATTGACCTATAATTATTTCCTGTTGTAGGGTACACTATTACCCTGTAATATAATACCTGGTCCAATTGAAATATTATGGTTCCATATTAAGGTCTGATATCGCGCCTTGCGTTAGTTAACCATTGAAAGATGTCTTTGAATTTTTAAAGCATTTTAGA
The DNA here is from genome assembly GCF_982258835.1 of Parasteatoda tepidariorum. Classification (NCBI taxonomy): domain Eukaryota; kingdom Metazoa; phylum Arthropoda; class Arachnida; order Araneae; family Theridiidae; genus Parasteatoda; species Parasteatoda tepidariorum. The sequence goes on from NW_028257371.1 coordinate 255,492, forward strand.
ACGCTTATTTCTTCATTTTAAGCTTCTCAGAACACTCTATTTCGCATAGGCATACATAGTAAGTTTTAGGGTCATGCTGTGTACCACCTAATTGACCTATAATTATTTCCTGTGGTAAGGTACACTATTACCCTGTAATATAATACGTGGTACAATTTAAAAATTATAGGTTAATATTAAGGTCCGATACCGTGCCGTTAGTTAACATAGAAAAGTGTCTTCGTATTTCCTTGTTTTAATGCACTATTTAAAATATACATAGTGTACCCCCTAATTGACCTATAATTATTTCCTGTGGTAGGGTGCACTATTACCCTGTAATATAATACCTGGTCCAATTTAAATATTATGGGTCAATATTAAGGTCTGATATTGCGCCTTGCGCTAGTTAACCATTGAAAGATGTCTTTGAATTTTTAAAGCATTTTAGAACCCTTTTTTCTTCATTTTAAGCTTCTCAGAACACTTTATTTCGCATAGGCATACATAGTAAAATTTAGGGTCACGCTGTGTACCCCCTAAATGACCTATAATTATTTCCTGTGGTAGGGCACACTATTACCCTGTAATATAATACGTGGTCCAATTTAAAAATTATAGGTCAATATTAAGGTCCGATACCGTGCCGTTAGTTAGCATAGAAAAATGTCTTTGAATTTTTAAAGCATTTTAGAACGCTTATTTCCTCATTTTAAGCTTCTCAGAACACTTCATTTCGCATAGGCATACATAGAAAACTTTAGGGTCACTCTGCGTACCCCCTAATTGACCTATAATTATTTCCTGTGGTAGGGTACACTATAACCCTGTAATATAATACGTGGTCCAATTTAAAAATTATAGGTCAATATTAAGGTCCGATACCGTGCCGTTAGTTAACATAGAAAAGTGTCTTCGTATTTTCTTGTTTTAATGCACTATTTAAAACATACATAGTGTACCCCCTAATTGACCTATAATTATTTCCTGTTGTAGGGTACACTATTACCCTGTAATATAATACCTGGTCCAATTGAAATATTATGGTTCCATATTAAGGTCTGATATCGCGCCTTGCGTTAGTTAACCATTGAAAGATGTCTTTGAATTTTTAAAGCTTTTTAGAACGCTTATTTCTTCATTTTAAGCTTCTCAGAACACTCTATTTCGCATAGGCATACATAGTAAATTTTAGGGTCATGCTGTGTTCCACCTAATTGACCTATAATTATTTCCTGTGGTAAGGTACACTATTACCCTGTAATATAATACGTGGTACAATTTAAAAATTATAGGTCAATATTAAGGTCCGATACCGTGCCGTTAGTTAACATAGAAAAGTGTCTTCGTATTTCCTTGTTTTAATGCACTATTTAAAATATACATAGTGTACCCCCTAATTGACCTATAATTATTTCCTGTGGTAGGGTGCACTATTACCCTGTAATATAATACCTGGGCCAATTTAAATATTATGGGTCAATATTAAGGTCTGATATTGCGCCTTGCGCTAGTTAACCATTGAAAGATGTCTTTGAATTTTTAAAGCATTTTAGAACGCTTATTTCTTCATTTTAAGCTTCTCAGAACACTTTATTTCGCATAGGCATACATAGTAAAATTTAGGGTCACGCTGTGTACCCCCTAAATGACCTATAATTATTTCCTGTGGTAGGGCACACTATTACCCTGTAATATAATACGTGGTCCAATTTAAAAATTATAGGTCAATATTAAGATCCGATACCGTGCCGTTAGTTAACATAGAAAAATGTCTTTGAATTTTTAAAGCATTTTAGAACGCTTATTTCCTCATTTTAAGCTTCTCAGAACACTTTATTTCGCATAGGCATACATAGTAAACTTTAGAGTCACTCTGTGTACCCCCTAATTGACCTATAATTATTTCCTGTGGTAGGGTACACTATAACCCTGTAATATAATACGTGGTCCAATTTAAAAATTATAGGTCAATATTAAGGTCCGATACCGTGCCGTTAGTTAACATAGAAAAGTGTCTTCGTATTTCCTTGTTTTAATGCACTATTTAAAATATACATAGTGTACCCCCTAATTGACCTATAATTATTTCCTGTGGAAGGGTACACTAATACCCTGTAATATAATACCTGGTCCAATTTAAATGTTATGGGTCAATATTAAGGTCTGATATTGCGCCTTGCGTTAGTTAACCATTGAAAGATGTCTTTGAATTTTTAAAGCATTTTAGAACGCTTATTTCTTCATTTTAAGCTTCTCAGAACATTCTATTTCGCATAGGCATACATAGTAAATTTTAGGGTCATGCTGTGTACCACCTAATTGACCTATAATTATTTCCTGTGGTAAGGTACACTATTACCCTGTAATATAATACGTGGTACAATTTAAAAATTATAGGTCAATATTAAGGTCCGATACCGTGCCGTTAGTTAACATAGAAAAGTGTCTTCGTATTTCCTTGTTTTAATGCACTATTTAAAATATACATAGTGTACCCCTAATTGACCTATAATTATTTCCTGTGGTAGGGTGCACTATTACCCTGTAATATAATACCTGGTCCAATTTAAATATTATGGGTCAATATTAAGGTCTGATATTGCGCCTTGCGCTAGTTAACCATTGAAAGATGTCTTTGAATTTTTAAAGCATTTTAGAACGCTTATTTCTTCATTTTAAGCTTCTCAGAACACTTTATTTCGCATAGGCATACATAGTAAAATTTAGGGTCACGCTGTGTACCCCCTAAATGACCTATAATTATTTCCTGTGGTAGGGCACACTATTACCCTGTAATATAATACGTGGTCCAATTTAAAAATTATAGGTCAATATTAAGGTCCGATACCGTGCCGTTAGTTAACATAGAAAAATGTCTTTGAATTTTTAAAGCATTTTAGAACGCTTATTTCCTCATTTTAAGCTTCTCAGAACACTTTATTTCGCATAGGCATACATAGTAAACTTTAGGGTCACTCTGTGTACCCCCTAATTGACCTATAATTATTTCCTGTGGTAGGGTACACTATAACCCTGTAATATAATACGTGGTCCAGTTTAAAAATTATAGGTCAATATTAAGGTCCGATACCGTGCCGTTAGTTAACATAGAAAAGTGTCTTCGTATTTCCTTGTTTTAATGCACTATTTAAAATATACATAGTGTATCCCCTAATTGACCTATAATTATTTCCTGTGGTAGGGTACACTATTACCCTGTAATATAATACCTGGTCCAATTTAAATATTATGGGTCAATATTAAGGTCTGATATTGCGCCTTGCGTTAGTTAACCATTGAAAGATGTCTTTGAATTTTTAAAGCATTTTTGAACGCTTATTTCTTCATTTTAAGCATCTCAGAACACTCTATTTCGCATAGGCATACATAGTAAAATTTAGGGTCACGCTGTGTACCCCCTAAATGACCTATAATTATTTCCTGTGGTAGGGTACACTATTTCCCTGTAATATAATACGTGGTCCAATTTAAAAATTATAGGTCAATATTAAGGTCCGATACCGTGCCGTTAGTTAACATAGAAAAATGTCTTTGAATTTTTAAAGCATTTTAGAACGCTTATTTCCTCATTTTAAGCTTCTCAGAACACTTTATTTCGCATAGGCATACATAGTAAACTTTAGGGTCACTCTGTGTACCCCCTAATTGACCTATAATTATTTCCTGTGGTAGGGTACACTATAACCCTGTAATATAATACGTGGTCCAATTTAAAAATTATAGGTCAATATTAAGGTCCGATACCGTGCCGTTAGTTAACATAGAAAAGTGTCTTCGTATTTTCTTGTTTTAATGCACTATTTAAAACATACATAGTGTACCCCCTAATTGACCTATAATTATTTCCTGTTGTAGGGTACACTATTACCCTGTAATATAATACCTGGTCCAATTGAAATATTATGGTTCCATATTAAGGTCTGATATCGCGCCTTGCGTTAGTTAACCATTGAAAGATGTCTTTGAATTTTTAAAGCATTTTAGAACGCTTATTTCTTCATTTTAAGCTTCTCAGAACACTCTATTTCGCATAGGCATACATAGTAAATTTTAGGGTCATGCTGTGTACCACCTAATTGACCTATAATTATTTCCAGTGGTAAGGTACACTATTACCCTGTAATATAATACGTGGTACAATTTAAAAATTATAGGTCAATATTAAGGACCGATACCGTGCCGTTAGTTAACATAGAAAAGTGTCTTCGTATTTCCTTGTTTTAATGCACTATTTAAAATATACATAGTGTACCCCCTAATTGACCTATAATTATTTCCTGTGGTAGGGTGCACTATTACCCTGTAATATAATACCTGGTCCAATTTAAATATTATGGGTCAATATTAAGGTCTGATATTGCGCCTTGCGCTAGTTAACCATTGAAAGATGTCTTTGAATTTTTAAAGCATTTTAGAACGCTTATTTCTTCATTTTAAGCTTCTCAGAACACTTTATTTCGCATAGGCATACATAGTAAAATTTAGGGTCACGCTGTGTACCCCCTAAATGACCTATAATTATTTCCTGTGGTAGGGTACATTATTACCCTGTAATATAATACGTGGTCCAATTTAAAAATTATAGGTCAATATTAAGGTCCGATACCGTGCCGTTAGTTAACATAGAAAAATGTCTTTGAATTTTTAAAGCATTTTAGAACGCTTATTTCTTCATTTTAAGCTTCTCAGAACACTCTATTTCGCATAGGCATACATAGTAAATTTTAGGGTCATGCTGTGTACCACCTAATTGACCTATAATTATTTCCAGTGGTAAGGTACACTATTACCCTGTAATATAATACGTGGTACAATTTAAAAATTATAGGTCAATATTAAGGACCGATACCGTGCCGTTAGTTAACATAGAAAAGTGTCTTCGTATTTCCTTGTTTTAATGCACTATTTAAAATATACATAGTGTACCCCCTAATTGACCTATAATTATTTCCTGTGGTAGGGTGCACTATTACCCTGTAATATAATACCTGGTCCAATTTAAATATTATGGGTCAATATTAAGGTCTGATATTGCGCCTTGCGCTAGTTAACCATTGAAAGATGTCTTTGAATTTTTAAAGCATTTTAGAACGCTTATTTCTTCATTTTAAGCTTCTCAGAACACTTTATTTCGCATAGGCATACATAGTAAAATTTAGGGTCACGCTGTGTACCCCCTAAATGACCTATAATTATTTCCTGTGGTAGGGTACATTATTACCCTGTAATATAATACGTGGTCCAATTTAAAAATTATAGGTCAATATTAAGGTCCGATACCGTGCCGTTAGTTAACATAGAAAAATGTCTTTGAATTTTTAAAGCATTTTAGAACGCTTATTTCCTCATTTTAAGCTTCTCAGAACACTTTATTTCGCATAGGCATACATAGTAAAATTTAGGGTCACGCTGTGTACCCCCTAAATGACCTATAATTAATTCCTGTGGTAGGGTACACTATTACCCTGTAATATAATACGTGGTCCAATTTAAAAATTATGGGTCAATATTAAGGTCCGATACCGTGCCGTTAGTTAACATAGAAAAGTGTCTTCGTATTTCCTTGTTTTAATGCACAATTTAAAATATACATAGTGTACCCCCTAATTGACCTATAATTATTTCCTGTGGTAGGGTACACTATTACCCTGTAATATAATACCTGGTCCAATTTAAATATTATGGGTCAATATTAAGGTCTGATATTGCGCCTTGCGCTAGTTAACCATTGAAAGATGTCTTTGAATTTTTAAAGCATTTTAGAACGCTTATTTCTTCATTTTAAGCTTCTCAGAACACTTTATTTCGCATAGGCATACATAGTAAAATTTAGGGTCACGCTGTGTACCCCCTAAATGACCTATAATTATTTCCTGTGGTAGGGCACACTATTACCCTGTAATATAATACGTGGTCCAATTTAAAAATTATAGGTCAATATTAAGGTCCGATACCGTGCCGTTAGTTAACATAGAAAAATGTCTTTGAATTTTTAAAGCATTTTAGAACGCTTATTTCCTCATTTTAAGCTTCTCAGAACACTTTATTTCGCATAGGCATACATAGTAAACTTTAGGGTCACTCTGTGTACCCCCTAATTGACCTATAATTGTTTCCTGTGGAAGGGTACACTATAACCCTGTAATATAATACGTGGTCCAATTTAAAAATTATAGGTCAATATTAAGGTCCGATACCGTGCCGTTAGTTAACATAGAAAAGTGTCTTCGTATTTTCTTGTTTTAATGCACTATTTAAAACATACATAGTGTACCCCCTAATTGACCTATAATTATTTCCTGTTGTAGGGTACACTATTACCCTGTAATATAATACCTGGTCCAATTGAAATATTATGGTTCCATATTAAGGTCTGATATCGCGCCTTGCGTTAGTTAACCATTGAAAGATGTCTTTGAATTTTTAAAGCATTTTAGAACGCTTATTTCTTCATTTTAAGCTTCTCAGAACACTCTATTTCGCATAGGCATACATAGTAAGTTTTAGGGTCATGCTGTGTACCACCTAATTGACCTATAATTATTTCCTGTGGTAAGGTACACTATTACCCTGTAATATAATACGTGGTACAATTTAAAAATTATAGGTCAATATTAAGGTCCGATACCGTGCCGTTAGTTAACATAGAAAAGTGTCTTCGTATTTCCTTGTTTTAATGCACTATTTAAAATATACATAGTGTACCCCCTAATTGACCTATAATTATTTCCTGTGGTAGGGTGCACTATTACCCTGTAATATAATACCTGGTCCAATTTAAATATTATGGGTCAATATTAAGGTCTGATATTGCGCCTTGCGCTAGTTAACCATTGAAAGATGTCTTTGAATTTTTAAAGCATTTTAGAACCCTTATTTCTTCATTTTAAGCTTCTCAGAACACTTTATTTCGCATAGGCATACATAGTAAAATTTAGGGTCACGCTGTGTACCCCCTAAATGACCTATAATTATTTCCTGTGGTAGGGCACACTATTACCCTGTAATATAATACGTGGTCCAATTTAAAAATTATAGGTCAATATTAAGGTCCGATACCGTGCCGTTAGTTAGCATAGAAAAATGTCTTTGAATTTTTAAAGCATTTTAGAACGCTTATTTCCTCATTTTAAGCTTCTCAGAACACTTCATTTCGCATAGGCATACATAGAAAACTTTAGGGTCACTCTGCGTACCCCCTAATTGACCTATAATTATTTCCTGTGGTAGGGTACACTATAACCCTGTAATATAATACGTGGTCCAATTTAAAAATTATAGGTCAATATTAAGGTCCGATACCGTGCCGTTAGTTAACATAGAAAAGTGTCTTCGTATTTTCTTGTTTTAATGCACTATTTAAAACATACATAGTGTACCCCCTAATTGACCTATAATTATTTCCTGTTGTAGGGTACACTATTACCCTGTAATATAATACCTGGTCCAATTGAAATATTATGGTTCCATATTAAGGTCTGATATCGCGCCTTGCGTTAGTTAACCATTGAAAGATGTCTTTGAATTTTTAAAGCATTTTAGAACGCTTATTTCTTCATTTTAAGCTTCTCAGAACACTCTATTTCGCATAGGCATACATAGTAAATTTTAGGGTCATGCTGTGTACCACCTAATTGACCTATAATTATTTCCTGTGGTAAGGTACACTATTACCCTGTAATATAATACGTGGTACAATTTAAAAATTATAGGTCAATATTAAGGTCCGATACCGTGCCGTTAGTTAACATAGAAAAGTGTCTTCGTATTTCCTTGTTTTAATGCACTATTTAAAATATACATAGTGTACCCCCTAATTGACCTATAATTATTTCCTGTGGTAGGGTGCACTATTACCCTGTAATATAATACCTGGGCCAATTTAAATATTATGGGTCAATATTAAGGTCTGATATTGCGCCTTGCGCTAGTTAACCATTGAAAGATGTCTTTGAATTTTTAAAGCATTTTAGAACGCTTATTTCTTCATTTTAAGCTTCTCAGAACACTTTATTTCGCATAGGCATACATAGTAAAATTTAGGGTCACGCTGTGTACCCCCTAAATGACCTATAATTATTTCCTGTGGTAGGGCACACTATTACCCTGTAATATAATACGTGGTCCAATTTAAAAATTATAGGTCAATATTAAGATCCGATACCGTGCCGTTAGTTAACATAGAAAAATGTCTTTGAATTTTTAAAGCATTTTAGAACGCTTATTTCCTCATTTTAAGCTTCTCAGAACACTTTATTTCGCATAGGCATACATAGTAAACTTTAGGGTCACTCTGTGTACCCCCTAATTGACCTATAATTATTTCCTGTGGTAGGGTACACTATAACCCTGTAATATAATACGTGGTCCAATTTAAAAATTATAGGTCAATATTAAGGTCCGATACCGTGTCGTTAGTTAACATAGAAAAGTGTCTTCGTATTTCCTTGTTTTAATGCACTATTTAAAATATACATAGTGTACCCCCTAATTGACCTATAATTATTTCCTGTGGTAGGGTACACTATTACCCTGTAATATAATACCTTGTTCAATTTAAATATTATGGGTCAATATTAAGGTTTGATATTGCGCCTTGCGTTAGTTAACCATTGAAAGATGTCTTTGAATTTTTAAAGCATTTTAGAACGCTTATTTCTTCATTTTAAGCTTCTCAGAACACTTTATTTCGCATAGGCATACATAGTAAACTTTAGGGTCACGCTGTGTACCCCCTAATTGACCTATAATTATTTCCTGTGGTAGGGTACACTATTACCCTGTAATATAATAGGTGGTCCAATTTAAAAATTATAGGTCAATATTAAGGTCCGATACCGTGCCGTTAGTTAGCATAGAAAAATGTCTTTGAATTTTAAAAGCATTTTAGAACGCTTATTTCCTCATTTTAAGCTTCTCAGAACACTTTATTTCGCATAGGCATACATAGTAAACTTTAGGGTCACACTGTGTACCCCCTAATTGACCTATAATTATTTCCTGTGGTAGGGTACACTATTACCCTGTAATATAATACGTGGTCCAATTTAAAAATTATGGGTCAATATTAAGGTCCGATACCGTGCCGTTAGTTAACATAGAAAAGTGTCTTCGTATTTCCTTGTTTTAATGCACAATTTAAAATATACATAGTGTACCCCCTAATTGACCTATAATTATTTCCTGTGGTAGGGTACACTATTACCCTGTAATATAATACCTGGTCCAATTTAAATATTATGGGTCAATATTAAGGTCTGATATTGCGCCTTGCGCTAGTTAACCATTGAAAGATGTCTTTGAATTTTTAAAGCATTTTAGAACGCTTATTTCTTCATTTTAAGCTTCTCAGAACACTTTATTTCGCATAGGCATACATAGTAAAATTTAGGGTCACGCTGTGTACCCCCTAAATGACCTATAATTATTTCCTGTGGTAGGGCACACTATTACCCTGTAATATAATACGTGGTCCAATTTAAAAATTATAGGTCAATATTAAGGTCCGATACCGTGCCGTTAGTTAACATAGAAAAATGTCTTTGAATTTTTAAAGCATTTTAGAACGCTTATTTCCTCATTTTAAGCTTCTCAGAACACTTTATTTCGCATAGGCATACATAGTAAACTTTAGGGTCACTCTGTGTACCCCCTAATTGACCTATAATTATTTCCTGTGGTAGGGTACACTATAACCCTGTAATATAATACGTGGTCCAGTTTAAAAATTATAGGTCAATATTAAGGTCCGATACCGTGCCGTTAGTTAACATAGAAAAGTGTCTTCGTATTTCCTTGTTTTAATGCACTATTTAAAATATACATAGTGTATCCCCTAATTGACCTATAATTATTTCCTGTGGTAGGGTACACTATTACCCTGTAATATAATACCTGGTCCAATTTAAATATTATGGGTCAATATTAAGGTCTGATATTGCGCCTTGCGTTAGTTAACCATTGAAAGATGTCTTTGAATTTTTAAAGCATTTTTGAACGCTTATTTCTTCATTTTAAGCATCTCAGAACACTCTATTTCGCATAGGCATACATAGTAAAATTTAGGGTCACGCTGTGTACCCCCTAAATGACCTATAATTATTTCCTGTGGTAGGGTACACTATTTCCCTGTAATATAATACGTGGTCCAATTTAAAAATTATAGGTCAATATTAAGGTCCGATACCGTGCCGTTAGTTAACATAGAAAAATGTCTTTGAATTTTTAAAGCATTTTAGAACGCTTATTTCCTCATTTTAAGCTTCTCAGAACACTTTATTTCGCATAGGCATACATAGTAAACTTTAGGGTCACTCTGTGTACCCCCTAATTGACCTATAATTATTTCCTGTGGTAGGGCACACTATAACCCTGTAATATAATACGTGGTCCAATTTAAAAATTATAGGTCAATATTAAGGTCCGATACCGTGCCGTTAGTTAACATAGAAAAGTGTCTTCGTATTTTCTTGTTTTAATGCACTATTTAAAACATACATAGTGTACCCCCTAATTGACCTATAATTATTTCCTGTTGTAGGGTACACTATTACCCTGTAATATAATACCTGGTCCAATTGAAATATTATGGTTCCATATTAAGGTCTGATATCGCGCCTTGCGTTAGTTAACCATTGAAAGATGTCTTTGAATTTTTAAAGCATTTTAGAACGCTTATTTCTTCATTTTAAGCTTCTCAGAACACTCTATTTCGCATAGGCATACATAGTAAGTTTTAGGGTCATGCTGTGTACCACCTAATTGACCTATAATTATTTCCTGTGGTAAGGTACACTATTACCCTGTAATATAATACGTGGTACAATTTAAAAATTATAGGTTAATATTAAGGTCCGATACCGTGCCGTTAGTTAACATAGAAAAGTGTCTTCGTATTTCCTTGTTTTAATGCACTATTTAAAATATACATAGTGTACCCCCTAATTGACCTATAATTATTTCCTGTGGTAGGGTGCACTATTACCCTGTAATATAATACCTGGTCCAATTTAAATATTATGGGTCAATATTAAGGTCTGATATTGCGCCTTGCGCTAGTTAACCATTGAAAGATGTCTTTGAATTTTTAAAGCATTTTAGAACCCTTTTTTCTTCATTTTAAGCTTCTCAGAACACTTTATTTCGCATAGGCATACATAGTAAAATTTAGGGTCACGCTGTGTACCCCCTAAATGACCTATAATTATTTCCTGTGGTAGGGCACACTATTACCCTGTAATATAATACGTGGTCCAATTTAAAAATTATAGGTCAATATTAAGGTCCGATACCGTGCCGTTAGTTAGCATAGAAAAATGTCTTTGAATTTTTAAAGCATTTTAGAACGCTTATTTCCTCATTTTAAGCTTCTCAGAACACTTCATTTCGCATAGGCATACATAGAAAACTTTAGGGTCACTCTGCGTACCCCCTAATTGACCTATAATTATTTCCTGTGGTAGGGTACACTATAACCCTGTAATATAATACGTGGTCCAATTTAAAAATTATAGGTCAATATTAAGGTCCGATACCGTGCCGTTAGTTAACATAGAAAAGTGTCTTCGTATTTTCTTGTTTTAATGCACTATTTAAAACATACATAGTGTACCCCCTAATTGACCTATAATTATTTCCTGTTGTAGGGTACACTATTACCCTGTAATATAATACCTGGTCCAATTGAAATATTATGGTTCCATATTAAGGTCTGATATCGCGCCTTGCGTTAGTTAACCATTGAAAGATGTCTTTGAATTTTTAAAGCTTTTTAGAACGCTTATTTCTTCATTTTAAGCTTCTCAGAACACTCTATTTCGCATAGGCATACATAGTAAATTTTAGGGTCATGCTGTGTTCCACCTAATTGACCTATAATTATTTCCTGTGGTAAGGTACACTATTACCCTGTAATATAATACGTGGTACAATTTAAAAATTATAGGTCAATATTAAGGTCCGATACCGTGCCGTTAGTTAACATAGAAAAGTGTCTTCGTATTTCCTTGTTTTAATGCACTATTTAAAATATACATAGTGTACCCCCTAATTGACCTATAATTATTTCCTGTGGTAGGGTGCACTATTACCCTGTAATATAATACCTGGGCCAATTTAAATATTATGGGTCAATATTAAGGTCTGATATTGCGCCTTGCGCTAGTTAACCATTGAAAGATGTCTTTGAATTTTTAAAGCATTTTAGAACGCTTATTTCTTCATTTTAAGCTTCTCAGAACACTTTATTTCGCATAGGCATACATAGTAAAATTTAGGGTCACGCTGTGTACCCCCTAAATGACCTATAATTATTTCCTGTGGTAGGGCACACTATTACCCTGTAATATAATACGTGGTCCAATTTAAAAATTATAGGTCAATATTAAGATCCGATACCGTGCCGTTAGTTAACATAGAAAAATGTCTTTGAATTTTTAAAGCATTTTAGAACGCTTATTTCCTCATTTTAAGCTTCTCAGAACACTTTATTTCGCATAGGCATACATAGTAAACTTTAGAGTCACTCTGTGTACCCCCTAATTGACCTATAATTATTTCCTGTGGTAGGGTACACTATAACCCTGTAATATAATACGTGGTCCAATTTAAAAATTATAGGTCAATATTAAGGTCCGATACCGTGCCGTTAGTTAACATAGAAAAGTGTCTTCGTATTTCCTTGTTTTAATGCACTATTTAAAATATACATAGTGTACCCCCTAATTGACCTATAATTATTTCCTGTGGAAGGGTACACTAATACCCTGTAATATAATACCTGGTCCAATTTAAATGTTATGGGTCAATATTAAGGTCTGATATTGCGAATTGCGTTAGTTAACCATTGAAAGATGTCTTTGAATTTTTAAAGCATTTTAGAACGCTTATTTCTTCATTTTAAGCTTCTCAGAACATTCTATTTCGCATAGGCATACATAGTAAATTTTAGGGTCATGCTGTGTACCACCTAATTGACCTATAATTATTTCCTGTGGTAAGGTACACTATTACCCTGTAATATAATACGTGGTACAATTTAAAAATTATAGGTCAATATTAAGGTCCGATACCGTGCCGTTAGTTAACATAGAAAAGTGTCTTCGTATTTCCTTGTTTTAATGCACTATTTAAAATATACATAGTGTACCCCTAATTGACCTATAATTATTTCCTGTGGTAGGGTGCACTATTACCCTGTAATATAATACCTGGTCCAATTTAAATATTATGGGTCAATATTAAGGTCTGATATTGCGCCTTGCGCTAGTTAACCATTGAAAGATGTCTTTGAATTTTTAAAGCATTTTAGAACGCTTATTTCTTCATTTTAAGCTTCTCAGAACACTTTATTTCGCATAGGCATACATAGTAAAATTTAGGGTCACGCTGTGTACCCCCTAAATGACCTATAATTATTTCCTGTGGTAGGGCACACTATTACCCTGTAATATAATACGTGGTCCAATTTAAAAATTATAGGTCAATATTAAGGTCCGATACCGTGCCGTTAGTTAACATAGAAAAATGTCTTTGAATTTTTAAAGCATTTTAGAACGCTTATTTCCTCATTTTAAGCTTCTCAGAACACTTTATTTCGCATAGGCATACATAGTAAACTTTAGGGTCACTCTGTGTACCCCCTAATTGACCTATAATTATTTCCTGTGGTAGGGTACACTATAACCCTGTAATATAATACGTGGTCCAATTTAAAAATTATAGGTCAATATTAAGGTCCGATACCGTGCCGTTAGTTAACATAGAAAAGTGTCTTCGTATTTTCTTGTTTTAATGCACTATTTAAAACATACATAGTGTACCCCCTAATTGACCTATAATTATTTCCTGTTGTAGGGTACACTATTACCCTGTAATATAATACCTGGTCCAATTGAAATATTATGGTTCCATATTAAGGTCTGATATCGCGCCTTGCGTTAGTTAACCATTGAAAGATGTCTTTGAATTTTTAAAGCATTTTAGAACGCTTATTTCTTCATTTTAAGCTTCTCAGAACACTCTATTTCGCATAGGCATACATAGTAAATTTTAGGGTCATGCTGTGTACCACCTAATTGACCTATAATTATTTCCAGTGGTAAGGTACACTATTACCCTGTAATATAATACGTGGTACAATTTAAAAATTATAGGTCAATATTAAGGACCGATACCGTGCCGTTAGTTAACATAGAAAAGTGTCTTCGTATTTCCTTGTTTTAATGCACTATTTAAAATATACATAGTGTACCCCCTAATTGACCTATAATTATTTCCTGTGGTAGGGTGCACTATTACCCTGTAATATAATACCTGGTCCAATTTAAATATTATGGGTCAATATTAAGGTCTGATATTGCGCCTTGCGCTAGTTAACCATTGAAAGATGTCTTTGAATTTTTAAAGCATTTTAGAACGCTTATTTCTTCATTTTAAGCTTCTCAGAACACTTTATTTCGCATAGGCATACATAGTAAAATTTAGGGTCACGCTGTGTACCCCCTAAATGACCTATAATTATTTCCTGTGGTAGGGTACATTATTACCCTGTAATATAATACGTGGTCCAATTTAAAAATTATAGGTCAATATTAAGGTCCGATACCGTGCCGTTAGTTAACATAGAAAAATGTCTTTGAATTTTTAAAGCATTTTAGAACGCTTATTTCTTCATTTTAAGCTTCTCAGAACACTCTATTTCGCATAGGCATACATAGTAAATTTTAGGGTCATGCTGTGTACCACCTAATTGACCTATAATTATTTCCAGTGGTAAGGTACACTATTACCCTGTAATATAATACGTGGTACAATTTAAAAATTATAGGTCAATATTAAGGACCGATACCGTGCCGTTAGTTAACATAGAAAAGTGTCTTCGTATTTCCTTGTTTTAATGCACTATTTAAAATATACATAGTGTACCCCCTAATTGACCTATAATTATTTCCTGTGGTAGGGTGCACTATTACCCTGTAATATAATACCTGGTCCAATTTAAATATTATGGGTCAATATTAAGGTCTGATATTGCGCCTTGCGCTAGTTAACCATTGAAAGATGTCTTTGAATTTTTAAAGCATTTTAGAACGCTTATTTCTTCATTTTAAGCTTCTCAGAACACTTTATTTCGCATAGGCATACATAGTAAAATTTAGGGTCACGCTGTGTACCCCCTAAATGACCTATAATTATTTCCTGTGGTAGGGTACATTATTACCCTGTAATATAATACGTGGTCCAATTTAAAAATTATAGGTCAATATTAAGGTCCGATACCGTGCCGTTAGTTAACATAGAAAAATGTCTTTGAATTTTTAAAGCATTTTAGAACGCTTATTTCCTCATTTTAAGCTTCTCAGAACACTTTATTTCGCATAGGCATACATAGTAAAATTTAGGGTCACGCTGTGTACCCCCTAAATGACCTATAATTAATTCCTGTGGTAGGGTACACTATTACCCTGTAATATAATACGTGGTCCAATTTAAAAATTATGGGTCAATATTAAGGTCCGATACCGTGCCGTTAGTTAACATAGAAAAGTGTCTTCGTATTTCCTTGTTTTAATGCACAATTTAAAATATACATAGTGTACCCCCTAATTGACCTATAATTATTTCCTGTGGTAGGGTACACTATTACCCTGTAATATAATACCTGGTCCAATTTAAATATTATGGGTCAATATTAAGGTCTGATATTGCGCCTTGCGCTAGTTAACCATTGAAAGATGTCTTTGAATTTTTAAAGCATTTTAGAACGCTTATTTCTTCATTTTAAGCTTCTCAGAACACTTTATTTCGCATAGGCATACATAGTAAAATTTAGGGTCACGCTGTGTACCCCCTAAATGA
The DNA here is from genome assembly GCF_982258835.1 of Parasteatoda tepidariorum. Classification (NCBI taxonomy): domain Eukaryota; kingdom Metazoa; phylum Arthropoda; class Arachnida; order Araneae; family Theridiidae; genus Parasteatoda; species Parasteatoda tepidariorum. The sequence goes on from NW_028257371.1 coordinate 271,353, forward strand.
CCTATAATTATTTCCTGTGGTAGGGCACACTATTACCCTGTAATATAATACGTGGTCCAATTTAAAAATTATAGGTCAATATTAAGGTCCGATACCGTGCCGTTAGTTAACATAGAAAAATGTCTTTGAATTTTTAAAGCATTTTAGAACGCTTATTTCCTCATTTTAAGCTTCTCAGAACACTTTATTTCGCATAGGCATACATAGTAAACTTTAGGGTCACTCTGTGTACCCCCTAATTGACCTATAATTGTTTCCTGTGGAAGGGTACACTATAACCCTGTAATATAATACGTGGTCCAATTTAAAAATTATAGGTCAATATTAAGGTCCGATACCGTGCCGTTAGTTAACATAGAAAAGTGTCTTCGTATTTTCTTGTTTTAATGCACTATTTAAAACATACATAGTGTACCCCCTAATTGACCTATAATTATTTCCTGTTGTAGGGTACACTATTACCCTGTAATATAATACCTGGTCCAATTGAAATATTATGGTTCCATATTAAGGTCTGATATCGCGCCTTGCGTTAGTTAACCATTGAAAGATGTCTTTGAATTTTTAAAGCATTTTAGAACGCTTATTTCTTCATTTTAAGCTTCTGAGAACACTCTATTTCGCATAGGCATACATAGTAAGTTTTAGGGTCATGCTGTGTACCACCTAATTGACCTATAATTATTTCCTGTGGTAAGGTACACTATTACCCTGTAATATAATACGTGGTACAATTTAAAAATTATAGGTCAATATTAAGGTCCGATACCGTGCCGTTAGTTAACATAGAAAAGTGTCTTCGTATTTCCTTGTTTTAATGCACTATTTAAAATATACATAGTGTACCCCCTAATTGACCTATAATTATTTCCTGTGGTAGGGTGCACTATTACCCTGTAATATAATACCTGGTCCAATTTAAATATTATGGGTCAATATTAAGGTCTGATATTGCGCCTTGCGCTAGTTAACCATTGAAAGATGTCTTTGAATTTTTAAAGCATTTTAGAACCCTTATTTCTTCATTTTAAGCTTCTCAGAACACTTTATTTCGCATAGGCATACATAGTAAAATTTAGGGTCACGCTGTGTACCCCCTAAATGACCTATAATTATTTCCTGTGGTAGGGCACACTATTACCCTGTAATATAATACGTGGTCCAATTTAAAAATTATAGGTCAATATTAAGGTCCGATACCGTGCCGTTAGTTAGCATAGAAAAATGTCTTTGAATTTTTAAAGCATTTTAGAACGCTTATTTCCTCATTTTAAGCTTCTCAGAACACTTCATTTCGCATAGGCATACATAGAAAACTTTAGGGTCACTCTGCGTACCCCCTAATTGACCTATAATTATTTCCTGTGGTAGGGTACACTATAACCCTGTAATATAATACGTGGTCCAATTTAAAAATTATAGGTCAATATTAAGGTCCGATACCGTGCCGTTAGTTAACATAGAAAAGTGTCTTCGTATTTTCTTGTTTTAATGCACTATTTAAAACATACATAGTGTACCCCCTAATTGACCTATAATTATTTCCTGTTGTAGGGTACACTATTACCCTGTAATATAATACCTGGTCCAATTGAAATATTATGGTTCCATATTAAGGTCTGATATCGCGCCTTGCGTTAGTTAACCATTGAAAGATGTCTTTGAATTTTTAAAGCATTTTAGAACGCTTATTTCTTCATTTTAAGCTTCTCAGAACACTCTATTTCGCATAGGCATACATAGTAAATTTTAGGGTCATGCTGTGTACCACCTAATTGACCTATAATTATTTCCTGTGGTAAGGTACACTATTACCCTGTAATATAATACGTGGTACAATTTAAAAATTATAGGTCAATATTAAGGTCCGATACCGTGCCGTTAGTTAACATAGAAAAGTGTCTTCGTATTTCCTTGTTTTAATGCACTATTTAAAATATACATAGTGTACCCCCTAATTGACCTATAATTATTTCCTGTGGTAGGGTGCACTATTACCCTGTAATATAATACCTGGGCCAATTTAAATATTATGGGTCAATATTAAGGTCTGATATTGCGCCTTGCGCTAGTTAACCATTGAAAGATGTCTTTGAATTTTTAAAGCATTTTAGAACGCTTATTTCTTCATTTTAAGCTTCTCAGAACACTTTATTTCGCATAGGCATACATAGTAAAATTTAGGGTCACGCTGTGTACCCCCTAAATGACCTATAATTATTTCCTGTGGTAGGGCACACTATTACCCTGTAATATAATACGTGGTCCAATTTAAAAATTATAGGTCAATATTAAGATCCGATACCGTGCCGTTAGTTAACATAGAAAAATGTCTTTGAATTTTTAAAGCATTTTAGAACGCTTATTTCCTCATTTTAAGCTTCTCAGAACACTTTATTTCGCATAGGCATACATAGTAAACTTTAGGGTCACTCTGTGTACCCCCTAATTGACCTATAATTATTTCCTGTGGTAGGGTACACTATAACCCTGTAATATAATACGTGGTCCAATTTAAAAATTATAGGTCAATATTAAGGTCCGATACCGTGTCGTTAGTTAACATAGAAAAGTGTCTTCGTATTTCCTTGTTTTAATGCACTATTTAAAATATACATAGTGTACCCCCTAATTGACCTATAATTATTTCCTGTGGAAGGGTACACTAATACCCTGTAATATAATACCTGGTCCAATTTAAATGTTATGGGTCAATATTAAGGTCTGATATTGCGCCTTGCGTTAGTTAACCATTGAAAGATGTCTTTGAATTTTTAAAGCATTTTAGAACGCTTATTTCTTCATTTTAAGCTTCTCAGAACATTCTATTTCGCATAGGCATACATAGTAAATTTTAGGGTCATGCTGTGTACCACCTAATTGACCTATAATTATTTCCTGTGGTAAGGTACACTATTACCCTGTAATATAATACGTGGTACAATTTAAAAATTATAGGTCAATATTAAGGTCCGATACCGTGCCGTTAGTTAACATAGAAAAGTGTCTTCGTATTTCCTTGTTTTAATGCACTATTTAAAATATACATAGTGTACCCCTAATTGACCTATAATTATTTCCTGTGGTAGGGTGCACTATTACCCTGTAATATAATACCTGGTCCAATTTAAATATTATGGGTCAATATTAAGGTCTGATATTGCGCCTTGCGCTAGTTAACCATTGAAAGATGTCTTTGAATTTTTAAAGCATTTTAGAACGCTTATTTCTTCATTTTAAGCTTCTCAGAACACTTTATTTCGCATAGGCATACATAGTAAAATTTAGGGTCACGCTGTGTACCCCCTAAATGACCTATAATTATTTCCTGTGGTAGGGCACACTATTACCCTGTAATATAATACGTGGTCCAATTTAAAAATTATAGGTCAATATTAAGGTCCGATACCGTGCCGTTAGTTAACATAGAAAAATGTCTTTGAATTTTTAAAGCATTTTAGAACGCTTATTTCCTCATTTTAAGCTTCTCAGAACACTTTATTTCGCATAGGCATACATAGTAAACTTTAGGGTCACTCTGTGTACCCCCTAATTGACCTATAATTATTTCCTGTGGTAGGGTACACTATAACCCTGTAATATAATACGTGGTCCAGTTTAAAAATTATAGGTCAATATTAAGGTCCGATACCGTGCCGTTAGTTAACATAGAAAAGTGTCTTCGTATTTCCTTGTTTTAATGCACTATTTAAAATATACATAGTGTATCCCCTAATTGACCTATAATTATTTCCTGTGGTAGGGTACACTATTACCCTGTAATATAATACCTGGTCCAATTTAAATATTATGGGTCAATATTAAGGTCTGATATTGCGCCTTGCGTTAGTTAACCATTGAAAGATGTCTTTGAATTTTTAAAGCATTTTTGAACGCTTATTTCTTCATTTTAAGCATCTCAGAACACTCTATTTCGCATAGGCATACATAGTAAAATTTAGGGTCACGCTGTGTACCCCCTAAATGACCTATAATTATTTCCTGTGGTAGGGTACACTATTTCCCTGTAATATAATACGTGGTCCAATTTAAAAATTATAGGTCAATATTAAGGTCCGATACCGTGCCGTTAGTTAACATAGAAAAATGTCTTTGAATTTTTAAAGCATTTTAGAACGCTTATTTCCTCATTTTAAGCTTCTCAGAACACTTTATTTCGCATAGGCATACATAGTAAACTTTAGGGTCACTCTGTGTACCCCCTAATTGACCTATAATTATTTCCTGTGGTAGGGTACACTATAACCCTGTAATATAATACGTGGTCCAATTTAAAAATTATAGGTCAATATTAAGGTCCGATACCGTGCCGTTAGTTAACATAGAAAAGTGTCTTCGTATTTTCTTGTTTTAATGCACTATTTAAAACATACATAGTGTACCCCCTAATTGACCTATAATTATTTCCTGTTGTAGGGTACACTATTACCCTGTAATATAATACCTGGTCCAATTGAAATATTATGGTTCCATATTAAGGTCTGATATCGCGCCTTGCGTTAGTTAACCATTGAAAGATGTCTTTGAATTTTTAAAGCATTTTAGAACGCTTATTTCTTCATTTTAAGCTTCTCAGAACACTCTATTTCGCATAGGCATACATAGTAAATTTTAGGGTCATGCTGTGTACCACCTAATTGACCTATAATTATTTCCTGTGGTAAGGTACACTATTACCCTGTAATATAATACGTGGTCCAATTTAAAAATTATAGGTCAATATTAAGGTCCGATACCGTGCCGTTAGTTAACATAGAAAAGTGTCTTCGTATTTTCTTGTTTTAATGCACTATTTAAAACATACATAGTGTACCCCCTAATTGACCTATAATTATTTCCTGTTGTAGGGTACACTATTACCCTGTAATATAATACCTGGTCCAATTGAAATATTATGGTTCCATATTAAGGTCTGATATCGCGCCTTGCGTTAGTTAACCATTGAAAGATGTCTTTGAATTTTTAAAGCATTTTAGAACGCTTATTTCTTCATTTTAAGCTTCTCAGAACACTTTATTTCGCATAGGCATACATAGTAAAATTTAGGGTCACGCTGTGTACCCCCTAAATGACCTATAATTATTTCCTGTGGTAGGGCACACTATTACCCTGTAATATAATACGTGGTCCAATTTAAAAATTATAGGTCAATATTAAGGTCCGATACCGTGCCGTTAGTTAACATAGAAAAATGTCTTTGAATTTTTAAAGCATTTTAGAACGCTTATTTCCTCATTTTAAGCTTCTCAGAACACTTTATTTCGCATAGGCATACATAGTAAACTTTAGGGTCACTCTGTGTACCCCCTAATTGACCTATAATTATTTCCTGTGGTAGGGTACACTATAACCCTGTAATATAATACGTGGTCCAATTTAAAAATTATAGGTCAATATTAAGGTCCGATACCGTGTCGTTAGTTAACATAGAAAAGTGTCTTCGTATTTTCTTGTTTTAATGCACTATTTAAAACATACATAGTGTACCCCCTAATTGACCTATAATTATTTCCTGTTGTAGGGTACACTATTACCCTGTAATATAATACCTGGTCCAATTGAAATATTATGGTTCCATATTAAGGTCTGATATCGCGCCTTGCGTTAGTTAACCATTGAAAGATGTCTTTGAATTTTTAAAGCATTTTAGAACGCTTATTTCTTCATTTTAAGCTTCTCAGAACACTCTATTTCGCATAGGCATACATAGTAAATTTTAGGGTCATGCTGTGTACCACCTAATTGACCTATAATTATTTCCTGTGGTAAGGTACACTATTACCCTGTAATATAATACGTGGTACAATTTAAAAATTATAGGTCAATATTAAGGTCCGATACCGTGCCGTTAGTTAACATAGAAAAGTGTCTTCGTATTTCCTTGTTTTAATGCACTATTTAAAATATACATAGTGTACCCCCTAATTGACCTATAATTATTTCCTGTGGTAGGGTGCACTATTACCCTGTAATATAATACCTGGTCCAATTTAAATATTATGGGTCAATATTAAGGTCTGATATTGCGCCTTGCGCTAGTTAACCATTGAAAGATGTCTTTGAATTTTTAAAGCATTTTAGAACGCTTATTTCTTCATTTTAAGCTTCTCAGAACACTTTATTTCGCATAGGCATACATAGTAAAATTTAGGGTCTCGCTGTGTACCCCCTAAATGACCTATAATTATTTCCTGTGGTAGGGTACATTATTACCCTGTAATATAATACGTGGTCCAATTTAAAAATTATAGGTCAATATTAAGGTCCGATACCGTGCCGTTAGTTAACATAGAAAAATGTCTTTGAATTTTTAAAGCATTTTAGAACGCTTATTTCCTCATTTTAAGCTTCTCAGAACACTTTATTTCGCATAGGCATACATAGTAAAATTTAGGGTCACGCTGTGTACCCCCTAAATGACCTATAATTAATTCCTGTGGTAAGGTACACTATTACCCTGTAATATAATACGTGGTACAATTTAAAAATTATAGGTCAATATTAAGGTCCGATACCGTGCCGTTAGTTAACATAGAAAAGTGTCTTCGTATTTCCTTGTTTTAATGCACTATTTAAAATATACATAGTGTACCCCCTAATTGACCTATAATTATTTCCTGTGGTAGGGTGCACTATTACCCTGTAATATAATACCTGGTCCAATTTAAATATTATGGGTCAATATTAAGGTCTGATATTGCGCCTTGCGCTAGTTAACCATTGAAAGATGTCTTTGAATTTTTAAAGCATTTTAGAACGCTTATTTCTTCATTTTAAGCTTCTCAGAACACTTTATTTCGCATAGGCATACATAGTAAAATTTAGGGTAACGCTGTGTACCCCCTAAATGACCTATAATTATTTCCTGTGGTAGGGCACACTATTACCCTGTAATATAAAACGTGGTCCAATTTAAAAATTATAGGTCAATATTAAGGTCCGATACCGTGCCGTTAGTTAACATAGAAAAATGTCTTTGAATTTTTAAAGCATTTTAGAACGCTTATTTCCTCATTTTAAGCTTCTCAGAACACTTTATTTCGCATAGGCATACATAGTAAACTTTAGGGTCACTCTGTGTACCCCCTAATTGACCTATAATTATTTCCTGTGGTAGGGTACACTATAACCCTGTAATATAATACGTGGTCCAGTTTAAAAATTATAGGTCAATATTAAGGTCCGATACCGTGCCGTTAGTTAACATAGAAAAGTGTCTTCGTATTTCCTTGTTTTAATGCACTATTTAAAATATACATAGTGTGTCCCCTAATTGACCTATAATTATTTCCTGTGGTAGGGTACACTATTACCCTGTAATATAATACCTGGTCCAATTTAAATATTATGGGTCAATATTAAGGTCTGATATTGCGCCTTGCGTTAGTTAACCATTGAAAGATGTCTTTGAATTTTTAAAGCATTTTAGAACGCTTATTTCTTCATTTTAAGCATCTCAGAACACTCTATTTCGCATAGGCATATATAGTAAACTTTAGGGTCACTCTGTGTACCCCCTAATTGACCTATAATTATTTCCTGTGGTAGGGTACACTATAACCCTGTAATATAATACGTGGTCAAATTTAAAAATTATAGGTCAATATTAAGGTCCGATACCGTGCCGTTAGTTAACATAGAAAAGTGTCTTCGTATTTCCTTGTTTTAATGCACTATTTAAAATATACATAGTGTACCCCCTAATTGACCTATAATTATTTCCTGTGGTAGGGTACACTATTACCCTGTAATATAATACCTGGTCCAATTTAAATATTATGGGTCAATATTAAGGTCTGATATTGCGCCTAGCGTTAGTTAACCATTGAAAGATGTCTTTGAATTTTTAAAGCATTTTAGAACGCTTATTTCTTCATTTTAAGCTTCTCAGAACACTTTATTTCGCATAGGCATACATAGTAAACTTTAGGGTCACGCTGTGTACCCCCTAATTGACCTATAATTATTTCCTGTGGTAGGATACACTATAACCCTGTAATATAATACGTGGTCCAATTTAAAAATTATAGGTCAATATTAAGGTCCGATACCGTGCCGTTAGTTAACATAGAAAAGTGTCTTCGTATTTCCTTGTTTTAATGCACTATTTAAAATATACATAGTGTACCCCCTAATTGACCTATAATTATTTCCTGTGGAAGGGTACACTATTACCCTGTAATATAATACCTGGTCCAATTTAAATATTATGGGTCAATATTAAGGTCTGATATTGCGCCTTGCGTTAGTTAACCATTGAAAGATGTCTTTGAATTTTTAAAGCATTTTTGAACGCTTATTTCTTCATTTTAAGCATCTCAGAACACTCTATTTCGCATAGGCATACATAGTAAAATTTAGGGTCACGCTGTGTACCCCCTAAATGACCTATAAATATTTCCTGTGGTAGGGTACACTATTACCCTGTAATATAATACGTGGTCCAATTTAAAAATTATAGGTCAATATTAAGGTCCGATACCGTGCCGTTAGTTAAGATAGAAAAATGTCTTTGAATTTTTAAAGCATTTTAGAATGCTTATTTCCTCATTTTAAGCTTCTCAGAACACTTTATTTCGCATAGGCATACATAGTAAACTTTAGGGTCACTCTGCGTACCCCCTAATTGACCTATAATTATTTCCTGTGATAGGGTACACTATAACCCTGTAATATAATACGTGGTCCAATTTACAAATTATAGGTCAATATTAAGGTCCGATACCGTGCCGTTAGTTAACATAGAAAAGTGTCTTCGTATTTCCTTGTTTTAATGCACTATTTAAAATATAAATAGTGTACCCCCTAATTGACCTATAATTATTTCCTGTGGTAGGGTACACTATTACCCTGTAATACAATACCTTGTTCAATTTAAATATTATGGGTCAATATTAAGGTTTGATATTGCGCCTTGCGTTAGTTAACCATTGAAAGATGTCTTTGAATTTTTAAAGCATTTTAGAACGCTTATTTCTTCATTTTAAGCTTCTCAGAACACTTTATTTCGCATAGGCATACATAGTAAACTTTAGGGTCACGCTGTGTACCCCCTAATTGACCTATAATTATTTCCTGTGGTAGGGTACACTATTACCCTGTAATATAATAGGTGGTCCAATTTAAAAATTATAGGTCAATATTAAGGTCCGATACCGTGCCGTTAGTTAGCATAGAAAAATGTCTTTGAATTTTTAAAGCATTTTAGAACGCTTATTTCCTCATTTTAAGCTTCTCAGAACACTTTATTTCGCATAGGCATACATAGTAAACTTTAGGGTCACTCTGCGTACCCCCTAATTGACCTATAATTATTTCCTGTGGTAGGGTACTCTATAACCCTGTAATATAATACGTGGTCCAATTTACAAATTATAGGTCAATATTAAGGTCCGATACCGTGCCGTTAGTTAACATAGAAAAGTGTCTTCGTATTTCCTTGTTTTAATGCACTATTTAAAATATACATAGTGTACCCCCTAATTGACCTATAATTATTTCCTGTGGTAGGGTACACTATTACCCTGTAATATAATACCTGGTCCAATTTAAATATTATGGGTCAATATTAAGGTCTGATATTGCGCCTTGCGTTAGTTAAACATTAAAAGATGTCTTTGAATTTTTAAAGCATTTTTGAACTCTTATTTCTTCATTTTAAGCATCTCAGAACACTCTATTTCGCATAGGCATACATAGTAAAATTTAGGGTCACGCTGTGTACCCCCTAAATGACCTATAATTATTTCCTGTGGTAGGGTACACTATTTCCCTGTAATATAATACGTGGTCCAATTTAAAAATTATAGGTCAATATTAAGGTCCGATACCGAGCCGTTAGTTAACATAGAAAAATGTCTTTGAATTTTTAAAGCATTTTAGAACGCTTATTTCCTCATTTTAAGCTTCTCAGAACACTTTATTTCGCATAGGCATACATAGTAAACTTTAGGGTCACTCTGTGTACCCCCTAATTGACCTATAATTATTTCCTGTGGTAGGGTACACTATAACCCTGTAATATAATACGTGGTCCAGTTTAAAAATTATAGGTCAATATTAAGGTCCGATACCGTGCCGTTAGTTAACATAGAAAAGTGTCTTCGTATTTCCTTGTTTTAATGCACTATTTAAAATATACATAGTGTATCCCCTAATTGACCTATAATTATTTCCTGTGGTAGGGTACACTATTACCCTGTAATATAATACCTGGTCCAATTTAAATATTATGGGTCAATATTAAGGTCTGATATTGCGCCTTGCGTTAGTTAACCATTGAAAGATGTCTTTGAATTTTTAAAGCATTTTAGAACGCTTATTTCTTCATTTTAAGCATCTCAGAACACTCTATTTCGCATAGGCATATATAGTAAACTTTAGGGTCACTCTGTGTACCCCCTAATTGACCTATAATTATTTCCTGTGGTAGGGTACACTATAACCCTGTAATATAATACGTGGTCAAATTTAAAAATTATAGGTCAATATTAAGGTCCGATACCGTGCCGTTAGTTAACATAGAAAAGTGTCTTCGTATTTCCTTGTTTTAATGCACTATTTAAAATATACATAGTGTACCCCCTAATTGACCTATAATTATTTCCTGTGGTAGGGTACACTATTACCCTGTAATATATTACCTGGTCCAATTTAAATATTATGGGTCAATATTAAGGTCTGATATTGCGCCTAGCGTTAGTTAACCATTGAAAGATGTCTTTGAATTTTTAAAGCATTTTAGAACGCTTATTTCTTCATTTTAAGCTTCTCAGAACACTTTATTTCGCATAGGCATACATAGTAAACTTTAGGGTCACGCTGTGTACCCCCTAATTGACCTATAATTATTTCCTGTGGTAGGATACACTATAACCCTGTAATATAATACGTGGTCCAATTTAAAAATTATAGGTCAATATTAAGGTCCGATACCGTGCCGTTAGTTAACATAGAAAAGTGTCTTCGTATTTCCTTGTTTTAATGCACTATTTAAAATATACATAGTGTACCCCCTAATTGACCTATAATTATTTCCTGTGGAAGGGTACACTATTACCCTGTAATATAATACCTGGTCCAATTTATATATTATGGGTCAATATTAAGGTCTGATATTGCGCCTTGCGTTAGTTAACCATTGAAAGATGTCTTTGAATTTTTAAAGCATTTTTGAACGCTTATTTCTTCATTTTAAGCATCTCAGAACACTCTATTTCGCATAGGCATACATAGTAAAATTAAGGGTCACGCTGTATACCCCCTAAATGACCTATAAATATTTCCTGTGGTAGGGTACACTATTACCCTGTAATATAATACGTGGTCCAATTTAAAAATTATAGGTCAATATTAAGGTCCGATACCGTGCCGTTAGTTAACATAGAAAAATGTCTTTGAATTTTTAAAGCATTTTAGAATGCTTATTTCCTCATTTTAAGCTTCTCAGAACACTTTATTTCGCATAGGCATACATAGTAAAATTTAGGGTCACGCTGTGTACCCCCTAAATGACCTATAATTAATTCCTGTGGTAGGGTACACTATTACCCTGTAATATAATACGTGGTCCAATGTAAAAATTATAGGTCAATATTAAGTTCCGATACCGTGCTGTTAGTTAACATTGAAAAATGTCGTCGTATTTCCTTGTTTTAATGCACTATTTAAAATATACATAGTGTACCCCCTAATTGACCTATAATTATTTCCTGTGGTAGGGTACACTATTACCCTGTAATACAATACCTTGTTCAATTTAAATATTATGGGTCAATATTAAGGTTTGATATTGCGCCTTGCGTTAGTTAACCATTGAAAGATGTCTTTGAATTTTTAAAGCATTTTAGAACGCTTATTTCTTCATTTTAAGCTTCTCAGAACACTTTATTTCGCATAGGCATACATAGTAAACTTTAGGGTCACGCTGTGTACCCCCTAATTGACCTATAATTATTTCCTGTGGTAGGGTACACTATTACCCTGTAATATAATAGGTGGTCCAATTTAAAAATTATAGGTCAATATTAAGGTCCGATACCGTGCCGTTAGTTAGCATAGAAAAATGTCTTTGAATTTTTAAAGCATTTTAGAACGCTTATTTCCTCATTTTAAGCTTCTCAGAACACTTTATTTCGCATAGGCATACATAGTAAACTTTAGGGTCACTCTGCGTACCCCCTAATTGACCTATAATTATTTCCTGTGATAGGGTACACTATAACCCTGTAATATAATACGTGGTCCAATTTACAAATTATAGGTCAATACTAAGGTCCGATACCGTGCCGTTAGTTAACATAGAAAAGTGTCTTCGTATTTCCTTGTTTTAATGCACTATTTAAAATATAAATAGTGTACCCCCTAATTGACCTATAATTATTTCCTGTGGTAGGGTACACTATTACCCTGTAATACAATACCTTGTTCAATTTAAATATTATGGGTCAATATTAAGGTTTGATATTGCGCCTTGCGTTAGTTAACCATTGAAAGATGTCTTTGAATTTTTAAAGCATTTTAGAAGGCTTATTTCTTCATTTTAAGCTTCTCAGAACACTTTATTTCGCATAGGCATACATAGTAAACTTTAGGGTCACGCTGTGTACCCCCTAATTGACCTATAATTATTTCCTGTGGTAGGGTACACTATTACCCTGTAATATAATAGGTGGTCCAATTTAAAAATTATAGGTCAATATTAAGGTCCGATACCGTGCCGTTAGTTAGCATAGAAAAATGTCTTTGAATTTTTAAAGCATTTTAGAACGCTTATTTCCTCATTTTAAGCTTCTCAGAACACTTTATTTCGCATAGGCATACATAGTAAACTTTAGGGTCACACTGCGTACCCCCTAATTGACCTATAATTATTTCCTGTGGTAGGGTACACTATAACCCTGTAATATAATACGTGGTCCAATTTAAAAATTATAGGTCAATATTAAGGTCCGATACCGTGCCGTTAGTTAACATAGAAAAGTATCTTCGTATTTTCTTGTTTTAATGCACTATTTAAAACATACATAGTGTACCCCCTAATTGACCTATAATTATTTCCTGTTGTAGGGTACACTATTACCCTGTAATATAATACCTGGTCCAATTGAAATATTATGGTTCCATATTAAGGTCTGATATCGCGCCTTGCGTTAGTTAACCATTGAAAGATGTCTTTGAATTTTTAAAGCATTTTAGAACGCTTATTTCTTCATTTTAAGCTTCTCAGAACACTCTATTTCGCATAGGCATACATAGTAAATTTTAGGGTCATGCTGTGTACCACCTAATTGACCTATAATTATTTCCTGTGGTAAGGTACACTATTACCCTGTAGAATAATACGTGGTACAATTTAAAAATTATAGGTCAATATTAAGCTCCGATACCGTGCCGTTAGTTAACATAGAAAAGTGTCTTCGTATTTCCTTGTTTTAATGCACTATTTAAAATATACATAGTGTACCCCCTAATTGACCTATAATTATTTCCTGTGGTAGGGTGCACTATTACCCTGTAATATAATACCTGGTCCAATTTAAATATTATGGGTCAATATTAAGGTCTGATATTGCGCCTTGCGCTAGTTAACCATTGAAAGATGTCTTTGAATTTTTAAAGCATTTTAGAACGCTTATTTCTTCATTTTAAGCTTCTCAGAACACTTTATTTCGCATAGGCATACATAGTAAAATTTAGGGTCACGCTGTGTACCCCCTAAATGACCTATAATTATTTCCTGTGGTAGGGCACACTATTACCCTGTAATATAATACGTGGTCCAATTTAAAAATTATAGGTCAATATTAAGGTCCGATACCGTGCCGTTAGTTAACATAGAAAAATGTCTTTGAATTTTTAAAGCATTTTAGAACGCTTATTTCCTCATTTTAAGCTTCTCAGAACACTTTATTTCGCATAGGCATACATAGTAAACTTTAGGGTCACTCTGCGTACCCCCTAATTGACCTATAATTATTTCCTGTGATAGGGTACACTATAACCCTGTAATATAATACGTGGTCCAATTTACAAATTATAGGTCAATACTAAGGTCCGATACCGTGCCGTTAGTTAACATAGAAAAGTGTCTTCGTATTTCCTTGTTTTAATGCACTATTTAAAATATAAATAGTGTACCCCCTAATTGACCTATAATTATTTCCTGTGGTAGGGTACACTATTACCCTGTAATACAATACCTTGTTCAATTTAAATATTATGGGTCAATATTAAGGTTTGATATTGCGCCTTGCGTTAGTTAACCATTGAAAGATGTCTTTGAATTTTTAAAGCATTTTAGAAGGCTTATTTCTTCATTTTAAGCTTCTCAGAACACTTTATTTCGCATAGGCATACATAGTAAACTTTAGGGTCACGCTGTGTACCCCCTAATTGACCTATAATTATTTCCTGTGGTAGGGTACACTATTACCCTGTAATATAATAGGTGGTCCAATTTAAAAATTATAGGTCAATATTAAGGTCCGATACCGTGCCGTTAGTTAGCATAGAAAAATGTCTTTGAATTTTTAAAGCATTTTAGAACGCTTATTTCCTCATTTTAAGCTTCTCAGAACACTTTATTTCGCATAGGCATACATAGTAAACTTTAGGGTCACACTGCGTACCCCCTAATTGACCTATAATTATTTCCTGTGGTAGGGTACACTATAACCCTGTAATATAATACGTGGTCCAATTTAAAAATTATAGGTCAATATTAAGGTCCGATACCGTGCCGTTAGTTAACATAGAAAAGTATCTTCGTATTTTCTTGTTTTAATGCACTATTTAAAACATACATAGTGTACCCCCTAATTGACCTATAATTATTTCCTGTTGTAGGGTACACTATTACCCTGTAATATAATACCTGGTCCAATTGAAATATTATGGTTCCATATTAAGGTCTGATATCGCGCCTTGCGTTAGTTAACCATTGAAAGATGTCTTTGAATTTTTAAAGCATTTTAGAACGCTTATTTCTTCATTTTAAGCTTCTCAGAACACTCTATTTCGCATAGGCATACATAGTAAATTTTAGGGTCATGCTGTGTACCACCTAATTGACCTATAATTATTTCCTGTGGTAAGGTACACTATTACCCTGTAGAATAATACGTGGTACAATTTAAAAATTATAGGTCAATATTAAGCTCCGATACCGTGCCGTTAGTTAACATAGAAAAGTGTCTTCGTATTTCCTTGTTTTAATGCACTATTTAAAATATACATAGTGTACCCCCTAATTGACCTATAATTATTTCCTGTGGTAGGGTGCACTATTACCCTGTAATATAATACCTGGTCCAATTTAAATATTATGGGTCAATATTAAGGTCTGATATTGCGCCTTGCGCTAGTTAACCATTGAAAGATGTCTTTGAATTTTTAAAGCATTTTAGAACGCTTATTTCTTCATTTTAAGCTTCTCAGAACACTTTATTTCGCATAGGCATACATAGTAAAATTTAGGGTCACGCTGTGTACCCCCTAAATGACCTATAATTATTTCCTGTGGTAGGGCACACTATTACCCTGTAATATAATACGTGGTCCAATTTAAAAATTATAGGTCAATATTAAGGTCCGATACCGTGCCGTTAGTTAACATAGAAAAATGTCTTTGAATTTTTAAAGCATTTTAGAACGCTTATTTCCTCATTTTAAGCTTCTCAGAACACTTTATTTCGCATAGGCATACATAGTAAACTTTAGGGTCACTCTGTGTACCCCCTAATTGACCTATAATTATTTCCTGTAGTAGGGTACACTATAACCCTGTAATATAATACGTGGTCCAGTTTAAAAATTATAGGTCAATATTAAGGTCCGATACCGTGCCGTTAGTTAACATAGAAAAGTGTCTTCGTATTTCCTTGTTTTAATGCACTATTTAAAATATACATAGTGTATCCCCTAATTGACCTATAATTATTTCCTGTGGTAGGGTACACTATTACCCTGTAATATAATACCTGGTCCAATTGAAATATTATGGTTCCATATTAAGGTCTGATATCGCGCCTTGCGTTAGTTAACCATTGAAAGATGTCTTTGAATTTTTAAAGCATTTTAGAACGCTTATTTCTTCATTTTAAGCTTCTCAGAACACTCTATTTCGCATAGGCATACATAGTAAATTTTAGGGTCATGCTGTGTACCACCTAATTGACCTATAATTATTTCCTGTGGTAAGGTACACTATTACCCTGTAATATAATACGTGGTACAATTTAAAAATTATAGGTCAATATTAAGCTCCGATACCGTGCCGTTAGTTAACATAGAAAAGTGTCTTCGTATTTCCTTGTTTTAATGCACTATTTAAAATATACATAGTGTACCCCCTAATTGACCTATTATTATTTCCTGTGGTAGGGTGCACTATTACCCTGTAATATAATACCTGGTCCAATTTAAATATTATGGGTCAATATTAAGGTCTGATATTGCGCCTTGCGCTAGTTAACCATTGAAAGATGTCTTTGAATTTTTAAAGCATTTTAGAAAGCTTATTTCTTCATTTTAAGCTTCTCAGAACACTCTATTTCGCATAAGCATACATAGTAAAATTTAGGGTCACGCTGTGTACCCCCTAAATGACCTATAATTATTTCCTGTGGTAGGGTACACTATTACCCTGTAATATAATACGTGGTCCAATTTAAAAATTATAGGTCAATATTAAGGTCCGATACCGTGCTGTTAGTTAACATTGAAAAATGTCTTTGAATTTTTAAAGCATTTTAGAACGCTTATTTCCTCATTTTAAGCTTCTCAGAACACTTTATTTCGCATAGGCATACATAGTAAACTTTAGGGTCACGCTGTGTACCCCCTAATTGACCTATAATTATTTCTTGTGGTAGGATACACTATAACCCTGCAATATAATACGTGGTCCAATTTAAAAATTATAGGTCAATATTAAGGTCAGATACCGTGCCGTTAGTTAACATAGAAAAGTGTCTTCGAATTTCCTTGTTTTAATGCACTATTTAAAATATACATAGTGTACCCCCTAATTGACCTATAATTATTTCCTGTGGTAGGGTACACTATTACCCTCAGATATAATACCTGGTTCAAGTTAAATATTATGGGTCAATATTAAGGTCTGATATTGCGCCTTGCGTTAGTTAACCATTGAAAGATGTCTTTGAATTTTTAAAGCATTTTAGAACGCTTATTTCTTCATTTTAAGCATCTCAGAACACTCTATTTCGCATAGGCATACATAGTAAACTTTAGGGTCACGCTGTGTACCCCCTAATTGACCTATAATTATTTCCTGTTGTAGGGTACACTATTACCCTGTAATATAATAGGTGGTCCAATTTAAAAATTATAGGTCAATATTAAGGTCCGATACCGTGCCGTTAGTTAGCATAGAAAAATGTCTTTGAATTTTTGAAGCATTTTAGAACGCTTATTTCCTCATTTTAAGCTTCTCAGAACACGTCATTTCGCATAGGCATACATAGAAAACTTTAGGGTCACTGTGCGTACCCCCTAATTGACCTATAATTATTTCCTGTGGTAGGGTACACTATAACCCTGTAATATAATACGTGGTCCAATTTAAAAATTATAGGTCAATATTAAGGTCCGATACCGTGCCGTTAGTTAACATAGAAAAGTGTCTTCGTATTTTCTTGTTTTAATGCACTATTTAAAACATACATAGTGTACCCCCTAATTGACCTATAATTATTTCCTGTTGTAGGGTACACTATTACCCTGTAATATAATACCTGGTCCAATTGAAATATTATGGTTCCATATTAAGGTCTGATATCGCGCCTTGCGTTAGTTAACCATTGAAAGATGTCTTTGAATTTTTAAAGCATTTTAGAACGCTTATTTCTTCATTTTAAGCTTCTCAGAACACTCTATTTCGCATAGGCATACATAGTAAATTTTAGGGTCATGCTGTGTACCACCTAATTGACCTATAATTATTTCCTGTGGTAAGGTACACTATTACCCTGTAATATAATACGTGGTACAATTTAAAAATTATAGGTCAATATTAAGGTCCGATACCGTGCCGTTAGTTAACATAGAAAAATGTCTTTGAATTTTTAAAGCATTTTAGAACGCTTATTTCCTCATTTTAAGCTTCTCAGAACACTTTATTTCGCTTAGGCATACATAGTAAACTTTATGGTCACTCTGTGTACCCCCTAATTGACCTATAATTATTTCCTGTGGTAGGGTACACTATAACCCTGTAATATAATACGTGGTCCAGTTTAAAAATTATAGGTCAATATTAAGGTCCGATACCGTGCCGTTAGTTAACATAGAAAAGTGTCTTCGTATTTCCTTGTTTTAATGCACTATTTAAAATATACATAGTGTATCCCCTAATTGACCTATAATTATTTCCTGTGGTAGGGTACACTATTACCCTGTAATATAATACCTGGTCCAATTTAAATATTATGGGTCAATATTAAGGTCTGATATTGCGCCTTGCGTTAGTTAACCATTGAAAGATGTCTTTGAATTTTTAAAGCATTTTAGAACGCTTATTTCTTCATTTTAAGCATCTCAGAACACTCTATTTCGCATAGGCATATATAGTAAACTTTAGGGTCACTCTGTGTACCCCCTAATTGACCTATAATTATTTCCTGTGGTAGGGTACACTATAACCCTGTAATATAATACGTGGTCAAATTTAAAAATTATAGGTCAATATTAAGGTCCGATACCGTGCCGTTAGTTAACATAGAAAAGTGTCTTCGTATTTCCTTGTTTTAATGCACTATTTAAAATATACATAGTGTACCCCCTAATTGACCTATAATTATTTCCTGTGGAAGGGTACACTATTACCCTGTAATATAATACCTGGTCCAATTTAAATATTATGGGTCAATATTAAGGTCTGATATTGCGCCTTGCGTTAGTTAACCATTGAAAGATGTCTTTGAATTTTTAAAGCATTTTTGAACGCTTATTTCTTCATTTTAAGCATCTCAGAACACTCAATTTCGCATAGGCATACATAGTAAAATTTAGGGTCACGCTGTGTACCCCCTAAATGACCTATAAATATTTCCTGTGGTAGGGTACACTATTACCCTGTAATATAATACGTGGTCCAATTTAAAAATTATAGGTCAATATTAAGGTCCGATACCGTGCCGTTAGTTAACATAGAAAAATGTCTTTGAATTTTTAAAGCATTTTAGAATGATTATTTCCTCATTTTAAGCTTCTCAGAACACTTTATTTCGCATAGGCATACATAGTAAAATTTAGGGTCACGCTGTGTACCCCCTAAATAACCTATAATTAATTCCTGTGGTAGGGTACACTATTACCCTGTAATATAATACGTGGTCCAATGTAAAAATTATAGGTCAATATTAAGTTCCGATACCGTGCTGTTAGTTAACATTGAAAAATGTCGTCGTATTTCCTTGTTTTAATGCACTATTTAAAATATACATAGTGTACCCCCTAATTGACCTATAATTATTTCCTGTGGTAGGGTACACTATTACCCTGTAATACAATACCTTGTTCAATTTAAATATTATGGGTCAATATTAAGGTTTGATATTGCGCCTTGCGTTAGTTAACCATTGAAAGATGTCTTTGAATTTTTAAAGCATTTTAGAACGCTTATTTCTTCATTTTAAGCTTCTCAGAACACTTTATTTCGCATAGGCATACATAGTAAACTTTAGGGTCACGCTGTGTACCCCCTAATTGACCTATAATTATTTCCTGTGGTAGGGTACACTATTACCCTGTAATATAATAGGTGGTCCAATTTAAAAATTATAGGTCAATATTAAGGTCCGATACCGTGCCGTTAGTTAGCATAGAAAAATGTCTTTGAATTTTTAAAGCATTTTAGAACGCTTATTTCCTCATTTTAAGCTTCTCAGAACACTTTATTTCGCATAGGCATACATAGTAAACTTTAGGGTCACTCTGCGTACCCCCTAATTGACCTATAATTATTTCCTGTGATAGGGTACACTATAACCCTGTAATATAATACGTGGTCCAATTTACAAATTATAGGTCAATATTAAGGTCCGATACCGTGCCGTTAGTTAACATAGAAAAGTGTCTTCGTATTTCCTTGTTTTAATGCACTATTTAAAATATAAATAGTGTACCCCCTAATTGACCTATAATTATTTCCTGTGGTAGGGTACACTATTACCCTGTAATACAATACCTTGTTCAATTTAAATATTATGGGTCAATATTAAGGTTTGATATTGCGCCTTGCGTTAGTTAACCATTGAAAGATGTCTTTGAATTTTTAAAGCATTTTAGAACGCTTATTTCTTCATTTTAAGCTTCTCAGAACACTTTATTTCGCATAGGCATACATAGTAAACTTTAGGGTCACGCTGTGTACCCCCTAATTGACCTATAATTATTTCCTGTGGTTGGGTACACTATTACCCTGTAATATAATAGGTGGTCCAATTTAAAAATTATAGGTCAATATTAAGGTCCGATACCGTGCCGTTAGTTAGCATAGAAAAATGTCTTTGAATTTTTAAAGCATTTTAGAACGCTTATTTCCTCATTTTAAGCTTCTCAGAACACTTTATTTCGCATAGGCATACATAGTAAATTTTAGGGTCACTCTGCGTACCCCCTAATTGACCTATAATTATTTCCTGTGGTAGGGTACACTATAACCCTGTAATATAATACGTGGTCCAATTTACAAATTATAGGTCAATATTAAGGTCCGATACCGTGCCGTTAGTTAACATAGAAAAGTGTCTTCGTATTTCCTTGTTTTAATGCACTATTTAAAATATACATAGTGTACCCCCTAATTGACCTATAATTATTTCCTGTGGTAGGGTACACTATTACCCTGTAATATAATACCTGGTCCAATTTAAATATTATGGGTCAATATTAAGGTCTGATATTGCGCCTTGCGTTAGTTAACCATTGAAAGATGTCTTTGAATTTTTAAAGCATTTTTGAACTCTTATTTCTTAATTTTAAGCATCTCAGAACACTCTATTTCGCATAGGCATACATAGTAAAATTTAAGGTCACGCTGTGTACCCCCTAAATGACCTATAATTATTTCCTGTGGTAGGGTACACTATTTCCCTGTAATATAATACGTGGTCCAATTTAAAAATTATAGGTCAATATTAAGGTCCGATACCGTGCCGTTAGTTAACATAGAAAAATGTCTTTGAATTTTTAAAGCATTTTAGAACGCTTATTTCCTCATTTTAAGCTTCTCAGAACACTTTATTTCGCATAGGCATACATAGTAAACTTTAGGGTCACTCTGTGTACCCCCTAATTGACCTATAATTATTTCCTGTGGTAGGGTACACTATAACCCTGTAATATAATACGTGGTCCAATTTAAAAATTATACGTCAATATTAAGGTCCGATACCGTGCCGTTAGTTAACATAGAAAAGTGTCTTCGTATTTTCTTGTTTTAATGCACTATTTAAAACATACATAGTGTACCCCCTAATTGACCTATAATTATTTCCTGTTGTAGGGTACACTATTACCCTGTAATATAATACCTGGTCCAATTGAAATATTATGGTTCCATATTAAGGTCTGATATCGCGCCTTGCGTTAGTTAACCATTGAAATATGTCTTTGAATTTTTAAAGCATTTTAGAACGCTTATTTCTTCATTTTAAGCTTCTCAGAACACTCTATTTCGCATAGGCATACATAGTAAATTTTAGGGTCATGCTGTGTACCACCTAATTGACCTATAATTATTTCCTGTGGTAAGGTACACTATTACCCTGTAATATAATACGTGGTACAATTTAAAAATTATAGGTCAATATTAAGGTCCGATACCGTGCCGTTAGTTAACATAGAAAAGTGTCTTCGTATTTCCTTGTTTTAATGCACTATTTAAAATATACATAGTGTACCCCCTAATTGACCTATAATTATTTCCTGTGGTAGGGTGCACTATTACCCTGTAATATAATACCTGGTCCAATTTAAATATTATGGGTCAATATTAAGGTCTGATATTGCGCCTTGCGCTAGTTAACCATTGAAAGATGTCTTTGAATTTTTAAAGCATTTTAGAACGCTTATTTCTTCATTTTAAGCTTCTCAGAACACTTTATTTCGCATAGGCATACATAGTAAAATTTAGGGTCACGCTGTGTACCCCCTAAATGACCTATAATTATTTCCTGTGGTAGGGCACACTATTACCCTGTAATATAATAGGTGGTCCAATTTAAAAATTATAGGTCAATATTAAGGTCCGATACCGTGCCGTTAGTTAACATAGAAAAATGTCTTTGAATTTTTAAAGCATTTTAGAACGCTTATTTCCTCATTTTAAGCTTCTCAGAACACTTTATTTCGCATAGGCATACATAGTAAACTTTAGGGTCACTCTGTGTACCCCCTAATTGACCTATAATTATTTCCTGTGGTAGGGTACACTATAACCCTGTAATATAATACGTGGTCCAGTTTAAGAATTATAGGTCAATATTAAGGTCCGATACCGTGCCGTTAGTTAACATAGAAAAGTGTCTTCGTATTTCCTTGTTTTAATGCACTATTTAAAATATACATAGTGTATCCCCTAATTGACCTATAATTATTTCCTGTGGTAGGGTACACTATTACCCTGTAATATAATACCTGGTCCAATTGAAATATTATGGTTCCATATTAAGGTCTGATATCGCGCCTTGCGTTAGTTAACCATTGAAAGATGTCTTTGAATTTTTAAAGCATTTTAGAACGCTTATTTCTTCATTTTAAGCTTCTCAGAACACTCTATTTCGCATAGGCATACATAGTAAATTTTAGGGTCATGCTGTGTACCACCTAATTGACCTATAATTATTTCCTGTGGTAGGGTACACTATTACCCTGTAATATAATACGTGGTACAATTTAAAAATTATAGGTCAATATTAAGGTCCGATACCGTGCCGTTAGTTAACATAGAAAAGTGTCTTCGTATTTCCTTGTTTTAATGCACTAATTAAAATATACATAGTGTACCCCCTAATTGACCTATAATTATTTCCTGTGGTAGGGTGCACTAATACCCTGTAATATAATACCTGGTCCAATTTAAATATTATGGGTCAATATTAAGGTCTGATATTGCGCCTTGCGCTAGTTAACCATTGAAAGATGTCTTTGAATTTTTAAAGCATTTTAGAGCGCTTATTTCTTCATTTTAAGCTTCTCAGAACACTCTATTTCGCATAAGCATACATAGTAAAATTTAGGGTCACGCTGTGTACCCCCTAAATGACCTATAATTGTTTCCTGTGGTAGGGTACACTATTACCCTGTAATATAATACGTGGTCCAATTTAAAAATTATAGGTCAATATTAAGGTCCGATACCGTGCCGTTAGTTAACATTGAAAAATGTCTTTGAATTTTTAAAGCATTTTAGAACGCTTATTTCCTCATTTTAAGCTTCTCAGAACACTTTATTTCGCATAGGCATACATAGTAAACTTTAGGGTCACGCTGTGTACCCCCTAATTGACCTATAATTATTTCCTGCGGTAGGATACACTATAACCCTGTAATATAATACGTGGTCCAATTTAAAAATTATAGGTCAATATTAAGGTCAGATACCGTGCCGTTAGTTAACATAGAAAAGTGTCTTCGAATTTCCTTGTTTTAATGCACTATTTAAAATATACATAGTGTACCCCCTAATTGACCTATAATTATTTCCTGTGGTAGGGTACACTATTACCCTCAGATATAATACCTGGTTCAAGTTAAATATTATGGGTCAATATTAAGGTCTGATATTGCGCCTTGCGTTAGTTAACCATTGAAAGATGTCTTTGAATTTTTAAAGCATTTTAGAACGCTTATTTCTTCATTTTAAGCTTCTCAGAACACTTCATTTCGCATAGGCATACATAGAAAACTTTAGGGTCACTCTGCGTACCCCCTAATTGACCTATAATTATTTCCTGTGGTAGGGTACACTATAACCCTGTAATATAATACGTGGTCCAATTTAAAAATTATAGGTCAATATTAAGGTCCGATACCGTGCCGTTAGTTAACATAGAAAAGTGTCTTCGTATTTTCTTGTTTTAATGCACTATTTAAAACATACATAGTGTACCCCCTAATTGACCTATAATTATTTCCTGTTGTAGGGTACACTATTACCCTGTAATATAATACCTGGTCCAATTGAAATATTATGGTTCCATATTAAGGTCTGATATCGCGCCTTGCGTTAGTTAACCATTGAAAGATGTCTTTGAATTTTTAAAGCATTTTAGAACGCTTATTTCTTCATTTTAAGCTTCTCAGAACACTCTATTTCGCATAGGCATACATAGTAAATTTTAGGGTCATGCTGTGTACCACCTAATTGACCTATAATTATTTCCTGTGGTAAGGTACACTATTACCCTGTAATATAATACGTGGTACAATTTAAAAATTATAGGTCAATATTAAGGTCCGATACCGTGCCGTTAGTTAACATAGAAAAGTGTCTTCGTATTTCCTTGTTTTAATGCACTATTTAAAATATACATAGTGTACCCCCTAATTGACCTATAATTATTTCCTGTGGTAGGGTGCACTATTACCCTGTAATATAATACCTGGTCCAATTTAAATATTATGGGTCAATATTAAGGTCTGATATTGCGCCTTGCGCTAGTTAACCATTGAAAGATGTCTTTGAATTTTTAAAGCATTTTAGAACGCTTATTTCTTCATTTTAAGCTTCTCAGAACACTTTATTTCGCATAGGCATACATAGTAAAATTTAGGGTCACGCTGTGTACCCCCTAAATGACCTATAATTATTTCCTGTGGTAGGGTACACTATTACCCTGTAATATAATAGGTGGTCCAATTTAAAAATTATAGGTCAATATTAAGGTCCGATACCGTGCCGTTAGTTAGCATAGAAAAATGTCTTTGAATTTTAAAAGCATTTTAGAACGCTTATTTCCTCATTTTAAGCTTCTCAGAACACTTTATTTCGCATAGTCATACATAGTAAACTTTAGGGTCACACTGTGTACCCCCTAATTGACCTATAATTATTTCCTGTGGTAGGGTTCACTATTACCCTGTAATATAATACCTGGTTCAATTTAAATATTATGGGTCAATATTAAGGTCTGATATTGCGCCTTGCGTTAGTTAACCATTGGAAGATGTCTTTGAATTTTTAAAGCATTTTAGAACGCTTATTTCTTCTTTTTAAGCATCTCAGAACACTCTATTTCGCATAGGCATACATAGTAAAATTTAGGGTCACGCTGTGTACCCCCTAAATGACCTATAATTATTTCCTGTGGTAGGGTACACTATTACCCTGTAATATAATACGTGGTCCAATTTAAAAATTATAGGTCAATATTAAGGTCCGATACCGTGCCGTTAGTTAACATAGAAAAATGTCTTTGAATTTTTAAAGCATTTTAGAACGCTTATTTCCTCATTTTAAGCTTCTCAGAACACTTTATTTCGCATAGGCATACATAGTAAACTTTAGGGTCACGCTGTGTACCCCCTAATTGACCTATAATTATTTCCTTTGGTAGGGTACACTATTACCCTGTAATATAATACCTGGTCCAATTTAAATTTTATGGGTCAATATTAAGGTCTGATATTGCGCCTTGCGTTAGTTAACCATTGAAAGATGTCTTTGAATTTTTAAAGCATTTTAGACCGCTTATTTCTTCATTTTAAGCTTCTCAGAACACTCTATTTCGCATAGGCATACATAGTAAAATTTAGGGTCACGCTGTGTACCCCCTAAATGACCTATAATTATTTCCTGTGGTAGGGTACACTATTACCCTGTAATATAATACGTGGTCCAATTTAAAAATTATAGGTCAATATTAAGTTCCGATACCGTGCCGTTAGTTAACATTGAAAAATGTCTTCGTATTTCCTTGTTTTAATGCACTATTTAAAATATACATAGTGTACCCCCTAATTGACCTATAATTATTTCCTGTGGTAGGGTACACTATTACCCTGTAATACAATACCTTGTTCAATTTAAATATTATGGGTCAATATTAAGGTTTGATATTGCGCCTTGCGTAAGTTAACCATTGAAAGATGTCTTTGAATTTTTAAAGCATTTTAGAACGCTTATTTCTTCATTTTAAGCTTCTCAGAACACTTTATTTCGCATAGGCATACATAGTAAACTTTAGGGTCACGCTGTGTACCCCCTAATTGACCTATAATTATTTCCTGTGGTAGGGTACACTATTACCCTGTAATATAATAGGTGGTCCAATTTAAAAATTATAGGTCAATATTAAGGTCCGATACCGTGCCGTTAGTTAGCATAGAAAAATGTCTTTGAATTTTAAAAGCATTTTAGAACGCTTATTTCCTCATTTTAAGCTTCTCAGAACACTTTATTTCGCATAGGCATACATAGTAAACTTTAGGGTCACACTGTGTACCCCCTAATTGACCTATAATTATTTCCTTTGGAAGGGTACACTATTACCCTGTAATATAATACCTGGTCCAATTTAAATATTATGGGTCAATATTAAGGTCTGATATTGCGCCTTGCGTTATTTAACCATTGAAAGATGTCTTTGAATTTTTAAAGCATTTTAGAACGCTTATTTCTTCATTTTAAGCTTCTCAGAACACTCTATTTCCCATAGGCATACATAGTAAAATTTAGGGTCACGCTGTGTACCCCCTAAATGACCTATAATTATTTCCTGTGGTAGGGTACACTATTACCCTGTAATATAATACGTGGTCCAATTGAAAAATTATAGGTCAATATTAAGTTCCGATACCGTGCCGTTAGTTAACATTGAAAAATGTCTTCGTATTTCCTTGTTTTAATGCACTATTTAAAATACACATAGTGTACCCCCTAATTGACCTATAATTATTTCCTGTGGTAGGGTACACTATTACCCTGTAATACAATACCTGGTTCAATTTAAATATTATGGGTCAATATTAAGGTTTGATATTGCGCCTTGCGTTAGTTAACCATTGAAAGATGTCTTTGAATTTTTAAAGCATTTTAGAACGCTTATTTCTTCATTTTAAGCTTCTCAGAACACTTTATTTCGCATAGGCATACATAGTAAACTTTAGGGTCACGCTGTGTACCTTCTAATTGACCTATAATTATTTCCTGTGGTAGGGTACACTATTACCCTGTAATATAATAGGTGGTCCAATTTAAAAATTATAGGTCAATATTAAGGTCCGATACCGTGCCGTTAGTTAGCATAGAAAAATGTCTTTGAATTTTTAAAGCATTTTAGAACGCTTATTTCCTCATTTTAAGCTTCTCAGAACACTTTATTTCGCATAGGCATACATAGTAAACTTTAGGGTCACTCTGCGTACCCCCTAATTGACCTATAATTATTTCCTGTGGTAGGGTACACTATAACCCTGTAATATAATACGTGGTCCAATTTAAAAATTATAGGTCAATATTAATTTCCGATACCGTGCCGTTAGTTAACATAGAAAAGTGTCTTCGTATTTCCTTGTTTTAATGCACTATTTAAAATATACATAGTGTACCCCCTAATTGACCTATAATTATTTCCTGTGGTAGGGTACACTATTACCCTGTAATATAATACCTGGTCCAATTTAAATATTATGGGTCAATATTAAGGTCTGATATTGCGCCTTGCGTTAGTTAACCATTGAAAGATGTCTTTGAATTTTTAAAGCATTTTTGAACGCTTATTTCTTCATTTTAAGCATCTCAGAACACTCTATTTCGCATAGGCATACATAGTAAAATTTAGGGTCACGCTGTGTACCCCCTAAATGACCTATAATTATTTCCTGTGGTAGGGTACATTATTACCCTGTAATATAATACGTTGTCCAATTTAAAAATTATAGGTCAATATTAAGGTCCGATACCGTGCCGTTAGTTAGCATAGAAAAATGTCTTTGAATTTTTAAAGCATTTTAGAACGCTTATTTCCTCATTTTAAGCTTCTCAGAACACTTTATTTCGCATAGGCATACATAGTAAACTTTAGGGTCACTCTGCGTACCCCCTAATTGACCTATAATTATTTCCTGTGGTAGGGTACACTATAACCCTGTAATATAATACGTGGTCCAATTTAAAAATTATAGATCAATATTAAGGTCCGATACCGTGCCGTTAGTTAACATAGAAAAGTGTCTTCGTATTTCCTTGTTTTAATGCACTATTTAAAATATACATAGTGTACCCCCTAATTGACCTATAATTATTTCCTGTTTAAGGGTACACTATTACCCTGTAATATAATACCTGGTCCAATTTAAATATTATGGGTCAATATTAAGGTCTGGTATTGCGCCTTGCGTTAGTTAACCATTGAAAGATGTCTTTGAATTTTTAAAGCATTTTAGAACGCTTATTTCTTCATTTTAAGCATCTCAGAACACTCTATTTCGCATAGGCATGCATAGTAAAATTTAGGGTCACGCTGTGTACCCCCTAAATGACCTATAATTATTTCCTGTGGTAGGGTACATTATTACCCTGTAATATAATACGTGGTCCAATTTAAAAATTATAGGTCAATATTAAGGTCCGATACCGTGCCGTTAGTTAACATAGAAAAATGTCTTTGAATTTTTAAAGCATTTTAGAACGCTTATTTCCTCATTTTAAGCTTCTCAGAACACTTTATTTCGCATAGGCATACATAGTAAAATTTAGGGTCACGCTGTGTACCCCCTAAATGACCTATAATTAATTCCTGTGGTAGGGTACACTATTACCCTGTAATATAATACGTGGTCCAATGTAAAAATTATAGGTCAATATTAAGTTCCGATACCGTGCCGTTAGTTAACATTGAAAAATGTCTTCGTATTTCCTTGTTTTAATGCACTATTTAAAATATACATAGTGTACCCCCTAATTGACCTATAATTATTTCCTGTGGTAGGGTACACTATTACCCTGTAATACAATACCTTGTTCAATTTAAATATTATGGGTCAATATTAAGGTTTGATATTGCGCCTTGCGTTAGTTAACCATTGAAAGATGTCTTTGAATTTTTAAAGCATTTTAGAACGCTTATTTCTTCATTTTAAGCTTCTCAGAACACTTTATTTCGCATAGGCATACATAGTAAACTTTAGGGTCACGCTGTGTACCCCCTAATTGACCTATAATTATTTCCTGTGGTAGGGTACACTATTACCCTGTAATATAATAGGTGGTCCAATTTAAAAATTATAGGTCAATATTAAGGTCCGATACCGTGCCGTTAGTTAGCATAGAAAAATGTCTTTGAATTTTAAAAGCATTTTAGAACGCTTATTTCCTCATTTTAAGCTTCTCAGAACACTTTATTTCGCATAGGCATACATAGTAAACTTTAGGGTCACACTGTGTACCCCCTAATTGACCTATAATTATTTCCTGTGGTAGGGTACACTATTACCCTGTAATATAATACGTGGTCCAATTTAAAAATTATGGGTCAATATTAAGGTCCGATACCGTGCCGTTAGTTAACATAGAAAAGTGTCTTCGTATTTCCTTGTTTTAATGCACAATTTAAAATATACATAGTGTACCCCCTAAATAACCTATAATTAATTCCTGTGGTAGGGTACACTATTACCCTGTAATATAATACGTGGTCCAATGTAAAAATTATAGGTCAATATTAAGTTCCGATACCGTGCTGTTAGTTAACATTGAAAAATGTCGTCGTATTTCCTTGTTTTAATGCACTATTTAAAATATACATAGTGTACCCCCTAATTGACCTATAATTATTTCCTGTGGTAGGGTACACTATTACCCTGTAATACAATACCTTGTTCAATTTAAATATTATGGGTCAATATTAAGGTTTGATATTGCGCCTTGCGTTAGTTAACCATTGAAAGATGTCTTTGAATTTTTAAAGCATTTTAGAACGCTTATTTCTTCATTTTAAGCTTCTCAGAACACTTTATTTCGCATAGGCATACATAGTAAACTTTAGGGTCACGCTGTGTACCCCCTAATTGACCTATAATTATTTCCTGTGGTAGGGTACACTATTACCCTGTAATATAATAGGTGGTCCAATTTAAAAATTATAGGTCAATATTAAGGTCCGATACCGTGCCGTTAGTTAGCATAGAAAAATGTCTTTGAATTTTTAAAGCATTTTAGAACGCTTATTTCCTCATTTTAAGCTTCTCAGAACACTTTATTTCGCATAGGCATACATAGTAAACTTTAGGGTCACTCTGCGTACCCCCTAATTGACCTATAATTATTTCCTGTGATAGGGTACACTATAACCCTGTAATATAATACGTGGTCCAATTTACAAATTATAGGTCAATATTAAGGTCCGATACCGTGCCGTTAGTTAACATAGAAAAGTGTCTTCGTATTTCCTTGTTTTAATGCACTATTTAAAATATAAATAGTGTACCCCCTAATTGACCTATAATTATTTCCTGTGGTAGGGTACACTATTACCCTGTAATACAATACCTTGTTCAATTTAAATATTATGGGTCAATATTAAGGTTTGATATTGCGCCTTGCGTTAGTTAACCATTGAAAGATGTCTTTGAATTTT
Source organism: Parasteatoda tepidariorum (assembly GCF_982258835.1). Classification (NCBI taxonomy): domain Eukaryota; kingdom Metazoa; phylum Arthropoda; class Arachnida; order Araneae; family Theridiidae; genus Parasteatoda; species Parasteatoda tepidariorum. Next base: position 301,982 of record NW_028257371.1, read on the forward strand.
TAAAGCATTTTAGAACGCTTATTTCTTCATTTTAAGCTTCTCAGAACACTTTATTTCGCATAGGCATACATAGTAAACTTTAGGGTCACGCTGTGTACCCCCTAATTGACCTATAATTATTTCCTGTGGTTGGGTACACTATTACCCTGTAATATAATAGGTGGTCCAATTTAAAAATTATAGGTCAATATTAAGGTCCGATACCGTGCCGTTAGTTAGCATAGAAAAATGTCTTTGAATTTTTAAAGCATTTTAGAACGCTTATTTCCTCATTTTAAGCTTCTCAGAACACTTTATTTCGCATAGGCATACATAGTAAATTTTAGGGTCACTCTGCGTACCCCCTAATTGACCTATAATTATTTCCTGTGGTAGGGTACACTATAACCCTGTAATATAATACGTGGTCCAATTTACAAATTATAGGTCAATATTAAGGTCCGATACCGTGCCGTTAGTTAACATAGAAAAGTGTCTTCGTATTTCCTTGTTTTAATGCACTATTTAAAATATACATAGTGTACCCCCTAATTGACCTATAATTATTTCCTGTGGTAGGGTACACTATTACCCTGTAATATAATACCTGGTCCAATTTAAATATTATGGGTCAATATTAAGGTCTGATATTGCGCCTTGCGTTAGTTAACCATTGAAAGATGTCTTTGAATTTTTAAAGCATTTTTGAACTCTTATTTCTTAATTTTAAGCATCTCAGAACACTCTATTTCGCATAGGCATACATAGTAAAATTTAAGGTCACGCTGTGTACCCCCTAAATGACCTATAATTATTTCCTGTGGTAGGGTACACTATTTCCCTGTAATATAATACGTGGTCCAATTTAAAAATTATAGGTCAATATTAAGGTCCGATACCGTGCCGTTAGTTAACATAGAAAAATGTCTTTGAATTTTTAAAGCATTTTAGAACGCTTATTTCCTCATTTTAAGCTTCTCAGAACACTTTATTTCGCATAGGCATACATAGTAAACTTTAGGGTCACTCTGTGTACCCCCTAATTGACCTATAATTATTTCCTGTGGTAGGGTACACTATAACCCTGTAATATAATACGTGGTCCAATTTAAAAATTATACGTCAATATTAAGGTCCGATACCGTGCCGTTAGTTAACATAGAAAAGTGTCTTCGTATTTTCTTGTTTTAATGCACTATTTAAAACATACATAGTGTACCCCCTAATTGACCTATAATTATTTCCTGTTGTAGGGTACACTATTACCCTGTAATATAATACCTGGTCCAATTGAAATATTATGGTTCCATATTAAGGTCTGATATCGCGCCTTGCGTTAGTTAACCATTGAAATATGTCTTTGAATTTTTAAAGCATTTTAGAACGCTTATTTCTTCATTTTAAGCTTCTCAGAACACTCTATTTCGCATAGGCATACATAGTAAATTTTAGGGTCATGCTGTGTACCACCTAATTGACCTATAATTATTTCCTGTGGTAAGGTACACTATTACCCTGTAATATAATACGTGGTACAATTTAAAAATTATAGGTCAATATTAAGGTCCGATACCGTGCCGTTAGTTAACATAGAAAAGTGTCTTCGTATTTCCTTGTTTTAATGCACTATTTAAAATATACATAGTGTACCCCCTAATTGACCTATAATTATTTCCTGTGGTAGGGTGCACTATTACCCTGTAATATAATACCTGGTCCAATTTAAATATTATGGGTCAATATTAAGGTCTGATATTGCGCCTTGCGCTAGTTAACCATTGAAAGATGTCTTTGAATTTTTAAAGCATTTTAGAACGCTTATTTCTTCATTTTAAGCTTCTCAGAACACTTTATTTCGCATAGGCATACATAGTAAAATTTAGGGTCACGCTGTGTACCCCCTAAATGACCTATAATTATTTCCTGTGGTAGGGCACACTATTACCCTGTAATATAATAGGTGGTCCAATTTAAAAATTATAGGTCAATATTAAGGTCCGATACCGTGCCGTTAGTTAACATAGAAAAATGTCTTTGAATTTTTAAAGCATTTTAGAACGCTTATTTCCTCATTTTAAGCTTCTCAGAACACTTTATTTCGCATAGGCATACATAGTAAACTTTAGGGTCACTCTGTGTACCCCCTAATTGACCTATAATTATTTCCTGTGGTAGGGTACACTATAACCCTGTAATATAATACGTGGTCCAGTTTAAGAATTATAGGTCAATATTAAGGTCCGATACCGTGCCGTTAGTTAACATAGAAAAGTGTCTTCGTATTTCCTTGTTTTAATGCACTATTTAAAATATACATAGTGTATCCCCTAATTGACCTATAATTATTTCCTGTGGTAGGGTACACTATTACCCTGTAATATAATACCTGGTCCAATTGAAATATTATGGTTCCATATTAAGGTCTGATATCGCGCCTTGCGTTAGTTAACCATTGAAAGATGTCTTTGAATTTTTAAAGCATTTTAGAACGCTTATTTCTTCATTTTAAGCTTCTCAGAACACTCTATTTCGCATAGGCATACATAGTAAATTTTAGGGTCATGCTGTGTACCACCTAATTGACCTATAATTATTTCCAGTGGTAGGGTACACTATTACCCTGTAATATAATACGTGGTACAATTTAAAAATTATAGGTCAATATTAAGGTCCGATACCGTGCCGTTAGTTAACATAGAAAAGTGTCTTCGTATTTCCTTGTTTTAATGCACTAATTAAAATATACATAGTGTACCCCCTAATTGACCTATAATTATTTCCTGTGGTAGGGTGCACTAATACCCTGTAATATAATACCTGGTCCAATTTAAATATTATGGGTCAATATTAAGGTCTGATATTGCGCCTTGCGCTAGTTAACCATTGAAAGATGTCTTTGAATTTTTAAAGCATTTTAGAGCGCTTATTTCTTCATTTTAAGCTTCTCAGAACACTCTATTTCGCATAAGCATACATAGTAAAATTTAGGGTCACGCTGTGTACCCCCTAAATGACCTATAATTGTTTCCTGTGGTAGGGTACACTATTACCCTGTAATATAATACGTGGTCCAATTTAAAAATTATAGGTCAATATTAAGGTCCGATACCGTGCCGTTAGTTAACATTGAAAAATGTCTTTGAATTTTTAAAGCATTTTAGAACGCTTATTTCCTCATTTTAAGCTTCTCAGAACACTTTATTTCGCATAGGCATACATAGTAAACTTTAGGGTCACGCTGTGTACCCCCTAATTGACCTATAATTATTTCCTGCGGTAGGATACACTATAACCCTGTAATATAATACGTGGTCCAATTTAAAAATTATAGGTCAATATTAAGGTCAGATACCGTGCCGTTAGTTAACATAGAAAAGTGTCTTCGAATTTCCTTGTTTTAATGCACTATTTAAAATATACATAGTGTACCCCCTAATTGACCTATAATTATTTCCTGTGGTAGGGTACACTATTACCCTCAGATATAATACCTGGTTCAAGTTAAATATTATGGGTCAATATTAAGGTCTGATATTGCGCCTTGCGTTAGTTAACCATTGAAAGATGTCTTTGAATTTTTAAAGCATTTTAGAACGCTTATTTCTTCATTTTAAGCATCTCAGAACACTCTATTTCGCATAGGCATACATAGTAAACTTTAAGGTCACGCTGTGTACCCCCTAATTGACCTATAATTATTTCCTGTTGTAGGGTACACTATTACCCTGTAATATAATAGGTGGTCCAATTTAAAAATTATAGGTCAATATTAAGGTCCGATACCGTGCCGTTAGTTAGCATAGAAAAATGTCTTTGAATTTTTAAAGCATTTTAGAACGCTTATTTCCTCATTTTAAGCTTCTCAGAACACTTCATTTCGCATAGGCATACATAGAAAACTTTAGGGTCACTCTGCGTACCCCCTAATTGACCTATAATTATTTCCTGTGGTAGGGTACACTATAACCCTGTAATATAATACGTGGTCCAATTTAAAAATTATAGGTCAATATTAAGGTCCGATACCGTGCCGTTAGTTAACATAGAAAAGTGTCTTCGTATTTTCTTGTTTTAATGCACTATTTAAAACATACATAGTGTACCCCCTAATTGACCTATAATTATTTCCTGTTGTAGGGTACACTATTACCCTGTAATATAATACCTGGTCCAATTGAAATATTATGGTTCCATATTAAGGTCTGATATCGCGCCTTGCGTTAGTTAACCATTGAAAGATGTCTTTGAATTTTTAAAGCATTTTAGAACGCTTATTTCTTCATTTTAAGCTTCTCAGAACACTCTATTTCGCATAGGCATACATAGTAAATTTTAGGGTCATGCTGTGTACCACCTAATTGACCTATAATTATTTCCTGTGGTAAGGTACACTATTACCCTGTAATATAATACGTGGTACAATTTAAAAATTATAGGTCAATATTAAGGTCCGATACCGTGCCGTTAGTTAACATAGAAAAGTGTCTTCGTATTTCCTTGTTTTAATGCACTATTTAAAATATACATAGTGTACCCCCTAATTGACCTATAATTATTTCCTGTGGTAGGGTGCACTATTACCCTGTAATATAATACCTGGTCCAATTTAAATATTATGGGTCAATATTAAGGTCTGATATTGCGCCTTGCGCTAGTTAACCATTGAAAGATGTCTTTGAATTTTTAAAGCATTTTAGAACGCTTATTTCTTCATTTTAAGCTTCTCAGAACACTTTATTTCGCATAGGCATACATAGTAAAATTTAGGGTCACGCTGTGTACCCCCTAAATGACCTATAATTATTTCCTGTGGTAGGGTACACTATTACCCTGTAATATAATAGGTGGTCCAATTTAAAAATTATAGGTCAATATTAAGGTCCGATACCGTGCCGTTAGTTAGCATAGAAAAATGTCTTTGAATTTTAAAAGCATTTTAGAACGCTTATTTCCTCATTTTAAGCTTCTCAGAACACTTTATTTCGCATAGTCATACATAGTAAACTTTAGGGTCACACTGTGTACCCCCTAATTGACCTATAATTATTTCCTGTGGTAGGGTTCACTATTACCCTGTAATATAATACCTGGTTCAATTTAAATATTATGGGTCAATATTAAGGTCTGATATTGCGCCTTGCGTTAGTTAACCATTGGAAGATGTCTTTGAATTTTTAAAGCATTTTAGAACGCTTATTTCTTCTTTTTAAGCATCTCAGAACACTCTATTTCGCATAGGCATACATAGTAAAATTTAGGGTCACGCTGTGTACCCCCTAAATGACCTATAATTATTTCCTGTGGTAGGGTACACTATTACCCTGTAATATAATACGTGGTCCAATTTAAAAATTATAGGTCAATATTAAGGTCCGATACCGTGCCGTTAGTTAACATAGAAAAATGTCTTTGAATTTTTAAAGCATTTTAGAACGCTTATTTCCTCATTTTAAGCTTCTCAGAACACTTTATTTCGCATAGGCATACATAGTAAACTTTAGGGTCACGCTGTGTACCCCCTAATTGACCTATAATTATTTCCTTTGGTAGGGTACACTATTACCCTGTAATATAATACCTGGTCCAATTTAAATTTTATGGGTCAATATTAAGGTCTGATATTGCGCCTTGCGTTAGTTAACCATTGAAAGATGTCTTTGAATTTTTAAAGCATTTTAGACCGCTTATTTCTTCATTTTAAGCTTCTCAGAACACTCTATTTCGCATAGGCATACATAGTAAAATTTAGGGTCACGCTGTGTACCCCCTAAATGACCTATAATTATTTCCTGTGGTAGGGTACACTATTACCCTGTAATATAATACGTGGTCCAATTTAAAAATTATAGGTCAATATTAAGTTCCGATACCGTGCCGTTAGTTAACATTGAAAAATGTCTTCGTATTTCCTTGTTTTAATGCACTATTTAAAATATACATAGTGTACCCCCTAATTGACCTATAATTATTTCCTGTGGTAGGGTACACTATTACCCTGTAATACAATACCTTGTTCAATTTAAATATTATGGGTCAATATTAAGGTTTGATATTGCGCCTTGCGTAAGTTAACCATTGAAAGATGTCTTTGAATTTTTAAAGCATTTTAGAACGCTTATTTCTTCATTTTAAGCTTCTCAGAACACTTTATTTCGCATAGGCATACATAGTAAACTTTAGGGTCACGCTGTGTACCCCCTAATTGACCTATAATTATTTCCTGTGGTAGGGTACACTATTACCCTGTAATATAATAGGTGGTCCAATTTAAAAATTATAGGTCAATATTAAGGTCCGATACCGTGCCGTTAGTTAGCATAGAAAAATGTCTTTGAATTTTAAAAGCATTTTAGAACGCTTATTTCCTCATTTTAAGCTTCTCAGAACACTTTATTTCGCATAGGCATACATAGTAAACTTTAGGGTCACACTGTGTACCCCCTAATTGACCTATAATTATTTCCTTTGGAAGGGTACACTATTACCCTGTAATATAATACCTGGTCCAATTTAAATATTATGGGTCAATATTAAGGTCTGATATTGCGCCTTGCGTTATTTAACCATTGAAAGATGTCTTTGAATTTTTAAAGCATTTTAGAACGCTTATTTCTTCATTTTAAGCTTCTCAGAACACTCTATTTCCCATAGGCATACATAGTAAAATTTAGGGTCACGCTGTGTACCCCCTAAATGACCTATAATTATTTCCTGTGGTAGGGTACACTATTACCCTGTAATATAATACGTGGTCCAATTGAAAAATTATAGGTCAATATTAAGTTCCGATACCGTGCCGTTAGTTAACATTGAAAAATGTCTTCGTATTTCCTTGTTTTAATGCACTATTTAAAATACACATAGTGTACCCCCTAATTGACCTATAATTATTTCCTGTGGTAGGGTACACTATTACCCTGTAATACAATACCTGGTTTAATTTAAATATTATGGGTCAATATTAAGGTTTGATATTGCGCCTTGCGTTAGTTAACCATTGAAAGATGTCTTTGAATTTTTAAAGCATTTTAGAACGCTTATTTCTTCATTTTAAGCTTCTCAGAACACTTTATTTCGCATAGGCATACATAGTAAACTTTAGGGTCACGCTGTGTACCTTCTAATTGACCTATAATTATTTCCTGTGGTAGGGTACACTATTACCCTGTAATATAATAGGTGGTCCAATTTAAAAATTATAGGTCAATATTAAGGTCCGATACCGTGCCGTTAGTTAGCATAGAAAAATGTCTTTGAATTTTTAAAGCATTTTAGAACGCTTATTTCCTCATTTTAAGCTTCTCAGAACACTTTATTTCGCATAGGCATACATAGTAAACTTTAGGGTCACTCTGCGTACCCCCTAATTGACCTATAATTATTTCCTGTGGTAGGGTACACTATAACCCTGTAATATAATACGTGGTCCAATTTAAAAATTATAGGTCAATATTAATTTCCGATACCGTGCCGTTAGTTAACATAGAAAAGTGTCTTCGTATTTCCTTGTTTTAATGCACTATTTAAAATATACATAGTGTACCCCCTAATTGACCTATAATTATTTCCTGTGGTAGGGTACACTATTACCCTGTAATATAATACCTGGTCCAATTTAAATATTATGGGTCAATATTAAGGTCTGATATTGCGCCTTGCGTTAGTTAACCATTGAAAGATGTCTTTGAATTTTTAAAGCATTTTTGAACGCTTATTTCTTCATTTTAAGCATCTCAGAACACTCTATTTCGCATAGGCATACATAGTAAAATTTAGGGTCACGCTGTGTACCCCCTAAATGACCTATAATTATTTCCTGTGGTAGGGTACATTATTACCCTGTAATATAATACGTTGTCCAATTTAAAAATTATAGGTCAATATTAAGGTCCGATACCGTGCCGTTAGTTAGCATAGAAAAATGTCTTTGAATTTTTAAAGCATTTTAGAACGCTTATTTCCTCATTTTAAGCTTCTCAGAACACTTTATTTCGCATAGGCATACATAGTAAACTTTAGGGTCACTCTGCGTACCCCCTAATTGACCTATAATTATTTCCTGTGGTAGGGTACACTATAACCCTGTAATATAATACGTGGTCCAATTTAAAAATTATAGATCAATATTAAGGTCCGATACCGTGCCGTTAGTTAACATAGAAAAGTGTCTTCGTATTTCCTTGTTTTAATGCACTATTTAAAATATACATAGTGTACCCCCTAATTGACCTATAATTATTTCCTGTTTAAGGGTACACTATTACCCTGTAATATAATACCTGGTCCAATTTAAATATTATGGGTCAATATTAAGGTCTGGTATTGCGCCTTGCGTTAGTTAACCATTGAAAGATGTCTTTGAATTTTTAAAGCATTTTAGAACGCTTATTTCTTCATTTTAAGCATCTCAGAACACTCTATTTCGCATAGGCATGCATAGTAAAATTTAGGGTCACGCTGTGTACCCCCTAAATGACCTATAATTATTTCCTGTGGTAGGGTACATTATTACCCTGTAATATAATACGTGGTCCAATTTAAAAATTATAGGTCAATATTAAGGTCCGATACCGTGCCGTTAGTTAACATAGAAAAATGTCTTTGAATTTTTAAAGCATTTTAGAACGCTTATTTCCTCATTTTAAGCTTCTCAGAACACTTTATTTCGCATAGGCATACATAGTAAAATTTAGGGTCACGCTGTGTACCCCCTAAATGACCTATAATTAATTCCTGTGGTAGGGTACACTATTACCCTGTAATATAATACGTGGTCCAATGTAAAAATTATAGGTCAATATTAAGTTCCGATACCGTGCCGTTAGTTAACATTGAAAAATGTCTTCGTATTTCCTTGTTTTAATGCACTATTTAAAATATACATAGTGTACCCCCTAATTGACCTATAATTATTTCCTGTGGTAGGGTACACTATTACCCTGTAATACAATACCTTGTTCAATTTAAATATTATGGGTCAATATTAAGGTTTGATATTGCGCCTTGCGTTAGTTAACCATTGAAAGATGTCTTTGAATTTTTAAAGCATTTTAGAACGCTTATTTCTTCATTTTAAGCTTCTCAGAACACTTTATTTCGCATAGGCATACATAGTAAACTTTAGGGTCACGCTGTGTACCCCCTAATTGACCTATAATTATTTCCTGTGGTAGGGTACACTATTACCCTGTAATATAATAGGTGGTCCAATTTAAAAATTATAGGTCAATATTAAGGTCCGATACCGTGCCGTTAGTTAGCATAGAAAAATGTCTTTGAATTTTAAAAGCATTTTAGAACGCTTATTTCCTCATTTTAAGCTTCTCAGAACACTTTATTTCGCATAGGCATACATAGTAAACTTTAGGGGTCACACTGTGTACCCCCTAATTGACCTATAATTATTTCCTGTGGTAGGGTACACTATTACCCTGTAATATAATACGTGGTCCAATTTAAAAATTATGGGTCAATATTAAGGTCCGATACCGTGCCGTTAGTTAACATAGAAAAGTGTCTTCGTATTTCCTTGTTTTAATGCACAATTTAAAATATACATAGTGTACCCCCTAATTGACCTATAATTATTTCCTGTGGTAGGGTACACTATTACCCTGTAATACAATACCTTGTTCAATTTAAATATTATGGGTCAATATTAAGGTTTGATATTGCGCCTTGCGTTAGTTAACCATTGAAAGATGTCTTTGAATTTTTAAAGCATTTTAGAACGCTTATTTCTTCATTTTAAGCTTCTCAGAACACTTTATTTCGCATAGGCATACATAGTAAACTTTAGGGTCACGCTGTGTACCCCCTAATTGACCTATAATTATTTCCTGTGGTAGGGTACACTATTACCCTGTAATATAATAGGTGGTCCAATTTAAAAATTATAGGTCAATATTAAGGTCCGATACCGTGCCGTTAGTTAGCATAGAAAAATGTCTTTGAATTTTAAAAGCATTTTAGAACGCTTATTTCCTCATTTTAAGCTTCTCAGAACACTTTATTTCGCATAGGCATACATAGTAAACTTTAGGGTCACACTGTGTACCCCCTAATTGACCTATAATTATTTCCTGTGGTAGGGTACACTATTACCCTGTAATATAATACGTGGTCCAATTTAAAAATTATGGGTCAATATTAAGGTCCGATACCGTGCCGTTAGTTAACATAGAAAAGTGTCTTCGTATTTCCTTGTTTTAATGCACAATTTAAAATATACATAGTGTACCCCCTAATTGACCTATAATTATTTCCTGTGGTAGGGTACACTATTACCCTGTAATATAATACCTGGTCCAATTTAAATATTATGGGTCAATATTAAGGTCTGATATTGCGCCTTGCGCTAGTTAACCATTGAAAGATGTCTTTGAATTTTAAAGCATTTTAGAACGCTTATTTCTTCATTTTAAGCTTCTCAGAACTCTCTATTTCGCATAAGCATACATAGTAAAATTTAGGGTCACGCTGTGTACCCCCTAAATGACCTATAAATATTTCCTGTGGTAGGGTACACTATTACCCTGTAATATAATACGTGGTCCAATTTAAAAATTATAGGTCAATATTAAGGTCCGATACCGTGCCGTTAGTTAGCATAGAAAAATGTCTTTGAATTTTTAAAGCATTTTAGAACGCTTATTTCCTCATTTTAAGCTTCTCAGAACACTTTATTTCGCATAGGCATACATAGTAAACTTTAGGGTCACTCTGCGTACCCCCTAATTGACCTATAATTATTTCCTGTGGTAGGGTACACTATAACCCTGTAATATAATACGTGGTCCAATTGAAAAATTATAGGTCAATATTAAGTTCCGATACCGTGCCGTTAGTTAACATTGAAAAATGTCTTCGTATTTCCTTGTTTTAATGCACTATTTAAAATACACATAGTGTACCCCCTAATTGACCTATAATTATTTCCTGTGGTAGGGTACACTATTACCCTGTAATACAATACCTGGTTCAATTTAAATATTATGGGTCAATATTAAGGTTTGATATTGCGCCTTGCGTTAGTTAACCATTGAAAGATGTCTTTGAATTTTTAAAGCATTTTAGAACGCTTATTTCTTCATTTTAAGCTTCTCAGAACACTTTATTTCGCATAGGCATACATAGTAAACTTTAGGGTCACGCTGTGTACCTTCTAATTGACCTATAATTATTTCCTGTGGTAGGGTACACTATTACCCTGTAATATAATAGGTGGTCCAATTTAAAAATTATAGGTCAATATTAAGGTCCGATACCGTGCCGTTAGTTAGCATAGAAAAATGTCTTTGAATTTTTAAAGCATTTTAGAACGCTTATTTCCTCATTTTAAGCTTCTCAGAACACTTTATTTCGCATAGGCATACATAGTAAACTTTAGGGTCACTCTGCGTACCCCCTAATTGACCTATAATTATTTCCTGTGGTAGGGTACACTATAACCCTGTAATATAATACGTGGTCCAATTTAAAAATTATAGGTCAATATTAATTTCCGATACCGTGCCGTTAGTTAACATAGAAAAGTGTCTTCGTATTTCCTTGTTTTAATGCACTATTTAAAATATACATAGTGTACCCCCTAATTGACCTATAATTATTTCCTGTGGTAGGGTACACTATTACCCTGTAATATAATACCTGGTCCAATTTAAATATTATGGGTCAATATTAAGGTCTGATATTGCGCCTTGCGTTAGTTAACCATTGAAAGATGTCTTTGAATTTTTAAAGCATTTTTGAACGCTTATTTCTTCATTTTAAGCATCTCAGAACACTCTATTTCGCATAGGCATACATAGTAAAATTTAGGGTCACGCTGTGTACCCCCTAAATGACCTATAATTATTTCCTGTGGTAGGGTACATTATTACCCTGTAATATAATACGTGGTCCAATTTAAAAATTATAAGTCAATATTAAGGTCCGATACCGTGCCGTTAGTTAACATAGAAAAATGTCTTTGAATTTTTAAAGCATTTTAGAACGCTTATTTCCTCATTTTAAGCTTCTCAGAACACTTTATTTCGCATAGGCATACATAGTAAAATTTAGGGTCACGCTGTGTACCCCCTAAATGACCTATAATTAATTCCTGTGGTAGGGTACACTATTACCCTGTAATATAATACGTGGTCCAATGTAAAAATTATAGGTCAATATTAAATTCCGATACCGTGCCGTTAGTTAACATTGAAAAATGTCTTCGTATTCCCTTGTTTTAATGCACTATTTAAAATATACATAGTGTACCCCCTAATTGACCTATAATTATTTCCTGTGGTAGGGTACACTATTACCCTGTAATACAATACCTTGTTCAATTTAAATATTATGGGTCAATATTAAGGTTTGATATTGCGCCTTGCGTTAGTTAACCATTGAAAGATGTCTTTGAATTTTTAAAGCATTTTAGAACGCTTATTTCTTCATTTTAAGCTTCTCAGAACACTTTATTTCGCATAGGCATACATAGTAAACTTTAGGGTCACGCTGTGTACCCCCTAATTGACCTATAATTATTTCCTGTGGTAGGGTACACTATTACCCTGTAATATAATAGGTGGTCCAATTTAAAAATTATAGGTCAATATTAAGGTCCGATACCGTGCCGTTAGTTAGCATAGAAAAATGTCTTTGAATTTTAAAAGCATTTTAGAACGCTTATTTCCTCATTTTAAGCTTCTCAGAACACTTTATTTCGCATAGGCATACATAGTAAACTTTAGGGTCACACTGTGTACCCCCTAATTGACCTATAATTATTTCCTGTGGTAGGGTACACTATTACCCTGTAATATAATACGTGGTCCAATTTAAAAATTATGGGTCAATATTAAGGTCCGATACCGTGCCGTTAGTTAACATAGAAAAGTGTCTTCGTATTTCCTTGTTTTAATGCACAATTTAAAATATACATAGTGTACCCCCTAATTGACCTATAATTATTTCCTGTGGTAGGGTACACTATTACCCTGTAATATAATACCTGGTCCAATTTAAATATTATGGGTCAATATTAAGGTCTGATATTGCGCCTTGCGCTAGTTAACCATTGAAAGATGTCTTTGAATTTTTAAAGCATTTTAGAACGCTTATTTCTTCATTTTAAGCTTCTCAGAACACTCTATTTCGCATAAGCATACATAGTAAAATTTAGGGTCACGCTGTGTACCCCCTAAATGACCTATAAATATTTCCTGTGGTAGGGTACACTATTACCCTGTAATATAATACGTTGTCCAATTTAAAAATTATAGGTCAATATTAAGGTCCGATACCGTGCCGTTAGTTAGCATAGAAAAATGTCTTTGAATTTTTAAAGCATTTTAGAACGCTTATTTCCTCATTTTAAGCTTCTCAGAACACTTTATTTCGCATAGGCATACATAGTAAACTTTAGGGTCACTCTGCGTACCCCCTAATTGACCTATAATTATTTCCTGTGGTAGGGTACACTATAACCCTGTAATATAATACGTGGTCCAATTTAAAAATTATAGATCAATATTAAGGTCCGATACCGTGCCGTTAGTTAACATAGAAAAGTGTCTTCGTATTTCCTTGTTTTAATGCACTATTTAAAATATACATAGTGTACCCCCTAATTGACCTATAATTATTTCCTGTTTAAGGGTACACTATTACCCTGTAATATAATACCTGGTCCAATTTAAATATTATGGGTCAATATTAAGGTCTGGTATTGCGCCTTGCGTTAGTTAACCATTGAAAGATGTCTTTGAATTTTTAAAGCATTTTAGAACGCTTATTTCTTCATTTTAAGCATCTCAGAACACTCTATTTCGCATAGGCATGCATAGTAAAATTTAGGGTCACGCTGTGTACCCCCTAAATGACCTATAATTATTTCCTGTGGTAGGGTACATTATTACCCTGTAATATAATACGTGGTCCAATTTAAAAATTATAGGTCAATATTAAGGTCCGATACCGTGCCGTTAGTTAACATAGAAAAATGTCTTTGAATTTTTAAAGCATTTTAGAACGCTTATTTCCTCATTTTAAGCTTCTCAGAACACTTTATTTCGCATAGGCATACATAGTAAAATTTAGGGTCACGCTGTGTACCCCCTAAATGACCTATAATTAATTCCTGTGGTAGGGTACACTATTACCCTGTAATATAATACGTGGTCCAATGTAAAAATTATAGGTCAATATTAAGTTCCGATACCGTGCCGTTAGTTAACATTGAAAAATGTCTTCGTATTTCCTTGTTTTAATGCACTATTTAAAATATACATAGTGTACCCCCTAATTGACCTATAATTATTTCCTGTGGTAGGGTACACTATTACCCTGTAATACAATACCTTGTTCAATTTAAATATTATGGGTCAATATTAAGGTTTGATATTGCGCCTTGCGTTAGTTAACCATTGAAAGATGTCTTTGAATTTTTAAAGCATTTTAGAACGCTTATTTCTTCATTTTAAGCTTCTCAGAACACTTTATTTCGCATAGGCATACATAGTAAACTTTAGGGTCACGCTGTGTACCCCCTAATTGACCTATAATTATTTCCTGTGGTAGGGTACACTATTACCCTGTAATATAATAGGTGGTCCAATTTAAAAATTATAGGTCAATATTAAGGTCCGATACCGTGCCGTTAGTTAGCATAGAAAAATGTCTTTGAATTTTAAAAGCATTTTAGAACGCTTATTTCCTCATTTTAAGCTTCTCAGAACACTTTATTTCGCATAGGCATACATAGTAAACTTTAGGGTCACACTGTGTACCCCCTAATTGACCTATAATTATTTCCTGTGGTAGGGTACACTATTACCCTGTAATATAATACGTGGTCCAATTTAAAAATTATGGGTCAATATTAAGGTCCGATACCGTGCCGTTAGTTAACATAGAAAAGTGTCTTCGTATTTCCTTGTTTTAATGCACAATTTAAAATATACATAGTGTACCCCCTAATTGACCTATAATTATTTCCTGTGGTAGGGTACACTATTACCCTGTAATATAATACCTGGTCCAATTTAAATATTATGGGTCAATATTAAGGTCTGATATTGCGCCTTGCGCTAGTTAACCATTGAAAGATGTCTTTGAATTTTTAAAGCATTTTAGAACGCTTATTTCTTCATTTTAAGCTTCTCAGAACTCTCTATTTCGCATAAGCATACATAGTAAAATTTAGGGTCACGCTGTGTACCCCCTAAATGACCTATAAATATTTCCTGTGGTAGGGTACACTATTACCCTGTAATATAATACGTGGTCCAATTTAAAAATTATAGGTCAATATTAAGGTCCGATACCGTGCCGTTAGTTAGCATAGAAAAATGTCTTTGAATTTTTAAAGCATTTTAGAACGCTTATTTCCTCATTTTAAGCTTCTCAGAACACTTTATTTCGCATAGGCATACATAGTAAACTTTAGGGTCACTCTGCGTACCCCCTAATTGACCTATAATTATTTCCTGTGGTAGGGTACACTATAACCCTGTAATATAATACGTGGTCCAATTTAAAAATTATAGGTCAATATTAAGGTCCGATACCGTGCCGTTAGTTAACATAGAAAAGTGTCTTCGTATTTCCTTGTTTTAATGCACTATTTAAAATATACATAGTGTACCCCCTAATTGACCTATAATTTTTTCCTGTGGAAGGGTACACTAATACCCTGTAATATAATACCTGGTCCAATTTAAATATTATGGGTCAATATTAAGGTCTGATATTGCGCCTTGCGTTAGTTAACCATTGAAAGATGTCTTTGAATTTTTAAAGCATTTTAGAACGCTTATTTCTTCATTTTAAGCTTCTCAGAACACTCTATTTCGCATAGGCATACATAGTAAATTTTAGGGTCATGCTGTGTACCACCTAATTGACCTATAATTATTTCCTGTGGTAAGGTACACTATTACCCTGTAATATAATACGTGGTACAATTTAAAAATTATAGGTCAATATTAAGGTCCGATACCGTGCCGTTAGTTAACATAGAAAAGTGTCTTCGTATTTCCTTGTTTTAATGCACTATTTAAAATATACATAGTGTACCCCCTAATTGACCTATAATTATTTCCTGTGGTAGGGTGCACTATTACCCTGTAATATAATACCTGGTCCAATTTAAATATTATGGGTCAATATTAAGGTCTGATATTGCGCCTTGCGCTAGTTAACCATTGAAAGATGTCTTTGAATTTTTAAAGCATTTTAGAACGCTTATTTCTTCATTTTAAGCTTCTCAGAACACTTTATTTCGCATAGGCATACATAGTAAAATTTAGGGTCACGCTGTGTACCCCCTAAATGACCTATAATTATTTCCTGTGGTAGGGCACACTATTACCCTGTAATATAATACGTGGTCCAATTTAAAAATTATAGGTCAATATTAAGGTCCGATACCGTGCCGTTAGTTAACATAGAAAAATGTCTTTGAATTTTTAAAGCATTTTAGAACGCTTATTTCCTCATTTTAAGCTTCTCAGAACACTTTATTTCGCATAGGCATGCATAGTAAACTTTAGGGTCACTCTGTGTACCCCCTAATTGACCTATAATTATTTCCTGTGGTAGGGTACACTATAACCCTGTAATATAATACGTGGTCCAGTTTAAAAATTATAGGTCAATATTAAGGTCCGATACCGTGCCGTTAGTTAACATAGAAAAGTGTCTTCGTATTTCCTTGTTTTAATGCACTATTTAAAATATACATAGTGTATCCCCTAATTGACCTATAATTATTTCCTGTGGTAGGGTACACTATTACCCTGTAATATAATACCTGGTCCAATTTAAATATTATGGGTCAATATTAAGGTCTGATATTGCGCCTTGCGTTAGTTAACCATTGAAAGATGTCTTTGAATTTTTAAAGCATTTTAGAACGCTTATTTCTTCATTTTAAGCATCTCAGAACACTCTATTTCGCATAGGCATATATAGTAAACTTTAGGGTCACTCTGTGTACCCCCTAATTGACCTATAATTATTTCCTGTGGTAGGGTACACTATAACCCTGTAATATAAAACGTGGTCAAATTTAAAAATTATAGGTCAATATTAAGGTCCGATACCGTGCCGTTAGTTAACATAGAAAAGTGTCTTGGTATTTCCTTGTTTTAATGCACTATTTAAAATATACATAGTGTACCCCCTAATTGACCTATAATTATTTCCTGTGGTAGGGTACACTATTACCCTGTAATATAATACCTGGTCCAATTTAAATATTATGGGTCAATATTAAGGTCTGATATTGCGCCTTGCGTTAGTTAACCATTGAAAGATGTCTTTGAATTTTTAAAGCATTTTAGAACGCTTAATTCTTCATTTTAAGCTTCTCAGAACACTTTATTTCGCATAGGCATACATAGTAAACTTTATGGTCACGCTGTGTACCCCCTAATTGACCTATAATTATTTCCTGTGGTAGGATACACTATAACCCTGTAATATAATACGTGGTCCAATTTAAAAATTATAGGTCAATATTAAGGTCCGATACCGTGCCGTTAGTTAACATAGAAAAGTGTCTTCGTATTTCCTTGTTTTAATGCACTATTTAAAATATACATAGTGTACCCCCTAATTGACCTATAATTATTTCCTGTGGAAGGGTACACTATTACCCTGTAATATAATACCTGGTCCAATTTAAATATTATGGGTCAATATTAAGGTCTGATATTGCGACTTGCGTTAGTTAACCATTGAAAGATGTCTTTGAATTTTTAAAGCATTTTTGAACGCTTATTTCTTCATTTTAAGCATCTCAGAGCACTCTATTTCGCATAGGCATACATAGTAAAATTTAGGGTCACGCTGTGTACCCCCTAAATGACCTATAAATATTTCCTGTGGTAGGGTACACTATTACCCTGTAATATAATACGTGGTCCAATTTAAAACTTATAGGTCAATATTAAGGTCCGATACCGTGCCGTTAGTTAACATAGAAAAGTGTCTTCGTATTTCCTTGTTTTAATGCACTATTTAAAATATACATAGTGTACCCCCTAATTGACCTATAATTATTTCCTGTGGAAGGGTACACTATTACCCTGTAATATAATACCTGGTCCAATTTATATATTATGGGTCAATATTAGGGTCTGATATTGCGCCTTGCGTTAGTTAACCATTGAAAGATGTCTTTGAATTTTTAAAGCATTTTTGAACGCTTATTTCTTCATTTTAAGCATCTCAGAACACTCTATTTCGCATAGGCATACATAGTAAAATTTAGGGTCACGCTGTGTACCCCCTAAATGACCTATAATTAATTCCTGTGGTAGGGTACACTATTACCCTGTAATATAATACGTGGTCCAATGTAAAAATTATAGGTCAATATTAAGTTCCGATACCGTGCTGTTAGTTAACATTGAAAAATGTCGTCGTATTTCCTTGTTTTAATGCACTATTTAAAATATACATAGTGTACCCCCTAATTGACCTATAATTATTTCCTGTGGTAGGGTACACTATTACCCTGTAATACAATACCTTGTTCAATTTAAATATTATGGGTCAATATTAAGGTTTGATATTGCGCCTTGCGTTTGTTAACCATTGAAAGATGTCTTTGAATTTTTAAAGCATTTTAGAACGCTTATTTCTTCATTTTAAGCTTCTCAGAACACTTTATTTCGCATAGGCATACATAGTAAACTTTAGGGTCACGCTGTGTACCCCCTAATTGACCTATAATTATTTCCTGTGGTAGGGTATACTATTACCCTGTAATATAATAGGTGGTCCAATTTAAAAATTATAGGTCAATATTAAGGTCCGATACCGTGCCGTTAGTTAGCATAGAAAAATGTCTTTGAATTTTTAAAGCATTTTAGAACGCTTATTTCCTCATTTTAAGCTTCTCAGAACACTTTATTTCGCATAGGCATACATAGTAAACTTTAGGGTCACTCTGCGTACCCCCTAATTGACCTATAATTATTTCCTGTGGTAGGGTACACTATAACCCTGTAATATAATACGTGGTCCAATTTAAAAATTATAGGTCAATATTAAGGTCCGACACCGTGCCGTTAGTTAACATAGAAAAGTGTCTTCGTATTTCCTTGTTTTAATGCACAATTTAAAATATACATAGTGTACCCCCTAATTGACCTATAATTATTTCCTGTGGTAGGGTACACTATTACCCTGTAATATAATACCTGGTCCAATTTAAATATTATGGGTCAATATTAAGGTCTGATATTGCGCCTTGCGCTAGTTAACCATTGAAAGATGTCTTTGAATTTTTAAAGCATTTTAGAACGCTTATTTCTTCATTTTAAGCTTCTCAGAACTCTCTATTTCGCATAAGCATACATAGTAAAATTTAGGGTCACGCTGTGTACCCCCTAAATGACCTATAAATATTTCCTGTGGTAGGGTACACTATTACCCTGTAATATAATACGTGGTCCAATTTAAAAATTATAGGTCAATATTAAGGTCCGATACCGTGCCGTTAGTTAGCATAGAAAAATGTCTTTGAATTTTTAAAGCATTTTAGAACGCTTATTTCCTCATTTTAAGCTTCTCAGAACACTTTATTTCGCATAGGCATACATAGTAAACTTTAGGGTCACTCTGCGTACCCCCTAATTGACCTATAATTATTTCCTGTGGTAGGGTACACTATAACCCTGTAATATAATACGTGGTCCAATTTAAAAATTATAGGTCAATATTAAGGTCCGACACCGTGCCGTTAGTTAACATAGAAAAGTGTCTTCGTATTTCCTTGTTTTAATGCACAATTTAAAATATACATAGTGTACCCCCTAATTGACCTATAATTATTTCCTGTGGAAGGGTACACTAATACCCTGTAATATAATACCTGGTCCAATTTAAATATTATGGGTCAATATTAAGGTCTGATATTGCGCCTTGCGTTAGTTAACCATTGAAAGATGTCTTTGAATTTTTAAAGCATTTTAGAACGCTTATTTCTTCATTTTAAGCTTCTCAGAACACTCTATTTCGCATAGGCATACATAGTAAATTTTAGGGTCATGCTGTGTACCACCTAATTGACCTATAATTATTTCCTGTGGTAAGGTACACTATTACCCTGTAATATAATACGTGGTACAATTTAAAAATTATAGGTCAATATTAAGGTCCGATACCGTGCCGTTAGTTAACATAGAAAAGTGTCTTCGTATTTCCTTGTTTTAATGCACTATTTAAAATATACATAGTGTACCCCCTAATTGACCTATAATTATTTCCTGTGGTAGGGTGCACTATTACCCTGTAATATAATACCTGGTCCAATTTAAATATTATGGGTCAATATTAAGGTCTGATATTGCGCCTTGCGCTAGTTAACCATTGAAAGATGTCTTTGAATTTTTAAAGCATTTTAGAACGCTTATTTCTTCATTTTAAGCTTCTCAGAACACTTTATTTCGCATAGGCATACATAGTAAAATTTAGGGTCACGCTGTGTACCCCCTAAATGACCTATAATTATTTCCTGTGGTAGGGTACACTATTACCCTGTAATATAATACGTGGTCCAATTTAAAAATTATAGGTCAATATTAAGGTCCGATACCGTGCCGTTAGTTAACATAGAAAAATGTCTTTGAATTTTTAAAGCATTTTAGAACGCTTATTTCCTCATTTTAAGCTTCTCAGAACACTTTATTTCGCATAGGCATACATAGTAAACTTTAGGGTCACTCTGTGTACCCCCTAATTGACCTATAATTATTTCCTGTGGTAGGGTACACTATAACCCTGTAATATAATACGTGGTCAAATTTAAAAATTATAGGTCAATATTAAGGTCCGATACCGTGCCGTTAGTTAACATAGAAAAGTGTCTTCGTATTTCCTTGTTTTAATGCACTATTTAAAATATACATAGTGTACCCCCTAATTGACCTATAATTATTTCCTGTGGTAGGGTACACTATTACCCTGTAATATAATACCTGGTCCAATTTAAATATTATGGGTCAATATTAAGGTCTGATATTGCGCCTTGCGTTAGTTAACCATTGAAAGATGTCTTTGAATTTTTAAAGCATTTTAGAACACTTATTTCTTCATTTTAAGCTTCTCAGAACACTTTATTTCGCATAGGCATACATAGTAAACTTTATGGTCACGCTGTGTACCCCCTAATTGACCTATAATTATTTCCTGTGGTAGGATACACTATAACCCTGTAATATAATACGTGGTCCAATTTAAAAATTATAGGTCAATATTAAGGTCCGATACCGTGCCGTTAGTTAACATAGAAAAGTGTCTTCGTATTTCCTTGTTTTAATGCACTATTTAAAATATACATAGTGTACCCCCTAATTGACCTATAATTATTTCCTGTGGAAGGGTACACTATTACCCTGTAATATAATACCTGGTCCAATTTAAATATTATGGGTCAATATTAAGGTCTGATATTGCGCCTTGCGTTAGTTAACCATTGAAAGATGTCTTTGAATTTTTAAAGCATTTTTGAACGCTTATTTCTTCATTTTAAGCATCTCAGAACACTCTATTTCGCATAGGCATACATAGTAAAATTTAGGGTCACGCTGTGTACCCCCTAAATGACCTATAAATATTTCCTGTGGTAGGGTACACTATTACCCTGTAATATAATACGTGGTCCAATTTAAAAATTATAGGTCAATATTAAGGTCCGATACCGTGCCGTTAGTTAACATAGAAAAGTGTCTTCGTATTTCCTTGTTTTAATGCACTATTTAAAATATACATAGTGTACCCCCTAATTGACCTATAATTATTTCCTGTGGTAGGGTACACTATTACCCTGTAATATAATACCTGGTCCAATTTAAATATTATGGGTCAATATTAAGGTCTGATATTGCGCCTTGCGTTAGTTAACCATTGAAAGATGTCTTTGAATTTTTAAAGCATTTTAGAACACTTATTTCTTCATTTTAAGCTTCTCAGAACACTTTATTTCGCATAGGCATACATAGTAAACTTTATGGTCACGCTGTGTACCCCCTAATTGACCTATAATTATTTCCTGTGGTAGGATACACTATAACCCTGTAATATAATACGTGGTCCAATTTAAAAATTATAGGTCAATATTAAGGTCCGATACCGTGCCGTTAGTTAACATAGAAAAGTGTCTTCGTATTTCCTTGTTTTAATGCACTATTTAAAATATAAATAGTGTACCCCCTAATTGACCTATAATTATTTCCTGTGGTAGGGTACACTATTACCCTGTAATACAATACCTTGTTCAATATAAATATTATGGGTCAATATTAAGGTTTGATATTGCGCCTTGCGTTAGTTAACCATTGAAAGATGTCTTTGAATTTTTAAAGCATTTTAGAACGCTTATTTCTTCATTTTAAGCTTCTCAGAACACTTTATTTCGCATAGGCATACATAGTAAACTTTAGGGTCACGCTGTGTACCCCCTAATTGACCTATAATTATTTCCTGTGGTAGGGTACACTATTACCCTGTAATATAATAGGTGGTCCAATTTAAAAATTATAGGTCAATATTAAGGTCCGATACCGTGCCGTTAGTTAGCATAGAAAAATGTCTTTGAATTTTTAAAGCATTTTAGAACGCTTATTTCCTCATTTTAAGCTTCTCAGAACACTTTATTTCGCATAGGCATACATAGTAAACTTTAGGGTCACTCTGCGTACCCCCTAATTGACCTATAATTATTTCCTGTGATAGGGTACACTATAACCCTGTAATATAATACGTGGTCCAATTTATAAATTATAGGTCAAAATTAAGGTCCGATACCGTGCCGTTAGTTAACATAGAAAAGTGTCTTCGTATTTCCTTGTTTTAATGCACTATTTAAAATATAAATAGTGTACCCCCTAATTGACCTATAATTATTTCCTGTGGTAGGGTACACTATTACCCTGTAATACAATACCTTGTTCAATATAAATATTATGGGTCAATATTAAGGTTTGATATTGCGCCTTGCGTTAGTTAACCATTGAAAGATGTCTCTGAATTTTTAAAGCATTTTAGAACGCTTATTTCTTCATTTTAACCTTCTCAGAACACTTTATTTCGCATAGGCATACATAGTAAACTTTAGGGTCACGCTGTGTACCCCCTAATTGACCTATAATTATTTCCTGTGGTAGGGTACACTATTACCCTGTAATATAATAGGTGGTCCAATTTAAAAATTATAGGTCAATATTAAGGTCCGATACCGTGCCGTTAGTTAGCATAGAAAAATGTCTTTGAATTTTTAAAGCATTTTAGAACGCTTATTTCCTCATTTTAAGCTTCTCAGAACACTTTATTTCGCATAGGCATACATAGTAAACTTTAGGGTCACTCTGCGTACCCCCTAATTGACCTATAATTATTTCCTGTGGTAGGGTACACTATAACCCTGTAATATAATACGTGGTCCAATTTACAAATTATAGGTCAATATTAAGGTCCGATACCGTGCCGTTAGTTAACATAGAAAAGTGTATTCGTATTTCCTTGTTTTAATGCACTATTTAAAATATACATAGTGTACCCCATAATTGACCTATAATTATTTCCTGTGGTAGGGTACACTATTACCCTGTAATATAATACCTGGTCCAATTTAAATATTATGGGTCAATATTAAGGTCTGATATTGCGCCTTGCGTTAGTTAACCATTGAAAGATGTCTTTGAATTTTTAAAGCATTTTTGAACGCTTATTTCTTCATTTTAAGCATCTCAGAACACTCTATTTCGCATAGGCATACATAGTAAAATTTAGGGTCACGCTGTGTACCCCCTAAATGACCTATAATTATTTCCTGTGGTAGGGTACACTATTTCCCTGTAATATAATACGTGGTCCAATTTAAAAATTATAGGTCAATATTAAGGTCCGATACCGTGCCGTTAGTTAACATAGAAAAATGTCTTTGAATTTTTAAAGCATTTTAGAACGCTTATTTCCTCATTTTAAGCTTCTCAGAACACTTTATTTCGCATAGGCATACATAGTAAACTTTAGGGTCACTCTGTGTACCCCCTAATTGACCTATAATTATTTCCTGTGGTAGGGTACACTATAACCCTGTAATATAATACGTGGTCCAATTTAAAAATTATAGGTCAATATTAAGGTCCGATACCGTGCCGTTAGTTAACATAGAAAAGTGTCTTCGTATTTTCTTGTTTTAATGCACTATTTAAAACATACATAGTGTACCCCCTAATTGACCTATAATTATTTCCTGTTGTAGGGTACACTATTACCCTGTAATAAAATACCTGGTCCAATTGAAATATTATGGTTCCATATTAAGGTCTAAAATCGCGCCTTGCGTTAGTTAACCATTGAAAGATGTCTTTGAATTTTTAAAGCATTTTAGAACGCTTATTTCTTCATTTTAAGCTTCTCAGAACACTCTATTTCGCATAGGCATACATAGTAAATTTTAGGGTCATGCTGTGTACCACCTAATTGACCTATAATTATTTCCTGTGGTAAGGTACACTATTACCCTGTAATATAATACGTGGTACAATTTAAAAATTATAGGTCAATATTAAGGTCCGATACCGTGCCGTTAGTTAACATAGAAAAGTGTCTTCGTATTTCCTTGTTTTAATGCACTATTTAAAATATACATAGTGTATCCCCTAATTGACCTATAATTATTTCCTGTGGTAGGGTGCACTATTACCCAGTAATATAATACCTGGTCCAATTTAAATATTATGGGTCAATATTAAGGTCTGATATTGCGCCTAGCGTTAGTTAACCATTGAAAGATGTCTTTGAATTTTTAAAGCATTTTAGAACGCTTATTTCTTCATTTTAAGCTTCTCAGAACACTTTATTTCGCATAGGCATACATAGTAAACTTTATGGTCACGCTGTGTACCCCCTAATTGACCTATAATTATTTCCTGTGGTAGGATACACTATAACCCTGTAATATAATACGTGGTCCAATTTAAAAATTATAGGTCAATATTAAGGTCCGATACCGTGCCGTTAGTTAACATAGAAAAGTGTCTTCGTATTTCCTTGTTTTAATGCACTATTTAAAATATAAATAGTGTACCCCCTAATTGACCTATAATTATTTCCTGTGGTAGGGTACACTATTACCCTGTAATACAATACCTTGTTCAATATAAATATTATGGGTCAATATTAAGGTTTGATATTGCGCCTTGCGTTAGTTAACCATTGAAAGATGTCTTTGAATTTTTAAAGCATTTTAGAACGCTTATTTCTTCATTTTAAGCTTCTCAGAACACTTTATTTCGCATAGGCATACATAGTAAACTTTAGGGTCACGCTGTGTACCCCCTAATTGACCTATAATTATTTCCTGTGGTAGGGTACACTATTACCCTGTAATATAATAGGTGGTCCAATTTAAAAATTATAGGTCAATATTAAGGTCCGATACCGTGCCGTTAGTTAGCATAGAAAAATGTCTTTGAATTTTTAAAGCATTTTAGAACGCTTATTTCCTCATTTTAAGCTTCTCAGAACACTTTATTTCGCATAGGCATACATAGTAAACTTTAGGGTCACTCTGCGTACCCCCTAATTGACCTATAATTATTTCCTGTGATAGGGTACACTATAACCCTGTAATATAATACGTGGTCCAATTTATAAATTATAGGTCAAAATTAAGGTCCGATACCGTGCCGTTAGTTAACATAGAAAAGTGTCTTCGTATTTCCTTGTTTTAATGCACTATTTAAAATATAAATAGTGTACCCCCTAATTGACCTATAATTATTTCCTGTGGTAGGGTACACTATTACCCTGTAATACAATACCTTGTTCAATATAAATATTATGGGTCAATATTAAGGTTTGATATTGCGCCTTGCGTTAGTTAACCATTGAAAGATGTCTTTGAATTTTTAAAGCATTTTAGAACGCTTATTTCTTCATTTTAAGCTTCTCAGAACACTTTATTTCGCATAGGCATACATAGTAAACTTTAGGGTCACGCTGTGTACCCCCTAATTGACCTATAATTATTTCCTGTGGTAGGGTACACTATTACCCTGTAATATAATAGGTGGTCCAATTTAAAAATTATAGGTCAATATTAAGGTCCGATACCGTGCCGTTAGTTAGCATAGAAAATGTCTTTGAATTTTTAAAGCATTTTAGAACGCTTATTTCCTCATTTTAAGCTTCTCAGAACACTTTATTTCGCATAGGCATACATAGTAAACTTTAGGGTCACTCTGCGTACCCCCTAATTGACCTATAATTATTTCCTGTGGTAGGGTACACTATAACCCTGTAATATAATACGTGGTCCAATTTACAAATTATAGGTCAATATTAAGGTCCGATACCGTGCCGTTAGTTAACATAGAAAAGTGTATTCGTATTTCCTTGTTTTAATGCACTATTTAAAATATACATAGTGTACCCCATAATTGACCTATAATTATTTCCTGTGGTAGGGTACACTATTACCCTGTAATATAATACCTGGTCCAATTTAAATATTATGGGTCAATATTAAGGTCTGATATTGCGCCTTGCGTTAGTTAACCATTGAAAGATGTCTTTGAATTTTTAAAGCATTTTTGAACGCTTATTTCTTCATTTTAAGCATCTCAGAACACTCTATTTCGCATAGGCATACATAGTAAAATTTAGGGTCACGCTGTGTACCCCCTAAATGACCTATAATTATTTCCTGTGGTAGGGTACACTATTTCCCTGTAATATAATACGTGGTCCAATTTAAAAATTATAGGTCAATATTAAGGTCCGATACCGTGCCGTTAGTTAACATAGAAAAATGTCTTTGAATTTTTAAAGCATTTTAGAACGCTTATTTCCTCATTTTAAGCTTCTCAGAACACTTTATTTCGCATAGGCATACATAGTAAACTTTAGGGTCACTCTGTGTACCCCCTAATTGACCTATAATTATTTCCTGTGGTAGGGTACACTATAACCCTGTAATATAATACGTGGTCCAATTTAAAAATTATAGGTCAATATTAAGGTCCGATACCGTGCCGTTAGTTAACATAGAAAAGTGTCTTCGTATTTTCTTGTTTTAATGCACTATTTAAAACATACATAGTGTACCCCCTAATTGACCTATAATTATTTCCTGTTGTAGGGTACACTATTACCCTGTAATATAATACCTGGTCCAATTGAAATTTAAAGCATTTTAGAACGCTTATTTCTTCATTTTAAGCTTCTCAGAACACTCTATTTCGCATAGGCATACATAGTAAATTTTAGGGTCATGCTGTGTACCACCTAATTGACCTATAATTATTTCCTGTGGAAAGATACACTATTACCCTGTAATATAATAGGTGGTACAATTTAAAAATTATAGGTCAATATTAAGGTCCGATACCGTGCCGTTAGTTAACATAGAAAAGTGTCTTCGTATTTCCTTGTTTTAATGCACTATTTAAAATATACATAGTGTACCCCCTAATTGACCTATAATTATTTCCTGTGGTAGGGTGCACTATTACCCTGTAATATAATACCTGGTCCAATTTAAATATTATGGGTCAATATTAAGGTCTGATATTGCGCCTTGCACTAGTTAACCATTGAAAGATGTCTTTGAATTTTTAAAGCATTTTAGAACGCTTATTTCTTCATTTTAAGCTTCTCAGAACACTTTATTTCGCATAGGCATACATAGTAAAATTTAGGGTCACGCTGTGTACCCCCTAAATGACCTATAATTATTTCCTGTGGTAGGGCACACTATTACCCTGTAATATAATACGTGGTCCAATTTAAAAATTATAGGTCAATATTAAGGTCCGATACCGTGCCGTTAGTTAACATTGAAAAATGTCTTTGAATTTTTAAAGCATTTTAGAACGCTTATTTCCTCATTTTAAGCTTCTCAGAACACTTTATTTCGCATAGGCATACATAGTAAACTTTAGGGTCACGCTGTGTACCTTCTAATTGACCTATAATTATTTCCTGTGGTAGGATACACTATAACCCTGTAATATAATACGTGGTCCAATTTAAAAATTATAGGTCAATATTAAGGTCAGATACCGTGCCGTTAGTTAACATAGAAAAGTGTCTTCGAATTTCCTTGTTTTAATGCACTATTTAAAATATACATAGTGTACCCCCTAATTGACCTATAATTATTTCCTGTGGTAGGGTACACTATTACCCTCAGATATAATACCTGGTTCAAGTTAAATATTATGGCTCAATATTAAGGTCTGATATTGCGCCTTGCGTTAGTTAACCATTGAAAGATGTCTTTGAATTTTTAAAGCATTTTAGAACGCTTATTTCTTCATTTTAAGCATCTCAGAACACTCTATTTCGCATAGGCATACATAGTAAACTTTAGGGTCACGCTGTGTACCCCCTAATTGACCTATAATTATTTCCTGTTGTATTGTACACTATTACCCTGTAATATAATAGGTGGTCCAATTTAAAAATTATAGGTCAATATTAAGGTCCGATACCGTGCCGTTAGTTAGCATAGAAAAATGTCTTTGAATTTTTAAAGCATTTTAGAACGCTTATTTCCTCATTTTAAGCTTCTCAGAACACTTCATTTCGCATAGGCATACATAGAAAACTTTAGGGTCACTCTGCGTACCCCCTAATTGACCTATAATTATTTCCTGTGGTAGGGTACACTATAACCCTGTAATATAATACGTGGTCCAATTTAAAAATTATAGGTCAATATTAAGGCCCGATACCGTGCCGTTAGTTAACATAGAAAAGTGTCTTCGTATTTCCTTGTTTTAATGCACTATTTAAAATATACATAGTGTACCCCCTAATTGACCTATAAATATTTCCTGTGGTAGGGTACACTATTACCCTGTAATATAATACCTGGTCCAATTTAAATATTATGGGTCAATATTAAGGTCTGATATTGCGCCTTGCGTTAGATAACCATTGAAAGATGTCTTTGAATTTTTAAAGCATTTTAGAACGCTTATTTCTTCATTTTAAGCTTCTCAGAACACTCTATTTCGCATAGGCATACATAGAAAACTTTAGGGTCACTCTGCGTACCCCCTAATTGACCTATAATTATTTCCTGTGGTAAGTACACTATTACCCTGTAATATAATACGTGGTCCAATTTAAAAATTATAGGTCAATATTAAGGTCCGATACCGTGCCGTTAGTTAACATAGAAAAGTGTCTTCGTATTTCCTTGTTTTAATGCACTATTTAAAATATACATAGTGTACCCCCTAATTGACCTATAATTATTTCCTGTGGTAGGGTACACTATTACCGTGTAATATAATACCTGGTCCAATTTAAATATTATGGGTCAATATTAAGGTCTGATATTGCGCCTTGCGTTAGATAACCATTGAAAGATGTCTTTGAATTTTTAAAGCATTTTAGAACGCTTATTTCTTCATTTTAAGCTTCTCAGAACACTCTATTTCGCATAGGCATACATAGTAAAATTTAGGGTCACGCTGTGTACCCCCTAAATGACCTATAATTATTTCCTGTGGTAGGGTACACTATTACCCTGTAATGTAATACGTGGTCCAATTTAAAAATTATAGGTCAATATTAAGTTCCGATACCGTGCCGTTATTTAACATTGAAAAATGTCTTCGTATTTCCTTGTTTTAATGCACTATTTAAAATATTCATAGTGTACCCCCTAATTGACCTATAATTATTTCCTGTGGTAGGGTACACTATTACCCTGTAATACAATACCTGGTTCAATTTAAATATTATGGGTCAATATTAAGGTTTGATATTGCGCCTTGCGTTAGTTAACCATTGAAAGATGTCTTTGAATTTTTAAAGCATTTTAGAACGCTTATTTCTTCATTTTAAGCTTCTCAGAACACTTTATTTCGCATAGGCATACGTAGTAAACTTTAGGGTCACGCTGTGTACCCCCTAATTGACCTATAATTATTTCCTGTGGTAGGGTACACTATTACCCTGTAATATAATAGGTGGTCCAATTTAAAAATTATAGGTCAATATTAAGGTCCGATACCGTGCCGTTAGTTAACATAGAAAAATGTCTTTGAATTTTTAAAGCATTTTAGAACGCTTATTTCCTCATTTTAAGCTTCTCAGAACACTTTATTTCGCATAGGCATACATAGTAAATTTTAGGGTCACTCTGTGTACCCCCTAATTGACCTATAATTATTTCCTGTGGTAGGGTACACTATAACCCTGTAATATAATACGTGGTCCAATTTAAAAATTATAGGTCAATATTAAGGTGCAATACCGTGCCGTTAGTTAACATAGAAAAGTGTCTTCGTATTTTCTTGTTTTAATGCACTATTTAAAACATACATAGTGTACCCCCTAATTGACCTATAATTATTTCCTGTTGTAGGGTACACTATTACCCTGTAATATAATACCTGGTCCAATTGAAATATTATGGTTCCATATTAAGGTCTGATATCGCGCCTTGCGTTAGTTAATAATTGAAAGATGTCTTTGAATTTTTAAAGCATTTTAGAACGCTTATTTCTTCATTTTAAGCTTCTCAGAACACTCTATTTCGCATAGACATACATAGTAAATTTTAGGGTCACGCTGTGTACCACCTAATTGACCTATAATTATTTCCTGTGGTAAGGTACACTATTACCCTGTAATATAATACGTGGTCCAATTTAAAAATTATAGGTCAATATTAAGGTCCGATACCGTGCCGTTAGTTAACATTGAAAAGTGTCTTCGTATTTCCTTGTTTTAATGCACTATTTAAAATATACATAGTGTACCCCCTAATTGACCTATAATTATTTCCAGTGGTAGGGTACACTATTACCCTGTATTATAATACCTGGTCCAATTTAAATATTATGGGTCAATATTAAGGTCTGATATTGCGCCTTGCGCTAGTTAACCATTGAAAGATGTCTTTGAATTTTTAAAGCATTTTAGAACGCTTATTTCTTCATTTTAAGCTTCTCAGAACACTCTATTTCGCATAAGCATACATAGTAAAATTTAGGGTCACGCTGTGTACAACCTAAATGACCTATAATTATTTCCTGTGGTAGGGTACACTATTACCCTGTAATATAATACGTGGTCCAATTTAAAAATTATAGGTCAATATTAAGGACCGATACCGTGCCGTTAGTTAACATTGAAAAATGTCTTTGAATTTTTAAAGCATTTTAGAACGCTTATTTCCTCATTTTAAGCTTCTCAGAACACTTTATTTCGCATAGGCATACATAGTAAACTTTAGGGTCTCTCTGTGTACCCCCTAATTGACCTATAATTATTTCCTGTTGTAGGGTACACTATAACCCTGTAATATAATACGTGGTCCAATTTAAAAATTATAGGTCAATATTAAGGTCCGATACCGTGCCGTTAGTTAACATAGAAAAGTGTATTCGTATTTCCTTGTTTTAATGCACTATTTAAAATATACATAGTGTACCCCCTAATTGACCTATAATTATTTCCTGTGGTAGGGTACACTATTACCCTGTAATATAATACCTATTCCAATTTAAATATTATGGGTCAATATTAAGGTCTGATATTGCGCCTTGCGTTAGTTAACCATTGAAAGATGTCTTTGAATTTTTAAAGCATTTTAGAACGCTTATTTCTTCATTTTAAGCATCTCAGAACACTCTATTTCGCATAGGCATACATAGTAAAATTTAGGGTCACGCTGTGTACCCCCTAAATGACCTATAATTATATCCTGTGATGGGGTACACTATTACCCTGTAATATAATACGTGGTCCAATTTAAAAATTATAGGTCAATATTAAGGTCCGATACCGTGCCGTTAGTTAACATAAAAAAATGTCTTTGAATTTTTAAAGCATTTTAGAACGCTTATTTCTTCATTTTAAGCATCTCAGAACACTTCATTTCGCATAGGCATACATAGAAAACTTTAGGGTCACTCTGCGTACCCCCTAATTGACCTATAATTATTTCCTGTGGTAGGGTACACTATAACCCTGTAATATAATACGTGGTCCAATTTAAAAATTATAGGTCAATATTAAGGTCCGATACCGTGCCGTTAGTTAACATAGAAAAGTGTCTTCGTATTTCCTTGTTTTAATGCACTATTTAAAATATACATAGTGTACCCCCTAATTGACCTATAATTATTTCCTGTGGTAGAGTACACTATTACCCTGTAATATAATACCTGGTCCAATTTAAATATTATGGGTCAATATTAAGGTCTGATATTGCGCCTTGCGTTAGATAACCATTGAAAGATGTCTTTGAATTTTTAAAGCATTTTAGAACGCTTATTTCTTCATTTTAAGCTTCTCAGAACACTCTATTTCGCATAGGCATACATAGTAAAATTTAGGGTCACGCTGTGTACCCCCTAAATGACCTATAATTATTTCCTGTGGTAGGGTACACTATTACCCTGTAATATAATACGTGGTCCAATTTAAAAATTATAGGTCAATATTAAGTTCCGATACCGTGCCGTTATTTAACATTGAAAAATGTCTTCGTATTTCCTTGTTTTAATGCACTATTTAAAATATTCATAGTGTACCCCCTAATTGACCTATAATTATTTCCTGTGATAGGGTACACTATTACCCTGTAATACAATACCTGGTTCAATTTAAATATTATGGGTCAATATTAAGGTTTGATATTGCGCCTTGCGTTAGTTAACCATTGAAAGATGTCTTTGAATTTTTAAAGCATTTTAGAACGCTTATTTCTTCATTTTAAGCTTCTCAGAACACTTTATTTCGCATAGGCATACGTAGTAAACTTTAGGGTCACGCTGTGTACCCCCTAATTGACCTATAATTATTTCCTGTGGTAGGGTACACTATTACCCTGTAATATAATAGGTGGTCCAATTTAAAAATTATAGGTCAATATTAAGGTCCGACACCGTGCCGTTAGTTAACATAGAAAAATGTCTTTGAATTTTTAAAGCATTTTAGAACGCTTATTTCCTCATTTTAAGCTTCTCAGAACACTTTATTTCGCAAAGGCATACATAGTAATTTTTAGGGTCACTCTGTGTACCCCCTAATTGACCTATAATTATTTCCTGTGGTAGGGTACACTATAACCCTGTAATATAACACGTGGTCCAATTTAAAAATTATAGGTCAATATTAAGGTGCAATACCGTGCCGTTAGTTAACATAGAAAAGTGTCTTCGTATTTTCTTGTTTTAATGCACTATTTAAAACATACATAGTGTACCCCCTAATTGACCTATAATTATTTCCTGTTGTAGGGTACACTATTACCCTGTAATATAATACCTGGTCCAATTGAAATATTATGGTTCCATATTAAGGTCTGATATCGCGCCTTGCGTTAGTTAATAATTGAAAGATGTCTTTGAATTTTTAAAGCATTTTAGAACGCTTATTTCTTCATTTTAAGCATCTCAGAACACTCTATTTCGCATAGGCATACATAGTAAAATTTAGGGTCACGCTGTGTACCCCTAAATGACCTATAATTATATCCTGTGGTAGGGTACACTATTACCCTGTAATATAATACGTGGTCCAATTTAAAAATTATAGGTCAATATTAAGGTCCGATACCGTGCCGTTAGTTAACATAAAAAAATGTCTTTGAATTTTTAAAGCATTTTAGAACGCTTATTTCCTCATTTTAAGCTTCTCAGAACACTTTATTTCGCATAGGCATACATAGTAAACTTTAGGGTCACGCTGTGTACCCCCTAATTGACCTATAATTATTTCCTGTGGTAGGGTACACTATTACCCTGTAATACAATACCTGGTTCAATTTAAATATTATGGGTCAATATTAAGGTTTGATATTGCGCCTTGCGTTAGTTAACCATTGAAAGATGTCTTTGAATTTTTAAAGCATTTTAGAACGCTTATTTCTTCATTTTAAGCTTCTCAGAACACTTTATTTCGCATAGGCATACATAGTAAACTTTAGGGTCACGCTGTGTACCCCCTAATTGACCTATAATTATTTCCTGTGGTAAGGAATTAATTATAGGTCAATTGTAATTGTGTACACCCTGTAATATATTAGGTGATCCAATTTAAAAAATATAGGTCAATATTAAGGTCCGATACCGTGCCGTTAGTTAGCATAGAAAAATGTCATTGAATTTTTAAAGCATTTTAGAACGCTTATTTCCTCATTTTAAGCTTCTCAGAACACTTTATTTCGCATAGGCATACATAGTAAACTTTAGGGTCACTCTTCGTACCCCCTAATTTACATATAATTATTTCCTGTGGTAGGGTACACTATAACCCTGTAATATAATACGTGGTCCAATTTAAAAATTATAGGTCAATATTAAGGTCCGATACCGTGCCGTTAGTTAACATAGAAAAGTGTCTTCGTATTTCCTTGTTTAATGCACTATTTAAAATATACATAGTGTACCCCCTAATTGACCTATAATTATTTCCTGTGGTAGTGTACACTATTACCCTGTAATATAATACCTGGTCCAATTTAAATATTATGGGTCAATATTAAGGTCTGATATTGCGCCTTGCGTTAGATAACCATTGAAAGATGTCTTTGAATTTTTAAAGCATTTTAGAACGCTTATTTCTTCATTTTAAGCTTCTCAGAACACTCTATTTCGCATAGGCATACATAGTAAAATTTAGGGTCACGCTGTGTACCCCCTAAATGACCTATAATTATTTCCTTTGGTAGGGTACACTATTACCCTGTAATATAATACGTGGTCCAATTTAAAAATTATAGGTCAATATTAAGGTCCGATACCGTGAAGTTAGTTAACATAGAAAAATGTCTTTGAATTTTTATAGCATTTTAGAACGCTTATTTCCTCATTTTAAGCTTCTCAGAACACTTTATTTCGCATAGGCATACATAGTAAACTTTAGGGTCACTCTGTGTACCCCCTAATTGTCCTATAATTATTTCCTGTGGTAGGGTACACTATAACCCTGTAATATAATACGTGGTCCAGTTTAAAAATTATAGGTCAATATTAAGGTCCGATACCGTGCCGTTAGTTAACATAGAAAAGTGTCTTCGTATTTCCTTGTTTTAATGCACTATTTAAAATATACATAGTGTACCCCCTAATTGACCTATAATTATTTCCTGTGGTAGGGTACACTATTACCCTGTAATATAATACCTGGTCCAATTTAAATATTATGGGTCAATATTAAGGTCTGATATTGCGCCTTGCGTTAGTTAACCATTGAAAGATGTCTTTGAATTTTTAAAGCATTTTAGAACGCTTATTTCTTCATTTTAAGCTTCTCAGAACACTCTACTTCGCATAGGCATACATAGTAAATTTTAGGGTCACGCTGTGTACCACCTAATTGACCTATAATTATTTCCTGTGGTAAGGTACACTATTACCCTGTAATATAATACGTGGTACAATTTAAAAATTATAGGTCAATATTAAGGTCCGATACCGTGCCGTTAGTTAACATAGAAAAGTGTCTTCGTATTTCCTTGTTTTAATGCACTATTTAAAATATACATAGTGTACCCCCTAATTGACCTATAATTATTTCCTGTGGTAGGGTACACTATTACCCTGTAATATAATACCTATTCCAATTTAAATATTATGGGTCAATATTAAGGTCTGATATTGCGCCTTGCGTTAGTTAACCATTGAAAGATGTCTTTGAATTTTTAAAGCATTTTAGAACGCTTATTTCTTCATTTTAAGCATCTCAGAACACTCTATTTCGCATAGGCATACATAGTAAAATTTAGGGTCACGCTGTGTACCCCCTAAATGACCTATAATTATATCCTGTGGTAGGGTACACTATTACCCTGTAATATAATACGTGGTCCAATTTAAAAATTATAGGTCAATATTAAGGTCCGATACCGCGCCGTTAGTTAACATAGAAAAATGTCTTTGAATTTTTAAAGCATTTTAGAACGCTTATTTCCTCATTTTAAGCTTCTCAGAACACTTTATTTCGCATAGGCATACATAGTAAACTTTAGGGTCACGCTGTGTACCCCCTAATTGACCTATAATTATTTCCTTTGGTGGGGTACACTATTACCCTGTAATATAATACCTGGTCCAATTTAAAAATTATAGGTCAATAATAAGGTCCGATACCGTGCCGTTAGTTAACATAGAAAAATATCTTTGAATTTTTAAAGCATTTTAGAACGCTTATTTCTTCATTTTAAGCTTCTCAGAGCACTCTATTTCGCATAGGCATACATAGTAAAATTTAGGGTCACGCTGTGTACCCCCTAAATGACCTATAATTATTTCCTGTGGTAGGGCACACTATTACCCTGTAATATAATACGTGGTCCAATTTAAAAATTATAGGTCAATATTAAGTTCCGATACCGTGCCGTTAGTTAACATTGAAAAATGTCTTCGTATTTCCTTGTTTTAATGCACTATTTAAAATATACATAGTGTACCCCCTAATTGACCTATAATTATTTCCTGTGGTAGGGTACACTATTACCCTGTAATACAATACCTGGTTCAATTTAAATATTATGGGTCAATATTAAGGTTTGATATTGCGCCTTGCGTTAGTTAACCATTGAAAGATGTCTTTGAATTTTTAAAGCATTTTAGAACGCTTATTTCTTCATTTTAAGCTTCTCAGAACACTCTATTTCGCATAGGCATACATAGTAAAATTTAGGGTCACGCTGTGTACCCCCTAAATGACCTATAATTATTTCCTGTGGTAGGGTACACTATTACCCTCTAATATAATACGTGGTCCAATTTAAAAATTATAGGTCAATATTAAGGTCCGATACCGTGCCGTTAGTTAACATAGAAAAATGTCTTTGAATTTTTAAAGCATTTTAGAACGCTTATTTCCTCATTTTAAGCTTCTCAGAACACTTTATTTCGCATAGGCATACATAGTAAACTTTAGGGTCACTCTGTGTACCCCCTAATTGACCTATAATTATTTCCTGTGGTAGGGTACACTATAACCCTGTAATATAATACGTGGTCCAATTTAAAAATTATAGGTCAATATTAAGGTGCAATACCGTGCCGTTAGTTAACATAGAAAAGAGTCTTCGTATTTTCTTGTTTTAATGCACTATTTAAAACATACATAGTGTACCCCCTAATTGACCTATAATTATTTCCTGTTGTAGGGTACACTATTACCCTGTAATATAATGCCTGGTCCAATTGAAATATTATGGTTCCATATTAAGGTCTGATATCGCGCCTTGCGTTAGTTAACCATTGAAAGATGTCTTTGAATTTTTAAAGCATTTTAGAACACTTATTTCTTCATTTTAAGCTTCTCAGAACACTTTATTTCGCATAGGCATACATAGTAAACTTTAGGGTCACGCTGTGTACCCCCTAATTGACCTATAATTATTTCCTGTGGTAGGGTACACTATTACCCTGTAATATAATAGGTGGTCCAATTTAAAAATTATAAGTCAATATTAAGGTCCGATACCGTGCCGTTAGTTAGCATAGAAAAATGTCTTTGAATTTTTAAAGCATTTTAGAACGCTTATTTCCTCATTTTAAGCTTCTCAGAACACTTTATTTCGCATAGGCATACATAGTAAACTTTAGGGTCACGCTGTGTACCCCCTAATTGACCTATAATTATTTCCTTTAGTGGGGTACACTATTACCCTGTAATATAATACCTGGTCCAATTTAAAAATTATAGGTCAATAATAAGGTCCGATACCGTGCCGTTAGTTAACATAGAAAAATATCTTTGAATTTTTAAAGCATTTTAGAACGCTTATTTCTTCATTTTAAGCTTCTCAGAGCACTCTATTTCGCATAGGCATACATAGTAAAATTTAGGGTCACGCTGTGTACCCCCTAAATGACCTATAATTATTTCCTGGGGTAGGGCACACTATTACCCTGTAATATAATACGTGGTCCAATTTAAAAATTATAGGTCAATATTAAGTTCCGATACCGTGCCGTTAGTTAACATTGAAAAATGTCTTCGTATTTCCTTGTTTTAATGCACTATTTAAAATATACATAGTGTACCCCCTAATTGACCTATAATTATTTCCTGTGGTAGGGTACACTATTACCCTTTAATACAATACCTGGTTCAATTTAAATATTATGGGTCAATATTAAGGTTTGATATTGCGCCTTGTGTTAGTTAACCATTGAAAGATGTCTTTGAATTTTTAAAGCATTTTAGAACGCTTATTTCTTCATTTTAAGCTTCTCAGAACACTCTATTTCGCATAGGCATACATAGTAAAATTTAGGGTCACGCTGTGTACCCCCTAAATGACCTATAATTATTTCCTGTGGTAGGGTACACTATTACCCTCTAATATAATACGTGGTCCAATTTAAAAATTATAGGTCAATATTAAGGTCCGATACCGTGCCGTTAGTTAACATAGAAAAATGTCTTTGAATTTTTAAAGCATTTTAGAACGCTTATTTCCTCATTTTAAGCTTCTCAGAACACTTTATTTCGCATAGGCATACATAGTAAACTTTAGGGTCACTCTGTGTACCCCCTAATTGACCTATAATTATTTCCTGTGGTAGGGTACACTATAACCCTGTAATATAATACGTGGTCCAATTTAAAAATTATAGGTCAATATTAAGGTGCAATACCGTGCCGTTAGTTAACATAGAAAAGAGTCTTCGTATTTTCTTGTTTTAATGCACTATTTAAAACATACATAGTGTACCCCCTAATTGACCTATAATTATTTCCTGTTGTAGGGTACACTATTACCCTGTAATATAATGCCTGGTCCAATTGAAATATTATGGTTCCATATTAAGGTCTGATATCGCGCCTTGCGTTAGTTAACCATTGAAAGATGTCTTTGAATTTTTAAAGCATTTTAGAACACTTATTTCTTCATTTTAAGCTTCTCAGAACACTTTATTTCGCATAGGCATACATAGTAAACTTTAGGGTCACGCTGTGTACCCCCTAATTGACCTATAATTATTTCCTGTGGTAGGGTACACTATTACCCTGTAATATAATAGGTGGTCCAATTTAAAAATTATAAGTCAATATTAAGGTCCGATACCGTGCCGTTAGTTAGCATAGAAAAATGTCTTTGAATTTTTAAAGCATTTTAGAACGCTTATTTCCTCATTTTAAGCTTCTCAGAACACTTCATTTCGCATAGGCATACATAGAAAACTTTAGGGTCACTCTGCGTACCCCCTAATTGACCTATAATTATTTCCTGTGGTAGGGTACACTATAACCCTGTAATATAATACGTGGTCCAATTTAAAAATTATAGGTCAATATTAAGGTCCGATACCGTGCCGTTATTTAACATTGAAAAATGTCTTCGTATTTCCTTGTTTTAATGCACTATTTAAAATATTCATAGTGTACCCCCTAATTGACCTATAATTATTTCCTGTGATAGGGTACACTATTACCCTGTAATACAATACCTGGTTCAATTTAAATATTATGGGTCAATATTAAGGTTTGATATTGCGCCTTGCGTTAGTTAACCATTTAAAGATGTCTTTGAATTTTTAAAGCATTTTAGAACGCTTATTTCTTCATTTTAAGCTTCTCAGAACACTTTATTTCGCATAGGCATACGTAGTAAACTTTAGGGTCACGCTGTGTACCCCCTAATTGACCTATAATTATTTCCTGTGGTAGGGTACACTATTACCCTGTAATATAATAGGTGGTCCAATTTAAAAATTATAGGTCAATATTAAGGTCCGACACCGTGCCGTTAGTTAACATAGAAAAATGTCTTTGAATTTTTAAAGCATTTTAGAACGCTTATTTCCTCATTTTAAGCTTCTCAGAACACTTTATTTCGCATAGGCATACATAGTAAATTTTAGGGTCACTCTGTGTACCCCCTAATTGAGCTATAATTATTTCCTGTGGTAGGGTACACTATAACCCTGTAATATAACACGTGGTCCAATTTAAAAATTATAGGTCAATATTAAGGTGCAATACCGTGCCGTTAGTTAACATAGAAAAGTGTCTTCGTATTTTCTTGTTTTAATGCACTATTTAAAACATACATAGTGTACCCCCTAATTGACCTATAATTATTTCCTGTTGTAGGGTACACTATTACCCTGTAATATAATACCTGGTCCAATTGAAATATTATGGTTCCATATTAAGGTCTGATATCGCGCCTTGCGTTAGTTAATAATTGAAAGATGTCTTTGAATTTTTAAAGCATTTTAGAACGCTTATTTCTTCATTTTAAGCATCTCAGAACACTCTATTTCGCATAGGCATACATAGTAAAATTTAGGGTCACGCTGTGTACCCCCTAAATGACCTATAATTATATCCTGTGGTAGGGTACACTATTACCCTGTAATATAATACGTGGTCCAATTTAAAAATTATAGGTCAATATTAAGGTCCGATACCGTGCCGTTAGTTAACATAAAAAAATGTCTTTGAATTTTTAAAGCATTTTAGAACGCTTATTTCCTCATTTTAAGCTTCTCAGAACACTTTATTTCGCATAGGCATACATAGTAAACTTTAGGGTCACGCTGTGTACCCCCTAATTGACCTATAATTATTTCCTGTGGTAGGGTACACTATTACCCTGTAATACAATACCTGGTTCAATTTAAATATTATGGGTCAATATTAAGGTTTGATATTGCGCCTTGCGTTAGTTAAACATTGAAAGATGTCTTTGAATTTTTAAAGCATTTTAGAACGCTTATTTCTTCATTTTAAGCTTCTCAGAACACTTTATTTCGCATAGGCATACATAGTAAACTTTAGGGTCACGCTGTGTACCCCCTAATTGACCTATAATTATTTCCTGTGGTAAGGAATTAATTATAGGTCAATTGTAATTGTGTACACCCTGTAATATATTAGGTGATCCAATTTAAAAAATATAGGTCAATATTAAGGTCCGATACCGTGCCGTTAGTTAGCATAGAAAAATGTCATTGAATTTTTAAAGCATTTTAGAACGCTTATTTCCTCATTTTAAGCTTCTCAGAACACTTTATTTCGCATAGGCATACATAGTAAACTTTAGGGTCACTCTTCGTACCCCCTAATTTACATATAATTATTTCCTGTGGTAGGGTACACTATAACCCTGTAATATAATACGTGGTCCAATTTAAAAATTATAGGTCAATATTAAGGTCCGATACCGTGCCGTTAGTTAACATAGAAAAGTGTCTTCGTATTTCCTTGTTTTAATGCACTATTTAAAATATACATAGTGTACCCCCTAATTGACCTATAATTATTTCCTGTGGTAGTGTACACTATTACCCTGTAATATAATACCTGGTCCAATTTAAATATTATGGGTCAATATTAAGGTCTGATATTGCGCCTTGCGTTAGATAACCATTGAAAGATGTCTTTGAATTTTTAAAGCATTTTAGAACGCTTATTTCTTCATTTTAAGCTTCTCAGAACACTCTATTTCGCATAGGCATACATAGTAAAATTTAGGGTCACGCTGTGTACCCCCTAAATGACCTATAATTATTTCCTGTGGTAGGGTACACTATTACCC
This sequence comes from Parasteatoda tepidariorum, assembly GCF_982258835.1. Classification (NCBI taxonomy): domain Eukaryota; kingdom Metazoa; phylum Arthropoda; class Arachnida; order Araneae; family Theridiidae; genus Parasteatoda; species Parasteatoda tepidariorum. The sequence goes on from NW_028257371.1 coordinate 343,503, forward strand.
TGTAATATAATACGTGGTCCAATTTAAAAATTATAGGTCAATATTAAGTTCCGATACCGTGCCGTTATTTAACATTGAAAAATGTCTTCGTATTTCCTTGTTTTAATGCACTATTTAAAATATTCATAGTGTACCCCCTAATTGACCTATAATTATTTCCTGTGATAGGGTACACTATTACCCTGTAATACAATACCTGGTTCAATTTAAATATTATGGGTCAATATTAAGGTTTGATATTGCGCCTTGCGTTAGTTAACCATTGAAAGATGTCTTTGAATTTTTAAAGCATTTTAGAACGCTTATTTCTTCATTTTAAGCTTCTCAGAACACTTTATTTCGCATAGGCATACGTAGTAAACTTTAGGGTCACGCTGTGTACCCCCTAATTGACCTATAATTATTTCCTGTGGTAGGGTACACTATTACCCTGTAATATAATAGGTGGTCCAATTTAAAAATTATAGGTCAATATTAAGGTCCGACACCGTGCCGTTAGTTAACATAGAAAAATGTCTTTGAATTTTTAAAGCATTTTAGAACGCTTATTTCCTCATTTTAAGCTTCTCAGAACACTTTATTTCGCATAGGCATACATAGTAAATTTTAGGGTCACTCTGTGTACCCCCTAATTGACCTATAATTATTTCCTGTGGTAGGGTACACTATAACCCTGTAATATAACACGTGGTCCAATTTAAAAATTATAGGTCAATATTAAGGTGCAATACCGTGCCGTTAGTTAACATAGAAAAGTGTCTTCGTATTTTCTTGTTTTAATGCACTATTTAAAACATACATAGTGTACCCCCTAATTGACCTATAATTATTTCCTGTGGTAGGGTACACTATTACCCTGTAATATAATACCTGGTCCAATTTAAATATTATGGGTCAATATTAAGGTCTGATATTGCGCCTTGCGTTAGTTAACCATTGAAAGATGTCTTTGAATTTTTAAAGCATTTTAGAACGCTTATTTCTTCATTTTAAGCTTCTCAGAACACTCTACTTCGCATAGGCATACATAGTAAATTTTAGGGTCACGCTGTGTACCACCTAATTGACCTATAATTATTTCCTGTGGTAAGGTACACTATTACCCTGTAATATAATACGTGGTACAATTTAAAAATTATAGGTCAATATTAAGGTCCGATACCGTGCCGTTAGTTAACATAGAAAAGTGTCTTCGTATTTCCTTGTTTTAATGCACTATTTAAAATATACATAGTGTACCCCCTAATTGACCTATAATTATTTCCTGTGGTAGGGTACACTATTACCCTGTAATATAATACCTATTCCAATTTAAATATTATGGGTCAATATTAAGGTCTGATATTGCGCCTTGCGTTAGTTAACCATTGAAAGATGTCTTTGAATTTTTAAAGCATTTTAGAACGCTTATTTCTTCATTTTAAGCATCTCAGAACACTCTATTTCGCATAGGCATACATAGTAAAATTTAGGGTCACGCTGTGTACCCCCTAAATGACCTATAATTATATCCTGTGGTAGGGTACACTATTACCCTGTAATATAATACGTGGTCCAATTTAAAAATTATAGGTCAATATTAAGGTCCGATACCGCGCCGTTAGTTAACATAGAAAAATGTCTTTGAATTTTTAAAGCATTTTAGAACGCTTATTTCCTCATTTTAAACTTCTCAGAACACTTTATTTCGCATAGGCATACATAGTAAACTTTAGGGTCACGCTGTGTACCCCCTAATTGACCTATAATTATTTCCTTTGGTGGGGTACACTATTACCCTGTAATATAATACCTGGTCCAATTTAAAAATTATAGGTCAATAATAAGGTCCGATACCGTGCCGTTAGTTAACATAGAAAAATATCTTTGAATTTTTAAAGCATTTTAGAACGCTTATTTCTTCATTTTAAGCTTCTCAGAGCACTCTATTTCGCATAGGCATACATAGTAAAATTTAGGGTCACGCTGTGTACCCCCTAAATGACCTATAATTATTTCCTGTGGTAGGGCACACTATTACCCTGTAATATAATACGTGGTCCAATTTAAAAATTATAGGTCAATATTAAGTTCCGATACCGTGCCGTTAGTTAACATTGAAAAATGTCTTCGTATTTCCTTGTTTTAATGCACTATTTAAAATATACATAGTGTACCCCCTAATTGACCTATAATTATTTCCTGTGGTAGGGTACACTATTACCCTGTAATACAATACCTGGTTCAATTTAAATATTATGGGTCAATATTAAGGTTTGATATTGCGCCTTGCGTTAGTTAACCATTGAAAGATGTCTTTGAATTTTTAAAGCATTTTAGAACGCTTATTTCTTCATTTTAAGCTTCTCAGAACACTCTATTTCGCATAGGCATACATAGTAAAATTTAGGGTCACGCTGTGTACCCCCTAAATGACCTATAATTATTTCCTGTGGTAGGGTACACTATTACCCTCTAATATAATACGTGGTCCAATTTAAAAATTATAGGTCAATATTAAGGTCCGATACCGTGCCGTTAGTTAACATAGAAAAATGTCTTTGAATTTTTAAAGCATTTTAGAACGCTTATTTCCTCATTTTAAGCTTCTCAGAACACTTTATTTCGCATAGGCATACATAGTAAACTTTAGGGTCACTCTGTGTACCCCCTAATTGACCTATAATTATTTCCTGTGGTAGGGTACACTATAACCCTGTAATATAATACGTGGTCCAATTTAAAAATTATAGGTCAATATTAAGGTGCAATACCGTGCCGTTAGTTAACATAGAAAAGAGTCTTCGTATTTTCTTGTTTTAATGCACTATTTAAAACATACATAGTGTACCCCCTAATTGACCTATAATTATTTCCTGTTGTAGGGTACACTATTACCCTGTAATATAATGCCTGGTCCAATTGAAATATTATGGTTCCATATTAAGGTCTGATATCGCGCCTTGCGTTAGTTAACCATTGAAAGATGTCTTTGAATTTTTAAAGCATTTTAGAACACTTATTTCTTCATTTTAAGCTTCTCAGAACACTTTATTTCGCATAGGCATACATAGTAAACTTTAGGGTCACGCTGTGTACCCCCTAATTGACCTATAATTATTTCCTGTGGTAGGGTACACTATTACCCTGTAATATAATAGGTGGTCCAATTTAAAAATTATAAGTCAATATTAAGGTCCGATACCGTGCCGTTAGTTAGCATAGAAAAATGTCTTTGAATTTTTAAAGCATTTTAGAACGCTTATTTCCTCATTTTAAGCTTCTCAGAACACTTTATTTCGCATAGGCATACATAGTAAACTTTAGGGTCACGCTGTGTACCCCCTAATTGACCTATAATTATTTCCTTTAGTGGGGTACACTATTACCCTGTAATATAATACCTGGTCCAATTTAAAAATTATAGGTCAATAATAAGGTCCGATACCGTGCCGTTAGTTAACATAGAAAAATATCTTTGAATTTTTAAAGCATTTTAGAACGCTTATTTCTTCATTTTAAGCTTCTCAGAGCACTCTATTTCGCATAGGCATACATAGTAAAATTTAGGGTCACGCTGTGTACCCCCTAAATGACCTATAATTATTTCCTGGGGTAGGGCACACTATTACCCTGTAATATAATACGTGGTCCAATTTAAAAATTATAGGTCAATATTAAGTTCCGATACCGTGCCGTTAGTTAACATTGAAAAATGTCTTCGTATTTCCTTGTTTTAATGCACTATTTAAAATATACATAGTGTACCCCCTAATTGACCTATAATTATTTCCTGTGGTAGGGTACACTATTACCCTGTAATATAATACCTGGTCCAATTTAAATATTATGGGTCAATATTAAGGTCTGATATTGCGCCTTGCGTTAGTTAACCATTGAAAGATGTCTTTGAATTTTTAAAGCATTTTAGAACGCTTATTTCTTCATTTTAAGCTTCTCAGAACACTCTATTTCGCATAGGCATACATAGTAAATTTTAGGGTCACGCTGTGTACCACCTAATTGACCTATAATTATTTCCTGTGGTAAGGTATACTATTACCCTGTAATATAATACGTGGTACAATTTAAAAATTATAGGTCAATTTTAAGGTCCGATACCGTGCAGTTAGTTAACATAGAAAAGTGTCTTCGTATTTCCTTGTTTTAATGCACTATTTAAAATATACATAGTGTACCCCCTAATTGACCTATAATTATTTCCTGTGGTAGGGTACACTATTACCCTGTAATATAATACCTGGTCCAATTTAAATATTATGAGTCAATATTAAGGTCTGATATTGCGCCTTGCGCTAGTTAACCATTGAAAGATGTCTTTGAATTTTTAAAGCATTTTAGAACGCTTATTTCTTTATTTTAAGCTTCTCAGAACACTCTATTTCGCATAAGCATACATAGTAAAATTTAGGGTCACGCTGTGTACCCCCTAAATGACCTATAATTATTTCCTGTGGTAGGGTACACTATTACCCTGTAATATAATACGTGGTCCAATTTAAAAATTATAGGTCAATATTAAGGTCCGATACCGTGCCGTTAGTTAACATTGAAAAATGTCTTTGAATTTTTAAAGCATTTTAGAACGCTTATTTCCTCATTTTAAGCTTCTCAGAACACTTTATTTCGCATATACATACATAGTAAACTTTAGGGTCTCTCTGTGTACCCCCTAATTGACCTATAATTATTTCCTGTGGTAGGGTACACTATAACCCTGTAATATAATACGTGGTCCAATTTAAAAATTATAGGTCAATATTAAGTTCCGATACCGTGACGTTAGTTAACATAGAAAAGTGTCTTCGTATTTCCTTGTTTTAATGCACTATTTAAAATATACATAGTGTACCCCCTAATTGACCTATAATTATTTCCTGTGGTAGGGTACACTATTACCCTGTAATACAATACCTATTCCAATTTAAATATTATGGGTCAATATTAAGGTCTGATATTGCGCCTTGCGTTAGTTAACCATTGAAAGATGTCTTTGAATTTTTAAAGCATTTTAGAACGCTTATTTCTTCATTTTAAGCATCTCAGAACACTCTATTTCGCATAGGCATACATAGTAAAATTTAGGGTCACGCTGTGTACCCCCTAAATGACCTATAATTATATCCTGTGGTAGGGTACACTATTACCCTGTAATATAATGCGTGGTCCAATTTAAAAATTATAGGTCAATATTAAGGTCCGATACCATGCCGTTAGTTAACATAGAAAAATGTCTTTGAATTTTTAAAGCATTTTAGAACGCTTATTTCCTCATTTTAAGCTTCTCAGAACACTTTATTTCGCATAGGCATACATAGTAAACTTTAGGGTCACGCTGTGTACCCCCTAATTGACCTATAATTATTTCCTGTGGTAGGGTACACTATTACCCTGTAATATAATAGGTGGTCCAATTTAAAAATTATAGGTCAATATTAAGGTCCGATACCGTGCCGTTAGTTAGCATAGAAAAATGTCTTTGAATTTTTAAAGCATTTTAGAACGCTTATTTCCTCATTTTAAGCTTCTCAGAACACTTCATTTCGCATAGGCATACATAGAAAACTTTAGGGTCACTCTGCGTACCCCCTAATTGACCTATAATTATTTCCTGTGGTAGGGTACACTATAACCCTGTAATATAATACGTGGTCCAATTTAAAAATTATAGGTCAATATTAAGGTCCGATACCGTGCCGTTAGTTAACATAGAAAAGTGTCTTTGTATTTCCTTGTTTTAATGCACTATTTAAAATATACATAGTGTACCCCCTAATTGACCTATAATTATTTCCTGTGGTAGGGTACACTATTACCCTGTAATATAATACCTGGTCCAATTTAAATATTGTGGGTCAATATTAAGGTCTGATATTGCGCCTTGCGTTAGTTAACCATTGAAAGATGTCTTTGAATTTTTAAAGCATTTTAGAACGCTTATTTCTTCATTTTAAGCTTCTCAGAACACTCTATTTCGCATAGGCATACATAGTAAATTTTAGGGTCACGCTGTGTACCACCTAATTGACCTATAAATATTTCCTGTGGTAAGGTACACTATTACCCTGTAATATAATACGTGGTACAATTTAAAAATTATAGGTCAATATTAAGGTCCGATACCGTGCCGTTAGTTAACATAGAAAAGTGTCTTCGTATTTCCTTGTTTTAATGCACTATTTAAAATATACATAGTGTACCCCCTAATTGACCTATAATTATTTCCTGTGGTAGGGTACATTATTACCCTGTAATATAATACCTATTCCAATTTAAATATTATGGGTCAATATTAAGGTCAGATATTGCGCCTTGCGTTAGTTAACCATTGAAAGATGTCTTTGAATTTTTAAAGCATTTTAGAACGCTTATTTCCTCATTTTAAGCTTCTCAGAACACTTTATTTCGCATATACATACATAGTAAACTTTAGGGTCTCTCTGTGTACCCCCTAATTGACCTATAATTATTTCCTGTGGTAGGGTACACTATAACCCTGTAATATAATACGTGGTCCAATTTAAAAATTATAGGTCAATATTAAGTTCCGATACCGTGACGTTAGTTAACATAGAAAAGTGTCTTCGTATTTCCTTGTTTTAATGCACTATTTAAAATATACATAGTGTACCCCCTAATTGACCTATAATTATTTCCTGTGGTAGGGTACACTATTACCCTGTAATACAATACCTATTCCAATTTAAATATTATGGGTCAATATTAAGGTCTGATATTGCGCCTTGCGTTAGTTAACCATTGAAAGATGTCTTTGAATTTTTAAAGCATTTTAGAACGCTTATTTCTTCATTTTAAGCATCTCAGAACACTCTATTTCGCATAGGCATACATAGTAAAATTTAGGGTCACGCTGTGTACCCCCTAAATGACCTATAATTATATCCTGTGGTAGGGTACACTATTACCCTGTAATATAATGCGTGGTCCAATTTAAAAATTATAGGTCAATATTAAGGTCCGATACCATGCCGTTAGTTAACATAGAAAAATGTCTTTGAATTTTTAAAGCATTTTAGAACGCTTATTTCCTCATTTTAAGCTTCTCAGAACACTTTATTTCGCATAGGCATACATAGTAAACTTTAGGGTCACGCTGTGTACCCCCTAATTGACCTATAATTATTTCCTGTGGTAGGGTACACTATTACCCTGTAATATAATAGGTGGTCCAATTTAAAAATTATAGGTCAATATTAAGGTCCGATACCGTGCCGTTAGTTAGCATAGAAAAATGTCTTTGAATTTTTAAAGCATTTTAGAACGCTTATTTCCTCATTTTAAGCTTCTCAGAACACTTCATTTCGCATAGGCATACATAGAAAACTTTAGGGTCACTCTGCGTACCCCCTAATTAACCTATAATTATTTCCTGTGGTAGGGTACACTATAACCCTGTAATATAATACGTGGTCCAATTTAAAAATTATAGGTCAATATTAAGGTCCGATACCGTGCCGTTAGTTAACATAGAAAAGTGTCTTTGTATTTCCTTGTTTTAATGCACTATTTAAAATATACATAGTGTACCCCCTAATTGACCTATAATTATTTCCTGTGGTAGGGTACACTATTACCCTGTAATATAATACCTGGTCCAATTTAAATATTGTGGGTCAATATTAAGGTCTGATATTGCGCCTTGCGTTAGTTAACCATTGAAAGATGTCTTTGAATTTTTAAAGCATTTTAGAACGCTTAATTCTTCATTTTAAGCTTCTCAGAACACTCTATTTCGCATAGGCATACATAGTAAATTTTAGGGTCACGCTGTGTACCACCTAATTGACCTATAAATATTTCCTGTGGTAAGGTACACTATTACCCTGTAATATAATACGTGGTACAATTTAAAAATTATAGGTCAATATTAAGGTCCGATACCGTGCCGTTAGTTAACATAGAAAAGTGTCTTCGTATTTCCTTGTTTTAATGCACTATTTAAAATATACATAGTGTACCCCCTAATTGACCTATAATTATTTCCTGTGGTAGGGTACATTATTACCCTGTAATATAATACCTATTCCAATTTAAATATTATGGGTCAATATTAAGGTCAGATATTGCGCCTTGCGTTAGTTAACCATTGAAAGATGTCTTTGAATTTTTAAAGCATTTTAGAACGCTTATTTCTTCATTTTAAGCATCTCAGAACACTCTATTTCGCATAGGCATACATAGTAAAATTTAGGGTCACGCTGTGTACCCCCTAAATGACCTATAATTATATCCTGTGGTAGGGTACACTATTACCCTGTAATATAATACGTGGTCCAATTTAAAAATTATATGTCAATATTAAGGTCCGATACCGTGCCGTTAGTTAACATAGAAAAATGTCTTTGAATTTTTAAAGCATTTTAGAACGCTTATTTCCTCATTTTAAGCTTCTCAGAACAATTTATTTCGCATAGGCATACATAGTAAACTTTAGGGTCACGCTGTGTACCCCCTAATTGACCTATAATTATTTCCTTTGGTTTGGGTACACTATTACCCTGTAATATAATACCTGGTTCAATTTAAAAATTATAGGTCAATAATAAGGTCCGATACCGTGCCGTTAGTTAACATAGAAAAATGTCTTTGAATTTTTAAAGCATTTTAGAACGCTTATTTCTTCATTTTAAGCTTCTCAGAGCACTCTATTTCGCATAGGCATACATAGTAAAATTTAGGGTCACGCTGTGTACCCCCTAAATGACCTATAATTATTTCCTGTGGTAGGGCACTCTATTACCCTGTAATATAATACGTGGTCCAATTTAAAAATTATAGGTCAATATTAAGTTCCGATACCGTGCCGTTAGTTAACATTGAAAAATGTCTTCGTATTTCCTTGTTTTAATGCACTATTTAAAATATACATAGTGTACCCCCTAATTGACCTATAATTATTTCCTGTGGTAGGGTTCACTATTACCCTGTAATACAATACCTGGTTCAATTTAAATATTATGGGTCAATATTAAGGTTTGATATTGCGCCTTGCGTTAGTTAACCATTGAAAGATGTCTTTGAATTTTTAAAGCATTTTAGAACGCTTATTTCTTCATTTTAAGCTTCTCAGAACACTCTATTTCGCATAGGCATACATAGTAAAATTTAGGGTCACGCTGTGTACCCCCTAAATGACCTATAATTATTTCCTGTGGTAGGGTACACTATTACCCTCTAATATAATACGTGGTCCAATTTAAAAATTATAGGTCAATATTAAGGTCCGATACCGTGCCGTTAGTTAACATAGAAAAATGTCTTTGAATTTTTAAAGCATTTTAGAACGCTTATTTCCTCATTTTAAGCTTCTCAGAACACTCTATTTCGCATAGGCATACATAGTAAATTTTAGGGTCACGCTGTGTACCACCTAATTAACCTATAATTATTTCCTGTTTTAAGGTACACTATTACCTTGTAATATAATACGTGGTACAATTTAAAAATTATAGGTCAATATTAAGGTCCGATACCGTGCCGTTAGTTAACATAGAAAAGTGTCTTCGTATTTCCTTGTTTTAATGCACTATTTAAAATATACATAGTGTACCCCCTAATTGACCTATAATTATTTCCTGTGGTAGGGTACACTATTACCCTGTAATATAATACCTGGTCCAATTTAAATATTATGGGTCAATATTAAGGTCTGATATTGCGCCTTGCGCTAGTTAAACATTGAAAGATGTCTTTGAATTTTTAAAGCATTTTAGAACGCTTATTTCTTCATTTTAAGCTTCTCAGAACACTCTATTTCGCATAAGCATACATAGTAAAATTTAGGGTCACGCTGTGTACCCCCTAAATGACCTATAATTATTTCCTGTGGTAGGGTACACTATTACCCTGTAATATAATACGTGGTCCAATTTAAAAATTATAGGTCAATATTAAGGACCGATACCGTGCCGTTAGTTAACATTGAAAAATGTCTTTGAATTTTTAAAGCATTTTAGAACGCTTATTTCCTCATTTTAAGCTTCTCAGAACACTTTATTTCGCATAGGCATACATAGTAAACTTTAGGGTCTCTCTGTGTACCCCCTAATTGACCTATAATTATTTCCTGTGATGGGTACACTATAACCCTGTAATATAATACGTGGTCCAATTTAAAAATTATAGGTCAATATTAAGGTCCGATACCGTGCCGTTAGTTAACATAGAAAAGTGTCTTCGTATTTCCTTGTTTTAATGCACTATTTAAAATATACATAGTGTACCCCCTAATTGACCTATAATTATTTCCTGTGGTAGGGTACACTATTACCCTGTAATATAATACCTGGTCCAATTTAAATATTATGGGTCAATATTAAGGTCTGATATTGCGCCTTGCGTTAGTTAACCATTGAAAGATGTCTTTGAATTTTTAAAGCATTTTAGAACGCTTATTTCTTCATTTTAAGCTTCTCAGAACACTCTATTTCGCATAGGCATACATAGTAAATTTTAGGGTCACGCTGTGTACCACCTAATTGACCTATAATTATTTCCTGTGGTAAGGTACACTATTACCCTGTAATATAATACGTGGTACAATTTAAAAATTATAGGTCAATTTTAAGGTCCGATACCGTGCAGTTAGTTAACATAGAAAAGTGTCTTCGTATTTCCTTGTTTTAATGCACTATTTAAAATATACATAGTGTACCCCCTAATTGACCTATAATTATTTCCTGTGGTAGGGTACACTATTACCCTGTAATATAATACCTGGTCCAATTTAAATATTATGGGTCAATATTAAGGTCTGATATTGCGCCTTGCGCTAGTTAACCATTGAAAGATGTCTTTGAATTTTTAAAGCATTTTAGAACGCTTATTTCTTTATTTTAAGCTTCTCAGAACACTCTATTTCGCATAAGCATACATAGTAAAATTTAGGGTCACGCTGTGTACCCCCTAAATGACCTATAATTATTTCCTGTGGTAGGGTACACTATTACCCTGTAATATAATACGTGGTCCAATTTAAAAATTATAGGTCAATATTAAGGTCCGATACCGTGCCGTTAGTTAACATAGAAAAATGTCTTTGAATTTTTAAAGCATTTTAGAACGCTTATTTCCTCATTTTAAGCTTCTCAGAACACTCTATTTCGCATAGGCATACATAGTAAATTTTAGGGTCACGCTGTGTACCACCTAATTAACCTATAATTATTTCCTGTTTTAAGGTACACTATTACCTTGTAATATAATAGGTGGTACAATTTAAAAATTATAGGTCAATATTAAGGTCCGATACCGTGCCGTTAGTTAACATAGAAAAGTGTCTTCGTATTTCCTTGTTTTAATGCACTATTTAAAATATACATAGTGTACCCCCTAATTGACCTATAATTATTTCCTGTGGTAGGGTACACTATTACCCTGTAATATAATACCTGGTCCAATTTAAATATTATGGGTCAATATTAAGGTCTGATATTGCGCCTTGCGCTAGTTAAACATTGAAAGATGTCTTTGAATTTTTAAAGCATTTTAGAACGCTTATTTCTTCATTTTAAGCTTCTCAGAACACTCTATTTCGCATAAGCATACATAGTAAAATTTAGGGTCACGCTGTGTACCCCCTAAATGACCTATAATTATTTCCTGTGGTAGGGTACACTATTACCCTGTAATATAATACGTGGTCCAATTTAAAAATTATAGGTCAATATTAAGGACCGATACCGTGCCGTTAGTTAACATTGAAAAATGTCTTTGAATTTTTAAAGCATTTTAGAACGCTTATTTCCTCATTTTAAGCTTCTCAGAACACTTTATTTCGCATAGGCATACATAGTAAACTTTAGGGTCTCTCTGTGTACCCCCTAATTGACCTATAATTATTTCCTGTGATGGGTACACTATAACCCTGTAATATAATACGTGGTCCAATTTAAAAATTATAGGTCAATATTAAGGTCCGATACCGTGCCGTTAGTTAACATAGAAAAGTGTCTTCGTATTTCCTTGTTTTAATGCACTATTTAAAATATACATAGTGTACCCCCTAATTGACCTATAATTATTTCCTGTGGTAGGGTACACTATTACCCTGTAATATAATACCTGGTCCAATTTAAATATTATGGGTCAATATTAAGGTCTGATATTACGCCTTGCGTTAGTTAACCATTGAAAGATGTCTTTGAATTTTTAAAGCATTTTAGAACGCTTATTTCTTCATTTTAAGCTTCTCAGAACACTCTATTTCGCATAGGCATACATAGTAAATTTTAGGGTCACGCTGTGTACCACCTAATTGACCTATAATTATTTCCTGTGGTAAGGTACACTATTACCCTGTAATATAATACGTGGTACAATTTAAAAATTATAGGTCAATTTTAAGGTCCGATACCGTGCAGTTAGTTAACATAGAAAAGTGTCTTCGTATTTCCTTGTTTTAATGCACTATTTAAAATATACATAGTGTACCCCCTAATTGACCTATAATTATTTCCTGTGGTAGGGTACACTATTACCCTGTAATATAATACCTATTCCAATTTAAATATTATGGTTCCATATTAAGGTCTGATATCGCGCTTTGCGTTAGTTAACCATTGAAAGATGTCTTTGAATTTTTAAAGCATTTTAGAACGCTTATTTCTTCATTTTAAGCTTCTCAGAACACTCTATTTCGCATAGGCATACATAGTAAATTTTAGGGTCACGCTGTGTACCACCTAATTGACCTATAATTATTTCCTGTGGTAAGGTACACTATTACCCTGTAATATAATACGTGGTACAATTTAAAAATTATAGGTCAATTTTAAGGTCCGATACCGTGCAGTTAGTTAACATAGAAAAGTGTCTTCGTATTTCCTTGTTTTAATGCACTATTTAAAACATACATAGTGTACCCCCTAATTGACCTATAATTATTTCCTGTTGTAGGGTACACAATTACCCTGTAATATAATACCTGGTCCAATTGAAATATTATGGTTCCATATTAAGGTCTGATATCGCGCTTTGCGTTAGTTAACCATTGAAAGATGTCTTTGAATTTTTAAAGCATTTTAGAACGCTTATTTCTTCATTTTAAGCTTCTCAGAACACTCTATTTCGCATAGGCATACATAGTAAAATTTAGGGTCACGCTGCGTACCCCCTAAATGACCTATAATTATTTCCTGTGGTAGGGTACACTATTACCCTCTAATATAATACTTGGTCCAATTTAAAAATTATAGGTCAATATTAAGGTCCGATACCGTGCCGTTAGTTAACATAGAAAAATGTCTTTGAATTTTTAAAGCATTTTAGAACGCTTATTTCCTCATTTAAGCTTCTCAGAACACTCTATTTCGCATAGGCATACATAGTAAATTTTAGGGTCACGCTGTGTACCACCTAATTGCCCTATAATTATTTCCTGTGGTAAGGTACACTATTACCTTGTAATATAATACGTGGTACAATTTAAAAATTATAGGTCAATATTAAGGTCCGATACCGTGCCGTTAGTTAACATAGAAAAGTGTCTTCGTATTTCCTTGTTTTAATGCACTATTTAAAATATACATAGTGTACCCCCTAATTGACCTATAATTATTTCCTGTGGTAGGGTACACTATTACCCTGTAATATAATACCTGGTCCAATTTAAATATTATGGGTCAATATTAAGGTCTGATATTGCGCCTTGCGCTAGTTAACCATTGAAAGATGTCTTTGAATTTTTAAAGCATTTTAGAACGCTTATTTCTTCATTTTAAGCTTCTCAGAACACTCTATTTCGCATAAGTATACATAGTAAAATTTAGGGTCACGCTGTGTACCCCCTAAATGACCTATAATTATTTCCTGTGGTAGGGTACACTATTACCCTGTAATATAATACGTGGTGCAATTTAAAAATTATAGGTCAATATTAAGGACCGATACCGTGCCGTTAGTTAACATTGAAAAATGTCTTTGAATTTTTAAAGCATTTTAGAACGCTTATTTCCTCATTTTAAGCTTCTCAGAACACTTTAATTCGCATAGGCAAACATAGTAAACTTTAGGGTCTCTCTGTGTACCCCCTAATTGACCTATAATTATTTCCTGTGATGGGTACACTATAACCCTGTAATATAATACGTGGTCCAATTTAAAAATTATAGGTCAATATTAAGGTCCGATACCGTGTCGTTAGTTAACATAGAAAAGTGTCTTCGTATTTCCTTGTTTTAATGCACTATTTAAAATATACATAGTGTACCCCCTAATTGACCTATAATTATTTCCTGTGGTAGGGTACACTATTACCCTGTAATATAATACCTGGTCCAATTTAAATATTATGGGTCAATATTAAGGTCTGATATTGCGCCTTGCGTTAGTTAACCATTGAAAGATGTCTTTGAATTTTTAAAGCATTTTAGAACGCTTATTTCTTCATTTTAAGCTTCTCAGAACACTCTATTTCGCATAGGCATACATAGTAAATTTTAGGGTCACGCTGTGTACCCCCTAATTGACCTATAATTATTTCCTGTGGTAGGGTACACTATTACCCTGTAATATAATACCTGGTCCAATTTAAATATTATGGGTCAATATTAAGGTCTGATATTGCGCCTTGCGTTAGTTAACCATTGAAAGATGTCTTTGAATTTTTAAAGCATTTTAGAACGCTTATTTCTTCATTTTAAGCTTCTCAGAACACTCTATTTCGCATAAGTATACATAGTAAAATTTAGGGTCACGCTGTGTACCCCCTAAATGACCTATAATTATTTCCTGTGGTAGGGTACACTATTACCCTGTAATATAATACGTGGTCCAATTTAAAAATTATAGGTCAATATTAAGGACCGATACCGTGCCGTTAGTTAACATTGAAAAATGTCTTTGAATTTTTAAAGCATTTTTGAACGCTTATTTCTTCATTTTAAGCTTCTCAGAACACTCTATTTCGCATAAGTATACATAGTAAACTTTAGGGTCTCTCTGTGTACCCCCTAATTGACCTATAATTATTTCCTGTGATGGGTACACTATAACCCTGTAATATAATACGTGGTCCAATTTAAAAATTATAGGTCAATATTAAGGTCCGATACCGTGCCGTTAGTTAACATAGAAAAGTGTCTTCGTATTTCCTTGTTTTAATGCACTATTTAAAATATACATAGTGTACCCCCTAATTGACCTATAATTATTTCCTGTGGTAGGGTACACTATTACCCTGTAATATAATACCTGGTCCAATTTAAATATTATGGGTCAATATTAAGGTCTGATATTGCGCCTTGCGTTAGTTAACCATTGAAAGATGTCTTTGAATTTTTAAAGCATTTTAGAACGCTTATTTCTTCATTTTAAGCTTCTCAGAACACTCTATTTCGCATAGGCATACATAGTAAATTTTAGGGTCACGCTGTGTACCACCTAATTGACCTATAATTATTTCCTGTGGTAAGGTACACTATTACCCTGTAATATAATACGTGGTACAATTTAAAAATTATAGGTCAATTTTAAGGTCCGATACCGTGCAGTTAGTTAACATAGAAAAGTGTCTTCGTATTTCCTTGTTTTAATGCACTATTTAAAATATACATAGTGTACCCCCTAATTGACCTATAATTATTTCCTGTGGTAGGGTACACTATTACCCTGTAATATAATACCTGGTCCAATTTAAATATTATGGGTCAATATTAAGGTCTGATATTGCGCCTTGCGCTAGTTAACCATTGAAAGATGTCTTTGAATTTTTAAAGCATTTTAGAACGCTTATTTCTTTATTTTAAGCTTCTCAGAACACTCTATTTCGCATAAGCATACATAGTAAAATTTAGGGTCACGCTGTGTACCCCCTAAATGACCTATAATTATTTCCTGTGGTAGGGTACACTATTACCCTGTAATATAATACGTGGTCCAATTTAAAAATTATAGGTCAATATTAAGGTCCGATACCGTGCCGTTAGTTAACATTGAAAAATGTCTTTGAATTTTTAAAGCATTTTAGAACGCTTATTTCCTCATTTTAAGCTTCTCAGAACACTTTATTTCGCATATACATACATAGTAAACTTTAGGGTCTCTCTGTGTACCCCCTAATTGACCTATAATTATTTCCTGTGGTAGGGTACACTATAACCCTGTAATATAATACGTGGTCCAATTTAAAAATTATAGGTCAATATTAAGTTCCGATACCGTGACGTTAGTTAACATAGAAAAGTGTCTTCGTATTTCCTTGTTTTAATGCACTATTTAAAATATACATAGTGTACCCCCTAATTGACCTATAATTATTTCCTGTGGTAGGGTACACTATTACCCTGTAATATAATACCTATTCCAATTTAAATATTATGGGTCAATATTAAGGTCTGATATTGCGCCTTGCGTTTTAGAACGCTTATTTCTTCATTTTAAGCATCTCAGAACACTCTATTTCGCATAGGCATACATAGTAAAATTTAGGGTCACGCTGTGTACCCCCTAAATGACCTATAATTATATCCTGTGGTAGGGTACACTATTACCCTGTAATATAATACGTGGTCCAATTTAAAAATTATAGGTCAATATTAAGGTCCGATACCGTGCCGTTAGTTAACATAGAAAAATGTCTTTGAATTTTTAAAGCATTTTAGAACGCTTATTTCCTCATTTTAAGCTTCTCAGAACACTTTATTTCGCATAGGCATACATAGTAAACTTTAGGGTCACGCTGTGTACCCCCTAATTGACCTATAATTATTTCCTTTGGTGGGGTACACTATTACCCTGTAATATAATACCTGGTCCAATTTAAATATTATGGGTCAATATTAAGGTCTGATATTGCGCCTTGCGTTAGTTAACCATTGAAAGATGTCTTTGAATTTTTAAAGCATTTTAGAACGCTTATTTCTTCATTTTAAGCATCTCAGAACACTCTATTTCGCATAGGCATACATAGTAAAGTTTAGGGTCACGCTGTGTACCCCCTAAATGACCTATAATTATTTCCTGTGGTAGGGTACACTATTTCCCTGTAATATAATACGTGGTCCAATTTAAAAATTATAGGTCAATATTAAGGACCGATACCGTGCCGTTAGTTAACATTGAAAAATGTCTTTGAATTTTTAAAGCATTTTAGAACGCTTATTTCCTCATTTTAAGCTTCTCAGAACACTTTAATTCGCATAGGCAAACATAGTAAACTTTAGGGTCTCTCTGTGTACCCCCTAATTGACCTATAATTATTTCCTGTGATGGGTACACTATAACCCTGTAATATAATACGTGGTCCAATTTAAAAATTATAGGTCAATATTAAGGTCCGATACCGTGTCGTTAGTTAACATAGAAAAGTGTCTTCGTATTTCCTTGTTTTAATGCACTATTTAAAATATACATAGTGTACCCCCTAATTGACCTATAATTATTTCCTGTGGTAGGGTACACTATTACCCTGTAATATAATACCTGGTCCAATTTAAATATTATGGGTCAATATTAAGGTCTGATATTGCGCCTTGCGTTAGTTAACCATTGAAAGATGTCTTTGAATTTTTAAAGCATTTTAGAACGCTTATTTCTTCATTTTAAGCTTCTCAGAACACTCTATTTCGCATAGGCATACATAGTAAATTTTAGGGTCACGCTGTGTACCCCCTAATTGACCTATAATTATTTCCTGTGGTAGGGTACACTATTACCCTGTAATATAATACCTGGTCCAATTTAAATATTATGGGTCAATATTAAGGTCTGATATTGCGCCTTGCGTTAGTTAACCATTGAAAGATGTCTTTGAATTTTTAAAGCATTTTAGAACGCTTATTTCTTCATTTTAAGCTTCTCAGAACACTCTATTTCGCATAAGTATACATAGTAAAATTTAGGGTCACGCTGTGTACCCCCTAAATGACCTATAATTATTTCCTGTGGTAGGGTACACTATTACCCTGTAATATAATACGTGGTCCAATTTAAAAATTATAGGTCAATATTAAGGACCGATACCGTGCCGTTAGTTAACATTGAAAAATGTCTTTGAATTTTTAAAGCATTTTAGAACGCTTATTTCTTCATTTTAAGCTTCTCAGAACACTCTATTTCGCATAAGTATACATAGTAAACTTTAGGGTCTCTCTGTGTACCCCCTAATTGACCTATAATTATTTCCTGTGATGGGTACACTATAACCCTGTAATATAATACGTGGTCCAATTTAAAAATTATAGGTCAATATTAAGGTCCGATACCGTGCCGTTAGTTAACATAGAAAAGTGTCTTCGTATTTCCTTGTTTTAATGCACTATTTAAAATATACATAGTGTACCCCCTAATTGACCTATAATTATTTCCTGTGGTAGGGTACACTATTACCCTGTAATATAATACCTGGTCCAATTTAAATATTATGGGTCAATATTAAGGTCTGATATTGCGCCTTGCGTTAGTTAACCATTGAAAGATGTCTTTGAATTTTTAAAGCATTTTAGAACGCTTATTTCTTCATTTTAAGCTTCTCAGAACACTCTATTTCGCATAGGCATACATAGTAAATTTTAGGGTCACGCTGTGTACCACCTAATTGACCTATAATTATTTCCTGTGGTAAGGTACACTATTACCCTGTAATATAATACGTGGTACAATTTAAAAATTATAGGTCAATTTTAAGGTCCGATACCGTGCAGTTAGTTAACATAGAAAAGTGTCTTCGTATTTCCTTGTTTTAATGCACTATTTAAAATATACATAGTGTACCCCCTAATTGACCTATAATTATTTCCTGTGGTAGGGTACACTATTACCCTGTAATATAATACCTGGTCCAATTTAAATATTATGGGTCAATATTAAGGTCTGATATTGCGCCTTGCGCTAGTTAACCATTGAAAGATGTCTTTGAATTTTTAAAGCATTTTAGAACGCTTATTTCTTTATTTTAAGCTTCTCAGAACACTCTATTTCGCATAAGCATACATAGTAAAATTTAGGGTCACGCTGTGTACCCCCTAAATGACCTATAATTATTTCCTGTGGTAGGGTACACTATTACCCTGTAATATAATACGTGGTCCAATTTAAAAATTATAGGTCAATATTAAGGTCCGATACCGTGCCGTTAGTTAACATTGAAAAATGTCTTTGAATTTTTAAAGCATTTTAGAACGCTTATTTCCTCATTTTAAGCTTCTCAGAACACTTTATTTCGCATATACATACATAGTAAACTTTAGGGTCTCTCTGTGTACCCCCTAATTGACCTATAATTATTTCCTGTGGTAGGGTACACTATAACCCTGTAATATAATACGTGGTCCAATTTAAAAATTATAGGTCAATATTAAGTTCCGATACCGTGACGTTAGTTAACATAGAAAAGTGTCTTCGTATTTCCTTGTTTTAATGCACTATTTAAAATATACATAGTGTACCCCCTAATTGACCTATAATTATTTCCTGTGGTAGGGTACACTATTACCCTGTAATATAATACCTACTCCAATTTAAATATTATGGGTCAATATTAAGGTCTGATATTGCGCCTTGCGTTTTAGAACGCTTATTTCTTCATTTTAAGCATCTCAGAACACTCTATTTCGCATAGGCATACATAGTAAAATTTAGGGTCACGCTGTGCACCCCCTAAATGACCTATAATTATATCCTGTGGTAGGGTACACTATTACCCTGTAATATAATACGTGGTCCAATTTAAAAATTATAGGTCAATATTAAGGTCCGATACCGTGCCGTTAGTTAACATAGAAAAATGTCTTTGAATTTTTAAAGCATTTTAGAACGCTTATTTCCTCATTTTAAGCTTCTCAGAACACTTTATTTCGCATAGGCATACATAGTAAACTTTAGGGTCACGCTGTGTACCCCCTAATTGACCTATAATTATTTCCTTTGGTGGGGTACACTATTACCCTGTAATATAATACCTGGTCCAATTTAAATATTATGGGTCAATATTAAGGTCTGATATTGCGCCTTGCGTTAGTTAACCATTGAAAGATGTCTTTGAATTTTTAAAGCATTTTAGAACGCTTATTTCTTCATTTTAAGCTTCTCAGAGCACTCTATTTCGCATAGGCATACATAGTAAAATTTAGGGTCACGCTGTGTACCCCCTAAATGACCTATAATTATTTCCTGTGGTAGGGTACACTATAACCCTGTAATATATTACGTGGTCCAATTTAAAAATTATAGGTCAATATTAGGGTCCGATACCGTGCCGTTAGTTAACATAGAAAAGTGTCTTCGTATTTCCTTGTTTTAATGCACTATTTAAAATATACATAGTGTACCCCCTAATTGACCTATAATTATTTCCTGTGGTAGGGTACACTATTACCCTGTAATATAATACCTGGTCCAATTTAAATATTATGGGTCAATATTAAGGTCTGATATTGCGCCTTGCGTTAGTTAACCATTGAAAGATGTCTTTGAATTTTTAAAGCATTTTAGAACGCTTATTTCTTCATTTTAAGCATCTCAGAACACTCTATTTCGCATAGGCATACATAGTAAAGTTTAGGGTCACGCTGTGTACCCCCTAAATGACCTATAATTATTTCCTGTGGTAGGGTACACTATTTCCCTGTAATATAATACGTGGTCCAATTTAAAAATTATAGGTCAATAATAAGATCCGATACCGTGCCGTTAGTTAACATAGAAAAATGTCTTTGAATTTTTAAAGCATTTTAGAACGCTTATTTCCTCATTTTAAGCTTCTCAGAACACTTTATTTCGCAACGGCATACATAGTAAACTTTAGGGTCACTCTGTGTACCCCCTAATTGACCTATAATTATTTCCTGTGGTAGGGTACACTATAACCTTGTAATATAATACGTGGTCCAATTTAAAAATTATAGGTCAATATTAAGGTCCGATACCGTGCCGTTAGTTAACATAGAAAAGTGTCTTCGTATTTTCTTGTTTTAATGCACTATTTAAAACATACATAGTGTACCCCCTAATTGACCTATAATTATTTCCTGTTGTAGGGTACACAATTACCCTGTAATATAATACCTGGTCCAATTGAAATATTATGGTTCCATATTAAGGTCTGATATCGCGCTTTGCGTTAGTTAACCATTGAAAGATGTCTTTGAATTTTTAAAGCATTTTAGAACGCTTATTTCTTCATTTTAGGCTTCTCAGAACACTCTATTTCGCATAGGCATACATAGTAAATTTTAGGGTCACGCTGTGTACCACCTAATTGACCTATAATTATTTCCTGTGGTAAGGTACACTATTACCCTGTAATATAATACGTGGTACAATTTAAAAATTATAGGTCAATATTAAGGTCCGATACCGTGCCGTTAGTTAACATAGAAAAGTGTTTTCGTATTTCCTTGTTTTAATGCACTATTTAAAATATACATAGTGTACCCCCTAATTGACCTATAATTATTTCCTGTGGTAGGGTACACTATTACCCTGTAATATAATACCTGGTCCAATTTAAATATTATGGGTCAATATTAAGGTCTGATATTGCGCCTTGCGTTAGTTAACCATTGAAAGATGTCTTTGGATTTTTAAAGCATTTTAGAACGCTTATTTCTTCATTTTAAGCATCTCAGAACACTCTATTTCGCATAGGCATACATAGTAAAGTTTAGGGTCACGCTGTGTACCCCCTAAATGACCTATAATTATTTCCTGTGGTAGGGTACACTATTTCCCTGTAATATAATACGTGGTCCAATTTAAAAATTATAGGTCAATAATAAGATCCGATACCGTGCCGTTAGTTAACATAGAAAAATGTCTTTGAATTTTTAAAGCATTTTAGAACGCTTATTTCCTCATTTTAAGCTTCTCAGAACACTTTATTTCGCAACGGCATACATAGTAAACTTTAGGGTCACTCTGTGTACCCCCTAATTGACCTATAATTATTTCCTGTGGTAGGGTACACTATAACCCTGTAATATAATACGTGGTCCAATTTAAAAATTATAGGTCAATATTAAGGTCCGATACCGTGCCGTTAGTTAACATAGAAAAGTGTCTTCGTATTTTCTTGTTTTAATGCACTATTTAAAACATACATAGTGTACCCCCTAATTGACCTATAATTATTTCCTGTTGTAGGGTACACAATTACCCTGTAATATAATACCTGGTCCAATTGAAATATTATGGTTCCATATTAAGGTCTGATATCGCGCTTTGCGTTAGTTAACCATTGAAAGATGTCTTTGAATTTTTAAAGCATTTTAGAACGCTTATTTCTTCATTTTAAGCTTCTCAGAACACTCTATTTCGCATAGGCATACATTGTAAATTTTAGGGTCACGCTGTGTACCACCTAATTGACCTATAATTATTTCCTGTGGTAAGGTACACTATTACCCTGTAATATAATACGTGGTACAATTTAAAAATTATAGGTCAATATTAAGGTCCGATACCGTGCCGTTAGTTAACATAGAAAAGTGTCTTCGTATTTCCTTGTTTTAATGCACTATTTAAAATATACATAGTGTACCCCCTAAATGACCTATAATTATTTCCTGTGGTAGGGTACACTATTACCCTGTAATATAATAGGTGGTCCAATTTAAAAATTATAGGTCAATATTAAGGTCCGATACCGTGCCGTTAGTTAACATAGAAAAATGTCTTTGAATTTTTAAAGCATTTTAGAACGCTTATTTCTTCATTTTAAGCATCTCAGAACACTCTATTTCGCATAGGCATATATAGTAAACTTTAGGGTCACTCTGTGTACCCCCTAATTGACCTATAATTATTTCCTGTGGTAGGGTACACTATAACCCTGTAATATAATACGTGGTCCAATTTAAAAATTATAGGTCAATATTAAGGACCGATACCGTGCCGTTAGTTAACATAGAAAAGTGTCTTCGTATTTCCTTGTTTTAATGCACTATTTAAAATATACATAGTGTACCCCCTAATTGACCTATAATTATTTCCTGGGGTAGGGTACACTATTACCCTGTAATATAATACCTGGTCCAATTTAAATATTATGGGTCAATATTAAGGTCTGATATTGCGCCTTGCGTTAGTTAACCATTGCAAGATGTCTTTGAATTTTTAAGGCATTTTAGAACGCTTATGTCTTCATTTTAAGCATCTCAGAACACTCTATTTCGCATAGGCATACATAGTAAAATTTAGGGTCACGCTGTGTACCCCCTAAATGACCTATAATTATTTCCTGTGGTAGGGTACACTATTACCCTATAATATAATACGTGGTCCAATTTAAAAATTATAGGTCAATATTAAGGTCCGATACCGTGCCGTTAGTTAACATAGAAAAATGTCTTTGAATTTTTAAAGCATTTTAGAACGCTTATTTCCTCATTTTAAGCTTCTCAGAACACTTTTTTTCGCATAGGCATACATAGTAAACTTTAGGGTCACGCTGTGTACCCCCTAATTGACCTATAATTATTTCCTTTGGTAGGGTACACTATTACCCTGTAATATAATACCTGGTCCAATTTAAATTTTATGGGTCAATATTAAGGTCTGATATTGCGCCTTGCGTTAGTTAACCATTGAAAGATGTCTTTGAATTTTTAAAGCATTTTAGAACGCTTATTTCTTCATTTTAAGCATCTCAGAACACTCTATTTCGCATAGGCATACATAGTAAAATTTAGGGTCACGCTGTGTACCCCCTTAATGACCTATAATTATTTCCTGTGGTAGGGTACACTATTACCCTTTAATATAATACGTGGTCCAATTTAAAAATTATAGGTCAATATTAAGGTCCGATACCATGCCGTTAGTTAACATAGAAAAGTGTCTTCGTATTTTCTTGTTTTAATGCACTATTTAAAACATACATAGTGTACCCCCTAATTGACCTATAATTATTTCCTGTTGTAGGGTACACTATTACCCTGTAATATAATACCTGGGCCAATTGAGAT
The DNA here is from genome assembly GCF_982258835.1 of Parasteatoda tepidariorum. Taxonomy (NCBI): domain Eukaryota; kingdom Metazoa; phylum Arthropoda; class Arachnida; order Araneae; family Theridiidae; genus Parasteatoda; species Parasteatoda tepidariorum. Next base: position 367,427 of record NW_028257371.1, read on the forward strand.
ATTATGGTTCCATATTAAGGTCTGATATCGCGCCTTGCGTTAGTTAACCATTGAAAGATGTCTTTGAATTTTTAAAGCATTTTAGAACGCTTATTTCTTCATTTTAAGCTTCTCAGAACACTCTATTTCGCTGAGGCATACATAGTAAATTTTAGGGTCACGCTGTCTACCACCTAATTGACCTATAATTATTTCCTGTGGTAAGGTACACTATTACCCTGTAATATAATACGTGGTACAATTTAAAAATTATAGGTCCATATTAAGGTCCGATACCGTGCCGTTAGTTAACATAGAAAAGGGTCTTCGTATTTCCTTGTTTTAATGCACTATTTAAAATATACATAGTGTACCCCCTAAATGACCTATAATTATTTCCTGTGGTAGGGTACACTATTACCCTGTAATATAATAGGTGGTCCAATTTAAAAATTATAGGTCAATATTAAGGTCCGATACCGTGCCGTTAGTTAACATAGAAAAATGTCTTCGTATTTTCTTGTTTTAATGCACTATTTAAAACATACATAGTGTACCCCCTAATTGACCTATAATTATTTCCTGTTGTAGGGTACACAATTACCCTGTAATATAATACCTGGTCCAATTGAAATATTATGGTTCCATATTAAGGTCTGATATCGCGCTTTGCGTTAGTTACCCATTGAAAGATGTCTTTGAATTTTTAAAGCATTTTAGAACGCTTATTTCTTCATTTTAAGCTTCTCAGAACACTCTATTTCGCATAGGCATACATAGTAAATTTTAGGGTCACGCTGTGTACCACCTAATTGACCTATAATTATTTCCTGTGGTAAGGTACACTATTACCCTGTAATATAATACGTGGTACAATTTAAAAATTATAGGTCAATATTAAGGTCCGATACCGTGCCGTTAGTTAACATAGAAAAGTGTTTTCGTATTTCCTTGTTTTAATGCACTATTTAAAATATACATAGTGTACCCCCTAATTGACCTATAATTATTTCCTGTGGTAGGGTACACTATTACCCTGTAATATAATACCTGGTCCAATTTAAATATTATGGGTCAATATTAAGGTCTGATATTGCGCCTTGCGTTAGTTAACCATTGAAAGATGTCTTTGAATTTTTAAAGCATTTTAGAACGCTTATTTCTTCATTTTAAGCATCTCAGAACACTCTATTTCGCATAGGCATACATAGTAAAGTTTAGGGTCACGCTGTGTACCCCCTAAATGACCTATAATTATTTCCTGTGGTAGGGTACACTATTTCCCTGTAATATAATACGTGGTCCAATTTAAAAATTATAGGTCAATAATAAGATCCGATACCGTGCCGTTAGTTAACATAGAAAAATGTCTTTGAATTTTTAAAGCATTTTAGAACGCTTATTTCCTCATTTTAAGCTTCTCAGAACACTTTATTTCGCAACGGCATACATAGTAAACTTTAGGGTCACTCTGTGTACCCCCTAATTGACCTATAATTATTTCCTGTGGTAGGGTACACTATAACCCTGTAATATAATACGTGGTCCAATTTAAAAATTATAGGTCAATATTAAGGTCCGATACCGTGCCGTTAGTTAACATAGAAAAGTGTCTTCGTATTTTCTTGTTTTAATGCACTATTTAAAACATACATAGTGTACCCCCTAATTGACCTATAATTATTTCCTGTTGTAGGGTACACAATTACCCTGTAATATAATACCTGGTCCAATTGAAATATTATGGTTCCATATTAAGGTCTGATATCGCGCTTTGCGTTAGTTAACCATTGAAAGATGTCTTTGAATTTTTAAAGCATTTTAGAACGCTTATTTCTTCATTTTAAGCTTCTCAGAACACTCTATATCGCATAGGCATACATAGTAAATTTTAGGGTCACGCTGTGTACCACCTAATTGACCTATAATTATTTCCTGTGGTAAGGTACACTATTACCCTGTAATATAATACGTGGTACAATTTAAAAATTATAGGTCAATATTAAGGTCCGATACCGTGCCGTTAGTTAACATAGAAAAGTGTCTTCGTATTTCCTTGTTTTAATGCACTATTTAAAATATACATAGTGTACCCCCTAAATGACCTATAATTATTTCCTGTGGTAGGGTACACTATTACCCTGTAATATAATAGGTGGTCCAATTTAAAAATTATAGGTCAATATTAAGGTCCGATACCGTGCCGTTAGTTAACATAGAAAAATGTCTTTGAATTTTTAAAGCATTTTAGAACGCTTATTTCTTCATTTTAAGCATCTCAGAACACTCTATTTCGCATAGGCATATATAGTAAACTTTAGGGTCACTCTGTGTACCCCCTAATTGACCTATAATTATTTCCTGTGGTAGGGTACACTATAACCCTGTAATATAATACGTGGTCCAATTTAAAAATTATAGGTCAATATTAAGGACCGATACCGTGCCGTTAGTTAACATAGAAAAGTGTCTTCGTATTTCCTTGTTTTAATGCACTATTTAAAATATACATAGTGTACCCCCTAATTGACCTATAATTATTTCCTGGGGTAGGGTACACTATTACCCTGTAATATAATACCTGGTCCAATTTAAATATTATGGGTCAATATTAAGGTCTGATATTGCGCCTTGCGTTAGTTAACCATTGCAAGATGTCTTTTAATTTTTAAGGCATTTTAGAACGCTTATTTCTTCATTTTAAGCATCTCAGAACACTCTATTTCGCATAGGCATACATAGTAAAATTTAGGGTCACGCTGTGTACCCCCTAAATGACCTATAATTATTTCCTGTATTAGGGTACACTATTACCCTATAATATAATACGTGGTCCAATTTAAAAATTATAGGTCAATATTAAGGTCCGATACCGTGCCGTTAGTTAACATAGAAAAATGTCTTTGAATTTTTAAAGCATTTTAGAACGCTTATTTCCTCATTTTAAGCTTCTCAGAACACTTTTTTTCGCATAGGCATACATAGTAAACTTTAGGGTCACGCTGTGTACCCCCTAATTGACGTATAATTATTTCCTTTGGTAGGGTACACTATTACCCTGTAATATAATACCTGGTCCAATTTAAATTTTATGGGTCAATATTAAGGTCTGATATTGCGCCTTGCGTTAGTTAACCATTGAAAGATGTCTTTGAATTTTTAAAGCATTTTAGAACGCTTATTTCTTCATTTTAAGCATCTCAGAACACTCTATTTCGCATAGGCATACATAGTAAAATTTAGGGTCACGCTGTGTACCCCCTTAATGACCTATAATTATTTCCTGTGGTAGGGTACACTATTACCCTTTAATATAATACGTGGTCCAATTTAAAAATTATAGGTCAATATTAAGGTCCGATACCATGCCGTTAGTTAACATAGAAAAGTGTCTTCGTATTTTCTTGTTTTAATGCACTATTTAAAACATACATAGTGTACCCCCTAATTGACCTATAATTATTTCCTGTTGCAGGGTACACTATTACCCTGTAATATAATACCTGGGCCAATTGAAATATTATGGTTCCATATTAAGGTCTGATATCGCGCCTTGCGTTAGTTAACCATTGAAAGATGTCTTTGAATTTTTAAAGCATTTTAGAACGCTTATTTCTTCATTTTAAGCTTCTCAGAACACTCTATTTCGCATAGGCATACATAGTAAATTTTAGGGTCACGCTGTCTACCACCTAATTGACCTATAATTATTTCCTGTGGTAAGGTACACTATTACCCTGTAATATAATACGTGGTACAATTTAAAAATTATAGGTCCATATTAAGGTCCGATACCGTGCCGTTAGTTAACATAGAAAAGGGTCTTCGTATTTCCTTGTTTTAATGCACTATTTAAAATATACATAGTGTACCCCCTAAATGACCTATAATTATTTCCTGTGGTAGGGTACACTATTACCCTGTAATATAATAGGTGGTCCAATTTAAAAATTATAGGTCAATATTAAGGTCCGATACCGTGCCGTTAGTTAACATAGAAAAATGTCTTTGAATTTTTAAAGCATTTTAGAACGCTTATTTCTTCATTTTAAGCATCTCAGAACACTCTATTTCGCATAGGCATATATAGTAAACTTTAGGGTCACTCTGTGTACCCCCTAATTGACCTATAATTATTTCCTGTGGTAGGGTACACTATAACCCTGTAATATAATACGTGGTCCAATTTAAAAATTATAGGTCAATATTAAGGTCCGATACCGTGCCGTTAGTTAACATAGAAAAGTGTCTTCGTATTTCCTTGTTTTAATGCACTATTTAAAATATACATAGTGTACCCCCTAATTGACCTATAATTATTTCCTGGGGTAGGGTACACTATTACCCTGTAATATAATACCTGGTCCAATTTAAATATTATGGGTCAATATTAAGGTCTGATATTGCGCCTTGCGTTAGTTAACCATTGGAAGATGTCTTTGAATTTTTAAGGCATTTTAGAACGCTTATTTCTTCATTTTAAGCATCTCAGAACACTCTATTTCGCATAGGCATACATAGTAAAATTTAGGGTCACGCTGTGTACCCCCTAAATGACCTATAATTATTTCCTGTGGTAGGGTACACTATTACCCTATAATATAATACGTGGTCCAATTTAAAAATTATAGGTCAATATTAAGGTCCGATACCGTGCCTTTAGTTAACATAGAAAAATGTCTTTGAATTTTTAAAGCATTTTAGAACGCTTATTTCCTCATTTTAAGCTTCTCAGAACACTTTTTTTCGCATAGGCATACATAGTAAACTTTAGGGTCACGCTGTGTACCCCCTAATTGACCTATAATTATTTCCTTTGGTAGGGTACACTATTACCCTGTAATATAATACCTGGTCCAATTTAAATTTTATGGGTCAATATTAAGGTCTGATATTGCGCCTTGCGTTAGTTAACCATTGAAAGATGTCTTTGAATTTTTAAAGAATTTTAGAACGCTTATTTCTTCATTTTAAGCTTCTCAGAACACTCTATTTCGCATAGGCATACATAGTAAAATTTAGGGTCACGCTGTGTACCCCCTAAATGACCTATAATTATTTCCTGTGGTAGGGTACACTATTACCCTGTAATATAATACGTGGTCCAATTTAAAAATTATAGGTCAATATTAAGTTCCGATACCGTGCCGTTAGTTAACATTGAAAAATGTCTTCGTATTTCCTTGTTTTAATGCACTATTTAAAATATACATAGTGTACCCCCTAATTGACCTATAATTATTTCCTGTGGTAGGGTACACTATTACCCTGTAATATAATACCTGGTCCAATTGAAATATTATGGGTCAATATTAAGGTCTGATATTGCGCCTTGCGTTAGTTAACCATTGAAAGATGTCTTTGAATTTTTAAAGCATTTTAGAACGCTTATTTCTTCATTTTAAGCATCTCAGAACACCCTATTTCGCATAGGCATATATAGAAAACTTTAGGGTCACTCTGTGTACCCCCTAATTGACCTATAATTATTTCCTGTGGTAGGGTACACTATTACCCTGTAATATAATACGTGGTCCAATTTAAAAATTATAGGTCAATATTAAGGTCCGATACCGTGCCGTTAGTTAACATAGAAAAGTGTCTTCGTATTTCCTTGTTTTAATGCACTATTTAAAATATACATAGTGTACCCCCTAATTGACCTATAATTATTTCCTGTGGTAGGGTACACTACTACCCTGTAATATAATACCTGGTCCAATTTAAATATTATGGGTCAATATTAAGGTCTGATATTGCGCCTTGCGTTAGTTAACCATTGGAAGATGTCTTTGAATTTTTAAGGCATTTTAGAACGCTTATTTCTTCATTTTAAGCATCTCAGAACACTCTATTTCGCATAGGCATACATAGTAAAATTTAGGGTCACGCTGTGTACCCCCTAATTGACCTATAATTATTTCCTGTGGTAGGGTACACTATTACCCTGTAATATAATACGTGGTCCAATTTAAAAATTATAGGTCAATATTAAGGTCCGATACCGTGCCGTTAGTTAACATAGAAAAGTGTCTTCGTATTTCCTTGTTTTAATGCACTATTTAAAATATACATAGTGTACCCCCTAATTGACCTATAATTATTTCCTGTGGTAGGGTACACTACTACCCTGTAATATAATACCTGGTCCAATTTAAATATTATGGGTCAATATTAAGGTCTGATATTGCGCCTTGCGTTAGTTAACCATTGGAAGATGTCTTTGAATTTTTAAGGCATTTTAGAACGCTTATTTCTTCATTTTAAGCATCTCAGAACACTCTATTTCGCATAGGCATACATAGTAAAATTTAGGGTCACGCTGTGTACCCCGTAAATGACCTATAATTATTTCCTGTGGTAGGGTACACTATTACCCTGTAATATAATACGTGGTCCAATTTAAAAATTATAGGTCAATATTAAGGTCCGATACCGTGCCGTTAGTTAACATAGAAAAATGTCTTTGAATTTTTAAAGCATTTTAGAACGCTTATTTCCTCATTTTAAGCTTCTCAGAACACTTTTTTTCGCATAGGCACACATAGTAAACTTTAGGGTCACGCTGTGTACCCCCTAATTGACCTATAATTATTTCCTTTGGTAGGGTACCCTATTACCCTGTAATATAATACCTGGTCCAATTTAAATTTTATGGGTCAATATTAAGGTCTGATATTGCGCCTTGCGTTAGTTAACCATTGAAAGATGTCTTTGAATTTTTAAAGAATTTTAGAACGCTTATTTCTTCATTTTAAGCTTCTCAGAACACTCTATTTCGCATAGGCATACATAGTAAAATTTAGGGTCACGCTGTGTACCCCCTAAATAACCTATAATTATTTCCTGTGGTAGGGTACACTATTACCCTGTAATATAATACGTGGTCCAATTTAAAAATTATAGGTCAATATTAAGTTCCGATACCGTGCCGTTAGTTAACATTGAAAAATGTCTTCGTATTTCCTTGTTTTAATGCACTATTTAAAATATACATAGTGTATCCCCTAATTGACCTATAATTATTTCCTGTGGTAGGGTACACAATTACCCTGTAATATAATACCTGGTCCAATTGAAATATTATGGTTCCATATTAAGGTCTGATATCGCGCTTTGCGTTAGTTAACCATTGAAAGATGTCTTTGAATTTTTAAAGCATTTTAGAACGCTTATTTCTTCATTTTAAGCTTCTCAGAACACTCTATATCGCATAGGCATACATAGTAAATTTTAGGGTCACGCTGTGTACCACCTAATTGACCTATAATTATTTCCTGTGGTAAGGTACACTATTACCCTGTAATATAATACGTGGTACAATTTAAAAATTATAGGTCAATATTAAGGTCCGATACCGTGCCGTTAGTTAACATAGAAAAGTGTCTTCGTATTTCCTTGTTTTAATGCACTATTTAAAATATACATAGTGTACCCCCTAAATGACCTATAATTATTTCCTGTGGTAGGGTACACTATTACCCTGTAATATAATAGGTGGTCCAATTTAAAAATTATAGGTCAATATTAAGGTCCGATACCGTGCCGTTAGTTAACATAGAAAAATGTCTTTGAATTTTTAAAGCATTTTAGAACGCTTATTTCTTCATTTTAAGCATCTCAGAACACTCTATTTCGCATAGGCATATATAGTAAACTTTAGGGTCACTCTGTGTACCCCCTAATTGACCTATAATTATTTCCTGTGGTAGGGTACACTATAACCCTGTAATATAATACGTGGTCCAATTTAAAAATTATAGGTCAATATTAAGGACCGATACCGTGCCGTTAGTTAACATAGAAAAGTGTCTTCGTATTTCCTTGTTTTAATGCACTATTTAAAATATACATAGTGTACCCCCTAATTGACCTATAATTATTTCCTGGGGTAGGGTACACTATTACCCTGTAATATAATACCTGGTCCAATTTAAATATTATGGGTCAATATTAAGGTCTGATATTGCGCCTTGCGTTAGTTAACCATTGCAAGATGTCTTTTAATTTTTAAGGCATTTTAGAACGCTTATTTCTTCATTTTAAGCATCTCAGAACACTCTATTTCGCATAGGCATACATAGTAAAATTTAGGGTCACGCTGTGTACCCCCTAAATGACCTATAATTATTTCCTGTATTAGGGTACACTATTACCCTATAATATAATACGTGGTCCAATTTAAAAATTATAGGTCAATATTAAGGTCCGATACCGTGCCGTTAGTTAACATAGAAAAATGTCTTTGAATTTTTAAAGCATTTTAGAACGCTTATTTCCTCATTTTAAGCTTCTCAGAACACTTTTTTTCGCATAGGCATACATAGTAAACTTTAGGGTCACGCTGTGTACCCCCTAATTGACGTATAATTATTTCCTTTGGTAGGGTACACTATTACCCTGTAATATAATACCTGGTCCAATTTAAATTTTATGGGTCAATATTAAGGTCTGATATTGCGCCTTGCGTTAGTTAACCATTGAAAGATGTCTTTGAATTTTTAAAGCATTTTAGAACGCTTATTTCTTCATTTTAAGCATCTCAGAACACTCTATTTCGCATAGGCATACATAGTAAAATTTAGGGTCACGCTGTGTACCCCCTTAATGACCTATAATTATTTCCTGTGGTAGGGTACACTATTACCCTTTAATATAATACGTGGTCCAATTTAAAAATTATAGGTCAATATTAAGGTCCGATACCATGCCGTTAGTTAACATAGAAAAGTGTCTTCGTATTTTCTTGTTTTAATGCACTATTTAAAACATACATAGTGTACCCCCTAATTGACCTATAATTATTTCCTGTTGCAGGGTACACTATTACCCTGTAATATAATACCTGGGCCAATTGAAATATTATGGTTCCATATTAAGGTCTGATATCGCGCCTTGCGTTAGTTAACCATTGAAAGATGTCTTTGAATTTTTAAAGCATTTTAGAACGCTTATTTCTTCATTTTAAGCTTCTCAGAACACTCTATTTCGCATAGGCATACATAGTAAATTTTAGGGTCACGCTGTCTACCACCTAATTGACCTATAATTATTTCCTGTGGTAAGGTACACTATTACCCTGTAATATAATACGTGGTACAATTTAAAAATTATAGGTCCATATTAAGGTCCGATACCGTGCCGTTAGTTAACATAGAAAAGGGTCTTCGTATTTCCTTGTTTTAATGCACTATTTAAAATATACATAGTGTACCCCCTAAATGACCTATAATTATTTCCTGTGGTAGGGTACACTATTACCCTGTAATATAATAGGTGGTCCAATTTAAAAATTATAGGTCAATATTAAGGTCCGATACCGTGCCGTTAGTTAACATAGAAAAATGTCTTTGAATTTTTAAAGCATTTTAGAACGCTTATTTCTTCATTTTAAGCATCTCAGAACACTCTATTTCGCATAGGCATATATAGTAAACTTTAGGGTCACTCTGTGTACCCCCTAATTGACCTATAATTATTTCCTGTGGTAGGGTACACTATAACCCTGTAATATAATACGTGGTCCAATTTAAAAATTATAGGTCAATATTAAGGTCCGATACCGTGCCGTTAGTTAACATAGAAAAGTGTCTTCGTATTTCCTTGTTTTAATGCACTATTTAAAATATACATAGTGTACCCCCTAATTGACCTATAATTATTTCCTGGGGTAGGGTACACTATTACCCTGTAATATAATACCTGGTCCAATTTAAATATTATGGGTCAATATTAAGGTCTGATATTGCGCCTTGCGTTAGTTAACCATTGGAAGATGTCTTTGAATTTTTAAGGCATTTTAGAACGCTTATTTCTTCATTTTAAGCATCTCAGAACACTCTATTTCGCATAGGCATACATAGTAAAATTTAGGGTCACGCTGTGTACCCCCTAAATGACCTATAATTATTTCCTGTGGTAGGGTACACTATTACCCTATAATATAATACGTGGTCCAATTTAAAAATTATAGGTCAATATTAAGGTCCGATACCGTGCCGTTAGTTAACATAGAAAAATGTCTTTGAATTTTTAAAGCATTTTAGAACGCTTATTTCCTCATTTTAAGCTTCTCAGAACACTTTTTTTCGCATAGGCATACATAGTAAACTTTAGGGTCACGCTGTGTACCCCCTAATTGACCTATAATTATTTCCTTTGGTAGGGTACACTATTACCCTGTAATATAATACCTGGTCCAATTTAAATTTTATGGGTCAATATTAAGGTCTGATATTGCGCCTTGCGTTAGTTAACCATTGAAAGATGTCTTTGAATTTTTAAAGAATTTTAGAACGCTTATTTCTTCATTTTAAGCTTCTCAGAACACTCTATTTCGCATAGGCATACATAGTAAAATTTAGGGTCACGCTGTGTACCCCCTAAATGACCTATAATTATTTCCTGTGGTAGGGTACACTATTACCCTGTAATATAATACGTGGTCCAATTTAAAAATTATAGGTCAATATTAAGTTCCGATACCGTGCCGTTAGTTAACATTGAAAAATGTCTTCGTATTTCCTTGTTTTAATGCACTATTTAAAATATACATAGTGTACCCCCTAATTGACCTATAATTATTTCCTGTGGTAGGGTACACTATTACCCTGTAATATAATACCTGGTCCAATTGAAATATTATGGGTCAATATTAAGGTCTGATATTGCGCCTTGCGTTAGTTAACCATTGAAAGATGTCTTTGAATTTTTAAAGCATTTTAGAACGCTTATTTCTTCATTTTAAGCATCTCAGAACACCCTATTTCGCATAGGCATATATAGAAAACTTTAGGGTCACTCTGTGTACCCCCTAATTGACCTATAATTATTTCCTGTGGTAGGGTACACTATTACCCTGTAATATAATACGTGGTCCAATTTAAAAATTATAGGTCAATATTAAGGTCCGATACCGTGCCGTTAGTTAACATAGAAAAGTGTCTTCGTATTTCCTTGTTTTAATGCACTATTTAAAATATACATAGTGTACCCCCTAATTGACCTATAATTATTTCCTGTGGTAGGGTACACTACTACCCTGTAATATAATACCTGGTCCAATTTAAATATTATGGGTCAATATTAAGGTCTGATATTGCGCCTTGCGTTAGTTAACCATTGGAAGATGTCTTTGAATTTTTAAGGCATTTTAGAACGCTTATTTCTTCATTTTAAGCATCTCAGAACACTCTATTTCGCATAGGCATACATAGTAAAATTTAGGGTCACGCTGTGTACCCCCTAATTGACCTATAATTATTTCCTGTGGTAGGGTACACTATTACCCTGTAATATAATACGTGGTCCAATTTAAAAATTATAGGTCAATATTAAGGTCCGATACCGTGCCGTTAGTTAACATAGAAAAGTGTCTTCGTATTTCCTTGTTTTAATGCACTATTTAAAATATACATAGTGTACCCCCTAATTGACCTATAATTATTTCCTGTGGTAGGGTACACTACTACCCTGTAATATAATACCTGGTCCAATTTAAATATTATGGGTCAATATTAAGGTCTGATATTGCGCCTTGCGTTAGTTAACCATTGGAAGATGTCTTTGAATTTTTAAGGCATTTTAGAACGCTTATTTCTTCATTTTAAGCATCTCAGAACACTCTATTTCGCATAGGCATACATAGTAAAATTTAGGGTCACGCTGTGTACCCCGTAAATGACCTATAATTATTTCCTGTGGTAGGGTACACTATTACCCTGTAATATAATACGTGGTCCAATTTAAAAATTATAGGTCAATATTAAGGTCCGATACCGTGCCGTTAGTTAACATAGAAAAATGTCTTTGAATTTTTAAAGCATTTTAGAACGCTTATTTCCTCATTTTAAGCTTCTCAGAACACTTTTTTTCGCATAGGCACACATAGTAAACTTTAGGGTCACGCTGTGTACCCCCTAATTGACCTATAATTATTTCCTTTGGTAGGGTACCCTATTACCCTGTAATATAATACCTGGTCCAATTTAAATTTTATGGGTCAATATTAAGGTCTGATATTGCGCCTTGCGTTAGTTAACCATTGAAAGATGTCTTTGAATTTTTAAAGAATTTTAGAACGCTTATTTCTTCATTTTAAGCTTCTCAGAACACTCTATTTCGCATAGGCATACATAGTAAAATTTAGGGTCACGCTGTGTACCCCCTAAATAACCTATAATTATTTCCTGTGGTAGGGTACACTATTACCCTGTAATATAATACGTGGTCCAATTTAAAAATTATAGGTCAATATTAAGTTCCGATACCGTGCCGTTAGTTAACATTGAAAAATGTCTTCGTATTTCCTTGTTTTAATGCACTATTTAAAATATACATAGTGTACCCCCTAATTGACCTATAATTATTTCCTGTGGTAGGGTACACTATTACCCTGTAATATAATACCTGGTCCAATGTAAATATTATGGGTCAATATTAAGGTCTGATATTGCGCCTTGCGTTAGTTAACCATTGAAAGATGTCTTTGAATTTTTAAAGCATTTTAGAACGCTTATTTCTTCATTTTAAGCATCTCAGAACACTCTATTTCGCATAGGCATATATAGAAAACTTTAGGGTCACTCTGTGTACCCCCTAATTGACCTATAATTATTTCCTGTGGTAGGGTACACTATTACCCTGTAATATAATACGTGGTCCAATTTAAAAATTATAGGTCAATATTAAGGTCCGATACCGTGCCGTTAGTTAACATAGAAAAGTGTCTTCGTATTTCCTTGTTTTAATGCACTATTTAAAATATACATAGTGTACCCCCTAATTGACCTATAATTATATCCTGTGGTAGGGTACACTATTACCCTGTAATATAATACCTGGTCCAATTTAAATATTATGGGTCAATATTGAGGTCTGATATTGCGACTTGCGTTAGTTAACCATTGGAAGATGTCTTTGAATTTTTAAAGCATTTTAGAACGCTTATTTCTTCATTTTAAGCATCTCAGAACACTCTATTTCGCATAGGCATACATAGTAAAATTTAGGGTCACGCTGTGTACCCCCTAAATGACCTATAATTATTTCCTGTGGTAGGGTACACTATTACCCTGTAATATAATACGTGGTCCAATTTAAAAATTATAGGTCAATATTAAGGTCCGATACCGTGCCGTTAGTTAACATAGAAAAATGTCTTTTAATTTTTAAAGCATTTTAGAACGCTTATTTCCTCATTTTTAGCTTCTCAGAACACTTTATTTCGCATAGGCATACATAGTAAACTTTAGGGTCACTCTGTGTACCCCCTAATTGACCTATAATTATTTCCTGTGGTAGGGTACACTATAACCCTGTAATATAATACGTGGTCCAATTTAAAAATTATAGGTCAATATTAAGGTCCGATATTGCGCCTTGCGTTAGTTAACCATTGAAAGATGTCTTTGAATTTTTAAAGCATTTTAGAACGCTTATTTCTTCATTTTAAGCTTCTCAGAACACTCTATTTCGCATAGGCATACATAGTAAAATTTAGGGTCACGCTGTGTACCCCCTAAATGACCTATAATTATTTACTGTGGTAGGGTACACTTTTACCCTGTAATATAATACGTGGTCCAATTTAAAAATTATAGGTCAATATTAAGTTCCGATACCGTGCCGTTAGTTAACATTGAAAAATGTCTTCGTATTTCCTTGTTTTAATGCACTATTTAAAATATACATAGTGTACCCCCTAATTGACCTATAATTATTTCCTGTGGTAGGGTTCACTATTACCCTGTAATATAATACCTGGTCCAATTTAAATATTATGGGTCAATATTAAGGTCTGATATTGCGCCTTGCGTTAGTTAACCATTGAAAGATGTCTTTGAATTTTTAAAGCATTTTAGAACGCTTATTTCTTCATTTTAAGCATCTCAGAACACTCTATTTCGCATAGGCATATATAGTAAACTTTAGGGTCACTCTGTGTACCCCCTAATTGACCTATAATTATTTCCTGTGTATTAGGGTACACTATTACCCTGTAATATAATACGTTGTCCAATTTAAAAATTATAGGTCAATATTAAGGTCCTATACCGTGCCGTTAGTTAACATAGAAAAGTGTCTTCGTATTTCCTTGTTTTAATGCACTATTTAAAATATACATAGTGTACCCCCTAATTGACCTATAATTATATCCTGTGGTAGGGTACACTATTACCCTGTAATATAATACCTGGTCCAATTTAAATATTATGGGTCAATATTAAGGTCTGATATTGCGACTTGCGTTAGTTAACCATTGGAAGATGTCTTTGAATTTTTAAAGCATTTTAGAACGCTTATTTCTTCATTTTAAGCTTCTCAGAACACTCTATTTCGCATAGGCATACATAGTAAAATTTAGGGTCACGCTGTGTACCCCCTAAATGACCTATAATTATTTCCTGTGGTAGGGTACACTATTACCCTGTAATATAATACGTGGTCCAATTTAAAAATTATAGGTCAATATTAAGGTCCGATACCGTGCCGTTAGTTAACATAGAAAAATGTCTTTGAATTTTTAAAGCATTTTAGAACGCTTATTTCCTCATTTTAAGCTTCTCAGAACACTTTATTTCGCATAGGCATACATAGTAAACTTTAGGGTCACTCTGTGTACCCCCTAATTGACCTATAATTATTTCCTGTTTTAGGGTACACTATAACCCTGTAATATAATACGTGGTCCAGTTTAAAAATTATAGGTCAATATTAAGGTCCGATACCGTGCCGTTAGTTAACATAGAAAAGTGTCTTCGTATTTCCTTGTTTTAATGCACTATTTAAAATATACATAGTGTACCCCCTAATTGACCTATAATTATTTCCTGTATTAGGGTACACTATTACCCTGTAATATAATACCTGGTCCAATTTAAATATTATGGGTCAATATTAAGGTCTGATATTGCGCCTTGCGTCAGTTAACCATTGAAAGATGTTTTTGAATTTTTAAAGCATTTTAGAACGCTTATTTCTTCATTTTAAGCATCTCAGAACACTCTATTTCGCATAGGCATATATAGTAAGCTTTAGGGTCACTCTGCGTACCCCCTAATTGACCTATAATTATTTCCTGTGGTAGGGTACACTATAACCCTGTAATATAATACGTGGTCCAATTTAAAAATTATAGGTCAATATTAAGGTCCGATACCGTGCCGTTAGTTAACATAGAAAAGTGTCTTCGTATTTCCTTGTTTTAATGCACTATTTAAAATATACATAGTGTACCCCCTAATTGACCTATAATTATTTTCTGTGGTAGGGTACACTATTACCCTGTAATATAATACCTGGTCCAATTTAAATATTATGGGTCAATATTAAGGTCTGATATTGCGCCTTGCGTTAGTTAACCATTGGAAGATGTCTTTGAATTTTTAAAGCATTTTAGAACGCTTATTTCTTCTTTTTAAGCATCTCAGAACACTCTATTTCGCATAGGCATACATAGTAAAATTTAGGGTCACGCTGTGTACCCCCTAAATGACCTATAATTATTTCCTGTGGTAGGGTACACTATTACCCTGTAATATAATACGTGGTCCAATTTAAAAATTATAGGTCAATATTAAGGTCCTATACCGTGCCGTTAGTTAACATAGAAAAGTGTCTTCGTATTTCCTTGTTTTAATGCACTATTTAAAATATACATAGTGTACCCCCTAATTGACCTATAATTATATCCTGTGGTAGGGTACACTATTACCCTGTAATATAATACGTGGTTCAATTTAAAAATTATAGGTCAATATTAAGGTCCGATACCGTGCCGTTAGTTAACATAGAAAAATGTCTTTGAATTTTTAAAGCATTTTAGAACGCTTATTTCCTCATTTTTAGCTTCTCAGAACACTTTATTTCGCATAGGCATACATAGTAAACTTTAGGGTCACTCTGTGTACCCCCTAATTGACCTATAATTATTTCCTGTGGTAGGGTACACTATTACCCTGTAATATAATACCTGGTCCAATTTAAAAATTATAGGTCAATATTAAGGTCCGATACCGTGCCGTTAGTTAACATAGAAAAATGTCTTTGAATTTTTAAAGCATTTTAGAACGCTTATTTCCTCATTTTTAGCTTCTCAGAACACTTTATTTCGCATAGGCATACATAGTAAACTTTAGGGTCACTCTGTGTACCCCCTAATTGACCTATAATTATTTCCTGTGGTAGGGTACACTATAACCCTGAGTAGGGGAAAATTGAGCGTTCAACCCCACTTTTTTTACTATGGGATGAGCGTTCAACCCCACTTTGGGTCGATGTCCTCTTTTACTCTAGTTCTATGGGATGAGCGTTCAACCCCACTTCGGATCGATGACCTCTTTTACTATAGTTCTATGGGATGAGAGCTACACCCCACTTCGGATCGATGACCTCTTGTCTACGAGATCCCCTCTTTAGATAAAGTTTCATCAAAAGGAAGATTTTTATTATCTCTTCTTTGGAAAGTGGAAGAATTATTTTTATTTTCGGGACATAGAAATTTTTCGCAAACTAGTATATTTTATTATGCTTTCAATATTTAAATTAATTTGTGAATTATTATTTTCTCAATTAAGCATTATAATTTCAATGATTTAATTTTAAAAATGAGCCTTCAAAGATTACATTTTTATTAATTTTATACTATATAACTAAAAATTCTAAACTAATTAAATAGTTTCATGATCAGAATGTTTATATTTAATTAGTTTTCTTCAGTGAGTTCGCTAATGTGAAGAGGAACGTTTTTTTTCCCCAAGGACTTAGAAATTTTTCGCAAGCCAGTATATTTTTCCTATGTTTTTATTATTCAAATTAATGTGGGAATTATTATTTTCTCATTAAAGCATTATAAAAACATTAATTTAATTTCTAAATGAACCATTCCTTAGAGATTAAATTTTTACCAATTTTAAATGATATGTCTAATAATTCTAAACTGATGAAATAGTTTATTAGTCAGAATGCTTGTATTTAATTAGTCGAGATATAGTAAATATGTAATAATCATTCTAAGAGTTCTAAGTATATGTAATAATCATTCTAAGAGAATATGTAATAATCATTCTATATATAATCAGTTGAAGAAAATGGTTTAAGAGTTCGAAAAAACTTGATGAATTTGTCTACTCATTATCAGTTATAAAGTGTAATTATTATTCATTAATATTTTAATGAAAACTAATTAAGTCACTAAAACTCGTAATTCATATTTTAATGAAAATCCGTTAAAACTCGTTTGATTAAGGCAGTTCTTGGAAATGTCGATGAAATACTAGCGTCTTTATCATTAACCTAAGAAAATTAAGTAAACTCATATCGTCACTCTGAAACTGAAGTTTTCGATAACTATGTCTTGTTTTTAATCATCTGCGTTCCAAAACACTTCAGATTGGTTGTTAATTTGAAGTTAGAAAAATATTCAAAATGTTTGTACTTTGAAAATTTCCAATGTTATTGGTACTTGGAAAATTTCTGAAGTTCTTCGTACTTTGCATAACTTTCAAATTGTTTTGAGTTAGAAAAATTTAAAATTTTTTTGTACTTAGAAATACCCTGAAGCTGTGTGAACATATAAAATTATTTTAGTTGATTAATACGGTACCCTGGTAGTTATAAATTTTCATTAAGCTTGATGGGAATTTGAAAAACTTTAAATTCGGATGTATTGTTGGTAGAAAATTTCCGAAGTTGGTTGTGCTTTGAATTATTTTTAAATTGTTTTAACTCCAAAATATTTTCGAAATTTTTGTCCTTAGAAATATTTTGTAGTTTTGTAAACACGTAAATTTTTGAAGCTGGAAAAAATGCATTTAAAAAGTAGCAAAAGTTTACATTTTAAGTAATTTTCAACTTGCTCCGGCTTAGAAAAATTTTACAATTATATGTAATTGAAAAAATTCTGAAGCTCTTTGAACATAGAAAAGTATTTTAGTAGAAAAGAAACGCGTTTATTTAAAATCACAGAAGTTTAGTCACGGAAAAAATTCGAAACTGTTTCGGATTTTGTAAAATCTTCTAATAATCTGCAGTTTTCTTCAGTGAGTTGATCGCTAATGTGATGAGGAACGTTTTTTTTTCCTCAGGAAATTTTTCGCAAGCTAGTATACTTTTCCTATGTTTTTATTATTTAAATTAATGTGTGAATTATTATTTTCTCATTAAAGCATTATAAAAACATTAATTTAATTTCTAAATGAACCATTCCTTAGAGATTAAATTTTTACCAATTTTAAATGATATGTCTAATAATTCTAAACTGATGAAATAGTTTATTAGTCAGAATGTTTGTATTTAATTAGCTGAGATAGTATATATGTAATAATCATTCTAAGAGATAACTATACATATTCAGTTGAATAAAATGGTTTATGTTTTCATTACTTAAATTAATGTTCGAATTATTATTTTCCCATTGAAGCATTATAATAACATTAGTTTAATTTCTAACTGAACCCTTCTTTAGAGATTACATTTTTACCAATTTTAAATGATATGTCTAATAATTCTAAACTGATGAAATAGTTTATTAGTCAGAATGTTTGTATTTAATTAGCTGAGATAGTATATATGTAATAATCATTCTAAGAGATAACTATACATATTCAGTTGAATAAAATGGTTTATGTTTTCATTACTTAAATTAATGTTCGAATTATTATTTTCCCATTGAAGCATTATAATAACATTAGTTTAATTTCTAACTGAACCCTTCTTTAGAGATTACATTTTTACCAATTTAAAATGATATGCCTACTAATTCTAAACTGATGAAATAGTTTATTAGTCAGAATGTTTGTATTTAATTAGTCGAGATATAGTAAATATGTAATAATCATTCTAAGAGATAACTATATATAATCAGTTGAAGAAAATGGTTTATGAGTTCGAAAGAACTTGATGAATTTGTCTACTCATTATCAGTTATATAGTGTAATTATTATTCATTAATATTTTAATGAAAACTCGTTAATTAAGTCACTAAAACTCGTAATTCATATTTTAATGAAAATCGGATAAGAGTTTGGTGTTAAAAAATGTTAGATTTGATTCGACTTTTCAAATAATTTGCACTTTTAAAAAATTCCGAAGTTGTTGGAACTAGAAAATTATTTTAGTTGGAAAAAACAAGTATACAAGAAGTAACAGAATATATTTTTTTTCCAAATTGTTTTGACTTTGAAGTTTTTTAAAATTATTTATACTTTGAAATTATTTTGAATCGGATCGTGTTAGAAATATTCTGGAGTTACATGTACATAAAATTGTTTTTAGTTTGCAAAAATGGCTATATATCTAGCAGCAGGTGTTTGGTCGTGGAAAAGTTTTTGTAATTTGGAAAATTTTCAATTTCTTGGTTTTAAAAAAATTCTGAAGTTGTTGGTATTTCTAAATTTCTGAAGTTTTTTAAGAACAGGTATATTAAGAATCGCAGATGTTGTAAGTAATACTGTCGTACTGTTTGTAAAAACTCTTTGTACTTTGAAGAATTCTGATGTTGTTGGAACTTAGAAAATTTCTCAAGTTGTTTGCTCCTTAAAAAATTTTAAAATTGTCTTGACTTTGAAAAATTTTAAAATTGTTCGTACTTTGAAAAATTTTTACATTTTTCGTACTTCGAAAAGTTTCGATGGGAAATTCTGATTTCTTGAAAATTCTGAATTCTTCTTGTTTTGTACTTAGAATTGTTTTTGAATTCTTTGAACATAGAAAACTATTTTAGTTGGGAAAAATGGGTCTATAAGAAGTTGCAGTATATTTAAAATTGTTTAGACTTCGAAAAATTTTCAAATTATTTATACTCTGAAAAATTCTTACTCTGCAGGTTTTAGAAATATTCTGAAATTGTTTGAACCTAGAAACCTTTTTTTAGTTTTTTTTTTAAAAAAAAACCCAGATAAATAAAGAGTCGCAAAAGTTTGAAGTCTGAAAAATTTTCAACTTGCTTAGATTTTGAAAAAATATTCAAATAGTTTATACTAAGGAAGATTTCTAAAGATGAGTGAAGTCTATAAAACGTTTCAAATTTTTGTACTTAAAAATATTCGTAAGTTGTTTAAATGTAGAGTTTTCTTTTCCTTTAAGTTGGAAAAAAAAACGGATTTATAAGGAGTAGCAGGTGTTTGGACGAGGAAAAATTTTTGAACTGTTTCGACTTTTAAAAGTTGTCAAATATTTCGTGCTTTGATAAATTCTGAAACTTTTGATTTTAGAAAAACTCTGAAGATGTTTAGAATCAGGAAAATTCTGAAGTTCTGAAAAAACGGATAAATAAGGAGTCGCAGAAGTTTGAAGTTAGAAAAAGTTTAAACTTTTAATACTTTGAAAATTCTGATGTTTTAGGTATTTAGAAAATTCTGAAGTTGTTTGTACTTTGAAAAACTTTTCTTTTTTTTTGTACCTAGAAATATTCTGAGGATATGTGAATTTGAAAATTTCTGAAGTTGGCAAAAAGAAAATGTATATAAGGAGTTGCAGAATTTTAAAATTAAAAACTTTTTTTAACGTGTTTCAACTTTGATAAATTTTCTAATTCTTTGTACTTTGAACAATTCTTAATCTGTTGGTTTTAGAAAAGTTCTGATGTTGTTTGAACACAGAAAATTTTCTGAATGTGAAAAAAACTGCTGTATAACGTATAGCAGAAGTTTGTTCTTTGAAAAATTTTCTAATGTTTTGTAATGAGAAAAACTCGGATATGTTCATTACTTAGAAAAATTCAGAAAATGTTTTACCTTTGAATAATTTTCAAATTCTTTTGGCTTTGAAAAATTTTCAAGTCGCTTGTATTTTGTTTAAACATAGAAATTTATCTATGTCGGAAAAAGCAGCTTTATTACGCCTAGCAGAAGTTTGGTCTCGGAAAAGTTTCAATATGTTTCAGCTTAGAACATTTTTCAAATTACTTGCACTTGTTGGTTCTAAAGTTGTTGGTACTTGAAAATTTTTTTAAATTGTTTTAAGTTAAAACATTTAAAAAATTTCGCTACCTAAAATTATAATGAAGTTGTTTGCACTTTGAATAATTTTAAATTGCCTTGACTTCGAAAAACTTTAAAATATTTTTTCTCCGAAATATTCCAAAATTGTTTGAATATAACACAATTTTTGAAGTTGGAAAAAATGGGTATATAGCGAGTCAAGATGTTCGGTCTAGGAAAATTTTTCAAATTGCTTCGATTTTTGAAAATTTTTTTGAATTGTACGTACTTTGAGAAATTATGAAACTCATGGTATTTTGAAAAATTCTAAAGTTATTTGTACCTAGAAATTTTTTTAATTTGTTTTGATTTAATTTTTTGGTGATACTTTTAATGTTTTTGGTACTTTTAAAAATTCTGAAGCAGTTTGTACTTTGAATAATTTTAAAGAGCTTTAAGATTTACAGAACTTTCAGACTGTCAGTACTTAGAATTATATCTTAAGTTGTGTGAACTTAGAAAAATATTTCGAACTATTTGGACTTTAAAATATTATGATATTCTTTGAACGTAGAAAACCTTTTAAGTTGGAAAAAATGGCTATATGCTGAGAGTAATCAGTAATACCTAACGAGTGGGGTTGAACTCTGATCCCTGCTAGGGAAGCGGATTGTAGCTCTTGAGTCATTTTCAAACTGTTTTGACTTTAAAAACGCTTTCGAACCATTTGTATTTAGAAATATTTTGCAAATGTTGATACACAGAAATTTATTGAAGTCGGAAAAAACAGTTATATAACGAGTAGCAGAAGTTTGGTCTTGAAATGACACTGAATAATTTTCAAATTAGCATATAAGAAGTCGCAGAAATATTTTCAAATTATTTTGTCATCAAAAAAATTTTCAAAGTGTTAGTACTTGAAAAAAAAAATTTCTGATGTTATTGGAACTTTGAAAATTTCTAAAGTTGTTTGTACTTTGAATAATTACAAATTATTTAGACTTTCGTAAACTTTCAAAACTTTTGTTCTTAGAAATAATCTGAAATCGTTTGACCTTACACAATTTTTGAAGTTGGAAAAATTAGCAGATAACGACTCATACTTGCTTAGGTCTAGGAAAATGTTTCAAATTGTTTCGATTTTAGAACAATTTTCGTAACTTATGTACTTTGAAAAAGTATGAAGCTGATGGTAGTTTGAAACATTCTGAAGCTGTTTCCATTTTTAATGCTGTTTCATTGTTTTGATTAAAAAAAGTTTCAGAATGTTTCAAACTACCATCAGCTTCATACTTTTTCAAAGTACATAAGTTACGAAAATTGTTCTAAAATCGAAACAATTTGAAACATTTTCCTAGACCTAAGCAAGTATGAGTCGTTATCTGCTAATTTTTCCAACTTCAAAAATTGTGTAAGGTCAAACGATTTCAGATTATTTCTAAGAACAAAAGTTTTGAAAGTTTACGAAAGTCTAAATAATTTGTAATTATTCAAAGTACAAACAACTTTAGAAATTTTCAAAGTTCCAATAACATCAGAAATTTTTTTTTTCAAGTACTAACACTTTGAAAATTTTTTTGATGACAAAATAATTTGAAAATATTTCTGCGACTTCTTATATGCTAATTTGAAAATTATTCAGTGTCATTTCAAGACCAAACTTCTGCTACTCGTTATATAACTGTTTTTTCCGACTTCAATAAATTTCTGTGTATCAACATTTGCAAAATATTTCTAAATACAAATGGTTCGAAAGCGTTTTTAAAGTCAAAACAGTTTGAAAATGACTCAAGAGCTACAATCCGCTTCCCTAGCAGGGATCAGAGTTCAACCCCACTCGTTAGGTATTACTGATTACTCTCAGCATATAGCCATTTTTTCCAACTTAAAAGGTTTTCTACGTTCAAAGAATATCATAATATTTTAAAGTCCAAATAGTTCGAAATATTTTTCTAAGTTCACACAACTTAAGATATAATTCTAAGTACTGACAGTCTGAAAGTTCTGTAAATCTTAAAGCTCTTTAAAATTATTCAAAGTACAAACTGCTTCAGAATTTTTAAAAGTACCAAAAACATTAAAAGTATCACCAAAAAATTAAATCAAAACAAATTAAAAAAATTTCTAGGTACAAATAACTTTAGAATTTTTCAAAATACCATGAGTTTCATAATTTCTCAAAGTACGTACAATTCAAAAAAATTTTCAAAAATCGAAGCAATTTGAAAAATTTTCCTAGACCGAACATCTTGACTCGCTATATACCCATTTTTTCCAACTTCAAAAATTGTGTTATATTCAAACAATTTTGGAATATTTCGGAGAAAAAATATTTTAAAGTTTTTCGAAGTCAAGGCAATTTAAAATTATTCAAAGTGCAAACAACTTCATTATAATTTTAGGTAGCGAAATTTTTTAAATGTTTTAACTTAAAACAATTTAAAAAAATTTTCAAGTACCAACAACTTTAGAACCAACAAGTGCAAGTAATTTGAAAAATGTTCTAAGCTGAAACATATTGAAACTTTTCCGAGACCAAACTTCTGCTAGGCGTAATAAAGCTGCTTTTTCCGACATAGATAAATTTCTATGTTTAAACAAAATACAAGCGACTTGAAAATTTTTCAAAGCCAAAAGAATTTGAAAATTATTCAAAGGTAAAACATTTTCTGAATTTTTCTAAGTAATGAACATATCCGAGTTTTTCTCATTACAAAACATTAGAAAATTTTTCAAAGAACAAACTTCTGCTATACGTTATACAGCAGTTTTTTTCACATTCAGAAAATTTTCTGTGTTCAAACAACATCAGAACTTTTCTAAAACCAACAGATTAAGAATTGTTCAAAGTACAAAGAATTAGAAAATTTATCAAAGTTGAAACACGTTAAAAAAAGTTTTTAATTTTAAAATTCTGCAACTCCTTATATACATTTTCTTTTTGCCAACTTCAGAAATTTTCAAATTCACATATCCTCAGAATATTTCTAGGTACAAAAAAAAGAAAAGTTTTTCAAAGTACAAACAACTTCAGAATTTTCTAAATACCTAAAACATCAGAATTTTCAAAGTATTAAAAGTTTAAACTTTTTCTAACTTCAAACTTCTGCGACTCCTTATTTATCCGTTTTTTCAGAACTTCAGAATTTTCCTGATTCTAAACATCTTCAGAGTTTTTCTAAAATCAAAAGTTTCAGAATTTATCAAAGCACGAAATATTTGACAACTTTTAAAAGTCGAAACAGTTCAAAAATTTTTCCTCGTCCAAACACCTGCTACTCCTTATAAATCCGTTTTTTTTCCAACTTAAAGGAAAAGAAAACTCTACATTTAAACAACTTACGAATATTTTTAAGTACAAAAATTTGAAACGTTTTATAGACTTCACTCATCTTTAGAAATCTTCCTTAGTATAAACTATTTGAATATTTTTTCAAAATCTAAGCAAGTTGAAAATTTTTCAGACTTCAAACTTTTGCGACTCTTTATTTATCTGGGTTTTTTTTTAAAAAAAAAACTAAAAAAAGGTTTCTAGGTTCAAACAATTTCAGAATATTTCTAAAACCTGCAGAGTAAGAATTTTTCAGAGTATAAATAATTTGAAAATTTTTCGAAGTCTAAACAATTTTAAATATACTGCAACTTCTTATAGACCCATTTTTCCCAACTAAAATAGTTTTCTATGTTCAAAGAATTCAAAAACAATTCTAAGTACAAAACAAGAAGAATTCAGAATTTTCAAGAAATCAGAATTTCCCATCGAAACTTTTCGAAGTACGAAAAATGTAAAAATTTTTCAAAGTACGAACAATTTTAAAATTTTTCAAAGTCAAGACAATTTTAAAATTTTTTAAGGAGCAAACAACTTGAGAAATTTTCTAAGTTCCAACAACATCAGAATTCTTCAAAGTACAAAGAGTTTTTACAAACAGTACGACAGTATTACTTACAACATCTGCGATTCTTAATATACCTGTTCTTAAAAAACTTCAGAAATTTAGAAATACCAACAACTTCAGAATTTTTTTAAAACCAAGAAATTGAAAATTTTCCAAATTACAAAAACTTTTCCACGACCAAACACCTGCTGCTAGATATATAGCCATTTTTGCAAACTAAAAACAATTTTATGTACATGTAACTCCAGAATATTTCTAACACGATCCGATTCAAAATAATTTCAAAGTATAAATAATTTTAAAAAACTTCAAAGTCAAAACAATTTGGAAAAAAAATATATTCTGTTACTTCTTGTATACTTGTTTTTTCCAACTAAAATAATTTTCTAGTTCCAACAACTTCGGAATTTTTTAAAAGTGCAAATTATTTGAAAAGTCGAATCAAATCTAACATTTTTTAACACCAAACTCTTATCCGATTTTCATTAAAATATGAATTACGAGTTTTAGTGACTTAATTAACGAGTTTTCATTAAAATATTAATGAATAATAATTACACTATATAACTGATAATGAGTAGACAAATTCATCAAGTTCTTTCGAACTCATAAACCATTTTCTTCAACTGATTATATATAGTTATCTCTTAGAATGATTATTACATATTTACTATATCTCGACTAATTAAATACAAACATTCTGACTAATAAACTATTTCATCAGTTTAGAATTAGTAGGCATATCATTTTAAATTGGTAAAAATGTAATCTCTAAAGAAGGGTTCAGTTAGAAATTAAACTAATGTTATTATAATGCTTCAATGGGAAAATAATAATTCGAACATTAATTTAAGTAATGAAAACATAAACCATTTTATTCAACTGAATATGTATAGTTATCTCTTAGAATGATTATTACATATATACTATCTCAGCTAATTAAATACAAACATTCTGACTAATAAACTATTTCATCAGTTTAGAATTATTAGACATATCATTTAAAATTGGTAAAAATGTAATCTCTAAAGAAGGGTTCAGTTAGAAATTAAACTAATGTTATTATAATGCTTCAATGGGAAAATAATAATTCGAACATTAATTTAAGTAATGAAAACATAAACCATTTTATTCAACTGAATATGTATAGTTATCTCTTAGAATGATTATTACATATATACTATCTCAGCTAATTAAATACAAACATTCTGACTAATAAACTATTTCATCAGTTTAGAATTATTAGACATATCATTTAAAATTGGTAAAAATTTAATCTCTAAGGAATGGTTCATTTAGAAATTAAATTAATGTTTTTATAATGCTTTAATGAGAAAATAATAATTCACACATTAATTTAAATAATAAAAACATAGGAAAAGTATACTAGCTTGCGAAAAATTTCCTGAGGAAAAAAAACGTTCCTCATCACATTAGCGATCAACTCACTGAAGAAAACTGCAGATTATT
Source organism: Parasteatoda tepidariorum (assembly GCF_982258835.1). Taxonomy (NCBI): domain Eukaryota; kingdom Metazoa; phylum Arthropoda; class Arachnida; order Araneae; family Theridiidae; genus Parasteatoda; species Parasteatoda tepidariorum. The sequence goes on from NW_028257371.1 coordinate 393,696, forward strand.
AGAAGATTTTACAAAATCCGAAACAGTTTCGAATTTTTTCCGTGACTAAACTTCTGTGATTTTAAATAAACGCGTTTCTTTTCTACTAAAATACTTTTCTATGTTCAAAGAGCTTCAGAATTTTTTCAATTACATATAATTGTAAAATTTTTCTAAGCCGGAGCAAGTTGAAAATTACTTAAAATGTAAACTTTTGCTACTTTTTAAATGCATTTTTTCCAGCTTCAAAAATTTACATGTTTACAAAACTACAAAATATTTCTAAGGACAAAAATTTCGAAAATATTTTGGAGTTAAAACAATTTAAAAATAATTCAAAGCACAACCAACTTCGGAAATTTTCTACCAACAATACATCCGAATTTAAAGTTTTTCAAATTCCCATCAAGCTTAATGAAAATTTATAACTACCAGGGTACCGTATTAATCAACTAAAATAATTTTATATGTTCACACAGCTTCAGGGTATTTCTAAGTACAAAAAAATTTTAAATTTTTCTAACTCAAAACAATTTGAAAGTTATGCAAAGTACGAAGAACTTCAGAAATTTTCCAAGTACCAATAACATTGGAAATTTTCAAAGTACAAACATTTTGAATATTTTTCTAACTTCAAATTAACAACCAATCTGAAGTGTTTTGGAACGCAGATGATTAAAAACAAGACATAGTTATCGAAAACTTCAGTTTCAGAGTGACGATATGAGTTTACTTAATTTTCTTAGGTTAATGATAAAGACGCTAGTATTTCATCGACATTTCCAAGAACTGCCTTAATCAAACGAGTTTTAACGGATTTTCATTAAAATATGAATTACGAGTTTTAGTGACTTAATTAGTTTTCATTAAAATATTAATGAATAATAATTACACTTTATAACTGATAATGAGTAGACAAATTCATCAAGTTTTTTCGAACTTTTAAACCATTTTCTTCAACTGATTATATATAGAATGATTATTACATATTCTCTTAGAATGATTATTACATATACTTAGAACTCTTAGAATGATTATTACATATTTACTATATCTCGACTAATTAAATACAAGCATTCTGACTAATAAACTATTTCATCAGTTTAGAATTATTAGACATATCATTTAAAATTGGTAAAAATTTAATCTCTAAGGAATGGTTCATTTAGAAATTAAATTAATGTTTTTATAATGCTTTAATGAGAAAATAATAATTCCCACATTAATTTGAATAATAAAAACATAGGAAAAATATACTGGCTTGCGAAAAATTTCTAAGTCCTTGGGGAAAAAAACGTTCCTCTTCACATTAGCGAACTCACTGAAGAAAACTAATTAAATATAAACATTCTGATCATGAAACTATTTAATTAGTTTAGAATTTTTAGTTATATAGTATAAAATTAATAAAAATGTAATCTTTGAAGGCTCATTTTTAAAATTAAATCATTGAAATTATAATGCTTAATTGAGAAAATAATAATTCACAAATTAATTTAAATATTGAAAGCATAATAAAATATACTAGTTTGCGAAAAATTTCTATGTCCCGAAAATAAAAATAATTCTTCCACTTTCCAAAGAAGAGATAATAAAAATCTTCCTTTTGATGAAACTTTATCTAAAGAGGGGATCTCGTAGACAAGAGGTCATCGATCCGAAGTGGGGTGTAGCTCTCATCCCATAGAACTATAGTAAAAGAGGTCATCGATCCGAAGTGGGGTTGAACGCTCATCCCATAGAACTAGAGTAAAAGAGGACATCGACCCAAAGTGGGGTTGAACGCTCATCCCATAGTAAAAAAAGTGGGGTTGAACGCTCAATTTTCCCCTACTGACCAGCCATCGCTGTGTTTTGAACCCGGGGCTCCTTATTAGGAGTCGAGCTCTCTATCCTCTGAACCGTTAACCAAGAGGTCACAGCCGTTTTCACGTATTCGTTATCGTTGTTGTGATTGCCGCCAAAATCATGTTTGAAGTATTGGAAAATATAAAAATCACTCGGCACGAGGTCTGGGCTGTAGAGAGAAGTGGGGCAAAACTTCCCAACCAAAAGAGTGCAATAAAGCTGGGATCTGAGCTGCGGAGAGACTCATTGTCATAAAGTAACAAACTTCCCTGTCAGCATGGCAGTGAATTTTCGTTACTTCACAAATCGTAATTTCACAAATCTGCCAGTGAATGTATGCAGCAGGCAAGTTTTTTGCCTACTAAAAACTCATTACTGACCGTATCTCGTGTGTCGCGGGCAATTTGTTAAATTTGAACATTTTAAAAACACAAAACTGACTGTACTGTTTACTTACGCAGCACAGTGGGCCAGCATCCAAGGTTTCGTTTCAAAATTAGTATTTCGATAAAAAAAAAAATCAAAATTTGGGGTTCTTATTTAGGGGTTTTTATGTGCAGGTAAATTGAATTTATAGTTGAAATTTTGAAATACACTAAAAATACACAAAAAACAAAATGGCGGATGAAATATGGCGAGCAAAAAAAAAAAAAAATAATAATAATATAGTACGTTTAAATAACTAAATATAGCAATGAAAATATAATAATTTTCGTAATTTTATATTAAAAATGAAAAACAAATTATATATCCGAAGTAATATTACAAAATAGCGCGAACAAAATAAAGCGAAAACATGAAAAAAACATAATTTTTTTTTTCCGTATATATAGTCCACCTTTGCAATACGGGCAAAATGGACAGGTTTTTTTGAAAGAAGAAACATCAAAGACGACAAGAAAAAAAAGTTTAGCTAATTACCTCGTGGAACTTTTTGGAACTAAGTTTCGAAAGTCATTCAAACATTGTAAAATGTCCAATGATAAGATATAAACTATAAGTTTGTCAAGAGTATTAACTAATCCAACAAATTGAAAAATTGTACTATAATTTCAGACTAATTACTCTGATAAAAATGTAACAGTTAGGTGAAATTCCTATATATATTTTTCTGAAATAAAAATTTAAAAGTTACTTTTAAAAAAAAAAAAATTGCCTATATTTCATTACATTGTACTCTCGTCGGTCCAAAAAGTAAATTATAATGTTTGGAATGATTATGAATATTTAATTTGGACTATAATAAAACTACCTACACATATTTTAGTTGAAAATTTAATTTTTGACTTTTGGCCAAAGATCATGGTCTTCTGGCCCACAGTGCGCAGCTGCAACTGAGCGCAGTTGTTCCCAAGAAATACCAGGATACGATACAAACACTCGTTGCGACACACGGGTCACCTATTAGCGTACTCAACAAAACAGCTTTTACTCAAAAAACAACCCTCGTAATTATTTGATTATAATTTTAGTTTATATTCCTGATTGAAATTTTAGTTAACTGTAATCAACAAGTAAGTAAACTAAAATTTTTAATTAAAATGTAAGTAAACTGTTATTCTAATCATCAAATAAATTCTATTCAACAAGTAGTTTAACTCTCTTGTTCACAAGAATTTTAGTTAACTAACTTTTTTAGACTTTCAGTTAGCTTGCTGATTAGAATTTTAGTTTACTTGATGATTAGAATTTTAGTTAAATAAAATTATAGCCATCGAGTAATTTAATGTTCGTGTTAATTAGAAGTTCTCTTAACTTGGTTGTTGAATTAAGTTTTATTTAACTTATATGTAGATTAGAGTTTTGGTTAACTTGTTGATCAAAACATTCGTTTACTTCACGAACAATAAAAATAACATAATTAATCTTCTATTGTTGTAGAAAGAGAACTCTACGGAATCCCAAAGTAAAAGTAATTAATTTTTTGCATATCATTAACACAGTTTTGTTTCATTAACAATACCAAAAAAAATGTCAAACATGGATAGAAATACAAATAATTTCAAAAGTGATTTCAAAAAACTAATTGAAATCAATTATTATTTTATTAACATTTAAAGAAGCGTTAGTTAATTAATTTTAGTTATTTTTTTTTCAATATTTCTCTAGGTACAAAAGGTATAAATGAATTATCTATTATAATAATTGCGTAACTTTGTATTTTTCATAATACTGCATGTTGTAATGAAGCTATTATTTCAAGTTATAAATGACCAAAAGATTTAAAACAATCAATTATGGAGTTAGGAAAAAGGTAATTAAACATCTCTCACCTATTTACAAAAACACCTATTTCCAAAGCCAAATTAACCATTTGAGCCCTGAACTTAGTCTATAAAAATCTGATTATTAGATGAAATACCTTTTACTATTAATCAATATGGTTTACATTTTACAATTTGTAAGTTCTTTTTAAGTGATTTTAAAATAATTATTATTCCATTTTAATGGATAATAATCATAGGTATTTAGCATTAAAAGGTTTCATAAACTGAATAAAGTACTTTTGTTTGGTTAGCAGTATGTTTTTGCATTATCTCAAGGCCTAGAGTTCAATATTATTTTAACCCCTAATTTAAATAATGATCAGCCATCGACAGCGCATTGATCATATAATTGCGAAAGTTAGGACGCTGGGTGTTTTGTATGTGTAAAACACTTTTATTTATAATTCTCATAATGAGTTACCTGACAGTCTGATTACTTATCATTTATCTATTTATTCCAAGATAATTGCACGGCAGATAAATCTTCATTTAGTCGGTATTTATTTGTCTGCTATTCACGGATTGAAATAATAATTAAACAATTTTCTTATTTTGGCTGTTAGAAATTTTCAAACAGGTTTCTTAAACCTACGTTAACACTGTTTAATAGAGGTCCTGAATCGAGAAAAAAATGTTTTTTGTAGGTGCATTTATATTTTAGACGCAAACATGTTTGAGAAATAAACATAACTCAAAGTGCGTATTCGATTGAATCGATTGAAATGCGTGTTAAGAAAAATGGATATTCTTCAAAACTCAATGGTCGGAAAAACTACATTATTTTTGTAGTTTACTGCAACTACTTTGTTACAAATGTAGTTAACTACAACTACTTTTTTTTACTACAAACTACTTCGGAATTGTAGTAACTACTTCCCTACTGTAAGAAGACTAGTTTTGTTGCAGAACTTAATTTAACACCTACGTTCAAAATGGTTTTAAATGGTTCAAAGAGCGTATTCAATTGAATCGATTGAAATGCGTGTTAAGAAAAATGGATATTCTTCAAAACTCAATGGTCGGAAAAACTACATTATTTTTGTAGTTTACTGCAACTACTTTGTTACAAATGTAGTTAACTACAACCACTTTTTTTGACTACAAACTACTTCGGAATTGTAGTAACTACTTCCCTACTTTAAGAAGACTAGTTTTGCTGCAGAACTTAATTTAACACCTACGTTCAAAATGGTTTTAAATGGTTCAAAGAGCGTATTCAATTGAATCGATTGAAATGCGTGTTAAGAAAAATGGATATTCTTCAAAACTCAATGGTCGGAAAAACTACATTATTTTTGTAGTTTACTGCAACTACTTTGTTACAAATGTAGTTAACTACAATTACTTTTTTTGACTACAAACTACTTCGGAATTGTAGTAACTACTTCCCTACTTTAAGAGGACTAGTTTTGTTGCAGAACTTAATTTAACACCTATGTTCAAAATGGTTTTAAATAAGAAATGTGGAAAAAGATATGTAGCTGCTTTTGCTCTTAATCCATCTAAAAATTACTATTGTAAAAACAAAACCATTATAAAACTTTTGTAATATAAATCGTAATTCATAGTTTCATGGTTTTTTAGGAGTGTATTGCTTAGGATTATTCACAGGCATCATTAAAAATTTGAAAAACATGCATTTATGTTGTAAGGTCTTGTAAAAACGCTTATTAAATTCTAGTGCAAATGCTTTTTAAGTGCATTTCTTTAAAATCTTTTTATTTGTTATGACGTAAGTACATTCATAAGAAATATCAAATTGTATGAAAAGATTTTCCGTACCAATATACACTAAAGTAGCTGTTCCCAAATAGTGTTCCTGCTGAATCCCAGGGCTCCGTGGTAAAGGTCGAGGGGTTCCGAGAGATAGAAGTTCCTTTTTTCAACCAGTATTTGTTTTGAAATTTTAAATTATATTTAACTCAAATCAATAATCCGTTGTCTGTTTAATATTTCGGTTGTGTTTTCGAAATTAATAAAATTTAGAATGCCAATAAAAAAAGAAATAGCAATTTTTTTTCGAAATAAATAATATATGTAATAATTGTATATTGAAGTAATTATGAAATGGACATTAATTTATAAAAAATTGCTTTAGTATTTCTTATACAGCTTTTCTAATCAGTATAAAATAACTAAATTCACAAATAAAGAAACATGTTTCTCTGTTAACCATTTTCAGCATTTATAACGGCTCTTTTTTTTTCTTTTTTTTTTAAAAGATTTTCTTTTAAAGAAATCCATAATTCTGCTATATTTTTTTTTTTTTTTTTAAGATTTCCTTTTAAAGAAATCCGTAATTCTGCTTTCTTTTTGTTTTCAGCTTATGGATATTCATCGAAAGCAGATTCAGTACAATTCTAGATAAAGTTCCCGGACTGTGAATTTAACTGTAGGACTTAAAATCTATTTTTTTATAACCGTCGTTAAACAGCCGACCCACTTTTTGGTGTTTTTTTTTTTTTTTTTTTTTTTTTTTTTTTTTACGGCAACTAATGTTCAAAGCCTTAGACTTGAAATTTTAAAACCAATTCAAAGTGCAAAGAAACTCATGGATCAAGTATTGGGAAAAATTTGCCTTCGTGGAGGATTTTTTAATGGAACTAACCCGCATTAGCGTTACTTGGTGAGGAAAACCACGAAAATTTCCCATGGTTAGTCTGATGGCAAGGGGACTCTAACCCATGATCCGTCTACCACTGAGGATATTTTATGTCAACACTGTGGTCGGTGCAAGCTGGATGCGGAATTCGTATCACCCAGCCATCGCTGGGATTCGAATACGGTCAACCTCATTGGAAGGCAAACACTCTATCCCCAGATCCATCATGACTCTTAAAATCTAATTTAGGATAATTAACGATGAGAAAATTTAAAAAATTCATTTCTATAATTAAATTTTCAAAATAAAATAGTATTTTATTGGCTTATGCCTTCACAGTTATCTTCATATATTTTATTTAATCAGTTGGGGTTCCGCAGAAAATTTTATCATTTAGGGTTCCATAGGTAAAATAAATTAGGAACCGCTACCCTAGAGTGTATGCAAGTTGCTTAGCATTAAAAATTTGATTTTTTTCCCTCCAAATGGAAGGAAACAAATTTAAATTATTTAGTGGTCAGTGATGAAAATATTATAAAAGATAAACTAAAGAATATCTGAGATATGTTATTGTAAATTAGGGTGGTCAGAAGTTATGAAAAAAAAAAATTAAATGTAAGCAGAAGGCGCCATCATAATTAGAGAGGATAAAACCATTAAGATAGTAATACCTCAACCCAACAAGTTATAAATCAGTCTCAGTTTTAATATTGAGTAGAGGTTTCATCTTATGCAAAAAATATTCAAATTTATTTGAGGATAAACAAGAGTCACCCTGTAATCTTGACCCTAAGAAGAAATTGCGCGTTTTTTACAAGTTTTCTATAAGTGTTTAAACTGTCTGACAACGGGAATTTCCACCCCATCTGCCATCTTGCGTTTTCCAAGTACACAGATTTGACATCATCTACAATTTTATTCTTTATGTGGGAGGAAAAAACAAGTAGTTAGTTGCTACTTATTCTTGCTAAATGATAAAATAATCTCAATAAGTTCATCCCATGTTGTTTCAAACTAAATCCCACTCAATTTTTTTCTCGTAAATTTCCACCTTATCTGTTGCTAGATTATGTTTTTGAGTCGCTCCAACGAAATTGCTACTGAGGAATAAGATAGATGAATAAAACAATGTATTCACCGTTATAAAATGACACCCAAAACGTAATATTGAGATTGCTGTTTCTGACAGCTGCTGTTCCATTGAATTTCTGACAGAAATTGCTTTAGCGGGCGTAAGGATTTTTTTTTTCTTTTTGCAAGACTTGTAATCTGCGTTTTGGTATTGATTAGGTTGATAGAGATTTTCTAATGTTTGTGAAATATAACATCATAAACTGGAACACTGTTTTTTGTATGCAATGTTTGATTTCTGAGAAATGCTAGGCCACAAAAACCCAAACGCAGAGAGGCGTAAGGATTTTTTTTTCTTGTAAGACATGGGAACTGTGTATTGTTATTGCTTAAGTTCATCGAAATTTCCCTGTTTTTGTGAAATGTAACATTATAAGCCTGGTAAACTGCTTCTTTTTTTTCTTCTGTAATATATGATTTCTGGTAAATGTAAGACCGCATAAATCGAAACTATCTGTTTAGTATGCCGATGTACCTTTTCCTTTTTACTGGCTCTGATTGTATCTACAAACAGTGCGCAAAAAAAAAAAAAAAAAAAAAAAACGGACCACCCTGAATAACTTTTCATCTAATGATCGGATCTTAACTCAAACTTAATGGTTCGAGTGGGTGACTTTGAATACGCTAATTATTTAGGGCAGACGATGTTTAAAGTTACGAAATCAGACACAAAAATGTGCTTTCGCTGAATTAATATACCTGTTTTTCAACTGATTAGGATTTCTGATCCCCAAAATATAGGGGGTAGCCTCAATATAGGAAATACGGCCCCAATAGTTTGGTCAGAAGAGCGCTCCAAAATTGAGAACTCTTAAAGTTACTTTTACTTTTTGCGTACTTCTCCACATCTCGACAACTTTTTAACCCAATTGAAAGAATTTTGAACTCTGTTATAAAACTCGTTTATCCAAAGAAAATTTCATGCAAAATGTAACTTTTAGTAAATATTTAGTATTTTATTTAATAATGGTCGAAAAAATTTTGAATTGAAAGGTACGCAATTTTTTGCATCATTTTAAAGAACATAATTTTACAAGGCAAAATAAAAAATTTAACAAAATCGGTCAAATAGTTCCTGAGAAACCGAATTTTAAATATCTGCAATTTTTGAAGCACAATTTCTCATGAACTATTCAACCGATTTTGCTCAAATTTTATATAATGATATGCGAAATTATATTCTTTAAAATAATGAAAAAAATTGTGTACCTTACAATTCAAAAATTTTTCAACCCTTATTAAATAAAATAATAAAAAAATATAAATATTCTTTTAAAGTTATTTTTTGCATGGGTTTATCTTTGGATAAACGAGTTTTATAATTGTGTGCAAAAAATTTTCAATTCTGTTTATATGTTCTCGAAATACAACGAAATACACAAATAAAATTAACATTAAGGGGTCAAAACTATATATACTATACTAAACTATATATATATATATATATATATATATATATATATATATATATATATATATATATATATATATATATATATATATATATATATAATATCAATGTTATCTTTGACTAATCATTGAACTAGACAATGAAAAAAGAAATGAAAGGAAAAGAAAAAGGATGCTGCTTGCTTTTATATTTCCTTTATTTATCTCAAAATTGCAAGATTGTATTATTATTTATCTGAAAGTATTTGTATTTCCCTAAATTTTTATTAGAGGATAGATAAATAATAAAATTTTAATTTTGTAATCTTTGACGATCTTCAAGTTTTATGACACCATTTGGAATTCGCAAAACTGCAATATTCTGTGGTATTAGGCGAACGTAACGTTCGCCTACTACCACAGAATTACCGCAGCATATTTGGATTTTATGCAAAATTTTTTATTTGCGTTTTTTCTTCTTTATTTATTTTGTGTCTACTTAAGAAAATTTTGATGTCTTGCGACCGCACTATGCCTTTTAGAAGAGATTGAAAAAAAAAGGGTTGCTTAATTGATTCGGAGAAATAAGTGATTGATAATTTTTCGAAATTGGTAATTTTTTAGTTTGTTACTGTGTAAACTAATGAAAACTGATTTGGATGACGTTAAAGTTTTTTTTTATAATCGTTGTTGAACAGCCGACACAAATATTTGGGTTTACGACTGCAAATGTTCAGTTCCGTATTCTTGTAATTTTGAACCCAATCCAGAAGACAAGGGAACTTTTAGATCAAGTATTAGGAGAAATTTGCCTTCGTGGTGGACTTTTTGATGGAACTAACATGCATTTGCGTTACATGGAGTGGAAAACCATGAAAACTTCCCACGGTAAGCCTGATGACAAGGGGACTCTAACCCATGATCCGTCTACCACTGAAGATATTTTACATCAGCATTGCGGTCGATGCAAGTCGGTTGCGGAATTCGTATCGACCTACCATCCTTGGGATTCGAACCCGGTTCACCTCATTGAAAGGCGAATGCTCTATCCTCTGAACCATCACGGCTAAAATAGTTTTTTAGTTTAAGTTACGTAAAATCAAAGATATTTATCAAAAGCCTAAATTCAGACGAATGTGTAATACTAAACTATTTTTCGAATAATGCCAATTGCATAATTGGTATAAAATTGGTTCTATCAGAAAAAAATAAAATGGAGACTCCAAAATACCACATTCCTTTTGTATCATATTGTGATTGGATGGCAGACTTGCATTTTGAAATACACTGCCGAATAGAGTTAAGATGCACCATTAGTTTATTTGGAAAATTATATAAAAGTGACCCCCGGTGGGTGGTCCCGCAGTGGACTGATCGTTAAGACACGGTTCCCAGCAGATCACCGAAGTCAAGCATCACTGGCTGCGGTCAGTGAGCGGTTGGGTGACCACTTGGATCAGCCTGCGTAGGGACCGAGGGTGTGCGGTATTGGTCCTCGTTAAACTGTTCTACCGTAAAGTGCTCGACCTCGCGTGCACGTCGTCGGGCTACCGAAGCGAGGGTGCCATCCCCTCTGCAGAGGATCAAAATTGTGATGGCATGTCTTCGGATCATCCTCAGGGATGTTTCCCAGACCGTCGCCAATAGTCCATTGTGCAGCCCTAGTGTGACGTAAATGAACAACAACAACAACAACAGCCCGGTTGGTGAGCGGGAGCGCTTCCGTGCCACTTGTCCTGGGTTCAATCCTCTGGCCGGGCAAGGTTGACTCAGCTTTTCATAGTTCGGTGGATCGATAAATGAGTACCAAGCATGCTTGGGAGCTGAACACTGGGGGTTCCGCGTTCGATTGATCTCCTGACCAGAACATGCTCCTGCACCCTATAGCCCAAGGTCAAGAAAACTGAAATAATCACAGTAGGTCTTGATCCTCTATGGGCTGCCGTGAGTTTAGAGTTTATATAAGAAGTAATAAAAGCATATTTAGAATTTGTCTTCCCTGTTTTCCTCCCTTCAATAATTGTACTCTGTCAAAAAGAAAAAAGATTAAAATAGATAATCTTTTTTATATTTATTTTTGTATTTATTTTAATATTTATTTTTACCGTATGATTTTTTTTTCGTTTGAATAAAAACTTGGTAATTTGTTTTTTCACATTGTTAAGTCCTCATACAAATTATAAGATGAAATTTCATATTATAAAAGGTTTACTAAACGGTAAAACGGCATTTCATGTAAATGCTTATTGTTCTTAAAAAGGCTCAAATAAATTCCCATCTTCTAAGTCTACAAGCGGTAAAAATAATATTTTTATAAAACAACGTCTCTAAAAAATTATAAAAGCTTTCTCAAAGTGATACCAGATATCCTATATTAAAAGAATGCAATTTTAATTATTTATTATTTAAATTTATTTGAATAAGTACAGAGGGTAAAATAAAGAACGGAGCATCCTGAACAAGTATTGATCTAATGATTAAATTCACTGTAGACGATAATAGAGCAGACGATATTTTAAGTTACGAAATCGCACACAAAACCCATCTTTCTCTGAATAAACATACCTCTTTTTCGACTCATTAAAATTTTTAACCCTCAAAATACTGTGTGAAGAGCAGAAATCTGAAAAATATGGTATCAATATTTTAACGAGGAGAGTTGTCAAAACCATGGAATAACCGTAATTCATTTTAATTTTTGCATATTTCGCCAAATCTCAAGAAGCGAATCGAAAACTTTTGCACAGAATTATAAAATTCGTTTATATAAAGATGATTCCAAATTATTTATGATTATTAATCAAACTTAACAAAATACACAACGTGCGTGTTTATCTATGAGCAGCTGTCGAACAACTAAGAGATGAAGAAAGCAATTGACGTCACCAATTTATACGAGAAAAGTCGGAACAATTTCAGTTCTTTTTATGCAAAGGATGTACAGTGCGTAAAAAAAACAGACCACCTTGAATAACTTCTGATCTAATGATCGGATTTTCACGTTCTGGGACTCAATCTTAATGGTTCGAAGAGGTGATCTCAAATATACTGTATAATAAGTGCAGACGATATTTCAAGTTACGAAATCAGACACAAAAATGTAATTTTTCTAAATAAGCATACTTTTTTACAACGGATTCGGGTTTTTGATCCCCAAATTATAGGGATTAGCCGAAATCTGGGAAATATGGTCCTAATAGTTTGGTCAGGAGGGTGTGCCAAAGTTTTGACCCCTTATTGTTAATTTTACCTTTTTGCGCATTTCGTTACATCTGGAGAACTTTTTAAGCTAATTGAAAACATTAAAAATTTGAACTTATTGACCGATTAGGTTCAGATTTTGCAATTCGTCATATGAAATTCTATTCCTTAAAATGATGCAAAAGGTTGTATACCATATAATTCAAAGTTTTCTTCACCATTGTTAAATGGAATGTTAAAAAATAGTAAATAAATGTTAAAAATTATATTCTGCATTGAGTTTTTTATTTTTTTTTATTCGCTTTGAAAATTCTTGAGATATTACGAAATACGCAAAACGTAAAATTAACATTAAGGGCTGTCGTCACTGGATCGCTCTCCTGATCGAACTATAGGGAACATATTTTCCAAGATATATCAAGATATATCTTGGAAGATATCTTGATATATCTTGCGTCAGATATCTTGAGGTTCAGGAAGCGGAATCCATCGAAAAGAAATGTATGTTTATTCAAAAAAAGTATCGTGTCTGTTTTTGAAATTTAAAATATCGCCAGCGCTAATTAATTAGCACATTTAGATCAGACACTCGATCAATCAAGATTTAGTCCTAGAACCTAAAAATCCGATCATTAGCTCAAAAGTTAATCAGAATATTCTGCTTTTTATTTTGCACTTTTTACAAAAATACAGTAAAATAATGATATATTTATGCCTTATTTGCTTTGAACTATGCTAGATTTTTATCAGCCAGGTGCATCGTTAGCCGTAAATGCAACGAACCAGTTTTTTTATTATATTAAAAGTATTGAAATAATTGACTTCTACTTAGCAATGCATTTCAAACTGTTAGTATAGAGCCGCGATGGCTCAGGGGATAGAGCGTTCGCCTTCCAATGAGACGAACCGGGTTCGAATCCCAGTCGAAACGAATTCCGCATCCGGCTTGCACCGACCACAGTGCTGACGTGAAACATCCTCAGTGGTAGACGGATCATGGGTTAGAGTCCCCTTGCCGTGAGGCAAACCGTGGGAGGTTCTCGTGGTCTTCCTCTCCATGTAACGCAAATGCGGGTTAGCTCCATCAAAAAGTCCTCTACGAAGGCAAATTTCTCCCAATACTCGATCCAGGAGTTCCCTTGTCTTCTGGATTGGATTCAAAATTACAAGGCTACGGAGTTGAGCATTAGTATTCGTAAACCCAAAATTGGGTCGACTGTTCAACGACGGATGCTAAAAAAATTTTAAAAAAATTTAAAAAACTTTTAGTATAGTTTATTATTTTAATATTCATTACGCGTATATGTTGACTTTTTGGAAGTAATAGATTGTTTTGTGAATATAAAGTTGCTACACTTTTCCTTTTTCTATAATCATACTTGAATCAGTTGAATAAGAAGGATAGTAATTACTCTAGTAATTGCTTTTAAGTTGAGTGATTGCGCTGGCGCCGGCTCTTTTATCACTCTGACCTCCATTTTCATTATTTATTTGGGGGTAGTGATATAACACTTTTCTTTTCTTCTAAAATTCTCGTAACCTTTATTTTGATAGTTACTTTTAATATCGATAATTTAGATGAAGGCGATTATGAATAATATTCTCATTGCACTAGAGTGTGTTGAAAGACCGATCTTCAGTTAAATAATTCGTTAATAACAAGCTCAAAATATCAATTTTTATTTTTTTCCAACTGTCATTAGAGATATTTAGGGAGAGCTTCACTCTCACAAAACATCCCGCACTCTCTCGTACGTAGATTCTGCGCAAACTCAATAGCAAAAGCGCTCCGCAGATCCTACGTACGTGAGCGTGAGGTGCCCTTTCACTCGTATTTCAATCATTCAAGTACGTACAGTGTGGAGCAAAAAAATTTGAGACTTCTAAAGTTTTACATTTTCGGAGATTCTTCTCACAATTTTATTTTGTATATAAAAATGATTAATTTATTTTGCTTGTCACTCGATAATTTTGATATCGTCGATATATCGATAATTTTGATGATATATCGATAATTTTGATGAAGATTATTATGAATAATATTTTCATTGCATTAGGGTATGCTGAAAGACCGATCTTGAGTTAAATAAATTGTTTAATAGCTAAGCTCGAAATATCAATTTTATTTATCTCAACTTTAAATTAGAGATATTTAGGGAGAATTTCACTCTCACAAAACATCCCACACTCTCTCGTACGTAGATTCTGCGCAAACTCAGTAACGAAAGCGCTGCGCAGAACCCTACGTACGTAAGCGTGAAGTATTACGAGAGTGCTAAATCTTATTAATTCTGAATTTTACTCGCATCTCGCATATTCAAGTACAAAACTGAGAGGGAAAAAATTGAGACTCTTAAAGTTATGTATTTTCGGTAATTCTTGTCATCATTTCATTTTGTATATAAAAGATTTTAAAAAGGAACTAAATTACTAAAATTACTCAATACAAGTCAACATTTATTGTTTAAAAATATATTTCACTATTAAAATTTGATCTGAGTGAAGAACTATGTCCTGGCAAGAAAGAGACATTAAAATAATTCGTCTGCAAAGAGCAGAGCTACGGTTTTTTGTAAGAAAAATAAAACCGTCTAGTAAATAACTAAGGTGCCTAACGAAGACCAGGATCTGGAGGACCTTATTTCCTCAGGAAATAATAAACCTATAGTATAATGCTTAAGTACGAAAAAAGGACCATGAAGCTCTGAGCAATAGGAGTGGGATTTTTGCCGCTTTTCTTTAGAAAAATGTATGAAAATATAGTCAAATTATCTTACAAAATGCTCGAAAGTTTTCAATTTTTAAAAAATTATTAAAAAAAATTTCTTATATTGTATCTTATACGTTTTATTATTTTTTTGAGAATTTGACAGTTTTTTTAATAAGTTTATAATAAGAATAATCTTTTCAAAAATCAATTGTTAAGTTATAATTAATTAAAAATGCAAACCTTCCTCGTTTCTCGTAAAGTTTATAATAGCATCATTTGACCTGCGTTAGACGTCTATACGTTATCGAGAATGAACGGAATCAAGAGAATGTCGACTTTCATCGGTGAATGTCAACAATCACATAGTCGCTTTGGTGAATGTCCGAAATATTTGTTACATCCGATTTGATATTATTATATTTATTCGATATTTTAATATCTGCTGGGGATAGCTTAGGAGAAACATCAGTACCAGTAAAATGATACCGGGCAGTGGCACTGAATCTTAAAAAAACATTGATCTAAGCCATACCGGGCAAATGTATACCAGGCAGTGGCACTTAATTAGATGTAGTATATATTTCGGACATTTACCAAAGCGACTATGTGATTGTCAACATTCACTGGTGGAAGTCATCAACCACCAATTTTGGTCAATCACTGTAAAATACACACGTCATTTGCTTGATTTTAATTCCGCATAATGGGGCTGGGGGATATCTAAAGCAAAGAATATATAAGTGAGTATATATAAGTATATAATATATATATATGTAAATATATATATATATATATATATATATATATATATATATATATATATATATATGTATATTATATATATATATGTATGTATATTATATATATATATATGTATATTATATATATATATGTATGTATATTATATATATATGTATGTATATTATATATATATGTATGTATATTATATATATATGTATGTATATTATATATATATGTATGTATATTATATATATATGTATGTATATTATATATATATATATATGTATATTATATATATATATATATATGTATATTATATATATATATATATATGTATATTATATATATATATATATATATGTATATTATATATATATATATATGTATATTATATATATATATATGTATATTATATATATATATATATGTATATTATATATATATATATGTATATTATATATATATATATATGTATATTATATATATATATATATGTATATTATATATATATATATATGTATATTATATATATATATATATGTATATTATATATATATATATATGTATATTATATATATATATATATGTATATTATATATATATATGTATATATATATATATATATATATATATATATATATATATATATATATATATATATATATGTATATTATATATATATATATATATATTATATAAGTATATAATATAAGAATATGTAAGTATATAAGTGATATATATAATATACTTATATACTCTTTGTCTAAAGAATAATTCCGCGCTTAAATGATTAAAACGGATGTTGAAAATGTTTTCAATGAAAAGTTCAAAATGTTTTTTCTTCATTTTGTCAGTCAAGCTGTAAAATGTTTTTGTTTTTTTTAAATATCAGAAAATTTGAAATAAAGTTCATTAAGTCATCACTTTTCTTTAAAAAAAATACAATATTTTGACATATCTGATGTTTTGAATGTGCGTATAATAGAAAGAATTCAAAATATTTAGAAACGTGTCTTCAAAAAATATTTATCTTTTATATCAAACTTTTCTATTTCTTACTAAAGTTCTATTTCTTTCTTTGAAGAGTTCAAAATGTTTTTTCTTCATTTTGTTAATCAAGCTGTAAAATATTTTTTTAAAAACATATCAGAAAATTTAAGATAAAGTTCATTAAGTCATCACTTTTCTTTTAAAAAAATACAATATTTTGACGTATCTGATGTTTTGAATGCGCATATAATAGAAAGAAATCAAAATATTTAGAAACGCGTCTTCAAAAAATATTTATCTTTAATATCAAACTTTTTCTATTTCTTTCTAACACAAATTATTGAATCTAGGAGACAAAAAGATACAAAAATAAAAAAATATATTTTATGAATCGTTTTATTGTATGGGACCCACCGGGGTGTGTGACTATTTTATATTCTAAGAAAGAATTATATGGTTTATAGCAAAATAAAACATTCTTGGCTCTAACATCTAAACTGAAACACAAAAGCTTTATTATTTTCACGCTTCAAGAGTTACTATATCCGTTCAAATTTGTTTTTTAACAAATTTCTTGTATTGCAAACCGAGTATTATTTAGACTAGCGCCTGCATGTTGTAGATATTACGATTTATGTGGTATGTGGTTTTCTTTTTATGAAATTCTCAAAATGTTGAATTTATTTGTTCCACGTAAATGACTTTCTGATAAATGTTTATGTTCTTCTAAAGGTATATATTTAACTTTTCTCCTATTTCGCATTCATTTATGACTGCCATATATCTTTTAAAACTATTTAAGTGCACTGTAAAAATGGTTTCTCAAAATTGAGTAAAAATGTGTCAAAATAGCTCCGAAACAAATAGAGTCGAATTTGAAAGCCACGTGTACTCATTAAAGAGTATAGTAGCTCGCTCAAAACTGCACACACTCCTGCTTTTTTAATTTATTTTATAACCGTCGTTGAACAGCTGACCCAATTTCTTTTGGGTTCACGACTACTAATGTTCAACTCCATAGCCTTTTAATTTTGAACCCTATCCAGAAGACAAGGGAACTCCTGGATCAAGTATTGGAAGAAATTTGCCTTCGTGGAAGAGTTTTTAATGGAACTAACCTGCATTTGCGTTGCATGGAGAGGAAGACCACGAGAACGTCTACCTCAGAGGATATTTCACGTCAACACTGTGGTCAGTGCAAGCAGGATGCGGATTTGTATCGATCAGCCATCGCTGGAATTCGAACTCCGGTTCGGAACCGGTTATCGAGAAATTATTTTTAATATGAAAGCGTAGAAGTTCTCTTTAGGACGCATTACTTTACGATGGTAAATAAAATATTTCAAAATTAAAAATAATTTTCCCAAGATAAAAAGTACTCTTTATAATGCGTCGATATTTCTAAAAAATAAAAATACAATTCAAAATGAGTTTGAAATAAAAAAAAAATAGAAAACGCACTTACCAACGTGGAGTAAAAGTTAAAATGCCTTAAAAATACACACACACACACACACACACACACACACACACACACACACACACACACACACACACACACACACACACACACACACACACACACACACACACACACACACACACACACACACACACACACACACACACACACACACACACACACACACACACACACACACACAGGTACGCAAGAGCCTGCAACCGGGGACGTGTGTGCCGGTACCCGCGACCGAGGACCTCCGTTAATAATGGGTGTATTTTGATAAAATTTGGGTATATATATTCTAATACATGGTTGATAATAGTTTTATGCTCAAATTTGAAATATTTTTATTTTTTCGAAGTAGGCAATTTTGCAAGGTAAGCGAGGACTTCCATACACAACATACACACTTTACACAGCTAATCGAGGACCTTCAGTAGAAAAAGTCGCATAGCATGCATTTTCACAGAATTACTCTGTTCCAAGTCATTTAAATTTTAAATCATTTAGTTAGGAGATGCTTATACTTTGTGTTTTACATTTTATTTGAATGTTATTGCAAAAAAAAAATATATATTTCGTGTTTAGATGCTGAATTTTTTTAAAACCTTTTTGGTCCTAGAAATATGACAACTCGAATGAAAATTAATAACTATATGGCAAAATAGACTCTATTTTATAGCTTTTAAAAATTAAATTTTCTTAAAATTTAAGATACATCCCTTCAATTCTCAAATACCATACTTTTTCATTATTTTGCTTATGTTAGGGCACTAAACTCGGTCGCACATTAAAGCTCATCCAGATTCAGATCAATAAAAATAAACTTATTTGGGAAGTAAAGGCGGTCGGTGCGCGTAATGCAGACTACAATGACAGTACCATTCCTATAAAACTGGAGTTCCTTGCGCATCACGGATATTTTGTTCTCATGATTTATAGTTTTTTTAAAATTTGTTTATTTAATTTGTTAATTTTTTTAAAATTTGTTTATGCTTGTCATTTTTTTAAATATTTAGTTAAGAAGTGTGTTAATTTTTTTATTGATGAAACTTATAACATGTCCATAACTAAAGTTGTTTTCAACTGCAAAGTAGCGAATGAAGAAAGGGGAATGCTTAAGTATCAAAATCAAGGAAACTCTTAAATATTCTATTAGTTTCTTTTCCGAAAGCTAAATATGTGAATGTAAACCTCTTAAAATCTAAGATTTTTGTAAATCAGCAACCAAGGTGTTACTGCAAACATATAGAACAGCGAAATTATTTCTAATAAGAAGAGCAATGAACAAAAACTACTTATACATTCATTCAACTGTGTATTTCTACTATACACCCCGGCAACCGCGGACTTCTACTATACACCCCGGCAACCGCGGACTCCTGCAATACACGCCGGCAACTGAGGACTTTAAAAATGCATGTTTTAAAAATACAGGAACAAATTTAATGCGATCAATCCCAGTGCTATTCTAACCGAACAAATGCTGTATGAGAGCTAAAAATTCTCAGATTAAATAAAAAAATGATTTTTTTTAAAAATTCCTTTCTCTGTGATTAGTCATTAATTGTGTTATTTTTCTGCTCTGAATCCCGAAACGAATACAACATATTTCCAACAACAGGTGGACAAATAGATTATACCATCTGGTTAGTCAAGAGGGGTTTCTTTTAAATACTCTCACACAGAATCCGCTTCGAAAACCTATTGTATAGATCCCTTTTAAAAAGTAAATGTACGTTTTAAAAGCAATGAAAATCAATGTTGAACGAATGAACCTGAAGTTAAAAAACTAAATATAAATAAATGGTATTTTCAGGCATATTTTCGAATTTTCTAAGAATTGTTTAAAAAAATTTGAAGTAAATTCAGACTAATATATAACAATTCTAAAATCAGATATTTCAGCAACGTGCATTGAGTTGGCTAACAAGGTATTTCGGAGGGACACTATTAAGAAAATTTCAGTAGATCTCATAATTAGCTAAATATACTTTACGGGAAACACTAAATTTACTTCTTTTTATCATGCTTGAGTTAGAACAATTTAGATTCTGATTTAGAAATTTAAGTCGAAATCAGCATTTAATTAATATTTATGATGTATTCATCCATAATGAATTTAAACCTAAAATTGAAATTTTTCATGGATGATCCAGTTATTTCAATTTATTTTAAAAACTACATTCATTAACGGTTGACTCAGCGATTAAATTACAACTTTCTAGCAATGTGATTAGAACATTCTAGTTAGTTTTTAACTATTATCTAAGTTCATTGCGACTAAACTTAGTGAATTCATTTAGCGGAATTAGTTATAAAAATAGGTTCGAGAAAATTTGCGGCCTCCCAAATTCGTTCGAAGATTTACATTAAGTCTTTCTATTCATTTATTTTCAAATTGATTCAAATTTAAACTGATCGCATATTCTTTGATTAGTTCAATCACAGATTCACTCCCTTACCCAGTACGAGCCACTGACCCCTCTCCAATTCAGAATTACATTGATTTCGTCACAGATTTATAGCCGTATTGCAAATTTACCGGTCCTTCTAATCATTCATTAATTCATTTCCTATATTCCTAAATTATAGTAATTAGTTTATTTGTTCTTATTGATCACTCACTTACTAATACAAAATGCCTCTTGTTAAATAACTTTCGACTGAAAGATATTAAATGGTGTTATATTAGGGAATCAAGGATCATTAGAAATCAATATTGTTAATATACATCGTACACATACCTAGAAACTTTTGAGATTTTTTCCCATGAGACAATATAATTTTTAATCTAAATATTGATTATTAACCGAATTCAAAATGAGAAAGAACTTTTGCAGCCCGAAATACTCCAAGAGTATACGCACTAAAGAGTATGTATACATATGAATACAATATGTAATAAGAGTCTAACGTATAAAAAACCCATCCTTTGTGATTTTGGGGTACTAGAGAGAGAAAATTTTGATACCGTGGGTAGTGAAGAAAGAATCACGCGATTTACATCCTTAAGGGATTAAAAACAATATAATAGAAGATATAACTAATTTGATAGTTCAATAGTTTGTTGTTTTTCAACTTTAGAGAATCACATACCAATTTTTTGTAAACATTTCTAAAATTGTATTATTAAATTATCCAAAATTTAAAAATTATTTTAATAATCATCATGTAACTATAATTATTTTCATCTTATTAGTCAGTGTAATATATAGATAGCAAAAAACTCCCGACGAACACGAAAATTTAAAATTTTAGCTATTTATTACATTGCAGCAAGATCTTACCACTCCAGGTTTCCAGGTTTTTTTAGCAATAGTATGCGAACAAATATTAAATGAAAAATATTGAAGGATTAATATTAAATAAATTAAAATAAAAATATGAAATAAAACAATAAATTTTGTTAATACTAAATTCATTCAAGAATTTCATTTAGGAATGCCAGCATAACAAAAGAATATTAAAAGGAAGATACTCATACTCATACTCGTGAAACAAAAGCATGCTAAAGAATAAAATCTTAACAATGTTAAAGACTAATAAAAAACATTACATTTTCTTTTCTTCTGCTGAGAGCATTCTGAGATATTAAAATCTGAGTCTGAGTAATATAAAAAAGGAGTTTAATAATATCCAAAAATCAAAGTGGGAATATATTTACTAGCCGCAAAAACTGATTGTTGGGCTGGACTATTCTGCATCATTTGGTATAATGGAGTTGATTTGTTTATTAGCTTCTTTTGTTATCTAATTTTTTCTTTTCTTGGAATAATATTGTTGCAGTTAGCAAAACAACCTACCCCTTTCTTATACACAATTATAAGTCAAAAATTATGAAACACAAAATTTACGTCATTCTAAATACCCATAGATCTAAATTCTAAGCGTCATTCTAAAAACACCTTACCGTTCACTACAAAAATCGCTAAACTTTCACGCTTCTAAGTCGTATAGTTTTTGAGAGCAAAACGTAGAGTAACAAAATGTTGAACATCCAAAACAGAAGCGTTGATTGAGATATTTATTATTTTTTTCCTCCAATGCACCATATTAGGTGAGCCAATGTTGCTCCCATAGTAAGGACAGATAGCACAGAAAATGAAAAAAACATCCTTGCCTTGTCCGGTATTCGAACCCAGAACCTTTCCGATGTAAGGAAGATGTTTTAACCCTTTGAAATAATTGTTTTTCAATATAATTGTTCCTTAATATAATTGTTTCCAACTGCATCAAAGGGTTAAGAAATAATTGTTTCTTAACCTTTTGATCCAGATGGATCATCGGTGTCTCTTATGTATATATATTTTTAACGCTTTAATTACGATCAAAAATATATTTTGGTATTTTTTGAGTGTAAAAAACAGTTTAATAGTTACTAAAAAAAAGTCAGTTTATCGGATTTATATTTGGTTAAAAATATAAAATCCAAAAAATGTGGCCTGACATTTTTTTTTTATTCATGTTCAAAAATGTATGGATTATTAATTCTGTAAAGTAAAAAAAAGTTCTACGATGGCTAACTGTTTAGCTTAGATCTAATGACTTTAATTCAATACAACTGGTGTTTCATGTTGTTTTTTATTTCCAAAAATTATTAAAAGGCACGATATTATAATCATTTATTTTGTCCTAAATTAATACAAAATAATGAAAAAAGTATGAAATAAATAAGTCCGGCTCAAAAGAAAGACCTGGTTATCTTATTGTAGCTTAAAATGTGATAATTTCGTTGAGGGAAAAGTTTTAGCATTTTAATTGATGTATTAGGATTTTCAAATTTTCTTCACATGCTTTACATTATATAAACGTTTCTACTTTTTTAACAGTAGCTGCTAAATAGTTCCTGATTATTGGAATGTAAAAACATTATTATTTGAAGTTTTGCTTCCTAAGAACACGAAATTCATGCCTTTATACATGCTCTAAAGTTTGGTTGTAGGGATAAATTTCTGTGGGATTATTTGCAACTTTTTTTTTTAGAAATGTTGAATTATTTTAATTAAAAATGATTTTTATTCAAAATAAAATGAAAGTTTTAAGACTTTTCATTCGAGAATTCAAATTTAGAGAAAAAAATACTAAATTTCATTTTGTGCATTGCCTTGCATATAGTGGAAATTTTTTTTTAATTACTTCGTAAGGGTCTATATTTTATTTCACTGTGAAAAAAATTTGATATCCTTATAAATAAAACACTATATATAAAACACTATATATAAGATAAGATAAGATATAAGTAAAAGAAAAAAAAAGATATTTTAGGAAATAAGATAACTAAAGCAACGTTTCCTTTTCCTTTCCTTGCCTTGCCTCCTGTTGTCTCCCTATAATTGCAATTTTTAATTGTTTTTTTTATTTCTTATGCTTTATAATTAGCCATTTCCCTCACTGTCTTATATAAGTCTACAAAATATAGATGAGGACGTTTTTCATTTTTAACTAGTATTTTTTTAAATTATTCTAGTGCGCAGTATAGAAAAAGTAACTAGATAATAACTAGATAAAAAATAACTAATAATGATAACTAGAAAAACATAATAGTTTCGCTTAAAAATTATCTTTGAAAGGGTCTCGGATATTTAAAAAATTGTAGAAATAGTTGGGAAGTTTGGCGCTTCTAGAATTTTAATAATAATAAAATAAATTATAATAAAAAATCGAAACATTGATAAATACTGGCATTTTTATTTATAATTTTAAAGGTGTCGAAGCATTATTCATTAACAATTAGAATATTCAGTGTAAGGGAAAGTGTTTACTGTTTGCATTTATGACAGAAAGGTCACTGTCCTTATAGTATTTATCAGCTTGACCCTTCTCTTTGACGGTTCATTTTGAAAAGAGAGGGAAGTCTCCCCTCCCCCATGCTTTGGGGCAAAGAAAGGTTGGTGCTGGATGGACATGGATGGACCCTACCTAATTCCTGAAAAGATGATTCGGAGAAATTCCCGCGCTTTCTGCATTCCAGCTCTTTTTGTAGAAATAGAACACATGTACTTTACCCTTTGGAAATTCCTTTTCGAGAGACTTTCATATTACTTAAAACTGTGTGAATAAACATATATTTTCTTATTTGATGGAAAATTAGGAAAATCACTCTTTACACTTATATTTGTTTACTCGAATGCATTACTTTAACACAGCAATGAGAACAAAAATAAGAAAAGAAACAACAAATTCCAGCTCATGTAACAAGTAGACATTTAAATTCCAACTTCAAAAATACATTAATAAAATGCCAATTTAACTTCTTCAAAAATAAATTGAATTATTGAAATGACTTAAAATTGAATTGTTGAAACTACAATTAGGAACGCTCAAACTCAGTCAACATAATTAAGCAAAAAGTTGCCATTTTTACTTCATTCTATACTAAAAATTTGTAAACTTATTAAATCAATCTAGATAGGATATTAATGTAAGGCAGAATAATGCTCTCATTGAATTGGTTAAGCACAAGTTTTTCACAACGCAAGAAATAATAGGTGCTAACATGCTCCTTGCAATTCTTTTTATTATTTATTTATTTAAAAATTTTTTATTTAAAATTAATTTTTTTATTGATTTACTTATGTATTTATTTTACATATGCTCGCATTGAAGTTGAAGGAACTGCAAAAAGAAAAAAAAATGCAGGGGCAGCATGTGCATTTTCAGGGGGCATAAATTTTTATTTTTCAAGAAATATATTTGAGTGGTTAAATATTGACCAATGCCTCTGAAAATATCAGCAACAGTAAATTTTATTAAAAAAAAATTGGATCTTTGAACTTATAATTAATTTGAAAATTGAAGTAATAATTTTTTAAAAAAAACAATAATAATTTTAGCAGATTCTTAAACTTTGAAAAAGAAATCATAGATAATTCTACAAGATATAATTTTAAAAGTACGGAGTATAAATAACGAAGCTCATTTAGATTTGCATACTTTTCTTCGAATTGAAATGTTTAGTCTAATTAAATGTAAATTATTTGATTTGAAAGTATTTAGACGCGACTGATCAGAGTATATAATTATTTTTCACATTTTTATAATTCTTTTTGTGTCACGCATAATCTTTTCCCCTACTGATTGTGACACTTTTCCCCAATAGGCTTGCCATTCTTGAACTGCATTGTAGCAGAATAAATAAATTCTTTTTAAGAATTAAAGAAACATAACTTTAAGTATTGTGGATCACATTTTAGCTGGCTGAATTTAAAGCTTGATGAGAAAAAGCTGAAAGGGGTTACGCTGCACCGAACGTCTAATAAAAAATCATAGTAAGTAAAATAAAAGGAAAGACCATAGAAATATTTTGAACTTTATTTACGGAAGTCCTTCAGGGTACAAATGCTATCTTCGTGGGAGCGATTAAAATTTCAGTGAGTTACAATTCAAATAAGTTTCAAACTATTGTGGAAGTTTACACGTTGTTTCTACAAAATTTTCGCGTTTCACATGAAAGTTTCCTTGTTTAAGAACTAGTCGTTTTTACATAATCATGTTCATGATTTAGGAAGTTTTAATTCTTAACAGTTTAACTGGAATGAATAAAAATAGTAGTTTCAAGAATAAATATTACGATTAAAAAATTATTTTACAGTATTTAGTATAAGTTGTAATGCTTCAACATATATTTTAGGAAATCTCCAGACCAAAATTTTTTGTATGTTAAAAAGATTGGGGGAAAATGATTACGATAAAATTAGAAACTATTATTATATTGTATTAACACAGGTTGGAAATAACAGAAAAACCAATTATGCGATAAATGATTAAGAATTGTAAATATGCGTAAATACTTTGACATTAAGTTGATAGAAAAACACTTTATTTTTTATTTTTTTTCTTATAAGAAGTACGCATAGTTCATTGTTTCGCTACTCATAAGTTGAAAATAATTTTTTGATTAAAAAAAGGCAAGTTAGAACGTTAAATCAAAAAATAATAATAATATTAGAGCAACATTCTCATAATATTTTTGCGGTGTTTCTTAAATTCAATATTTCAGAAAATAATTCTTGCATTCCTTAATTGTTAACAAATACTATACTTCACGCATATTAAAATATTAGTAGAAGTCTTACTTTAAAATTAAACTTCTTTGATGCTTATAGCTATCAAGTAGCTTTGATGCTTATAGCTATTCTACGTTTTTAAAAATTAGCAAAAATATGGCTTGTACATGTTTTATTGCTACAAATGTGTGTAGCAGAGCAACAACAATGTAACACTTTTTTGTAAAAAAAAAAAATTTAAAAAAAAAAAAAAAAAGAAGAAGAAAAGAGAAAAAACAGCTTTTACTGGGCTACTATGGACTATGGCTGATATGCAAAGTTATACTGTCTAAAACGGAAATAAGAAAAGTAAAAAAAAAAGAAAAAAAAGTGTTATTTAAAAAGTCACTTGGCTTTCAAACATAGTTTGAAAAAAAAAATGGATTTGTATTCCAGAAAAAACCCATTTACAAAGATTTTGTGGGGTAACTTCAGGTATTTGTTAGGTTTTTAAGAATTTTTTAAAACATTTTTTTTAACTAATTGAGTTTTTTTTATTCTTTAAATATGTCTCTTAAAATAAGTCTTGCTACATTAGTAAATAAATCGGAATAATTTAACTGTGTTAATTTAGCTATATTAAATAAAATCATTTTTAACTGTACATAACAAGATTTACAGTCGGGGAAATAGTATTTAAAATATAATTTTTATAAACTTTTGAACTCAAATTATTGAATTCCTTGATTCAATTTGCAAAAATCATAACTAACTGCACTTTTTTTTTATATAAAACTATGCGAAGAATTCGTGTACTAAACATTAAATTTGTTCACCCCATTTATCTTATTAAAATTTTTTGAAGAAATTTTTCGAAATTTGCGTTTTTTGTGAAAATCCTCCTGAGTCTTACTTGTATGATAGAAATTTTGGCATCTTTTAGTTTTAGTAGAGAAATGAAATTTAGGAAAGCAATTTTTTATCACTCAAAAACGATTCAGCCGATTTCACTCAAAATTTCGTATTTTATGAATAACAACAACGTACTTTGAAAATGATGTACAAATTTGTATACCTCATGATTTAAACAATATTTGACCGTCAGTAATAGTGTGCAAAGATATTAAATAGTTCATGAGATATGGCATACTATGCAGAAAAGGAAATTAACATCAAAGAACTTAAATTTTCGTTCGCTCTCTACATAAACTATTGTGACCATACGTAATCTAATTATCATACTGGTTTTTAGCCTCATGAAATATTGTGAATGCATAATAGTACGTGACACTGTACATTTAACAGTTTGAAATCAAATACGCGGTGTCGAAAACACAAATCCATTGCTAGAAGGTTTCTAGGGGCTGACGCAGATGCTACATCGCGACCCAAGCGGCAACGATTGTCAGAGGTATAATAATATTGATAATAAAGTAGGAATCCAACAGAAATTCAAACCAAACCAAAGATCTTGCTTTAATCAAGCAATGATTTTTCTGAGTAGTGATGGAATTACCGTAAGTTTCGTAACGTGAGCACTGCTTAGATCCTAGAAGACATGCTAACGCATATGCAGAAAGACATGCCATTGCTTGTCTCATCATCAGATTCTGAGCACGACTTAATGCCCATTTCCTTAGCATTTGGTTTCTCATCGTGCATGTGAAAATTATTAGAAACTGCTTCAAGAAAAACTTCTTGCTTGTTACAATAGGATATTCGCATACAGTAAGAATAGCCCCTTAAATATGAAACTTCGGATAAAATCTTAAACAGGAAAATGATAATTTAATTTAAGCTTAGCATTTTCAAACTTCATCCAAAATGAGTCCATATTTTCTCTTCCAATGATAGAATCATAGTTTAATTTCATTTCGAACAGCCCTTGCGCGTGACTGTTGACGCAGTACCTGCGTCAGACTCTAAGAAGTATCTAGTTAGGATTGTATTTCCAATTAGAGTTAACCAACCAGGTTATTATTTCTTCTAGTTTTGAATTACTTTGTATAATTTCAAAATGAGTTATTGTTTTCATTTTTATGAAGTCATCTGACCGTAACTCTTTCAAAACGTGATTTATCACTCTATTAAAGTACATTAAATTGTATGAAGAATGGATGTACTATATTGTCGATAAAAAATATAAAATGTTCCAATAATGTGTAAGGAAAAGAAAATTACAAATGAATTTTATATTGCTTATTTTTCATTTAAGATAAGAGGATGTCGATGAAATAATGGATCAATCCATAAGGTCGTAATGGATCAATCCATAAGTAAAGTAAGATCGGATTAGTAATTTTTCAAATTTATTCATTTATAATTTTTAAATAGGCGTATTTTAGGAAAATTACCCAATTTTTTATCTCAAGTGTCTGTTTAGTATCAGGTTTTCATTTTAAGGTCTTTAAAATGAAGAAATTCGGAGCAGACATCTCTGAAGCAGACTTTCTTTTCAAACGAGCTTAGCTTTTAAAATTTTATTGTGTATAAAATGTTCAGACAAATATAAAACAGTCGACTAATTAACGAAGAAATTTTCTTACGAAATTATTTTTTAACGCATCACACTAACATCGCAACATTACATCACCCTAATTTAATGTAAATCTAAAATCCAAGATTTTTAATAATGTAAATAAAGTTAATAAATAATGAAGTATTCCACAAGGATAAAAAAAATCAAAAAACTGGCTCTGTAATATTGTTGAATTTAAATTTCTCCTTAGTAGCAATTTTTTATTAACCTTCGTAAACCGTGTTGTTACGGCAGGATGACTATGGTCCAGAAATATTTAAAAAATGCTGTTGTTTAAAATTTCACCAATTTCAATTCCACTTTCAAAATAAGATTTTAACAATTTTAACATACATATTTGATTTACGACCATTTTTTTTATTTTATTAAAATGAAAAATTTTGTTTCGTTTAATATTTTCTTTCACTTTGTAAAATTTTCCAGACTCTTGCAATCCTGTGATAACTTCAAGCGCACATTGCGCAAAATGAAATTGCGAATTCAATGAATAACTTCGGGCTAGTGGTTACAATTTTATGTGCTAGGATTATTCAGTATTGAGAGCTAGTTAAGCATAGACTATATTTTAAGTTTTGAAATTAGATACAAAAACTTACTTTCTCTGAATAAGTATACCCTTTCTTAAATCGGATTTGGATTTCTGATGAATTTCTGAAGATCAGGAGGGTATTCTTAGCTGACCAGCGTCCTCAGAAAACTAAATAAAACTTTTGCTAAAATTTTAAAAAATGTGCATTTGAAAACCCAATGATTAACCTTTGCAATTAAATATTCTGAGAACAGAAGCCCCTCGTCGAGAGTGTCTGAAAAAGATGTATATATTTTTGAAACAATTGAAAAGGTAAAAGGATAAATTTTAGAATGTTCTTTTAAAAAAAATTTTCTACCAGTTTAGTTTTTTTGAGGACACTGGTCACCTTGTAGCCACTATGGAAAATATGGCCCTCATAGTTTAAGTAGGAATGCAATCTTTAACGTTAATTTTTTTTTTTTACGTGTCTTGTTATATCTCGAGAAGTTTCTAAGCTATTCGAAAAGTTTTTACACACATTCATAAAAATCTTTATTCGAAGATAATTTCAAGTAATTATGAGTACCTAAATGTTCGATGAATCTTATTTTGTGTCATATATTTGAATTAAAAAGTAAATTAAATTAGATTTTAATTTTAAAGTTTTTTACAAAATTTGGAAAAAAAAATATTAAAAATTAACTTTAATAAGTATGCTTTTCATGCTAAAGCATTGAGACGAAAATAAAAATAATAATATAAAAAAATAATAATGTCAAATAAACTGAAAATAATGAAATATTAATAATAAAATAAACTAATAATATAAAAATAATATTATAAATTACAAAAGCATTAAAAAACTGGTCTCCAAAATCCCTCTTGGCATTTGTTTGGAAACAATTCTTAGGGGGTCGGGAGTCAAGAACCAGTTTTACTCTCCCCTCAACTAGGAGGAGGAGGGAGTGTTACTTCCGCGTCATTGTAAATAGTCTGAGAATAAAATAATAGAGAAAAGAGGATACCCTTTTACTACCCGCTAAACATTTTTATTTGGTAAAATATGCATGGAATACGTAGAGTTTGTTTGAAATGCATTATTATCAAAATGATAATATTATATCTAATAAAAAGAGATAAACTGAAAACTGTCGAGATCTGTACTTGGGTATTAATAAAACATGATTTCTTTAGAGAAAATTACTTGAATGTTTCTTATCTAGTTTTTATGATATATTTTAATTTTTATAAGTTGTTTTACTTATTCTTCTGCTTTATGAAGTATTTAAATTAAACACTTTTTAACCCAACTCTTCAGAGTTGTTTTGAAAATTAAAAGAATCAAACAAAAAGAGTGAATAAATTAATTAAATAACTACGATAGTTGCTTAATTAAGTAAACACGTAGTTGTTGACATGGAATGATTGAATAAAAATGGTTTTTAAATGGTCGCAAAATAAGTAATGAAAAATTCTTTAACTTGTACAAAGAATTTTGTTTTATTTGAAAACTATATAAGAGATAGTATCAGTGGTTCTTACTTCTTCTATGTTGCAAATTATATGATGCGCTTAAATTTTTGTAATAAAAATAAAATTAAAAAAATTATATTAAAAGAGAATTTTTAATTTTCTGTTTTAAGGTTAATTATCGAAATAGTTTACTCGCTTTAGTACATAAATGTTCGGCTTTTTCCTAATGAAACGAAGCAATGTGTTATAAAAAAGTAATAAAAAGAATTATTTACTTTATTATTTTTTTAAAAAAAGATACGTAATGTGCGAATTTATTATGGACAATGTAGCTAGTTCATAACTTATTTAAAAACATGCTTGAAAACTTTAAAAAGATAGCTCTTAGAAAAACGCGTTTGAATTAGAATATTATAGCATCTAACATAAGAGTAACATAGAACATCTTTCATCAAATTGATAGTTTTTAATGAAGAGATAAGCTCACCAACATCTTAAAACTATTAATAAAATTTAAAAAAAAAGAGCATATCATTCGTAGGTCGAAAATTTCATGTGTAGTAATTTTTTGTTAAAGATTGTTATTAATTGAAGATTGTGATTAATTTTTTGTCAATATTTTTTTGAAACATAAAATATTTACCACTAAAATATATTGGTTTCATGCTTTCACTTTTTATGTATTAGATAAAACTAAGTATTCAATAGGTCATTCAAGGATATAAAGGATCACTCAGTAATTATTGATTCATAGAATTGGAATTATGGAATTTGAGTCAAATTGTTTTTATTTTATGTTCATTAAATTCTAGATGGAAAGTTTCTGATAAAAAATGGGAGTCCAATCATATTATATGATGATTATCGTTGATTTCAATTTTCTGACTGTGCAAAGTTATTCTCGGTTATGTTAAATTAAAGTAGAATGGAACATAAAGACTGAAATTTTTTTCCGCAGTCCTTTGTAATTTTATATTATGTTATTTTTAGTATAATTGTACAGATATATTTTGTAACGGGGAAGTAAAGCCTTATCATCTGTGACATTATAATAATATAACTTTTTTCTTGCCTCATTCTACGGAATTCAAGCGTTTGTGGTAATTTTAAAACTCAAGCTACATCGTAGAAAGGAAATTATTGATACAGTATCTACATAAACCACATTTTTTGCTGAGACATGTGGACCACTGCACTGCCGCGTTGCGTGAGGTAACCAGGGTCCTCAGAAAACTAAAAACTGGTAGCAACATTTTTAAAAGAGCATTCGAGAACTCACCTCATTAGCTTTCTAATTATTTAAAAAAAATATTAGAGAATCTCTGCGAAGTACTTCTATTCTCCGCATATTTAATTTTATGTATTAATTTTGAAATTTAAGAACCAGTTTTTAGGTTTCTGAGAGTGCAGGCCAGCTTAGCATAGCAGATGCATTCATGCCTACTTAAAAACGATCGTAGAGAAAGACTTTGCTGAGTGGTAGCAAAAGGATAATAAAAATAGGAGATCAGTTGTGGGACAGGGGATAGAGCACTTGCCTCCCAATGAGGCGAACCAGTTTCAAATTCCGGCAATGGCTGGTTGATTCGAATTTTGCACCCGACTCGCGCTGACCACAGTGTTGAGGTAAAATATCCTCGGTGATAGACAAATCATTGGTTAATGTCCCTCTTCAATCAGGCTTACAGTGGGAGTTTTTCTTGATATTCTTCTTCATGTAACGCAAATCTAGTTTCATCAAAAAGTCCCCCACGAAGTCAAATTTCTCCCAATACTTGATCCATGAGTTCCTTAGTTCTTCTTTTGCAAACTCTGATTTAAAATGAATTTTCAACTTTAGCAAAAAGACGCAAATGTATTAAGTGATCCTATAATAATGTTGAAAAATGTTATCAATTGACGAAATAAATCTGTTTTTGCTTCGTAATTTCAAGATTTATAATAATTTAAAGTTAAGCTATTGCTCAATCAATTTCTTCGGATATACTCATACCATTCTTTTGAAAATACTTATGCAATATTTTTGGATATACTTATTCCTTTTCTTAGACGTACTCTTATCATTGTTTTTGATACATTTAGTCCTATTTTGTAAATTTTTTTTGTTGCTATAATTGAACAATTTATTTCATTAGTTTTGTCCTCGTATTGGATTCATTCGTTAATTCCTTCCGGTAGCTTTACGTCGGAAAATATTGATCAATAATATTGATTGCGGTCAAAATTTTTCATGATTTTTAAAATTCGGTTGTTACTTGAAAAAAAGAAGAAAAATAACAATAATAATTTTAAGTTGGATTGCAGTTAAATTTGTTGTTAACTATTCCTATTTAAAGCTTTTCAGGAAAATTTCAACTACATTATTTAAATATCAGTTATTGGAATATTTTAAAGTTATTTAAATTATTAAGCATGATACCAGATTTGAAAAGAAAAATTTGAATTAATTTATACTTCGGTTCGTTTAGTAATAACCAAAATATGCTACATTTATTTTCATATAACAAACAGAAGGAGGAAAGTAAAGATATCCTATTGGAGAGAAGTAAGATTGGAGTTAAGATATCCTAAGAGTAAAGTAATATTCTTAGTAAATTAGTGGGTTTCTATTCAAAATCTATTTGTAGCCCAGTCCATATCTAACTTTCATTTCTCATTTTTTAAGTATAATGATTAAAAACAGTAGTAAAGAATTTTTTGGAAGGTTGAGGTACACCTGGATAACTCGGAATAACATTGCAATCCACTGTCATGACCCACGTTTTCCCTCTCTGAGATTTTCTAACAATAATTTTTTTAAAAAGGTAAATTTTTGAATGTTTTTTCAGAAACTTCATTGCTAGTTTCTTAGTGTTTCTGATGATGCCAGTAATCTAATAATAGAGAGTTATTCGAGGTTTACGAAATACAGTATTTTTGTAATTATATAAAATATTGATTTTAGAGTTTGTATAAAATAATGAAAATATATTTGTAAATCCTATACATTTTAGAAAACGGGGATTTTAAAGTCGGTTAATCTGTAATATTAGGGGGACCAGAAAGTAATGTCTTTTTGGTGCATTTGATATTTCGTATCAAGATTTTATTTTTAATCAATAATATATTCTCCCTCATTAGTAACAACCTCTCAATACCAGATAGAAAATTAATCGACATGGATCGAAAAGGAATGAATTGGCTTTTAAGACTAACGAACATTTAATGGGCAGGAAAAACGACATTAATTTCCAGTCCCCCTATTACTTTCAAATCTTAACTTATATTTCTGACAAAATGCAACATTTCAAATATTGCTGAAATAAAGACAAGGGCTACAAGACAGTTTTTCTTATAATTGTTTCGTAAGTGTTATAATTAGATTGACAGCATCTAATTTATTGTTGAAAGCACGCCATGGAATATAAATCATGATAATTAAAATTATTTATTTATTATTATTTTTTTTTTAATGGCGGGCACTTGGAGCTATTGTCCATTGGCCACAGAAAGTGCCAGAACTGCTAATTATCTTTTCGTTACCTAGTGGGCACCTGTGGCGAAGCCACGGCGGTGGAACAGCGTCGCCCACGTCACACTACCACAACCCGTTTATAGGGCGGGTCACATTCACACACAAAGGAGAAAGGACATAGAACACAGATAGAGGGAAAGAAACATCCATGCCTTGCCCGGGATGCGAACCCAGAACCTTTCTGATGCAAGGACAGTTCCCTGCCCCCTACACAGACTGGTCGGCTAATTAAAATTATAAGAATCGAATTTGTTTTTGCAACATAACTATAAATTTTAAATAAAGTTTAATTTTCCAAATTTTAAATCTTAATAGCATGACTGCAGAAAACTCTCCACCTATAATCATTTCCCTTCCAGTTATTTTCGCTAAACTAAATTACAATCCTACAAAAAATTTCTTTAATTTCTACATGAAGTAACTCGAAAATTAAAGAGCGCATCAATAAAATTTTGATATTACAAAATTTCAGCCAATCGTTTTTAAGTTTTGAAAATGAGAAGCACATTCGAAACAAAAATTTTTCAAACTGCATTGTTGGAGACAATAACTTTTTTGAAATCGACTTTTTTATACAACGATTAACGGTACGACGATTTTATGTATATATTCATTTTAGAACTTCTGTGTCTCTTAAAGTCTCATTTTTAGGTTATACAAACCATAATTTTAGTTCCTTGGGTTGGTGGGGAACTGAGTATGTTTATGTTGTTTAATTTTAAAAGTGATGTAAAGTGCTTATATGAACTATCAAATTATTACATAATTTTTTTTGAATATATTACGTTTAATTATGTTATTTTTACCTTTTTCTCTCCTTCATCAAGCATAACGATGTATTCATGAAACAAAAATATCGCTATTTTGTTAATTTGATTAAATATTTGATCTACAGTTGAATCAGACAATAGGCTTCATTTCAGAATATTTAAAATTGTTTCTAGATCTTAATTGCGAAAAACTTACAGCGAGTCAATTTAATTTTTAGATAAAAATCTCTTAGCACATCTATTGTGTGATTTGGATAAATATCGTCTTTAATTTCCAAAGTTCATTTTTTAATAAATTTTATACAAATTTATTTTTATTTCTTTAAAATTTTTAGTAAATATTTAAAGTAACTGATTTATCATATTTTATAGTTTCAACTAAAATTATGAAGAGCAGTTGCATTTGATATTTTATTTTCCATTAGTGCTTAAATGTTAGAAAACCGCATTTATTGCAAAATACGGGGATTTAAGAAAGTTACTAAAAATTGGAATGTCATATTCCGTAATTTTTAGGAAATTTGAAGGGGGGGGAATGAATTATTTGTAGTTAATTCTTATAAACGTACTTCCCACGTCAAAACCTTATGGACAAAATTGGCGAATAACTCAGTTATACATCATCAAAGAATTAAAAATAGAAAAAAAAAAATGATTATGATTGCAGCAAAATAAGAAATATTTTATTCACTTTGTGTGTAATACCAATTCCGATAAAATTTTGGAATTCTTGGACTTAAAAAAGAAGCTCTTTAAAGTCATTTGTGCAAAAGGAGTATGTGCACAGTGAAGAACCAGTTTAATCACTCCGCTCCCCTTTTAGCTTCCAGGCAAAGAATGGTTTAGTCTCTCACTGTAAACAATCACAACCCCCTTGCTCCCATCCCCCCCCTTTCAAGGAGGATTGTAAACATTTTTCTTCAGAAAAATGCTCAGCTAATAAAAATAATTTATATATATTATTATTTCCATGATATTTAATGAAAACATAATATCTGAAGAATGAAAATTTTTTTTATCTAGATTTAAACACAGGCAATTAGGAGCCATATTTTCATCATAGATATTTCTTAAATTGTTATTTAAGAAATATTTTAACATTTTTAACTGCTGTATAATGTAATAAGGCAGAATTTAAACACTATTATTCAACTCCTGAAGTAGTTAAAATCAAGTAAAACGATCAAATATATTATTTAAATAACTACCATTTTAGCGCATGGCAGATAAGTAGGAAATACTATTCGATTGTAAAATTAAAACCCAAGATTTTTAATAATGTAAACAATGTGCATAAGCAGTAAAATAATCCAAAAGAATAAAGTGTGCTTGTAAACTTTAAAAAGGTAGTTCTTAGAAAAACGCGTTTGACATCTAGCATAAGAATATTCTTTTATAAAATTGATAGTTTTTAATGAAGAGATAAGCTCATCAACTAAAAATCTTAAAACGATCGATAAAATTAAAAGAAAAAGATAAGTACATCATGCGTAGGCAGAAAATCTCATGTATAGTAATTTTTTGTTAACAAGCAATATTTTTTTGAAACACAAAATATTTGCAACTAAAATATATTGGTTTCATGCTCTCACTTATTATGTATTAGATAAAACTAAATGTTCAATTGATCATTCAGGGATATAAAAGATCACTCAGTTATTTTGGAATTATAGAATTGGACTTATGGAATTTGAATTAAATTTTTATTTTATTTTATGTTCAGTGAATTCGAGATGGAAAGTTTCTGATGAAAAAATGGGAAGCCATTCATATTATACGGTGACCATTGCTGATTTCAATTGTCTTACACTGCAAAGTTGTTTTTGGTTAATGCTGAATTATGAAAGAAAAATAGAACATAAATACTGAAAATTTTTTCTCTCGCCCCTTGTAATTTTACATTATGTTATTTGCAGCATAATTGCACAAATATATTTCGTAAAGAAGAAGTAAAGCGTTATCATCTGTGTCATAATAATATAAATATATATATATATATATCTTTGTCTCATTCTATGAAATTATGAAATTCAAGCATTTATGTTAATTTTGAAACTTAAATTATGTCTTAGGAAAGAAATTGTTCATATATTATCTACATAAACCACATTTTTTGCAGAGGTATGTGGACCACTGCACTGCGGCTTTGCGTAAGGTGACCAGGTTCTTCAGAAAATTAAAAACCGGTAGCAATCTTTTTAAACGAGCATTCGAGAACTCACATCTTTATCTTTCCAATTATTTACAAAAAATAATTAGAGAACCTTTGCTAAGTATTTTTGTTCTATCTAATTTTGCTCTATTTGATTAGTAAGAATATTTAATTTCATGCACTAATTTTGAAATTTTAGAACCAGGTTTTAGCTTTCTAAGGGCGTAGACCAGATTAGCATAGCAGATGCATTCATGGCTCTTTAAAAATGATAATTGAGAAAAACTTTACTAAGTGGTAGCAAAAGGATAATAAAATTAGGAGAGCAGTTGGGGTCAGGGGATAGAACGATTGCCACCCAATGAGGTGAACCAGGTTCGAATGCCGGCAATGCCTGGTAGATTTCAATTTTGCACCCGGCTCGCACCGACCTCAGAGCTGAGTTAATATCCTCAGTGGTAGACGGATAATGGGTTAAAGTCCCCTTGCAATTAGTCCAACTGCGAGAGGTTTTCGTGGTTTTCCTCATCATCTAACGCAATAGCGGTCTAGTTACTTCAAAAAACCCTTCACGAAGTAAAATTTCTCACAAAACTTGATCCATGAGTTCCTTAGTCTTCTGGTTTGGGTTAAAAATTGGAAGGATATGGAGATGGTAGACGTATACCCTACATTGGGTCGGCTGTTCATCGACTGTTAAAAAAAAAATTAAGAATATTATTCCTAATTTAAGTTATGTAACCATCATAGAAATACCGTCCAACCAACAGATATATATATATAAAATCTGTTCGATCTGATCGATTCTCTCATCAACCCCTATTACTTCTACGCATTCATTTTTGCTATGCTACCGCATCAAATTAAAAAAATAATTATGAAAGTATCCCGAATTTCTTTTTTAAATCCTCTATAAATGAAATTCCCACATTAATTTTATTTATGTAACAATTTCTAATTTTATTTTTTTTTGGAATTTAAATGTAATAAATTAGTTTGATTATTTACTCCAATTTATCTACTTAATTTGTTGCTACTATAAAAATATTTTAAATGTTTTTCACTGAAGAAAAAGTGTAGAAATAGTGCGAAAAATGACTCTCTAATATTGCTCAACTATTTTGCATGTTTTTCAACTATTTATTATTCTAGTTAATAGGAAGTAGTTATACTTAAAAAATATTTATAAGCAAATATAACTTAATTATCGTTTATTGATTGTAAACCGATAACATGCTTATCAAAAAATGTAGCGTAATTAGATAACATCATGAGAAATTATAATAAAGGGACCCCACCTTCAGCTTTTATTTTATGTCTTTGATTTTATATTTTTGACTGCTTGTGAGAGTTCAAAAAGTTGGAAATATCTTCAATAAATTTATATTAAATACCTCTGTAATCAAAATAGAACCGAATAAAGATACCTTCAAACGAGATAAGAAAAAAGTAGGATCTTGATTTTTATTATTGCCGAGCATTATTGCCGAGCATTAGTTAATATTAGAGCATTTTCAGTTAGTTTGCAATTTTAAAATTAATTTAAATTAAAGTCTGATGGAAAAAATATCACTAACAAAGCCTTAAAGTATAAGTCAATATCATATGGATGATTAGTCACTAATCTTAATAAAATTAGACACTCCTCATTATCCCTTAAAAAAGCTCAATTAGCCGCGAGTAATTAAGGTCCGCGATTGGCTGTGTGTATTGTAGGTCCTCGATTAGCTGTGTGTATTGTAGGTCCTCGATTAGCTGTGTGTATTGCAGGTCCTCGATTAGCTGTGTGTATTGTAGGTCCACGATTGGCTGTGTGTATTGTAGGTCCTCGCTTGGCTGTATGTATTGCAGGCTGTGTGTACGAAAGTTTTTCGCTAAGTTCTTTAAAATAATAAAGTTCTAGTTTGAAGAAAATATCTAAAACTGATTTCCAGCTTAATCTCAATTAGAATCCATTTAAAAAGCAAAAAGCTTAATCGTTTTTTTTTATTTAGAACAATTTATTTCGAATATTAAATTTAATTACAAAATATGTTTAATTTTATTTTTTTTCGAACGTATAGTTCCAATAAGTTCTAATTAATAATAGAGACTTAAATAATATTTTAGTCCTAAGAAAATGTCAGATATAAATTTTTAAAAGCTTCTAATGTAATCACTAGATTATTTTACCAACAAAATAAAAATAATTCGATTACAATTTATTAAAAGAAGTCTTATCATACAAGAAAATTAAGAAAATGGTTTTCTTCGAAACGCGTGTAAACATTAAAATATGTGTAAGGCGAATTTTTAAAAAGCTGTTATTTTGAAAGGTAATTCATGTTAAAATCATCTGAATTTAACAGAAAAAAATAATTTAAAAAAGGAGAGCTTTTTAAGATAACAATTTAACATTAAATTACTGCATTTTAATTAATAATGACTAGCTAACGGTATTATTTTTCATTAACATGTTCTTCGCTATAAACATACATACACTTTCGGAGAAATAAAAGTAAAGAAAATCATTAATTTCTCTTAAAATTGCGTGAAAACGTTTCTATGCATTTCTTACATACCAAAAAAGTTACTAAGGAAAAGTTACTAGTTAATATGGATGTGATAATATTTCAAATAGAAACGATTATTTATTCCTATACATTAACTGATGAACTTTCATCTACATTTATCTGATAAAAATGAAATGAAATCAGTTAACATCGTACGTAAATATGTTTTAAGCATTTCCTTTATTTGTTTCATACTTATTCGTTAAATACGAAAAAGACCGGGGTGTGTGTTTCCGAGAAGGCGGTTTTTAAGTGCAAACGAGGACCCCCGCTGAACGTGTGGTTTTATCGACCAACCGAGGACGTCGTTTTTGCACGCATACACACTTCGACTCGGCTCTTTATACACAACTTTGATAAATGCTGCCAATCGAGGACAAAATTAGATTTTGCTAAAAATTTTTCTGGGACTATTTCATGACCCCCTGAGTACGAAAATACCATTTTCTAACCGAGGACGTCCTCGGTTGGCACGAGGTCCTCGTTTGACGGTGAAATTGCCTATGTGTGTCCTCGTTTGCCGGCCCTTGCCAACACACACACACACACACACACACACACACACACACACACACACACACACACACACACACACACACACACACACACACACACACACACACACACACACACACACACACACACACACACACACACACACACACACACACACACACACACACACACACACACACACACACACACACACACACACACACACACACACACAGGTACGCAAGAGCCTGCAACCGGGGACGTGTGTGCCGGTACCCGCGACCGAGGACCTCCGTTAATAATGGGTGTATTTTGATAAAATTTGGGTATATATATTCTAATACATGGTTGATAATAGTTTTATGCTCAAATTTGAAATATTTTTATTTTTTCGAAGTAGGCAATTTTGCAAGGTAAGCGAGGACTTCCATACACAACATACACACTTTACACAGCTAATCGAGGACCTTCAGTAGAAAAAGTCGCATAGCATGCATTTTCACAGAATTACTCTGTTCCAAGTCATTTAAATTTTAAATCATTTAGTTAGGAGATGCTTATACTTTGTGTTTTACATTTTATTTGAATGTTATTGCAAAAAAAAAATATATATTTCGTGTTTAGATGCTGAATTTTTTTAAAACCTTTTTGGTCCTAGAAATATGACAACTCGAATGAAAATTAATAACTATATGGCAAAATAGACTCTATTTTATAGCTTTTAAAAATTAAATTTTCTTAAAATTTAAGATACATCCCTTCAATTCTCAAATACCATACTTTTTCATTATTTTGCTTATGTTAGGGCACTAAACTCGGTCGCACATTAAAGCTCATCCAGATTCAGATCAATAAAAATAAACTTATTTGGGAAGTAAAGGCGGTCGGTGCGCGTAATGCAGACTACAATGACAGTACCATTCCTATAAAACTGGAGTTCCTTGCGCATCACGGATATTTTGTTCTCATGATTTATAGTTTTTTTAAAATTTGTTTATTTAATTTGTTAATTTTTTTAAAATTTGTTTATGCTTGTCATTTTTTTAAATATTTAGTTAAGAAGTGTGTTAATTTTTTTATTGATGAAACTTATAACATGTCCATAACTAAAGTTGTTTTCAACTGCAAAGTAGCGAATGAAGAAAGGGGAATGCTTAAGTATCAAAATCAAGGAAACTCTTAAATATTCTATTAGTTTCTTTTCCGAAAGCTAAATATGTGAATGTAAACCTCTTAAAATCTAAGATTTTTGTAAATCAGCAACCAAGGTGTTACTGCAAACATATAGAACAGCGAAATTATTTCTAATAAGAAGAGCAATGAACAAAAACTACTTATACATTCATTCAACTGTGTATTTCTACTATACACCCCGGCAACCGCGGACTTCTACTATACACCCCGGCAACCGCGGACTCCTGCAATACACGCCGGCAACTGAGGACTTTAAAAATGCATGTTTTAAAAATACAGGAACAAATTTAATGCGATCAATCCCAGTGCTATTCTAACCGAACAAATGCTGTATGAGAGCTAAAAATTCTCAGATTAAATAAAAAA
The DNA here is from genome assembly GCF_982258835.1 of Parasteatoda tepidariorum. NCBI lineage: Eukaryota > Metazoa > Arthropoda > Arachnida > Araneae > Theridiidae > Parasteatoda > Parasteatoda tepidariorum. Next base: position 435,573 of record NW_028257371.1, read on the forward strand.
ATGATTTTTTTTAAAAATTCCTTTCTCTGTGATTAGTCATTAATTGTGTTATTTTTCTGCTCTGAATCCCGAAACGAATACAACATATTTCCAACAACAGGTGGACAAATAGATTATACCATCTGGTTAGTCAAGAGGGGTTTCTTTTAAATACTCTCACACAGAATCCGCTTCGAAAACCTATTGTATAGATCCCTTTTAAAAAGTAAATGTACGTTTTAAAAGCAATGAAAATCAATGTTGAACGAATGAACCTGAAGTTAAAAAACTAAATATAAATAAATGGTATTTTCAGGCATATTTTCGAATTTTCTAAGAATTGTTTAAAAAAATTTGAAGTAAATTCAGACTAATATATAACAATTCTAAAATCAGATATTTCAGCAACGTGCATTGAGTTGGCTAACAAGGTATTTCGGAGGGACACTATTAAGAAAATTTCAGTAGATCTCATAATTAGCTAAATATACTTTACGGGAAACACTAAATTTACTTCTTTTTATCATGCTTGAGTTAGAACAATTTAGATTCTGATTTAGAAATTTAAGTCGAAATCAGCATTTAATTAATATTTATGATGTATTCATCCATAATGAATTTAAACCTAAAATTGAAATTTTTCATGGATGATCCAGTTATTTCAATTTATTTTAAAAACTACATTCATTAACGGTTGACTCAGCGATTAAATTACAACTTTCTAGCAATGTGATTAGAACATTCTAGTTAGTTTTTAACTATTATCTAAGTTCATTGCGACTAAACTTAGTGAATTCATTTAGCGGAATTAGTTATAAAAATAGGTTCGAGAAAATTTGCGGCCTCCCAAATTCGTTCGAAGATTTACATTAAGTCTTTCTATTCATTTATTTTCAAATTGATTCAAATTTAAACTGATCGCATATTCTTTGATTAGTTCAATCACAGATTCACTCCCTTACCCAGTACGAGCCACTGACCCCTCTCCAATTCAGAATTACATTGATTTCGTCACAGATTTATAGCCGTATTGCAAATTTACCGGTCCTTCTAATCATTCATTAATTCATTTCCTATATTCCTAAATTATAGTAATTAGTTTATTTGTTCTTATTGATCACTCACTTACTAATACAAAATGCCTCTTGTTAAATAACTTTCGACTGAAAGATATTAAATGGTGTTATATTAGGGAATCAAGGATCATTAGAAATCAATATTGTTAATATACATCGTACACATACCTAGAAACTTTTGAGATTTTTTCCCATGAGACAATATAATTTTTAATCTAAATATTGATTATTAACCGAATTCAAAATGAGAAAGAACTTTTGCAGCCCGAAATACTCCAAGAGTATACGCACTAAAGAGTATGTATACATATGAATACAATATGTAATAAGAGTCTAACGTATAAAAAACCCATCCTTTGTGATTTTGGGGTACTAGAGAGAGAAAATTTTGATACCGTGGGTAGTGAAGAAAGAATCACGCGATTTACATCCTTAAGGGATTAAAAACAATATAATAGAAGATATAACTAATTTGATAGTTCAATAGTTTGTTGTTTTTCAACTTTAGAGAATCACATACCAATTTTTTGTAAACATTTCTAAAATTGTATTATTAAATTATCCAAAATTTAAAAATTATTTTAATAATCATCATGTAACTATAATTATTTTCATCTTATTAGTCAGTGTAATATATAGATAGCAAAAAACTCCCGACGAACACGAAAATTTAAAATTTTAGCTATTTATTACATTGCAGCAAGATCTTACCACTCCAGGTTTCCAGGTTTTTTTAGCAATAGTATGCGAACAAATATTAAATGAAAAATATTGAAGGATTAATATTAAATAAATTAAAATAAAAATATGAAATAAAACAATAAATTTTGTTAATACTAAATTCATTCAAGAATTTCATTTAGGAATGCCAGCATAACAAAAGAATATTAAAAGGAAGATACTCATACTCATACTCGTGAAACAAAAGCATGCTAAAGAATAAAATCTTAACAATGTTAAAGACTAATAAAAAACATTACATTTTCTTTTCTTCTGCTGAGAGCATTCTGAGATATTAAAATCTGAGTCTGAGTAATATAAAAAAGGAGTTTAATAATATCCAAAAATCAAAGTGGGAATATATTTACTAGCCGCAAAAACTGATTGTTGGGCTGGACTATTCTGCATCATTTGGTATAATGGAGTTGATTTGTTTATTAGCTTCTTTTGTTATCTAATTTTTTCTTTTCTTGGAATAATATTGTTGCAGTTAGCAAAACAACCTACCCCTTTCTTATACACAATTATAAGTCAAAAATTATGAAACACAAAATTTACGTCATTCTAAATACCCATAGATCTAAATTCTAAGCGTCATTCTAAAAACACCTTACCGTTCACTACAAAAATCGCTAAACTTTCACGCTTCTAAGTCGTATAGTTTTTGAGAGCAAAACGTAGAGTAACAAAATGTTGAACATCCAAAACAGAAGCGTTGATTGAGATATTTATTATTTTTTTCCTCCAATGCACCATATTAGGTGAGCCAATGTTGCTCCCATAGTAAGGACAGATAGCACAGAAAATGAAAAAAACATCCTTGCCTTGTCCGGTATTCGAACCCAGAACCTTTCCGATGTAAGGAAGATGTTTTAACCCTTTGAAATAATTGTTTTTCAATATAATTGTTCCTTAATATAATTGTTTCCAACTGCATCAAAGGGTTAAGAAATAATTGTTTCTTAACCTTTTGATCCAGATGGATCATCGGTGTCTCTTATGTATATATATTTTTAACGCTTTAATTACGATCAAAAATATATTTTGGTATTTTTTGAGTGTAAAAAACAGTTTAATAGTTACTAAAAAAAAGTCAGTTTATCGGATTTATATTTGGTTAAAAATATAAAATCCAAAAAATGTGGCCTGACATTTTTTTTTTATTCATGTTCAAAAATGTATGGATTATTAATTCTGTAAAGTAAAAAAAAGTTCTACGATGGCTAACTGTTTAGCTTAGATCTAATGACTTTAATTCAATACAACTGGTGTTTCATGTTGTTTTTTATTTCCAAAAATTATTAAAAGGCACGATATTATAATCATTTATTTTGTCCTAAATTAATACAAAATAATGAAAAAAGTATGAAATAAATAAGTCCGGCTCAAAAGAAAGACCTGGTTATCTTATTGTAGCTTAAAATGTGATAATTTCGTTGAGGGAAAAGTTTTAGCATTTTAATTGATGTATTAGGATTTTCAAATTTTCTTCACATGCTTTACATTATATAAACGTTTCTACTTTTTTAACAGTAGCTGCTAAATAGTTCCTGATTATTGGAATGTAAAAACATTATTATTTGAAGTTTTGCTTCCTAAGAACACGAAATTCATGCCTTTATACATGCTCTAAAGTTTGGTTGTAGGGATAAATTTCTGTGGGATTATTTGCAACTTTTTTTTTTAGAAATGTTGAATTATTTTAATTAAAAATGATTTTTATTCAAAATAAAATGAAAGTTTTAAGACTTTTCATTCGAGAATTCAAATTTAGAGAAAAAAATACTAAATTTCATTTTGTGCATTGCCTTGCATATAGTGGAAATTTTTTTTTAATTACTTCGTAAGGGTCTATATTTTATTTCACTGTGAAAAAAATTTGATATCCTTATAAATAAAACACTATATATAAAACACTATATATAAGATAAGATAAGATATAAGTAAAAGAAAAAAAAAGATATTTTAGGAAATAAGATAACTAAAGCAACGTTTCCTTTTCCTTTCCTTGCCTTGCCTCCTGTTGTCTCCCTATAATTGCAATTTTTAATTGTTTTTTTTATTTCTTATGCTTTATAATTAGCCATTTCCCTCACTGTCTTATATAAGTCTACAAAATATAGATGAGGACGTTTTTCATTTTTAACTAGTATTTTTTTAAATTATTCTAGTGCGCAGTATAGAAAAAGTAACTAGATAATAACTAGATAAAAAATAACTAATAATGATAACTAGAAAAACATAATAGTTTCGCTTAAAAATTATCTTTGAAAGGGTCTCGGATATTTAAAAAATTGTAGAAATAGTTGGGAAGTTTGGCGCTTCTAGAATTTTAATAATAATAAAATAAATTATAATAAAAAATCGAAACATTGATAAATACTGGCATTTTTATTTATAATTTTAAAGGTGTCGAAGCATTATTCATTAACAATTAGAATATTCAGTGTAAGGGAAAGTGTTTACTGTTTGCATTTATGACAGAAAGGTCACTGTCCTTATAGTATTTATCAGCTTGACCCTTCTCTTTGACGGTTCATTTTGAAAAGAGAGGGAAGTCTCCCCTCCCCCATGCTTTGGGGCAAAGAAAGGTTGGTGCTGGATGGACATGGATGGACCCTACCTAATTCCTGAAAAGATGATTCGGAGAAATTCCCGCGCTTTCTGCATTCCAGCTCTTTTTGTAGAAATAGAACACATGTACTTTACCCTTTGGAAATTCCTTTTCGAGAGACTTTCATATTACTTAAAACTGTGTGAATAAACATATATTTTCTTATTTGATGGAAAATTAGGAAAATCACTCTTTACACTTATATTTGTTTACTCGAATGCATTACTTTAACACAGCAATGAGAACAAAAATAAGAAAAGAAACAACAAATTCCAGCTCATGTAACAAGTAGACATTTAAATTCCAACTTCAAAAATACATTAATAAAATGCCAATTTAACTTCTTCAAAAATAAATTGAATTATTGAAATGACTTAAAATTGAATTGTTGAAACTACAATTAGGAACGCTCAAACTCAGTCAACATAATTAAGCAAAAAGTTGCCATTTTTACTTCATTCTATACTAAAAATTTGTAAACTTATTAAATCAATCTAGATAGGATATTAATGTAAGGCAGAATAATGCTCTCATTGAATTGGTTAAGCACAAGTTTTTCACAACGCAAGAAATAATAGGTGCTAACATGCTCCTTGCAATTCTTTTTATTATTTATTTATTTAAAAATTTTTTATTTAAAATTAATTTTTTTATTGATTTACTTATGTATTTATTTTACATATGCTCGCATTGAAGTTGAAGGAACTGCAAAAAGAAAAAAAAATGCAGGGGCAGCATGTGCATTTTCAGGGGGCATAAATTTTTATTTTTCAAGAAATATATTTGAGTGGTTAAATATTGACCAATGCCTCTGAAAATATCAGCAACAGTAAATTTTATTAAAAAAAAATTGGATCTTTGAACTTATAATTAATTTGAAAATTGAAGTAATAATTTTTTAAAAAAAACAATAATAATTTTAGCAGATTCTTAAACTTTGAAAAAGAAATCATAGATAATTCTACAAGATATAATTTTAAAAGTACGGAGTATAAATAACGAAGCTCATTTAGATTTGCATACTTTTCTTCGAATTGAAATGTTTAGTCTAATTAAATGTAAATTATTTGATTTGAAAGTATTTAGACGCGACTGATCAGAGTATATAATTATTTTTCACATTTTTATAATTCTTTTTGTGTCACGCATAATCTTTTCCCCTACTGATTGTGACACTTTTCCCCAATAGGCTTGCCATTCTTGAACTGCATTGTAGCAGAATAAATAAATTCTTTTTAAGAATTAAAGAAACATAACTTTAAGTATTGTGGATCACATTTTAGCTGGCTGAATTTAAAGCTTGATGAGAAAAAGCTGAAAGGGGTTACGCTGCACCGAACGTCTAATAAAAAATCATAGTAAGTAAAATAAAAGGAAAGACCATAGAAATATTTTGAACTTTATTTACGGAAGTCCTTCAGGGTACAAATGCTATCTTCGTGGGAGCGATTAAAATTTCAGTGAGTTACAATTCAAATAAGTTTCAAACTATTGTGGAAGTTTACACGTTGTTTCTACAAAATTTTCGCGTTTCACATGAAAGTTTCCTTGTTTAAGAACTAGTCGTTTTTACATAATCATGTTCATGATTTAGGAAGTTTTAATTCTTAACAGTTTAACTGGAATGAATAAAAATAGTAGTTTCAAGAATAAATATTACGATTAAAAAATTATTTTACAGTATTTAGTATAAGTTGTAATGCTTCAACATATATTTTAGGAAATCTCCAGACCAAAATTTTTTGTATGTTAAAAAGATTGGGGGAAAATGATTACGATAAAATTAGAAACTATTATTATATTGTATTAACACAGGTTGGAAATAACAGAAAAACCAATTATGCGATAAATGATTAAGAATTGTAAATATGCGTAAATACTTTGACATTAAGTTGATAGAAAAACACTTTATTTTTTATTTTTTTTCTTATAAGAAGTACGCATAGTTCATTGTTTCGCTACTCATAAGTTGAAAATAATTTTTTGATTAAAAAAAGGCAAGTTAGAACGTTAAATCAAAAAATAATAATAATATTAGAGCAACATTCTCATAATATTTTTGCGGTGTTTCTTAAATTCAATATTTCAGAAAATAATTCTTGCATTCCTTAATTGTTAACAAATACTATACTTCACGCATATTAAAATATTAGTAGAAGTCTTACTTTAAAATTAAACTTCTTTGATGCTTATAGCTATCAAGTAGCTTTGATGCTTATAGCTATTCTACGTTTTTAAAAATTAGCAAAAATATGGCTTGTACATGTTTTATTGCTACAAATGTGTGTAGCAGAGCAACAACAATGTAACACTTTTTTGTAAAAAAAAAAAATTTAAAAAAAAAAAAAAAAAGAAGAAGAAAAGAGAAAAAACAGCTTTTACTGGGCTACTATGGACTATGGCTGATATGCAAAGTTATACTGTCTAAAACGGAAATAAGAAAAGTAAAAAAAAAAGAAAAAAAAGTGTTATTTAAAAAGTCACTTGGCTTTCAAACATAGTTTGAAAAAAAAAATGGATTTGTATTCCAGAAAAAACCCATTTACAAAGATTTTGTGGGGTAACTTCAGGTATTTGTTAGGTTTTTAAGAATTTTTTAAAACATTTTTTTTAACTAATTGAGTTTTTTTTATTCTTTAAATATGTCTCTTAAAATAAGTCTTGCTACATTAGTAAATAAATCGGAATAATTTAACTGTGTTAATTTAGCTATATTAAATAAAATCATTTTTAACTGTACATAACAAGATTTACAGTCGGGGAAATAGTATTTAAAATATAATTTTTATAAACTTTTGAACTCAAATTATTGAATTCCTTGATTCAATTTGCAAAAATCATAACTAACTGCACTTTTTTTTTATATAAAACTATGCGAAGAATTCGTGTACTAAACATTAAATTTGTTCACCCCATTTATCTTATTAAAATTTTTTGAAGAAATTTTTCGAAATTTGCGTTTTTTGTGAAAATCCTCCTGAGTCTTACTTGTATGATAGAAATTTTGGCATCTTTTAGTTTTAGTAGAGAAATGAAATTTAGGAAAGCAATTTTTTATCACTCAAAAACGATTCAGCCGATTTCACTCAAAATTTCGTATTTTATGAATAACAACAACGTACTTTGAAAATGATGTACAAATTTGTATACCTCATGATTTAAACAATATTTGACCGTCAGTAATAGTGTGCAAAGATATTAAATAGTTCATGAGATATGGCATACTATGCAGAAAAGGAAATTAACATCAAAGAACTTAAATTTTCGTTCGCTCTCTACATAAACTATTGTGACCATACGTAATCTAATTATCATACTGGTTTTTAGCCTCATGAAATATTGTGAATGCATAATAGTACGTGACACTGTACATTTAACAGTTTGAAATCAAATACGCGGTGTCGAAAACACAAATCCATTGCTAGAAGGTTTCTAGGGGCTGACGCAGATGCTACATCGCGACCCAAGCGGCAACGATTGTCAGAGGTATAATAATATTGATAATAAAGTAGGAATCCAACAGAAATTCAAACCAAACCAAAGATCTTGCTTTAATCAAGCAATGATTTTTCTGAGTAGTGATGGAATTACCGTAAGTTTCGTAACGTGAGCACTGCTTAGATCCTAGAAGACATGCTAACGCATATGCAGAAAGACATGCCATTGCTTGTCTCATCATCAGATTCTGAGCACGACTTAATGCCCATTTCCTTAGCATTTGGTTTCTCATCGTGCATGTGAAAATTATTAGAAACTGCTTCAAGAAAAACTTCTTGCTTGTTACAATAGGATATTCGCATACAGTAAGAATAGCCCCTTAAATATGAAACTTCGGATAAAATCTTAAACAGGAAAATGATAATTTAATTTAAGCTTAGCATTTTCAAACTTCATCCAAAATGAGTCCATATTTTCTCTTCCAATGATAGAATCATAGTTTAATTTCATTTCGAACAGCCCTTGCGCGTGACTGTTGACGCAGTACCTGCGTCAGACTCTAAGAAGTATCTAGTTAGGATTGTATTTCCAATTAGAGTTAACCAACCAGGTTATTATTTCTTCTAGTTTTGAATTACTTTGTATAATTTCAAAATGAGTTATTGTTTTCATTTTTATGAAGTCATCTGACCGTAACTCTTTCAAAACGTGATTTATCACTCTATTAAAGTACATTAAATTGTATGAAGAATGGATGTACTATATTGTCGATAAAAAATATAAAATGTTCCAATAATGTGTAAGGAAAAGAAAATTACAAATGAATTTTATATTGCTTATTTTTCATTTAAGATAAGAGGATGTCGATGAAATAATGGATCAATCCATAAGGTCGTAATGGATCAATCCATAAGTAAAGTAAGATCGGATTAGTAATTTTTCAAATTTATTCATTTATAATTTTTAAATAGGCGTATTTTAGGAAAATTACCCAATTTTTTATCTCAAGTGTCTGTTTAGTATCAGGTTTTCATTTTAAGGTCTTTAAAATGAAGAAATTCGGAGCAGACATCTCTGAAGCAGACTTTCTTTTCAAACGAGCTTAGCTTTTAAAATTTTATTGTGTATAAAATGTTCAGACAAATATAAAACAGTCGACTAATTAACGAAGAAATTTTCTTACGAAATTATTTTTTAACGCATCACACTAACATCGCAACATTACATCACCCTAATTTAATGTAAATCTAAAATCCAAGATTTTTAATAATGTAAATAAAGTTAATAAATAATGAAGTATTCCACAAGGATAAAAAAAATCAAAAAACTGGCTCTGTAATATTGTTGAATTTAAATTTCTCCTTAGTAGCAATTTTTTATTAACCTTCGTAAACCGTGTTGTTACGGCAGGATGACTATGGTCCAGAAATATTTAAAAAATGCTGTTGTTTAAAATTTCACCAATTTCAATTCCACTTTCAAAATAAGATTTTAACAATTTTAACATACATATTTGATTTACGACCATTTTTTTTATTTTATTAAAATGAAAAATTTTGTTTCGTTTAATATTTTCTTTCACTTTGTAAAATTTTCCAGACTCTTGCAATCCTGTGATAACTTCAAGCGCACATTGCGCAAAATGAAATTGCGAATTCAATGAATAACTTCGGGCTAGTGGTTACAATTTTATGTGCTAGGATTATTCAGTATTGAGAGCTAGTTAAGCATAGACTATATTTTAAGTTTTGAAATTAGATACAAAAACTTACTTTCTCTGAATAAGTATACCCTTTCTTAAATCGGATTTGGATTTCTGATGAATTTCTGAAGATCAGGAGGGTATTCTTAGCTGACCAGCGTCCTCAGAAAACTAAATAAAACTTTTGCTAAAATTTTAAAAAATGTGCATTTGAAAACCCAATGATTAACCTTTGCAATTAAATATTCTGAGAACAGAAGCCCCTCGTCGAGAGTGTCTGAAAAAGATGTATATATTTTTGAAACAATTGAAAAGGTAAAAGGATAAATTTTAGAATGTTCTTTTAAAAAAAATTTTCTACCAGTTTAGTTTTTTTGAGGACACTGGTCACCTTGTAGCCACTATGGAAAATATGGCCCTCATAGTTTAAGTAGGAATGCAATCTTTAACGTTAATTTTTTTTTTTTACGTGTCTTGTTATATCTCGAGAAGTTTCTAAGCTATTCGAAAAGTTTTTACACACATTCATAAAAATCTTTATTCGAAGATAATTTCAAGTAATTATGAGTACCTAAATGTTCGATGAATCTTATTTTGTGTCATATATTTGAATTAAAAAGTAAATTAAATTAGATTTTAATTTTAAAGTTTTTTACAAAATTTGGAAAAAAAAATATTAAAAATTAACTTTAATAAGTATGCTTTTCATGCTAAAGCATTGAGACGAAAATAAAAATAATAATATAAAAAAATAATAATGTCAAATAAACTGAAAATAATGAAATATTAATAATAAAATAAACTAATAATATAAAAATAATATTATAAATTACAAAAGCATTAAAAAACTGGTCTCCAAAATCCCTCTTGGCATTTGTTTGGAAACAATTCTTAGGGGGTCGGGAGTCAAGAACCAGTTTTACTCTCCCCTCAACTAGGAGGAGGAGGGAGTGTTACTTCCGCGTCATTGTAAATAGTCTGAGAATAAAATAATAGAGAAAAGAGGATACCCTTTTACTACCCGCTAAACATTTTTATTTGGTAAAATATGCATGGAATACGTAGAGTTTGTTTGAAATGCATTATTATCAAAATGATAATATTATATCTAATAAAAAGAGATAAACTGAAAACTGTCGAGATCTGTACTTGGGTATTAATAAAACATGATTTCTTTAGAGAAAATTACTTGAATGTTTCTTATCTAGTTTTTATGATATATTTTAATTTTTATAAGTTGTTTTACTTATTCTTCTGCTTTATGAAGTATTTAAATTAAACACTTTTTAACCCAACTCTTCAGAGTTGTTTTGAAAATTAAAAGAATCAAACAAAAAGAGTGAATAAATTAATTAAATAACTACGATAGTTGCTTAATTAAGTAAACACGTAGTTGTTGACATGGAATGATTGAATAAAAATGGTTTTTAAATGGTCGCAAAATAAGTAATGAAAAATTCTTTAACTTGTACAAAGAATTTTGTTTTATTTGAAAACTATATAAGAGATAGTATCAGTGGTTCTTACTTCTTCTATGTTGCAAATTATATGATGCGCTTAAATTTTTGTAATAAAAATAAAATTAAAAAAATTATATTAAAAGAGAATTTTTAATTTTCTGTTTTAAGGTTAATTATCGAAATAGTTTACTCGCTTTAGTACATAAATGTTCGGCTTTTTCCTAATGAAACGAAGCAATGTGTTATAAAAAAGTAATAAAAAGAATTATTTACTTTATTATTTTTTTAAAAAAAGATACGTAATGTGCGAATTTATTATGGACAATGTAGCTAGTTCATAACTTATTTAAAAACATGCTTGAAAACTTTAAAAAGATAGCTCTTAGAAAAACGCGTTTGAATTAGAATATTATAGCATCTAACATAAGAGTAACATAGAACATCTTTCATCAAATTGATAGTTTTTAATGAAGAGATAAGCTCACCAACATCTTAAAACTATTAATAAAATTTAAAAAAAAAGAGCATATCATTCGTAGGTCGAAAATTTCATGTGTAGTAATTTTTTGTTAAAGATTGTTATTAATTGAAGATTGTGATTAATTTTTTGTCAATATTTTTTTGAAACATAAAATATTTACCACTAAAATATATTGGTTTCATGCTTTCACTTTTTATGTATTAGATAAAACTAAGTATTCAATAGGTCATTCAAGGATATAAAGGATCACTCAGTAATTATTGATTCATAGAATTGGAATTATGGAATTTGAGTCAAATTGTTTTTATTTTATGTTCATTAAATTCTAGATGGAAAGTTTCTGATAAAAAATGGGAGTCCAATCATATTATATGATGATTATCGTTGATTTCAATTTTCTGACTGTGCAAAGTTATTCTCGGTTATGTTAAATTAAAGTAGAATGGAACATAAAGACTGAAATTTTTTTCCGCAGTCCTTTGTAATTTTATATTATGTTATTTTTAGTATAATTGTACAGATATATTTTGTAACGGGGAAGTAAAGCCTTATCATCTGTGACATTATAATAATATAACTTTTTTCTTGCCTCATTCTACGGAATTCAAGCGTTTGTGGTAATTTTAAAACTCAAGCTACATCGTAGAAAGGAAATTATTGATACAGTATCTACATAAACCACATTTTTTGCTGAGACATGTGGACCACTGCACTGCCGCGTTGCGTGAGGTAACCAGGGTCCTCAGAAAACTAAAAACTGGTAGCAACATTTTTAAAAGAGCATTCGAGAACTCACCTCATTAGCTTTCTAATTATTTAAAAAAAATATTAGAGAATCTCTGCGAAGTACTTCTATTCTCCGCATATTTAATTTTATGTATTAATTTTGAAATTTAAGAACCAGTTTTTAGGTTTCTGAGAGTGCAGGCCAGCTTAGCATAGCAGATGCATTCATGCCTACTTAAAAACGATCGTAGAGAAAGACTTTGCTGAGTGGTAGCAAAAGGATAATAAAAATAGGAGATCAGTTGTGGGACAGGGGATAGAGCACTTGCCTCCCAATGAGGCGAACCAGTTTCAAATTCCGGCAATGGCTGGTTGATTCGAATTTTGCACCCGACTCGCGCTGACCACAGTGTTGAGGTAAAATATCCTCGGTGATAGACAAATCATTGGTTAATGTCCCTCTTCAATCAGGCTTACAGTGGGAGTTTTTCTTGATATTCTTCTTCATGTAACGCAAATCTAGTTTCATCAAAAAGTCCCCCACGAAGTCAAATTTCTCCCAATACTTGATCCATGAGTTCCTTAGTTCTTCTTTTGCAAACTCTGATTTAAAATGAATTTTCAACTTTAGCAAAAAGACGCAAATGTATTAAGTGATCCTATAATAATGTTGAAAAATGTTATCAATTGACGAAATAAATCTGTTTTTGCTTCGTAATTTCAAGATTTATAATAATTTAAAGTTAAGCTATTGCTCAATCAATTTCTTCGGATATACTCATACCATTCTTTTGAAAATACTTATGCAATATTTTTGGATATACTTATTCCTTTTCTTAGACGTACTCTTATCATTGTTTTTGATACATTTAGTCCTATTTTGTAAATTTTTTTTGTTGCTATAATTGAACAATTTATTTCATTAGTTTTGTCCTCGTATTGGATTCATTCGTTAATTCCTTCCGGTAGCTTTACGTCGGAAAATATTGATCAATAATATTGATTGCGGTCAAAATTTTTCATGATTTTTAAAATTCGGTTGTTACTTGAAAAAAAGAAGAAAAATAACAATAATAATTTTAAGTTGGATTGCAGTTAAATTTGTTGTTAACTATTCCTATTTAAAGCTTTTCAGGAAAATTTCAACTACATTATTTAAATATCAGTTATTGGAATATTTTAAAGTTATTTAAATTATTAAGCATGATACCAGATTTGAAAAGAAAAATTTGAATTAATTTATACTTCGGTTCGTTTAGTAATAACCAAAATATGCTACATTTATTTTCATATAACAAACAGAAGGAGGAAAGTAAAGATATCCTATTGGAGAGAAGTAAGATTGGAGTTAAGATATCCTAAGAGTAAAGTAATATTCTTAGTAAATTAGTGGGTTTCTATTCAAAATCTATTTGTAGCCCAGTCCATATCTAACTTTCATTTCTCATTTTTTAAGTATAATGATTAAAAACAGTAGTAAAGAATTTTTTGGAAGGTTGAGGTACACCTGGATAACTCGGAATAACATTGCAATCCACTGTCATGACCCACGTTTTCCCTCTCTGAGATTTTCTAACAATAATTTTTTTAAAAAGGTAAATTTTTGAATGTTTTTTCAGAAACTTCATTGCTAGTTTCTTAGTGTTTCTGATGATGCCAGTAATCTAATAATAGAGAGTTATTCGAGGTTTACGAAATACAGTATTTTTGTAATTATATAAAATATTGATTTTAGAGTTTGTATAAAATAATGAAAATATATTTGTAAATCCTATACATTTTAGAAAACGGGGATTTTAAAGTCGGTTAATCTGTAATATTAGGGGGACCAGAAAGTAATGTCTTTTTGGTGCATTTGATATTTCGTATCAAGATTTTATTTTTAATCAATAATATATTCTCCCTCATTAGTAACAACCTCTCAATACCAGATAGAAAATTAATCGACATGGATCGAAAAGGAATGAATTGGCTTTTAAGACTAACGAACATTTAATGGGCAGGAAAAACGACATTAATTTCCAGTCCCCCTATTACTTTCAAATCTTAACTTATATTTCTGACAAAATGCAACATTTCAAATATTGCTGAAATAAAGACAAGGGCTACAAGACAGTTTTTCTTATAATTGTTTCGTAAGTGTTATAATTAGATTGACAGCATCTAATTTATTGTTGAAAGCACGCCATGGAATATAAATCATGATAATTAAAATTATTTATTTATTATTATTTTTTTTTTAATGGCGGGCACTTGGAGCTATTGTCCATTGGCCACAGAAAGTGCCAGAACTGCTAATTATCTTTTCGTTACCTAGTGGGCACCTGTGGCGAAGCCACGGCGGTGGAACAGCGTCGCCCACGTCACACTACCACAACCCGTTTATAGGGCGGGTCACATTCACACACAAAGGAGAAAGGACATAGAACACAGATAGAGGGAAAGAAACATCCATGCCTTGCCCGGGATGCGAACCCAGAACCTTTCTGATGCAAGGACAGTTCCCTGCCCCCTACACAGACTGGTCGGCTAATTAAAATTATAAGAATCGAATTTGTTTTTGCAACATAACTATAAATTTTAAATAAAGTTTAATTTTCCAAATTTTAAATCTTAATAGCATGACTGCAGAAAACTCTCCACCTATAATCATTTCCCTTCCAGTTATTTTCGCTAAACTAAATTACAATCCTACAAAAAATTTCTTTAATTTCTACATGAAGTAACTCGAAAATTAAAGAGCGCATCAATAAAATTTTGATATTACAAAATTTCAGCCAATCGTTTTTAAGTTTTGAAAATGAGAAGCACATTCGAAACAAAAATTTTTCAAACTGCATTGTTGGAGACAATAACTTTTTTGAAATCGACTTTTTTATACAACGATTAACGGTACGACGATTTTATGTATATATTCATTTTAGAACTTCTGTGTCTCTTAAAGTCTCATTTTTAGGTTATACAAACCATAATTTTAGTTCCTTGGGTTGGTGGGGAACTGAGTATGTTTATGTTGTTTAATTTTAAAAGTGATGTAAAGTGCTTATATGAACTATCAAATTATTACATAATTTTTTTTGAATATATTACGTTTAATTATGTTATTTTTACCTTTTTCTCTCCTTCATCAAGCATAACGATGTATTCATGAAACAAAAATATCGCTATTTTGTTAATTTGATTAAATATTTGATCTACAGTTGAATCAGACAATAGGCTTCATTTCAGAATATTTAAAATTGTTTCTAGATCTTAATTGCGAAAAACTTACAGCGAGTCAATTTAATTTTTAGATAAAAATCTCTTAGCACATCTATTGTGTGATTTGGATAAATATCGTCTTTAATTTCCAAAGTTCATTTTTTAATAAATTTTATACAAATTTATTTTTATTTCTTTAAAATTTTTAGTAAATATTTAAAGTAACTGATTTATCATATTTTATAGTTTCAACTAAAATTATGAAGAGCAGTTGCATTTGATATTTTATTTTCCATTAGTGCTTAAATGTTAGAAAACCGCATTTATTGCAAAATACGGGGATTTAAGAAAGTTACTAAAAATTGGAATGTCATATTCCGTAATTTTTAGGAAATTTGAAGGGGGGGGAATGAATTATTTGTAGTTAATTCTTATAAACGTACTTCCCACGTCAAAACCTTATGGACAAAATTGGCGAATAACTCAGTTATACATCATCAAAGAATTAAAAATAGAAAAAAAAAAATGATTATGATTGCAGCAAAATAAGAAATATTTTATTCACTTTGTGTGTAATACCAATTCCGATAAAATTTTGGAATTCTTGGACTTAAAAAAGAAGCTCTTTAAAGTCATTTGTGCAAAAGGAGTATGTGCACAGTGAAGAACCAGTTTAATCACTCCGCTCCCCTTTTAGCTTCCAGGCAAAGAATGGTTTAGTCTCTCACTGTAAACAATCACAACCCCCTTGCTCCCATCCCCCCCCTTTCAAGGAGGATTGTAAACATTTTTCTTCAGAAAAATGCTCAGCTAATAAAAATAATTTATATATATTATTATTTCCATGATATTTAATGAAAACATAATATCTGAAGAATGAAAATTTTTTTTATCTAGATTTAAACACAGGCAATTAGGAGCCATATTTTCATCATAGATATTTCTTAAATTGTTATTTAAGAAATATTTTAACATTTTTAACTGCTGTATAATGTAATAAGGCAGAATTTAAACACTATTATTCAACTCCTGAAGTAGTTAAAATCAAGTAAAACGATCAAATATATTATTTAAATAACTACCATTTTAGCGCATGGCAGATAAGTAGGAAATACTATTCGATTGTAAAATTAAAACCCAAGATTTTTAATAATGTAAACAATGTGCATAAGCAGTAAAATAATCCAAAAGAATAAAGTGTGCTTGTAAACTTTAAAAAGGTAGTTCTTAGAAAAACGCGTTTGACATCTAGCATAAGAATATTCTTTTATAAAATTGATAGTTTTTAATGAAGAGATAAGCTCATCAACTAAAAATCTTAAAACGATCGATAAAATTAAAAGAAAAAGATAAGTACATCATGCGTAGGCAGAAAATCTCATGTATAGTAATTTTTTGTTAACAAGCAATATTTTTTTGAAACACAAAATATTTGCAACTAAAATATATTGGTTTCATGCTCTCACTTATTATGTATTAGATAAAACTAAATGTTCAATTGATCATTCAGGGATATAAAAGATCACTCAGTTATTTTGGAATTATAGAATTGGACTTATGGAATTTGAATTAAATTTTTATTTTATTTTATGTTCAGTGAATTCGAGATGGAAAGTTTCTGATGAAAAAATGGGAAGCCATTCATATTATACGGTGACCATTGCTGATTTCAATTGTCTTACACTGCAAAGTTGTTTTTGGTTAATGCTGAATTATGAAAGAAAAATAGAACATAAATACTGAAAATTTTTTCTCTCGCCCCTTGTAATTTTACATTATGTTATTTGCAGCATAATTGCACAAATATATTTCGTAAAGAAGAAGTAAAGCGTTATCATCTGTGTCATAATAATATAAATATATATATATATATATCTTTGTCTCATTCTATGAAATTATGAAATTCAAGCATTTATGTTAATTTTGAAACTTAAATTATGTCTTAGGAAAGAAATTGTTCATATATTATCTACATAAACCACATTTTTTGCAGAGGTATGTGGACCACTGCACTGCGGCTTTGCGTAAGGTGACCAGGTTCTTCAGAAAATTAAAAACCGGTAGCAATCTTCGAGAACTCACATCTTTATCTTTCCAATTATTTACAAAAAATAATTAGAGAACCTTTGCTAAGTATTTTTGTTCTATCTAATTTTGCTCTATTTGATTAGTAAGAATATTTAATTTCATGCACTAATTTTGAAATTTTAGAACCAGGTTTTAGCTTTCTAAGGGCGTAGACCAGATTAGCATAGCAGATGCATTCATGGCTCTTTAAAAATGATAATTGAGAAAAACTTTACTAAGTGGTAGCAAAAGGATAATAAAATTAGGAGAGCAGTTGGGGTCAGGGGATAGAACGATTGCCACCCAATGAGGTGAACCAGGTTCGAATGCCGGCAATGCCTGGTAGATTTCAATTTTGCACCCGGCTCGCACCGACCTCAGAGCTGAGTTAATATCCTCAGTGGTAGACGGATAATGGGTTAAAGTCCCCTTGCAATTAGTCCAACTGCGAGAGGTTTTCGTGGTTTTCCTCATCATCTAACGCAATAGCGGTCTAGTTACTTCAAAAAACCCTTCACGAAGTAAAATTTCTCACAAAACTTGATCCATGAGTTCCTTAGTCTTCTGGTTTGGGTTAAAAATTGGAAGGATATGGAGATGGTAGACGTATACCCTACATTGGGTCGGCTGTTCATCGACTGTTAAAAAAAAAATTAAGAATATTATTCCTAATTTAAGTTATGTAACCATCATAGAAATACCGTCCAACCAACAGATATATATATATAAAATCTGTTCGATCTGATCGATTCTCTCATCAACCCCTATTACTTCTACGCATTCATTTTTGCTATGCTACCGCATCAAATTAAAAAAATAATTATGAAAGTATCCCGAATTTCTTTTTTAAATCCTCTATAAATGAAATTCCCACATTAATTTTATTTATGTAACAATTTCTAATTTTATTTTTTTTTGGAATTTAAATGTAATAAATTAGTTTGATTATTTACTCCAATTTATCTACTTAATTTGTTGCTACTATAAAAATATTTTAAATGTTTTTCACTGAAGAAAAAGTGTAGAAATAGTGCGAAAAATGACTCTCTAATATTGCTCAACTATTTTGCATGTTTTTCAACTATTTATTATTCTAGTTAATAGGAAGTAGTTATACTTAAAAAATATTTATAAGCAAATATAACTTAATTATCGTTTATTGATTGTAAACCGATAACATGCTTATCAAAAAATGTAGCGTAATTAGATAACATCATGAGAAATTATAATAAAGGGACCCCACCTTCAGCTTTTATTTTATGTCTTTGATTTTATATTTTTGACTGCTTGTGAGAGTTCAAAAAGTTGGAAATATCTTCAATAAATTTATATTAAATACCTCTGTAATCAAAATAGAACCGAATAAAGATACCTTCAAACGAGATAAGAAAAAAGTAGGATCTTGATTTTTATTATTGCCGAGCATTATTGCCGAGCATTAGTTAATATTAGAGCATTTTCAGTTAGTTTGCAATTTTAAAATTAATTTAAATTAAAGTCTGATGGAAAAAATATCACTAACAAAGCCTTAAAGTATAAGTCAATATCATATGGATGATTAGTCACTAATCTTAATAAAATTAGACACTCCTCATTATCCCTTAAAAAAGCTCAATTAGCCGCGAGTAATTAAGGTCCGCGATTGGCTGTGTGTATTGTAGGTCCTCGATTAGCTGTGTGTATTGTAGGTCCTCGATTAGCTGTGTGTATTGCAGGTCCTCGATTAGCTGTGTGTATTGTAGGTCCACGATTGGCTGTGTGTATTGTAGGTCCTCGCTTGGCTGTATGTATTGCAGGCTGTGTGTACGAAAGTTTTTCGCTAAGTTCTTTAAAATAATAAAGTTCTAGTTTGAAGAAAATATCTAAAACTGATTTCCAGCTTAATCTCAATTAGAATCCATTTAAAAAGCAAAAAGCTTAATCGTTTTTTTTTATTTAGAACAATTTATTTCGAATATTAAATTTAATTACAAAATATGTTTAATTTTATTTTTTTTCGAACGTATAGTTCCAATAAGTTCTAATTAATAATAGAGACTTAAATAATATTTTAGTCCTAAGAAAATGTCAGATATAAATTTTTAAAAGCTTCTAATGTAATCACTAGATTATTTTACCAACAAAATAAAAATAATTCGATTACAATTTATTAAAAGAAGTCTTATCATACAAGAAAATTAAGAAAATGGTTTTCTTCGAAACGCGTGTAAACATTAAAATATGTGTAAGGCGAATTTTTAAAAAGCTGTTATTTTGAAAGGTAATTCATGTTAAAATCATCTGAATTTAACAGAAAAAAATAATTTAAAAAAGGAGAGCTTTTTAAGATAACAATTTAACATTAAATTACTGCATTTTAATTAATAATGACTAGCTAACGGTATTATTTTTCATTAACATGTTCTTCGCTATAAACATACATACACTTTCGGAGAAATAAAAGTAAAGAAAATCATTAATTTCTCTTAAAATTGCGTGAAAACGTTTCTATGCATTTCTTACATACCAAAAAAGTTACTAAGGAAAAGTTACTAGTTAATATGGATGTGATAATATTTCAAATAGAAACGATTATTTATTCCTATACATTAACTGATGAACTTTCATCTACATTTATCTGATAAAAATGAAATGAAATCAGTTAACATCGTACGTAAATATGTTTTAAGCATTTCCTTTATTTGTTTCATACTTATTCGTTAAATACGAAAAAGACCGGGGTGTGTGTTTCCGAGAAGGCGGTTTTTAAGTGCAAACGAGGACCCCCGCTGAACGTGTGGTTTTATCGACCAACCGAGGACGTCGTTTTTGCACGCATACACACTTCGACTCGGCTCTTTATACACAACTTTGATAAATGCTGCCAATCGAGGACAAAATTAGATTTTGCTAAAAATTTTTCTGGGACTATTTCATGACCCCCTGAGTACGAAAATACCATTTTCTAACCGAGGACGTCCTCGGTTGGCACGAGGTCCTCGTTTGACGGTGAAATTGCCTATGTGTGTCCTCGTTTGCCGGCCCTTGCCAACACACACACACACACACACACACACACACACACACACACACACACACACACACACACACACACACACACACACACACACACACACACACACACACACACACACACACACACACACACACACACACACACACACACACACACACACACACACACACACACACACACACACACACACACACACACACACACACACACACACACACACACACACACACACACACACACACACACACACACACACACACACACACACACACACACACACACACACACACACACACACACACACACACACACACACACACACACACACACACACACACACACACACACACACACACACACACACACACACACACACACACACACACACACACACACACACACACACACACACACACACACACACACACACACACACACACACACACACACACACACACACACACACACACACACACACACACACACACACACACACACACACACACACACACACACACACACACACACACACACACACACACACACACACACACACACACACACACACACACACACAGGTACGCAAGGGCCTGCAACCGGGGACGTGTGTGCCGGTACCCGCGACCGAGGACCTCCGTTAATAATGGGTGTATTTTGATAAAATTTGGGTATATATATTCTAATACATGGTTGATAATAGTTTTATGCTCAAATTTGAAAATTTTTTATTTTTTCGAAGAAGGCAATTTTGCAAGGTAAGCGAGGACCTCCATACACAACATACACACTTTACACAGCTAATCGAGGACCTTCAGTAGAAAAAGTCGCATAGCATGCATTTTCACAGAATAACTCTGTTCCAATAAGTCATTTAAATTTTAAATCATTTAGCTAGGAGATGCTTATACTTTGTGTTTTACATTTTATTTGAATGTTATTGCAAAAAAAAATATATATTTCGTGTTTAGATGCTGAATTTTTTTAAAACCTTTTTGGTCCTAGAAATATGACAACTCGAATGAAAATTAATAACTATATGGCAAAATAGACTCTATTTTATAGCTTTTAAAAATTAAATTTTCTTAAAATTTAAGATACATCCCTTCAATTTTCAAATACCATACTTTTTCATTATTTTGCTTATGTTAGGGCACTAAACTCGGTCGCACATTAAAGCTCATCCAGATTCAGATCAATAAAAATAAACTTATTCGGGAAGTAAAGGCGGCCGGTGCGCGCAATGCAGACTACAATGACAGTACCATTCCTATAAAACTGGAGTTCCTTGCGCATCACGGATATTTTGTTCTCATGATTTATAGTTTTTTTAAAATTTGTTTATTTAATTTGTTAATTTTTTTAAAATTTGTTTATGCTTGTCATTTTTTTAAATATTTAGTTAAGAATAGTGTTAAATTTTTTATTGATGAAACTTATAACATGTCCATAACTAAAGTTGTTTTCAACTGCAAAGTAGCGAATGAAGAAAGGGGAATGCTTAAAGTATCAAAATCAAGGAAACTCTTAAATATTCTATTAGTTTCTTTTCCGAAAGCTAAATATGTGAATGTAAACCTCTTAAAATCTAAGATTTTTGTAAATCAGCAACCAAGGTGTTACTGCAAACATATAGAACAGCGAAATTATTTCTAATAAGAAGAGCAATGAACAAAAACTACTTATACATTCATTCAACTGTGTATTTCTACTATATACCCCGGCAACCGCGGACTTCTACTATACACCCCGGCAACCGCGGACTCCTGCAATACACGCCGGCAACTGAGGACTTTAAAAATGCATGCTTTAAAAATACAGGAACAAATTTAATGCGATCAATCACAGTGCTATTCTAACCGAACAAATGCTGTATGAGAGCCAAAAATTCTCAGATTAAATAAAAAAATGATTTTTTTTAAAAATTCCTTTCTCTGTGATTAGTCATTAATTGTGTTATTTTTCTGCTCTGAATCCCGAAACGAATACAACATATTTCCAACAACAGGTGGACAAATAGATTATACCATCTGGCTAGTCAAGAGGGGTTTCTTTTAAATACTCTCGCACAGAATCCGCTTCGAAAACCTATTGTATAGATCCCTTTTAAAAAGTAAATGTACGTTTTAAAAGCAATGAAAATCAATGTTGAACGAATGAACCAGAAGTTAAAAAACTAAATATAAATAAATGATATTTTCAGGCATATTTTCGAATTTTCTAAGATTTGTTTAAAAAAATTTGAAGTAAATTCAGACTAATATATAACAATTCTAAAATCAGATATTTCAGCAACGTGCATTGAGTTGGCTAACAAGGTATTTCGGAGGGACACTATTAAGAAAATTTCAGTAGATCTCATAATTAGCTAAATATAATTTACGGGAAACACTAAATTTACTTCTTTTTATCATGCTTGAGTTAGAACAATTTAGATTCTGATTTAGAAATTTAAGTCGAAATCAGCATTTAATTAATATTTATGATGTATTCATCCATAATGAATTTAAACCTAAAATTGAAATTTTTCATGGATGATCCAGTTATTTCAATTTATTTTAAAAACTACATTCATTAACGGTTGACTCAGCGATTAAATTACAACTTTCTAGCAATGTGATTAGAACATTCTAGTTAGTTTTTAACTATTATCTAAGTTCATTGCGACTAAACTTAGTGAATTCATTTAGCGGAATTAGTTATAAAAATAGGTTCGAGAAAATTTGCGGCCTCCTAAATTCGTTCGAAGATTTACATTAAGTCTTTCTATTTATTTATTTTCAAATTGATTCAAATTTAAACTGATCGCATATTCTTTGATTAGTTCAATCACAGATTCACTCCC
Source organism: Parasteatoda tepidariorum (assembly GCF_982258835.1). Classification (NCBI taxonomy): domain Eukaryota; kingdom Metazoa; phylum Arthropoda; class Arachnida; order Araneae; family Theridiidae; genus Parasteatoda; species Parasteatoda tepidariorum. The sequence continues at coordinate 458,895 of NW_028257371.1, forward strand.
TTGCCCAGTACGAGCCACTGACCCCTCTCCAATTCAGAAATACATTGATTTCGTCACAGATTTATAGCCGTATTGCAAATTTACCGGTCCTTCTAATCATTCATTAATTCATTTCCTATATTCCTAAATTATAGTAATTAGTTTATTTGTTCTTATTGATCACTCACTTACTAATACAAAATGCCTCTTGTTAAATAACTTTCGACTGAAAGATATTAAATGGTGTTATATTAGGGAATCAAGGATCATTAGAAATCAATATTGTTAATATACATCGTACACATACCTAGAAACTTTTGAGATTTTTTCACATGAGACAATATAATTTTTAATCTAAATATTGATTATTAACCGAATTCAAAATGAGGAAGAACTTTTGCAGCCCGAAATACTCCAAAAGTATACGCACTAAAGAGTATGTATACATATGAATACAATATGTAATAAGAGTCTAACGTATAAAAAACCCATCCTTTGTGATTTTGGGCTACTAGAGAGAGAAAATTTTGATACCGTGTGTAGTGAAAAAAGAATCACGCGATTTACATCCTTAAGGGATTAAAAACAATATAATAGAAGATATAACTAATTTGATAGTTCAATAGTTTGTTGTTTTTCAACTTTAGAGAATCACATACCAATTTTTTGTAAACATTTCTAAAATTGTATTATTAAATTATCCAAAATTTAAAAATTATTTTAATAATCATCATGTAACTATAATTATTTTCATCTTATTAGTCAGTGTAATATATAGATAGCAAAAAACTCCCGACGAACACGAAAATTTAAAATTTTAGCTATTTATTACATTGCAGCAATATCTTACCACTCCAGGTTTCCAGGTTTTTTTTAGCAATAGTATGCGAACAAATATTAAATGAAAAAGATTGAAGGATTAATATTAAATAAATTAAAATAAAAATATGAATTAAAACAATAAATTTTGTTAATACTAAATTCATTCAAGAATTTCATTTAGGAATGCCAGCATAACAAAAGAATATTAAAAGGAAGATACTCATACTCATACTCGTGAAGCAAAAGCATGCTAAAGAATAAAATCTTAACAATGTTAAAGACTAATAAAAAACATTACATTTTCCTTTCTTCTGCTGAGAGCATTCTGAGATATTAAAATCTGAGTCTGAGTAATATAAAAAAGGAGTTTAATAATATCCAAAAATCAAAGTGGGAATATATTTACTAGCCGCAAAAACTGATTGTTGTGCTGGACTATTCTGCATCGTTTGGTATAATGGAGTTGATTTGTTTATTAGCTTCTTTTGTTATCTAACTTTTTTTTCTTGGAATAATATTGTTGCAGTTAGCAAAACAACCTACCCCTTTCTTATACACAATTATAAGTCAAAAATTATGAAACACAAAATTTACGTCATTCTAAATACCCATAGATCTAAATTCTAAGCGTCATTCTAAAAACACCTTACCGTTCACTACAAAAATCGCTAAACTTTCACGCTTCTAAGTCGTATAGTTTTTGAGAGCAAAACGTAGAGTAACAAAATGTTGAACATCCAAAACAGAAGCGTTGATTGAGATATTTATTATTTTTTTCCTCCAATGCATCATATTAGGTGAGCCAATGTTGCTCCCATAGTAAGGACAGATAGCACTGAAAATGAAAAAAACATCCTTGCCTTGTCCGGTATTCGAACCCAGAACCTTTCCGATGTAAGGAAGATGTTTTAACCCTTTGAAATAATTGTTTTTCAATATAATTGTTCCTTAATATAATTGTTTCCAACTGCATCAAAGGGTTAAGAAATAATTGTTTCTTAACCCTTTGATCCAGATGGATCATCGGTGTCTCTTATGTATATATATTTTTAACGCTTTAATTACGATCAAAAATATATTTTGGTATTTTTTAAGTGTAAAAAACAGTTTAATAGTTACTAAAAAAAAGTCAGTTTATCGGATTTATATTTGGTTAAAAATATAAAATCCAAAAAATGTGGCCTGACATTTTTTTTTTATTCATGTTCAAAAATGTATGGATTATTAATTCTGTAAAGTAAAAAAAAGTTCTACGATGGCTAACTGTTTAGCTTAGATCTAATGACTTTAATTCAATACAACTGGTGTTTTATGTTGTTTTTTATTTCCAAAAATTATTAAAAGGCACGATATTATAATCATTTATTTTGTCCTAAATTAATACAAAATAATGAAAAAAGTATGAAATAAATAAGTCCGGCTCAAAAGAAAGACCTGGTTATCTTATTGTAGCTTAAAATGTGATAATTTCGTTGAGGGAAAAGTTTTAGCATTTTAATTGATGTATTAGGATTTTCAAATTTTCTTCACATGCTTTACATTATATAAACGTTTCTACTTTTTTAACAGTAGCTGCTAAATAGTTCCTGATTATTGGAATGTAAAAACATTATTATTTGAAGTTTTGCTTCCCAAGAACACGAAATTCATGCCTTTATACATGCTCTAAAGTTTGGTTGTAAGGATAAATTTCTATGGGATTATTTGCAACTTTATTTTTTAGAAATGTTGAATTATTTTAATTAAAAATGATTTTTATTCAAAATAAAATGAAAGTTTTAAGATTTTTCATTCGAGAATTCAAATTTAGAGAAAAAAATACTAAATTTCATTTTGTGCATTGCCTTGCATATAGTGGAAATTTTTTTTTAATTACTTCGTAAGGGTCAATATTTTATTTCACTGTGAAAAAAATTTGATATCCTTATAAATAAAACACTATATATAAGATAAGATAAGATATAAGTAAAAGAAAAAAAAGATATTTTAGGAAATAAGATAACTAAAGCAACGTTTCCTTTTCCTTTCCGTGCCCTGCCTCCTGTTGTCTCCCTATAATTGCAATTTTTAATTGTTTTTTTTTTATTTCTTATGCTTTATAATTAGCCATTTCTCTCACTGTCTTATATAAGTCTACAAAATATAGATGAGGACGTTTTTCATTTTTAACTAGTATTTTTTAAAATTATTCTAGTGCGCAGTATAGAAAAAGTAACTAGATAATAACTAGATAAAAAATAACTAATAATGATAACTAGAAAAACATAATAGTTTCGCTTAAAAATTATCTTTGAAAGGGTCTCGGATATTTAAAAAATTGTAGAAATAGTTGGGAAGTTTGGCGCTTCTAGAATTTTAATAATAATAAAATAAATTATAATAAAAAATCGAAACATTGATAAATACTGGCATTTTTATTTATAATTTTAAAGGTGTCGAAGCATTATTCATTAACAATTAGAATATTCAGTGTAAGGGAAAGTGTTTACTGTTTGCATTTATGACAGAAAGGTCACTGTCCTTATATTATTTATCAGCTTGACCCTTCTCTTTGACGGTTCATTTTGAAAAGAGAGGGAAGTCTCCCCCCCCCATGCTTTGGGGCAAAGAAAGGTTGGTGCCGGATGGACATGGATGGACCCTACCTAATTCCTGAAAAGATGATTCGGAGAAATTCCCGCGCTTTCTGCATTCCAGCTCTTTTTGTAGAAATAGAACACATGTACTGTACCCTTTGGAAATTCCTTTTCAAGAGACTTTCATATTACTTAAAACTGTGTGAATAAACATATATTTTCTTATTTGATGGAAAATTAGGAAAATCACTCTTTACACTTATATTTGTTTACTCGAATGCATTACTTTAACACAGCAATGAGAACAAAAATAAGAAAAGAAACAACAAATTCCAGCTCATGTAACAAGTAGACATTTAAATTCCAACTTCAAAAATACATTAATAAAATGCCAATTTAACTTCTTCAAAAATAAATTGAATTATTGAAATGACTTAAAATTGAATTGTTGAAACTACAATTAGGAACGCTCAAACTCAGTCAACATAATTAAGCAAAAAGTTGTCATTTTTACTTCATTCTATACTAAAAATTTGTAAACTTATTAAATCAATCTAGATAGGATATTAATGTAAGGCAGAATACTGCTCTCATTGAATTGGTTAAGCCCAAGTTTTTCACAACACAAGAAATAATAGGTGCTAACATGCTCCTTGCAATTCTTTTTATTATTTATTTATTTAAAAAATTTTTATTTATAATTAATTTTTTTAATGATTTACTTATATATTTATTTTACATATGCTCGCATTGAAGTTGAAGGAACTGCAAAAAGAAAAAAAAATGCAGGGGCAGCATGTGCATTTTTAGGGGGCATAAATTTGTATTTTTCAAGAAATATATTGGAGTGGTTAAATATTGACCAATGCCTCTGAAAATATCAGCAACAGTAGATTTTATTAAAAAAAAATTGGATCTTTGAACTTATAATTAATTTGAAAATTGAAGTAATTTTTTTTCCCTTTGTGTTTCATTTACTTGCGCAACCGTGTTCTAGAGCTTATTACTCTTCTGTTTAAAATAATTTCGAAATATACGTAAAAATTGCTGAAAAGATCTGTTAACTTATTATTGTCGATCATTATTCACTCAGAGTTCAAAGAGAGAAATTAATATTTTTAAGTTACAATGAAGTTTTTTTCCTAACTTAAAAAAAATAACAATAATAATTTTAGCAGATTCTTAAGCTTTGAAAAAGAAATCATAGATAATTCTACAAGATATAATTTTAAAAGTACGGAGTATAAATAACGAAGCTCATTTAGATTTGCATACTTTTCTTCGAATTGAAATGTTTAGTCTAATTAAGTATAAATTATTTGATTTGAAAGTATTTAGACGCGACTGATCAGAGTATATAAATATTTTTCACATTTTTATAATTCTGAAAATTGTGTCACGCATAATCTTTTCCCCTACTGATTGTGACACTTTTCCCCAATAGGCTTGCCATTCTTGAACTGCACTGTAGCAGGATAAATAAATTCTTTTTAAAAATTAAAGAAACATAACTTTAAGTATTGTGGATCACATTTTAGCTGGCTGAATTTAAAGCTTGATGAGAAAAAGCTGAAAGGGGTTACGCTGCACCAAACGTCTAATAAAAAATCATATTAAGTAAAATAAAAGGAAAGACCATAGAAATATTTTGAACTTTATTTACGGAAATCCTTCAGGGTACAAATGCTATCTTCGTGGGAGCGATTAAAATTTCAGTGAGTTTCAATTCAAATAAGTTTCAAACTATTGTGGAAGTTTACACGTTGTTTCTACAAAATTTTCGCGTTTCACATGAAAATTTCCTTGTTTAAAAACTAGTCGTTTTTATATAATCATGTTCATGATTTAGGAAGTTTTAATTCTTAACAGTTTAACTGGAATGAATAAAAATAGTAGTTTCAAGAATAAATATTACGATTAAAAAATTATTTTACAGTATTTAGTATAAGTTGTGATGCTTCAACATATATTTTAGGAAATCTCCAGACTAAAATTTTTTGTATGTTAAAAAGATTGCTGAAAAATGATTACGATAAAATTAGAAACTATTATTATATTGTATTGACACAGGTTGGAAATAACAGAAAAACCAATTATGCGATAAATTATTAAGAATTGTAAATATGCGTAAATACTTTGACACTAAGTTGATAGCAAAACACTTTATTTTTTATTTTTTTTTCTTATAAGAAGTACGCATAGTTTATTGTTTCGTTATACATAAGTTGAAAATAATTTTTAGATTAAGAAAAGGCAAGTTAGAGCATTAAATCGAAAAATAATAATAATATTAGAGCAACATTCTCATAATATTTTTGCGGTGTTTCTTAAATTCAATATTTCAGAAAATAATTCTTGCATTCCTTAATTGTTAACAAATACTATACTTCACGCATATTAAAATATTAGTAGAAGTCTTACTTTAAAATTAAATTTCTTTGATGCTTATAGCTATCAAGATACAAGTTCTACGGTTTTAAAAATTAGCAAAAATATGGCTTGTACTTGTTTTATTGCTATAAATGTGTGTAGCAGAGCAACAACAATGTAACACTTTTTTGTAAAAAAAAATTTTAAAAAAAAAAGAAGAAGAAGAAGAAAAGAGAAAAAACAGCTTTTACTGGGCTACTATGGACTATGGCTGATATGCAAAGTTATACTGTCTAAAACGGAAATAAGAAAAGTAAAAAAAAAAAAAAAATGTTATTTAAGAAGTCAAACATAGTTTGAAAAAAAAATGGATTTGTACTCCAGAAAAAACCCATTTACAAAGATTTTGTGGGGTAACTTCAGGTATTTATTAGGTTTTTAAGAATTTTTTAAAACATTTATTTCAACTAATTGAGTTTTTTTTATTCTTTAAATATGTCTTTTAAAATAAGTCTTGCTACATTAGTAAATAAATCGGAATAATTTAACTGTGTTAATTTAGCTATATTAAATAAAATCATTTCTACCTGTACATAACAAGATTTACAGTCGGGGAAATAGTATTTGAAATATATTTTTTATAAACTTTTGAACTCAAATTATTAAATTCCTTGATTCAATTTGCAAAAATCATAACTAACTGCACTTTTTTTATATAAAACTATGCGAAGAATTCCTGTACTAAACATTAAATTTGTTCACCCCATTTATCTTATTAAAATTTTTTGAAGAAATTTTTCGAAATTTGCGTTTTTTGTGAAAATCCTCCTTAGTCTTACCTGTATGATAGAAATTTTGGCATCTTTTAGTTTTAGTAGAGAAATGAAATTTAGGAAAGCAATTTTTTATCAATCAAAAACGATTCAGCCGATTTCACTCAAAATTTCGTATTTTATGAATAACAACAACGTACTTTGAAAATGATGTACAAATTTGTATACCTCATGATTTAAACAATATTTGACAGTCAGTAATAGTGTGCAAAGATATTAAATAGTTCATGAGGTATGACACACTATGACACTATAATTAACATCAAAGGACTTAAATTTTCGTTCTCTCTCTACATAAACTATTGTGACCATACGTAATCTAATTATCATACTGGTTTTTAGCCTCATGAAATATTGTGAATGCATAATAGTACGTGACACTGTACATTTAACAGTTTGAAATCAAATACGCGGTGTCGAAAACACAAATCCATTGCTAGAAGGTTTCTAGGGGCTGACGCAGATGCTACATCGCGACCCAAGCGGCAACGATTGTCAGAGGTATAATAATATTGATAATAAAGTAGGAATCCAACAGAAATTCAAACCAAACCAAAGATCTTGCTTTAAACAAGCAGTGATTTTTCTGAGTAGTGATGGAATTACCGTAAGTTTCGTAACGTGAGCACTGCTTAGAACCTAGAAGACATGCCAACGCATATGCAGAAAGACATGCCATTGCTTGTCTCATCATCAGATTCTGAGCATGACTTAATGCCCATTTCCTTAGCATTTGGTTTCTCATCGTGCATGCGAAAATTATTAGAAACTGCTTCAAGAAAAACTTCTTGCTTGTTACAATAGGATATTCGCATGCAGTAAGAATGGCCCCTTAAATATGAAACTTCGGATAAAATCTTAAACAGGAAAATGATAATTTAATTTAAGCTTAGCATTTTCAAACTTCATCCAACATGAGTCCATATTTTCTCTTCCAATGATAGAATCATAGTTTAATTTCATTTCGAACAGCCCTTGCGCGTGACTGTTGACGCAGTACCTGCGTCAGACTCAAAGAAGTATCTAGTTAGGATTGTATTTCCAATTAGAGTTAACCAACCAGGTTATTATTTCTTCTAGTTTTGAATTACTTTGTATAATTTCAAAATGAGTTATTGTTTTTATTTTCATGAAGTCATCTGACCGTAACTCTTTCAAAACGTGATTTATCACTCTATTAAAGTACATTAAATTGTATGAAGAATGGATGTACTATATTGTCGATAAAAAAATATAAAATGTTCCAATAATGTGTAAGGAAAAGTAAATTACAAATGAATTTTATATTGCGTATTTTTCATTTAAGATAAGAGGATGTCGATGAAATAATGTATCAATCCATAAGGTCGTAATGGATCAATCCATAAGTAAAGTAAGATCGGGTTAGTAATTTTTCAAATTTATTTATTTATAATTTTTAAATAGGCGTATTTTAGGAAAATTAACTAATTTTTTATCTCAAGTGTCTGTTTAGTATCAGGTTTTCATTTTAAGGTCTTTAAAATGAAGAAATTCGGAGCAGACATCTCTGAAGCAGACTTTCTTTTCAAACGAGCTTAGCTTTTAAAATTTTATTGTGTATAAAATGTTCAGACAAATATAAAACAGTCGACTAATTAACGAAGAAATTTCCTTACAAAATTATTTTTTAACGCATCACACTAACATCGCAACATTACATCACCCTAATTTAATGTAAATCTAAAATCCAAGATTTTTAATAATGTAAATAAAGTTAATAAATAATGAAGGATAAAAAAAATCAGAAAACTGGCTCTGTAATATTGTTGAATTTAAATTTCTCCTCAGTAGCAATTTTTTATTAACCTTCGTAAACCGTGTTGTTACGGCAGGATGACTATGGTCCAGAAATATTTAAAAAATGCTGTTGTTTAAAATTTCACCAATTTCAATTCCACTTTCAAAGTAAGATTTTAACAATTTTAACATACATATTTGATTTACGACTATTTTTTTTTTTATTAAAATGAAAAATTTTGTTTCGTTTAATATTTTCTTTCACTTTGTAAAATCTTCCAGACTCTTGCAATCCTGTGATAACTTCAAGCGCACATTGCGCAAAATGAAATTGCGAATTCTCTGAATAACTTCGGGCTAGTGGTTAAAATTTTATGTGCTAGGATTATTCAGTATTGAGAGCTAGTTAAGCATAGACTATATTTTAAGTTTTTGAAATTAGATACAAAAACTTACTTTCTCTGAATAAGTATACCCCTTCTTAAATCGGATTTGGATTTCTGATGAATTTCTGAAGATATGGAGGGTATTCTTAGCTGACCAGCGTCATCAGAAAACTAAATAAAACTTTTGCTAAAATTTTAAAAAATGTGCATTTGAGAACCCAATGATTAGCCTTTGCAATTAAATAATCTGAGAACAGAAGCCCCTCGTCGAGAGTGTCTGAAAAAGATGTATATATTTTTGAAACAGTTAAAAAGGTAAAAGGATAAATTTTAGAATGTTCTTTTAAAAAAAATTTTCTACCAGTTTAGTTTTTTTGAGGACGCTGGTCACCTTGTAGCCACTATGGAAAATATGGCCCTCATAATTTAAGTAGGAATGCAATCTTTAACGTTAATTTTTTTTTACGTGTCTTGTTATATCTCGAGAAGTTATTAAGCTATTCGAAAACTTTTTACACACATTCATAAAAATCTTTATTCGAAGATAATTTCAAGTAATTATGAGTACCTAAATGTTCGATGAATCTTATTTTGTGTCATATATTTGAATTAAAAAGTAAATTAAATTAGATTTTAATTTTAAAGTTTCTTGCAAAATTTGGAAAAAAAATATTAAAAATTAACTTTAAGTATGCTTTTCATGCTAAAGCATTGAGACGAAAATAAAAATAATAATGTCAAATAAACTGAAAATAATGAAATATTAATAATAAAATAAACTAATAATATAAAAATAATATTATAAATTATAAAAGTATTAAAAAACTGGTCTCCAAAAGCCTTCTTGTTTGGAAACAATTCTTAGGGGGTCGGGAGTCAAGAACCAGTTTTACTCTCCCCTCAACTAGGAGGAGGAGGGAGTGTTACTTCCGCGTCATTGTAAATAGTCTGAGAATAAAATAATAGAGAAAAGAGGATACCCTTTTACTACCCGCTAAACATTTTTATTTGGTAAAATATGCTTGGAATACGTAGAGTTTGTTTGAAATGCATTATTATCAAAATGATAATATTATATCTAATAAAAAGAGATAAACTGAAAACTGTCGAGATCTGTACTTGGGTATTAATAAAACATGATTTCTTTAGCGAAAATTACTTGAATGTTTCTCATCTAGTTTTTATGATATATTTTAATTTTTATAAGTTGTTTTACTTATTCTTCTGCTTTATGAAGTATTTAAATTAAACACTTTTTAACCCAACTCTTCAGAGTTGTATTGAAAATTAAAAGAATCAAACAAAAAGAGTGAATAAATTAATTAAATAACTACGATAGTTGCTTAATTAAGTAAACACGTAGTTGTTGACATGGAATGATTGAATAAAAATGGTTTTTAAATGGTTGCAAAATAAGTAATGAAAAATTCTTTAACTTGTGCAAAGAATTTTGTTTTATTTGAAAACTATATAGGAGATAGTATCAGTGGTTCTTACTTCTTCTATGTTGCGAATTATATGATGCGTTTAAATTTTTGTAATAAAAATAAAATTAAAAAAATTATATTAAAAGAGAATTTTTAATTTTCTGTTTTGAGGTTAAATATCGAAATAGTGTACTAGTAATGTTCGGCTTTTTCCTAATAAAACGGAGCAATGTGTTATAAAAAAGTAATAAAAAGAATCATTTACTTTATTATTTTTTTAAAAAAAGATACGTAATGTGCGAATTTATTATGGACAATGTAGCTAGTTCATGACTTATTTAAAAACTTGCTTAAAAACTTTAAAAAGATAGCTCTTAGAAAAACGCGTTTGAATTAGAATATTATAGCATCTAACATAAGAGTAACATAGAACATCTCTCATCAAATTGATAGTTTTTAATGAAGAGATAAGCTCACCAACTAAATATCTTAAAACTATTAACAAAATTAAAAAAAAAAAGAGCATATCATTCGTAGGTCGAAAATTTCATGTGTAGTAATTTTTTGTTAAAGATTGTTATTAACACTAGAAAGACGGAAAATTAGTATGTACCTATATTGCCGAAAAGCAGTCAAAATGACTAAATTGTGATTGCGTCAATAAATTTGTTTAAAATTAATTTTTAATATTTTTTATATTATTTACAATTATGAAACAAGTTATTCGTAAATATTAACAATAAAAAAATTTATATGTTGTTCAAAAAGTCACAAAATTCTTAGAAATTGTGTCATTTTATACGTCATTGTTTTTCGAATTGAAATTAAAAGCAGTCAAAATGACTTCCTTAGGCAATCTAGTGTTAATTAAAGATTGTGATTAATTTTTTATTAATATTTTTTTGAAACATAAAATATTTACCACTAAAATATATTGGTTTCATGCTTTCACTTATTGTGTATTAGATAAAACTAAGTATTCAATAGGTCATTCAGGGATATAAGGGATCACTCAGTAATTATTTAATTCCAATTCATAGAATTGGAATTATGGAATTTGAGTCAAATTGCTTTTATTTTATGTTCATTGAATTCTAGATGGAAAGTTTCTGATAAAAAATGGGAGTCCAATCATATTATATGATGATTATCGTTGATTTCAATTTTCTGACTGTGCAAAGTTATTCTCGGTTATGTTAAATTATTAAAGTAGAATGGAACATAAGGACAGAAATTTTTTTCCGCAGTCCTTTGTAATTTTATATTATGTTATTTTTAGTATAAATGTACAGATATATTTTGTAACGGAGAAGTAAAGCCTTATCATCTGTGACATAATAATAATATAACTTTTTTCTTGCCTCATTCTACGGAATTCAAGCGTTTGTGGTAATTTTAATACTCAAGCTACATCGTAGAAAGGATACATAAACCACATTTTTTGCTGAGACATGTGGACCACTGCACCGCCGCGTTGCGTGAGGTGACCAGGGTCCTCAGAAAACTAAAAACTGGTAGCAACATTTTTAAAAGAGCATTCGAGAACTCACCTCTTTAGCTTTCTAATTATTTGAAAAAAATATTAGAGAATCTCTGCGAAGTACTTCTATTCTCCGCATATTTAATTTTATGTATTAATTTTGAAATTTAAGAACCAGTTTTTAGTTTTCTGAGAGTGCAGGCCAGCTTAGCATAGCAGATGCATTCATGCCTACTACTTAAAAACGATCATAGAGAAAGACTTTGTTGAGTGGTAGCAAAAGGATAATAAAATTAGGAGATCAGTTGTGGGACCGGGGATAGAGCACTTGCCTCCCAATGAGGCGAACCAGTTTCAAATTCCGGCAATGGCTGGTTGATTCGAATTTTGCACCCGGCTCGCGCTGACCACAGTGTTGAGGTAAAATATCCTCGGTGATAGACAAATCATTGGTTAATGTCCCTCTTCAATCAGGCTTACAGTGGGAGTTTTTCTTGATATTCTTCTTCATGTAATGCAAATCTAGTTTCATCAAAAAGTCCCCCACGAAGTCAAATTTCTCCCAATACTTGATCCATGAGTTCCTTAGTTCTTCTTTTGCTAACTCTGATTTAAAATGAATTTTCAACTTTAGCAAAAAGACGCAAATGTATTAAGTGATCCTATAATAATGTTGAAAAATGTTATCAATTGACGAAATAAATCTGTCTGCTTCGTAATTTCAAGATTTCTAATAATTTAAAGTTAAGCTATTGCTCAATCAATTTCTTCGGATATACTCATACCATTCTTTTGAAAATACTTATGCAATATTTTTGGATATACTTATTCCTTTTCTTAGACGTACTCTTACCATTGTTTTTGATACATTTAGTCCTATTTTGTAAATTTTTTTGTTGCTATAATTGAACAATTTATTTCATTAGTTTTGTCCTCGTATTGGATTCATTCGTTAATTCCTTCCGGTAGCTTTACGTCGGAAAATATTGATCAATAATATTGATTGCGGTTAAAATTTTTCATGATTTTTAAAATTCGGTTGTTACTTGAAAAAAAGAAGAAAAATAACAATAATAATTTTAAGTTGGATTGCAGTTAAATTTGTTGTTAACTATTCCTATTTAAAGCTTTCAGGAAAATTTCAACTACATTATTTAAATATCAGTTATTGGAATATTTTAAAGTTATTTAAATTATTAAGCATGATACCAGATTTGAAAAGAAAAATTTGAATTAATTTATACTTCGGTTCGTTTAGTAATAACCAAAATATGCTACATTTATTTTCATATAACAAACAGAAGGAGGAAAGTAAAGATATCCTATTGGAGAGAAGTAAGATTGGAGTTAAGATATCCTAAGAGGAAAGTAATGTTCTTAGTAAATTAGTGTGTTTCTATTCAAAATCTATTTGTAGCCCAGTCCATATCTAACTTTCATTTCTCACTTTTTAAGTATAATGATTAAAAACAGTAGTAATTAATTTTTTGGAAGGTTGAGGTACACCAGGATAACTCGGAATAACATTGCAATCCACTGTCATGACCCACGTTTTCCCTCTCCGAGATTTTCTAACAATAATTTTTTTAAAAAGGTAAATTTTTGAATGTTTTTTCAGAAACTTCATTGCTAGTTTCTTAGTGTTTCTGATGATGCCAGTTATCTAATAATAGAGAGTTATTCGAGGTTTACGAAATACAGTATTTTTGTAATTAGATAAAATATTGATTTTAGAGTTTGTATAAAATAATGAAAATATATTTGTAAATCCTATACATTTTGGAAAACGGGGATTTTAAAGTCGGTTAATCTGTAATATTAGGGGGACCAGAAAGTAATGTCTATTTGGTGCATTTGATATTTCGTATCAAGATTTTATTTTTAATCAATAATATATTCTCCCTCATTAGTAACAACCTCTCAATGCCAGATAGAAAATGAATCGACATGGATCGAAAAGGAATGAATTGGCTTTTAAGACTAACGAACATTTAATGGGCAGGAAAAACGACATTAATTTCCAGTCCCCCTATTACTTTTAAATCTTAACTTATATTTCTGACAAAATGCAACATTTCAAATATTGCTGAAATAAAGACAAGGGCTACAAGACAGTTTTTCTTATAATTGTTTCGTAAGTGTTATAATTAGATTGACAGCATCTAATTTATTGTTGAAAGCACGCCATGGAATATAAATCATGGTAATTAAAATTACAAGAATCGAATTTGTTTTTGCAACATAACTATAAATTTTAAATAAAGTTTAATTTTCCAAATTTTAAATCTTAATAGCATGACTGCAGAAAACTCTCCACCTATAATCATTTCCCTTCCAGTTATTTTCGCTAAACTAAATTACAATCCTACAAAAAATTTCTTTAATTTCTACATTAAGTAACTCGAAAATTAAAGAACGCATCAATAAAATTTTGATATTACAAAATTTCAGCCAATCGTTCTTAAGTTTTGAAAATGAGAAGCACATTCGGAACAAAAATTTTTCAAACTGCATTGTTGGAGACAATAACTTTTTTGAAATCGACTTTTTTATACAACGATTAACGGTACGACGATTTTATGTATATATTCATTTCAGAACTTCTCTGTCTCTTAAAGTCTCATTTTTAGGTTATACAAACCATAATTTTAGTTCCTTGGGTTGGTGGGGAACTGAGTATGTTTATGTCGTTTAATTTTAAAAGTGATGTAAAGTGCTTATATGAACTATCAAATTATTACATAATTTTTTTTGAATATATTACGTTTAATTATGTTATTTTTACCCTTTTCTCTCCTTCATCAAGCATAACGATGTATTCATGAAACTAAAATATCGCTATTTTGCTAATTTGATTAAATATTTGATCTGCAGTTGAATCAGACAATAGGCTTCATTTCAGAACCTTATTTAAAATTGTTTCTAGATCTTAATTGCGAAAAACTTACAGCGAGTCAATTTAATTTTTAGATAAAAATCTCTTAGCACATCTATTGTGTGATTTGGATAAATATCGTCTTTAATTTCCAAAGTTCATTTTTTATTAAATTTTATACAAATTTATTTTTATTTCTTTTAAATTTTTTAGTAAATATCTAAAGTAACTGATTTATCATATTTTATAGTTTCAACTAAATTTATGAAGAACAGTTGCATTTGATATTTTATTTTCCATTAGTGCTTAAATGTTAGAAAACCGCATTTATTGCAAAATACGGGGATTTAAGAAAGTTACTAAAAATTGGAGTGTCATATTCCCTAATTTTTGGGAAATTTGAAGGGGGGGGAATGAATTATTTGTAGTTAATTCTTATAAACGTACTTCCCACGTCAAAACCTTATAGACAAAATTGGCGAATAACTCAGTTATACATCATCAAAGAATTAAAAATAGAAAAAAAAATGATTATGATTGCAGCATAATAAGAAATATTTTATTCACTTTGTGTGTAATACCAATTCCGATAAAATTTTGGAATTCTTGGATTTAAAAAAGAAGCTCTTTAAAGTCATTTGTGCAAAAGGAGTATGTGCACAGTGAAGAACCAGTTTAATCACTCGGCTCCCCTTTTAGCTTCCAGGCATAGAATGGTTTAGTCTCTCACTGTAAACAATCACAACCCCGTTGCTCCTCCCCCCCTTTCAAGGAGGATTGTAAACATTTTTCTTCAGAAAAATGCTCAGCTAATAAAAATAATTTATATATATTATTATTTCCATGATATTTAATGAAAACATAATATCTGAAGAATGAAATTTTTTTTTATCTAGATTTCAACACAGGCAATTAGGAGCCATATTTTCATCATAGATATTTCTTAAATTATTATTTAAGAAATATTTTAACATTTTTAACTGCTGTATAATGTAATAAGGCAGAATTTAAACACTATTATTCAACTCCTGAAGTAGTTAAAATCAAGTAAAACGATCAAATATATTATTTAAATAACTACCATTGTAGCGCATGGCAGATAAGTAGGAAATACTATTCGATTGTAAAATTAAAACCCAAGATTTTTAATAATGTACACAATGTGCATAAGCAGTAAAATAATCCAAAAGAATAAAGTGTGCTTGTAAACTTTAAAAAGGTAGTTCTTAGAAAAACGCGTTTGATATCTAGCATAAGAATATTCTTTTATAAAATTGATAGTTTTTAATGAAGAGATAAGCTCATCAACTAAAAATCTTAAAACGATCGATAAAATTAAAAGAAAAAGATAAGTATATCATGCGTAGGCAGAAAATCTCATGTATAGTAATTTTTTGTTAACAAGCAATATTTTTTTGAAACACAAAATATTTACAACTAAAATATATTGGTTTCATGCTCTCACTTAATATGTATTAGATAAAACTAAATGTTCAATAGATCATTCAGGGATATAAAAGATCACTCAGTTATTTTGGAATTATAGAATTGGACTTATGGAATTTGAATTAAATTTTTATTTCATTTTATGTTCAGTAAATTCGAGATGGAAAGTTTCTGATGAAAAAATGGGAAGCCATTCATATTATACGGTGACCATTGCTGATTTCAATTGTCTTACACTGCAAAGTTGTTTTTGGTTAATGCTGAATTATGAAAGTAAAATAGAACATAAATACTGAAAATTTTTTCTCTAGCCCCTTGTAATTTTACATTATGTTATTTGCAGCATAATTGCACAAATATATTTCGTAAAGAAGAAGTAAAGTGTTATCATCTGTGTCATAATAATATAAATATATATATATATATCTTTGTCTCATTCTATGAAATTATGAAATTCAAGCATTTATGTTAATTTTGAAACTTAAATTATGTCTTAGGAAAGAAATTATTCATATATTATCTACATAAACCACATTTTTTGCAGAGGTATGTGGACCACTGCACTGCGGCGTTGCGTAAGGTGACCAGGTTCTTCAGAAAATTAAAAACCGGTAGCAATCTTTTTAAACGAGCATTCGAGAACTCACATCTTTATCTTTCCAATTATTTACAAAAAATAATTAGAAAACCTTTGCTAAGTATTTTTGTTCTATCTAATTTTGCTCTATTTGATTATTAAGAATATTTAATTTCATGCAGTAATTTTGAAATTTTAGAACCAGTTTTTAGCTTTCTAAGGGCGTAGACCAGATTAGCATAGCAGATGCATTCATGGCTCTTTAAAAATGATAATTGAGAAAAACTTTACTAAGTGGTAGCAAAAGGATAATAAAATTAGGAGAGCAGTTGGGGTCAGGGGATAGAACGATTGCCACCCAATGAGGTGAACCAGGTTCGAATGCCGGCAATGCCTGGTAGATTTCAATTTTGCACCCGACTCGCACCGACCTAAGAGCTGAGTTAATATCCTCAGTGGTAGACGGATTATGGGTTAAAGTCCCCTTGCAGTTAGTCCAACTGCGAGAGGTTTTCGTGGTTTTCCTCATCATCTAACGCAAAAGCGGTCTAGTTACTTCAAAAAACCCTTCACGAAGTAAATTTTCTCACAAAACTTGATCCATGAGTTCCTTAGTCTTCTGGTTTGGGTTAAAAATTGGAAGGATATGGAGATGGTAGACGTGTACCCTACATTGGGTCGGCTGTTCACCGACAGTTAAAAAAAAAAAAAAATTAAGAATATTATTCCTAATTTAAGTTATGTAACCTTCATAGAAATACCGTCCAACCAACAGATATATATATACACTGGTTATCATAAATTAAGGAAAATTCACAAAAATCGCGATAACTCAAGAAATTACACATGGAATTTTATGAAACTTACCCACAATATACAACACATAGTAAGGTATTAAACAACATAAAAAGAAATTATCAGACATTAATAGTAGTATAGAAATTAGCACATGTATAAAATAAACAAATTGGAAGTATCGGTTTGCAATAGAAAAAGTACCTTTAATATGGAATATGATTGCCTCTAGAAGCAATACAGCACAAACAGCGATGTGTGATGCTTTCAATTATGCGGTCTATCAGTTCAATAGGAAGTGAGAGCCATTGCTCTTGTAAAGCAGTTGCAAGCGTGGCAAGGGTCTGAGGGGGCGGATTGATGGCAGATACACGCCTCCCTAGAGCATCCCAAACGTGCTCGATAGGATTCAAGTCCGGGGATCGAGCTGGCCACTCCATGCGAGTAATTGTTTCCTGTTGAAGATAATCATCAACAATGCGAGCTCTGTGTGGTCTTGCATTATCGTCCTGTAACAGGAAGCAATCACCAATTGCCCCGGCATATGGGCGCACATAAGCATCAAGGATGTTGTCTCGATAAACCTGAGCATTCACGGTTCCCCTTGGAAAGACATGGAGGTATGTGCGCCCTCCTAAGGATATGCCTCCCCAAACACAGACACTGCCTCTTCCGTATGCATCTCTTTCACGGATGTTTGATGGATGATAACGGGTCCCAGGTTCTCTCCATATCAAATAACGTCTACTGTCACTTTCTAGACTAAACCTGGACTCATCCGTAAAGAGAACAGGCCTCCATTGATCTGACGTCCAGTGGACATGTTGTCGGGCCCACTGCAAACGGTCTCTCCTATGGCGTGATGTGAGCGGCACGCGAATGGCTGGTCGTCTCGCATACAGACCACCTTCGTGGAGCCTTCTGCGCACAGTTGACGTTGACACCAACCTTCCGGTGGCTGCAGCAAGAGAGGATCTAAGATGTGTCGGAGTAGCGGTTCTATTCCTGCGTGCACTTAATGTCAAATATCGGTCATCGGCACTGGTCGTAACAGTTGGCCGTCCTTGACTGAACCTCCTAGATGCCGAATCTGTGGTTTGAAATTGCCTCCAAAGTCTATGAACCACAGATGGACTCACATTTAGCCATCTGGCCACTTCTGATTGACTCTGCCCTGCCTCTAGTCTCCCGATGGCTCTCCATCGTAGTTCTTCAGGCAAATGATGCCTAGAGGTCATTATTACGAATTGGCTATCTCAGATTTTCAATGTCGCAATCACAGTAAAATTTGTGTGCTTTCTCTCAAACTTGGACTTTTATGCTCCAGGCAGATGACGTAAGCCGAGTGCAGCGCCACTAATTTGCATATTGCAATTTTACTCAGCTACTCTTAGTGGACAACATATGCAAATTTTGCACGGTTTGGCTTACTTTTGAAAGAGTTATCGCTATTTTTGTGATTTTTCCTTAATTTATGATAACCAGTGTATAAAATCTGTTCGATCTGATCGATTCTCTCATCAACCCCTATTACTTCCACGCATTCATTTTTGCTATGCTACCGCATCAAATTAAAAAAATAATTATGAAAGTATCCCGAATTTCTTTTTTAAATCCTCTATAAATGAAATTCCCACATTAATTTTATTTATGTAACAATTTCTAATTTTATTTTTTTTGGAATTTAAATGTAATAAATTTGTTTGATTTTTTTTTTATTTTTTATTTTTTTTTTATTTGTTTGATCTCCAATTTATCTACTTAATTTGTTGCTACTATAAAAATATTTTAAAGGTTTTTCGCTGAAGAAAAAGTGTAGAAATAGTGTGAAAAATGACTATCTAATATTGTTCAACTATTTTGCATGTTTTTCAACTATTTATTATTCTAGTTAATAGGAATTAGTTATACTTAAAAAATATTTATAAGCAAATATAACTTAATTATCGTTTATTGATTGTAAACCGATAACATGCTTATCAAAAAATGTAGCGTAATTAGATAACATCATGAGAAATTATAATAAAGGGACACCACCTTCAGCTTTTATTTTTTGGACTTTATGTCTTTGATTTTATATTTTTGACTGCTAGTGAGAGTTCAAAAAGTTGGAAATATCTTCAATAAATTTATATTAAATACCTCTGTAATCAAAATAGAACCGAATAAAGATACCTTCAAACGAGATAAGAAAAAAGTAGGATCATGATTTTTATTAATTCCTCTTGACGACGGCGAACTTTTTTCAGATGTTTTTTAGTTAAAAACACCAAGATAGAATTTTTGTGGTCAATAAGTATGCGCAGATAACAGTAAGAAACTGTAAGACTATTATCTTTTGATGTAATAGAAATAAATAAATTTCATGCAAAAAATATTGTTTTTGTTCACAAATAGAATCTTTTTGGTTAACTGTTGATTCGTCTTTTGCCAAATTTAAACACTTTTTTTTTCAAATAAAGAATTTGCAATTGATTGCTGCATATTTTCTGGCAATTTAATTCCATAATGTTTCTGTAATATTCATTCTTAAGCTTCGACCTATAAGAGTACAGGGTGTTCGGTAAAAACCGCAATTTATATGTAAATTTAAAATCTTTATTAAAAATGAAAACCAAGTAATTGGGGTTTGTAAATTAGTATTTAAGTGATTAAAAACAGAAAGTCTATCGAAATCTAACTAACTATAATATAGAGGAGTGTGAATGTCCAATAAGCAAAAAAAATAAGTTTTATTGAGGTTTAAATGTTTTTAACCATCGTTTTTCAACTGTTTTCTGTTTTATTCCCCAATCAAAAATACCTTGTTCTCTGTTTCATTTGCTTCACTGTACTGTGATATGTTATATTTTGACTGTATTTCTGTATTTTTATTTTTACCTTGCGTTAATATAACTTTTGACCTCATATAAACATATTTTTTGTCTTCAATTTCGACAAATATTAAATAAATAGTTTTTAAAGGTGGTATTTACAAAACACTCTGAATGACCTAAAGATAAAAATTTTTATGCCGAGCATTAGTTAACCATAAGAGCATTTTCAGTTAGTTTGCAATTTTAAAATTAATTTAAATTAAAGTCTGATGGAAAAAATATCACTAACAAAGCCTTAAAGTATAAGTCAATATCATATGGATGATTAGTCACTAATCTTAATAAAATTAGACACTCCTCATTATCCCTTAAAAAAGCTCAATTAGCCGCGAGTAATTAAGGTCCGCGATTGGCTGTGTGTATTGTAGGTCCTCGATTAGCTGTGTGTATTGTAGGTCCTCGATTAGCTGTGTGTATTGTAGGTCCTCGATTAGCTGTGTGTATTGTAGGTCCTCGATTAGCTGTGTGTATTGTAGGTCCTCGCTTGGCTGTATGTATTGTAGGCTGTGTGTACGAAAGTTTTTCGCTGAGTTCCTTAAAATAATAAAGTTCTAGTTTGAAGAAAATATCTAAAACTGATTTCCAGCTTAATCTCAATTAGAATCCATTTAAAAAGCAAAAAGCTTAATCATTTTTTTATTTATTTAGAACAATTTATTTCGAATATTAAATTTAATTTCAAAATATGTTTAATTTTATTTTTTTCCGAACGTATAGTTCTAATAAGTTCTAATTAATAATAGAGACTTAAATAATATTTTAGTCCTAAGAAAATGTCAGATATAAATTTTTAAAAGCTTCTAATGTAATCACTAGATTATTTTATCAACAAAATAAAAATAATTCGATTACAATTTATTAAAAGAAGTCTTATCATACAAGAAAATTAAGAAAATGGTTTTCTTCGAAACGCGTGTAAACATTAAAATATGTGTAAGGCGAATTTTTAAAAAGCTGTTATTTTGAAAGGTAATTCATGTTAAAATCATCTGAATTTAACAGAAAAAAATAATTTAAAAAAGGAGAGCTTTTTAAGATAACAATTTAACATTAAATGACTGCATTTTAATTAATAATGACTAGCTAACGGTATTATTTTTCATTAACATGTTCTTCGCTATAAACATACAAACACTTTCAGAGAAATAAAAGTAAAGAAAATCATTAATTTCTCTTAAAATTGCGTGAAAACGTTTCTATGCATTTCTTGCATACCAAAAAAGTTACTAAGGAAAAGTTACTAGTTAATATGGATGTGATAATATTTCAAATAGAGACGATTATTTATTCCTATACATTAACTGATGAACTTTCATCTACATTTATCTGATAAAAATGAAATGAAATCAGTTAACATCGTACGTAAATATGTTTTAAGCATTTCCTTTATTTGTTTCATGCTTATTCGTTAAATACGAAAAAGATCGGGGTGTGTGTTTCCGAGTAGGCGGTTTTTAAGTGCAAACGAGGACCCCCGCTGAACGTGTGGTTTTATCGACCAACCGAGGACGTCGTTTTTGCACGCATACACACTTCGACTCGGCTCTTTATACACAACTTTGATAAATGCTGCCAATCGAGGACAAAATTAGATTTTGCTAAAAATTTTTCTGGGACTATTTCATGACCCCCTGAGTACGAAAATACCATTTTCTAACCGAGGACGTCCTCGGTTGGCACGAGGTCCTCGTTCGACGGTGAAATTGCCTATGTGTGTCCTCGTTTGCCGGCCCTTGCCAACACACACACACACACACACACACACACACACACACACACACACACACACACACACACACACACACACACACACACACACACACACACACACACACACACACACACACACACACACACACACACACACACACACACACACACACACACACACACACACACACACACACACACACACACACACACACACACACACACACACACACACACACACACACACACACACATATATATATATAATGAGATATACGACTCTGGTCGCACTGCATACTACTCGTGCAAATTTTTTTTCAATGTGTAAATTAACGCAAGAAATGTGTCAATTAGAAAATGCGTGAGTTAAAAAAAAAATTTCAATGCGTGAATTGGAAAATTTTTTTCAATGGGTGATTTAGAAACTTAGCATGCCATGAGAGATATTTTCTATTCCAAGTTTTCACAGATTTTTTAATAATTTTTTAGTAATTCTATTCTTGGTGTAATTGCAACCCGTAAGCGAAATCTCTGGTTGGTTAGTTATACCATTTAAAAAAAAAGAATTATTGTAAATAGAATGCAAGAAAAATTAAAGGATGAAATACTTGAAAAAATGGAATTCATGTGATTTTAACAAAATAAGATATATTAAATTGCGAAATTTGAAATCTAAGTGAACAAATTTAATTAGTTAAAATCATTTCATAATCACGTAAGTATTAGTTAAAAGTTTTACCAAGCATAACACAAAAATTAAAGGTGCCAAACTTTTTAAATTCTTAATTTAGTAATAATTCTAATAATAATTCTTAATAAATTCTGATTTAGTAATAACATGAAACACTGCGCGAAGCGCAAACGATACTGCGTACTTCAGACAGGGTGCGTAGCCAAATTATTCAACAAAAAATAAGCACCTTTTAAGCACTTTTCAAGCACTCAAAAAATATTTTTAAGCACTTTAAAAAAATATCATAATTAGATAGAGTTGGAGAGTTTTTGACAATTGACGGTTTTATCTTGTTTTAACCGTCATGCAAAAAAAAAGCAACAAAAAAAACTTTTGGCATTGTTTTTAACAATTGTCAAAAATCATAAAATTTTGAATCATGTAAAACGAATGGCGCTTTAATACGCTACGGACTGACAATACGCCGAAATAGATTGGGTTGAATTAATTGTGAAAACGTTGAAAAGAACAATGTGAACTGTGTCTTTTTGCAAAAATCAACATAAAGAAAAATCTCATTTTGAAAAAGAAAAATTAAGCACTTTTTAAAAACACCCAATGAAAAAAAGAACCTTTAAAGGCTTTTAAAAAATAAAAATCGAAAAAAAAACAAACCTTTAAGCACTCTTATAAAAACACTCTGTCAGATAGCAAAACCCCTTCCGGTAATCATGACTTAAGCTAGGTCGGATGAAAAAACATAAAAAAAGCTTTGGAAATAAACTAATGACAAAATATATCACTAAAGCGACTAGGGACTATAGAGCTCTTGTTTTATTCTAAATATAAATATCCGCGATTTCAAATTAAGCTTATGAAGTAAACTATTTCAAAGCATTAAGCATCTTAAGTGGTTCCAAATAATTCAAATATCACTTAAAAAAAGCATTCAAGGATTTGCGAAAAAGTACATTAAAATAAGCTCAAGGCTTTAAAAGCTCTAGCGAGAAAAATAGCTTTTAAAAAAAGGCTAAATCTACTGCAAATATAAAATCAGAACATAATCCAAAAGTTAAAAAAATAACATTAATCAAAAAATAGTTAATAAAGAACATTAAAAATTGAAGATTACTTACATTCCAAAGATCCTTTTCAAAAGAAGATATTATACATTCGAAAGATCCTTTTCAAAAGATGATATTAGCCGAACTTCCGATGAAACTGAAATTAAAAAATGTTTTTCAGAATACTGAACATCAAAAAAGAAAGAAAGATTTGCTTTGAAGTTATGACGCAACAGATCAGTCGCCAATAAGAGATAGAAACTGCTTTCCCCCATTTCTGCTTCCCTCCAATTTAGTTCCATAAGCATGCTAATATAATAAAAAAATATAATCTTAATATTTTAAATAGGCTGATATATTGTTTTAAAACTGCACTTAAGCAAATAAACACTAAGCATCCAAATATTTCGCTAGTAATGCATATAAAAGAGTGATTAATAGTTACAAATTTACGTAGCATTAAATATCACTTTTAATAAAGCTTATAACTTTTCTTATTCAGCTCCTTAATAATTGGTTATTTTTCTATTTTATAAAATGAACTATTTTAATAACTATGAAACTTTGCCAAAATAACTTAAAATTGGGAAGTTAGGCTGATTTTTAAACTAATGAAATCCTACAATCCACTAACAAAATCCACAATATTACATTCTATGTGCATTTAATGATAGCACTAGTTACACTTTAATATTTTGTACTTATGTAACTAATTGGATAGTATTTATTTATTCTTCGTCACCAATTAACACAATTTTTAAATGGATTTATATAAAAAGAACAAAAAATTTTCTTCCAGTTAGAATTAGATTATTTCGTAATTATACAAACTTAAACATATGTTTTACATAAATTATTCTTCCTAAAATAACCTTATAAAAATTGAAAAACTATTATAAAAAAAACATTTAATGCATCTTAATTATTTAATAGCAAATAGTAAGCCGATAATCATTCAATTTTCATCAAAATTTAATGTAAACAAAAAAATCCATTGTTAATAAAGAAAAACCCTTTTTATTAAAGCAAACTTCTTATTAAAACAAAAAAAAAATCAATTAAATCATATTTATTAAACACATGAAAAAAAAAGACAAACAGTAAACACAAAAAAGCTATAATAAATGTAGCAACAAAACTTACTTGATAAATCGCTGACTTGAAAAAGAAATTTTTTAAAAATTTAACGAATTCATCGCCCTTGAAAATAGATTACAAAACCCCGATTAATAAATAAGGATTTAAACATTTTTAAACTACAATTCAATTCACACTTCACTGGGAAAGAGAATGCGTACTTCTCATTCATTTGAAAATAAATAAATAAATTTCAATTCATCTTAAGCTTTCGAAGGTTGTTATAATCTTATACTTTACTCCCCCTTATTTCCGTTTTGGAATATTCCAACTAAAGCCAATTCAAAATCACCGATTGAATGTTCCGCATCAATGTTTGAATTTAATGATACTTACTATTTTTACAACTAGATTTTTTTAAAGTACATTAAAATGAGTTACGAAATGCCTTAAGATTTTAAAATATGCTGATATAAATCAAACCTCGATACAAAAGCGCATTTCGCATTTCAATCACATAGACGAAAACATAATAATATGAAAAAATAATAATGAATTTTCTCATAGACAAAAATCGTATACCTATTAAAGAGAATAATTTTATATGGGCATACGATTTTCGAAATAGATTTCATTTTTGTAAATAAAACAATTATATCTACAATTTCTAAGAAGTTTTTCTACAGCATCATTTTATTACTACCTTTTAGCTAACTTGTTTCCATACCTGTGAGAATAGAAACTTGCTATCTAAAATTCATCAACTTCCCGATTGACTGGAGCGCTCAAATCTCATTTGGAGCACTGTTCTTAATACTAATTTCACTAGTTTCTTGTTTACATTTTATGACCAAAATGAGTTAGAGCTTCAATAAAAATTTCGACCTGTTTCCGACTAACTGAAGCGCTCAAATGTTATCTAATACTTAATGCCAAGTAACGATAATTAAGTACAAATTATGCAATGAGTATAAATTCACTTACTATTTTGCATTTCAGTTTTATATTGATGTTGGATTCTAATTTTATATTGATATTTTTTGGTTTCTAATTTTGTAGTGATTTTTCATAATCGATATTTTTATGTTCTCTCCTTCATAGCTTATAAATAAAAGAAAGAAAAATTATGTTCTGATTTAATAAATTAATTTCGAAATAAAATGATGGTTATCTGTATGAAATTTTATTTATTTCTTGAATAAAACTTAAGTAATGCCTTACAATTTAATTACTTAATTACTTTCAATTTAATTACTTTAATTACTTATTATTTCTTTGATTTTTTTTCAATTTAAAAAATAAATCATTAGAAAAAGTTTTCTAATAAAAAACGTACCCATTTTTTTATATTTTATCGGGACATATTTTCCACCTGAATTATTTGGGAATCCAGTTTCTATCTGATTGCGGAATTTGTTTGTCGGTTTATCGTATAATTCTGAAAAAGGTTCTACCTTTAGAAGTGAACCAATTGTCACAGTGCTCCTCTATTTGTTTCGGTCGGAACCACGTATCTAACTGCTTAATTTTAATATAACTCCGCACTTCTGGATCTTCATTATTCGGTCACTGACTATTTATTCATTTCAAAATCATTAACTTTTCTAAGTTGGCAGTAGAAATCCCAATCTAATTCTACTCGCGAACTGCATATGATTCTCCTTTCTTAACCATTTAGCGGACAAAAAAGATTTCCGAACATACTTCTGGTGTCGGCTGAAACTCTTTAAGAATTATATTCTAAACCTTTTTACATTCTTTCATCTCCTCAACGTTTACATATGTTAATAAATTCGCCGCTCGCTAGCCAAGAAAATTAAATAAAATTTCAACTTTAAATTCTTCATCGACATTTTTAATTTTAAACGCCTTTTCTAAAGAGGTAAAAAATAAATTCCACGTTTCCGGTCTACTCGGTACAGGAAGAGTTAATGTTCTTAAGCTTTTCATGAGAGATTCTAATGATTTAGAATTCGCGTTTGGGTTACATGGTGAGGAAAACCATGAAAACCTCTCATGGCTCCCAACAAGGGGACTCCAACTCATGATCCGTCTACCACTGAGGATATTTTAAGTCAGCACTGTGGTTGGGGCGATCCGGGTGTGGAATTCGTAGCCATTCCTGGCCATCGTAGCTAGCCATCACTCGGATTCGAACCCGGTTCACCTCATTGGAAAGCGAACACTCTATTCCCAGAGACACCACGGCATGTATTATTTGAAATTTTTTGGGGTTTCTGCAGTGAAATATTACCGGCATTTAAAAAAGAGTGACTATTCAGGGTTATTGAAACAAGACAGAACAATGTGTTTTCATAAAGTGAAGCATTCCCTTAAAAACCCAATGTGCAGTAATGGAGGTTAAGGCTTCGCAATTTCTAAACCAACTGCTAATTGTGGCAATGTAGTAAGCATCGCGCACCAACCGCGTTTACTTCCCAGACAGCCTGGTATCCATCGACTTGAAGATGGTTAAGATTCAAGCCGCCATTGGAATTCGAACCCCAGTTCTACACAATGACAGTTCAGTGCCATCACGACTCAAAAGCGTTTTCATAGTTTAGAAATATTTGAGAAAGCTTGATTGGAAGTATTGGTCAAGTATGAAAGCAGCGCATTATTCTGTGACCTACAGCTGTTCTACATTTAAAGCAATACCTGGTGATGGCTGATCAATCCAAATATTGCTTGTCCCTACTTCAGCAATAACGTGACGTGTTTCGCGGATCTTCAGACAGAGTCGTCGAAATAACCACTATAAGGTTATCATGGTTTTCCACTCCATATCAAGCAAAACCGCGTTCGTTTTCAACAAAAGTAGCGCGTCTACTACTACAAAATTCCAATTTACTAGTATATATGACGTGTTAACTCGATTCTGCGATGGGGTATCTCTTCATGGATGAAGGTTGACATTGTAGTTAACTACTATCCCTACATTGGTGACCCGGGCGTGATGTGAACATGCCAAAACTCCAACTGGGATTTAAACACGCTTACTTCGATGTATGGTCCACATTGAACAGTTGACTTACTACTTGTGACATCGACATTATCCAACTCCTCACGCTGTTGCTACTCAGTCTGGAACACACATAGCGTGCAACGTACTGTTAAAGGCAACACAGGAGCGACCACGACCGTGAACAGCTCTCACTATCAGCACTCAAAATGTACGACGATCTTAATACAGCTCTCCCGGTTACTCACAAATCAGCAGTGAATCAACTAGTGGTATCCATTCATCGAATTCTATTACAGCTACAATTCTGGTGGGGGGGGGGAGTACTGTCTACCACTACAAAATTCAAATTCGCTAGTATATATGACTCGATTCTATGATGGAGTCCCTTTTCATAGATGAAGGTTGACATTGTCTGTTATTTCTGGTCAGAAATCGCACAAATAAAGTGAGCCAAAAAGTGATTATTTAAATGGATGATCTGAAACTCGCGTGTCTTAATAATATGGTAATAAAAATTCGGGAAATCCTGTTGAAGAGTGGAAATAATTGCTTACGATAAAATCGGCTTAAAGAAAACACGTTAAACATACATTTACTACAGAGTCTGTAAAAATTGAGTGCATGAAAACAAGACGACTCAAAAGTGCGATTAAAAATTTATTTCGACATTTTTCTCATTTTTGAAAATTTTGTTTATGTTTTATTGTGTTTAGAAGCTCTCGCGGGGGAGCAGGTTGAGTACCCCTACCTTATAAGAAATTCCTTATTAACCAACTAAACAGAAGTTATTAAAATTAAATGCATTATGTGCTGCATTACCTGGAAGGAAGTAAAGAAAGGAAATGATGGGGTACCAAATACAAAAAAAAAGAGGCAGAGGTGAATGAATTGCAAATGATAATAATTTTTTTTTAAAAATTAAGTGACAACCCTAATTTTATTTAGTCAGCACGTAGCTAGTGGTGACCACTAAATTTACCCTTTACCAACCGATACTTTATATATTTATTTTACATTTTATAACAGCCGACCCAATTTTTGAGCTTAAAGCTACTAATATTCAACTACGTAGCCTTGTAATTTTGAACCCAGTCCAGAAGACAAGGGAGCTCCTGGATCAAGTATTGAGAAATTTGCCTTCGTGGAGGCCTTTTTGGTGAAACTAACCCGCATTTGCGTTACATTGAGAGGAAAACCACGAAAACCTATGGTTAGCCTGAAGGCAGGAGGGCTAGCCCATGATCCGTCAGCCACTGAGGATATTAAACGTCAGCACTGTGGCCGGTGCAAACCGGATATGAAATTCGTATCGATCAGTCATCACTGGGATTCGAACCCGCTTCTTAGATTGAATTTGCACGCTTGCGTTACCAACTTAAAAATAACTTCAGTCTTAAATTAAAACGGCAGCAACTAAAGTTTAGAAACTATTTTGATAAAAAAAAAGTAACAAGTTTGACCTGTGATATTTCTTTTAATAAAGTTATAAGATTATATATCTAAAAGTTCTTTTTCTCTCGATGTCTCAAAGTTGAAGGAACGCTAAAAACTTTTGAAATCCCAAGTTTTCGAGATAACAAGATTAAAAAACATTGAAAAAAATTCTTAAACAGTATTCTAAAACGCAGAGTCGTAGTAAATCAGAATGACTACTAAAAAAGATATTTGTATAACAGTTGACAATTAGTCTAAATACAGCAATTATAATTTACTTTTAAAAGCAACAAAAACATAAAACAATTCCGTTATACCAATAGCTATAGAAAACAAGCTAACAATTAATAACTAGCAAAAAAAAAATAACTACTACTAACTAATAAAAAATTCGTCGAAAGAAATAATTAATCCCTTAATAAACGTGCTTTTGTAGTACATATTTTATTTCACATTCAAAATTATTATCACAAACTATTTAACACAGTGTATTATAGGTTTGTAAACAACTTTTAAACTAATTTTTTTTATTGTGTGCCGTCAAATTTCGAAATCGTTAAAACTGTGCCGCCCTAAAAAAAGGTTGAGAATCACTGATCTAGAGTATACCGTAATACATACGTAACAAACAAATTCATTAATTCTTTTCGAATTTGTTATTATGATGTAAAACATTCGATAAATATTAAGTGTTAAACCAAATGAATTAAATGAAAAAGCTGAACGGTACTGAAATGAAAACTGACGCTAATAAAATAAAATATATGTTTATCGACAAAGAATAACAAAATTTTCACAATCAAAACATTGATTTCGATTTTCCAGCGTGACTAAACAAAAATTGCCGAGAACGATTCAACTAAATATTTTATATGAGAAATAATTGTTATTATGATGTAAAACAGGAAAATCGTGAGCGGTAATTAAAACTGATGTTAATGAAATAATATTTGTTTATCAAGAACGAAAAATAACAAAAAAATTTCTCACTCACAAACGCCGATTTCACTCTTCCAATGTAACTTAAGAAATTTTTTTTGCTGGGAACGATTAGTCGATGATCAACTATATATTTTAAGTCACGGTGGCTTACTCAGCCTAGATTTAGTGAGGCTCCTGGGTCAATCCAGACCCTTAATCCTCGATAATAATAAATAAAAGGTAGCATGACACAAATATAGTTTGGCATATCAATGATGTATTTTTAATCGAAAAATTAAAATAGAAAAATATACATAATAAATAAATATTTTAAATGAAAAATAAAACAAGTGTTTTTTCATCTCTTCGAATTGTAGGGTTGCCAGTGTTGGCACATTTGGTTTTTCCTATGACTGTAAAACTCGCCAAATCAACTTTACCTCGAAAATTTAGTTGATATTTTTTTATTATAAAGAATATTATAAGGATTTCATGATAAAGATTATAAAGACTATATTATAATGTCTTTATTAAATGAAAGACTTTATTAAATGAAAAATCCCCAATATCGAAAAAAAATTAATAAATAAATTTAAAAGTATGGATTTCTCTTTCCCAGTATACGGCCTAGTAAAACTTTAGATTTCAACTTACAAAATCGCATACTTGTCTAAAAAAATATAAACTGCCTTTAGATTCCATAGTTAAAACAGCTAAAAATATTGAATTTTCAGCATTAAATTTAGATGTCAACAGCAACTGTAATTGTTTGCATTTTTTAAGAAATTCGTTCTATTTTCGTCTTAGTTTTACAGTTAACTTTAAGCAGTAAACTCAAAATTGATAATATTCGTATCCTTTTTGACTCGGTTCTATCAATTTGTTTTTACAACGATCTTCTGAAAAATAATTATTTTTTACGACGATTACTTATAAAACAAATTTGTTTTTGCAAATTTTTTATAAATAAATCCAGGAGAGAGGGATTAAAGACGAGACATTCTCCTAAATTTAATAAAATTAGCATAGAAATAATTAAACTTAGTTGTCGCTGAAACATAAGCATGGGAGTGGGGGGACATTGGTTAAGAGCAAGTTCCTCCTAACTATTTACCAAACTTTTTCCATATCTTTTCTCAACCCCTCAAAAAAAAATAAAAACTCATTTTATTCAATAAAGAAATTAAAAATTCCAGATATTTTATTTACAGTCCCTGGCCAAATTATTAGACGCACTGTAAGATTCTATATAAAATCTTAATTATCAAGTGATACTATATACAGCTTTATTGTTTTTACGTGACTGAAACCGGTTTTCACTTATTTACGTCCCTGTATCGTATTGGTTAAATTAGACGATATATAATATAAATTAGATGATTGGATAAACTAGACGATACATCATATAAATAAAGAATATTATATCAGGTATTATATTAAAATATTAATAATAATTTGACCAAATCATGAGACGCACTGCAGTTTTTTAATAATGACATGTTTTGCACGAGTGTAGTATAGGCAATACTTTTATATTTAAACATACATGCAATGAGTTTTATTCATGAGATTTTTTTTACATTCAACGTACTATTAGTCACTTATGAATTCGGATCTCAATCTTAAATATGCAAATTAATTCGTGCAGACGATGTTTTTTGTTACGAAACCAGACACAAATAACATACTTTCTCTAAATAAACATGCGATGCGATGGGTAAAATTAAATAAGCTGAACAAAATCGGTCGAATTGTTCCTAGAAAAACTAATTTAAAAATACGACGTTTTTTAAAATTTAGTTTTTCAGGATCTACTCGACCGATATCGCTATAATTTTTGTATTCTGCTATGAAAAATTATATTTTTAAAAATAATGTAAAATTTGTATACTTTTCTCTTCAAAATATTTTTTAACTATTATTAAATAAAATAATAAGAAATATTATATCTTTACTAGCATTTATTTTTTGCATCTTAGAATAAAAGAGGTGGATATCTTAGGATATTGGACATCTTAGGACATTAATATATCTTAGGATAAACAAATTTTTCCGTAAATTCGGATATTTGATCCTGATATTTTTGGGGATATTTTTTTTATACATAACGTCGTTGAACTGCCGACCCAATTTAGATTTTACGACTACTAATGTTCAACTACGCAACCTTGTAATTTTGAACCCAATCTGGAAGACAAGGGATCTCCTGGATCAAGTATAGGGAAAAATTTGCCTTCGCGGGATACTTTTTGAAAAAACTAACCCGCATTTACGTTATGGGGAGAGAAAAACCACAAAATATTCCAGCCTGACAGCAAGGGGACTTTAGCCCATGATCCGTCTACCACTGAGGGCATTTTAGGTCAACATTGTGGTCAGTGCGAGCCGGGTGCAGAATTCAAACCGACCAGCTTTCGTTGGTATCGAACCAGAATCACCTCATTAGGAAACAAGCGCTCTATCCCCTGAGCCACCATAGCTCAAATGTAAGGGATAGTCACAATTTGGGAAATATTATTCCCATAGTTTAATCAAGAGAGCGATCCAAAGTTTGAATTTCAATGTAAATTTTATTTTCTGCGTATTTCGTCATATCTCGAGAAGTTTTTAAGCTAATTGAAAATTTTTTGCTCACTATTATAAACTTCTTTTCCGTGCTAAAAATAACCTTTAGTCGATATTTATTATTTTTTAACATTTAATTTAATAATAGGAATTGTAATTTAATTTTGAACTATAATTTCAATCAAAACTACTGATATAAACATAGACAATTATCAACTTAAACAGTTATAAAATAAATACAAATTTTAGATATATAAACAATTATAAAAATCTATGATAATTGTATCAACGAAAATGAAAACTAGCTTACTAGTACAACGCCAGTTTTAACAAAACTTTAAAGCCAACCTTGGAAATGGAATTTTTAAAAAAGCCTAAATCATTTTTGAGATATAACATATATATATGATTACTGATTATATCAAATTTTTATGAAATTCAGTATTATCTTTACTAAATCACTTAATTATCAAGTGAAATAACTGAGATTTAATATCGTTAAACTAGAAACTATCGAAGCTTTTGCAATTTACTACTCAACTAGACGAGAGAGAATAATAATTTGTTTTCCTAGGGTTGTTATAATCTAATATCATTTTCGCCTAATTATAGTTATTTCCAATTTTCCGGACGAAAGTCGCCAATTCAAAATTCGCCAACTAGAAAAGTTAGAACTAAATATTACAAAACATATTTTAAAATCTAGATTTTCTTGAAGGATATTACAATAAGTAGCGAAACGCTTTACCATTTTAAGAAATACTGACCTAAATCAGAACTTTATACAATAAAGATATATTTTACAACACTTTTTTATTGTATTGTTGAAAACATAAAGCATTTTTTAGAAACAGATGATCACGATTTTTCTAAATATTGTTCTTCATTTCCAAATTTTAAAACCTTCTTATTGAATGAAATATAATCTGTTCAAATTTCGTTTGACGTTTTTCTTTTAGTCCTTGTTCTTTTAATTTACTTCCTGCTTCATCAGAATTACAAAAACTCTTTCTCGTTAGTAGATTTTTTAAAAATAAATTTTGATATTTTAGAGGGCATCGGCAAGACAGGGTTATATCGGTTAGAGGGCGTTATATCGGTAAACTTGAGTATGAACCCGAGAGAAATTATTTAAATCAAATTTCCATTTAAAAGATTTTATCTATACAACACATCAATAAAGAGTAGTGGTTGCTCAGGGGATAGAGCGCTAACTTCCCAATGAGGTGAACTGGGTTCGAATATCAGAGGTGGCTGAAATGAATTCTGCATCCAACTCGTACCGAACGCAGTACTGACAGAAAATATTCTCAGTGGTAGACGAATCATAGGTTAGAGTGCCCTTGCCATCAGGCTAACCGTGAGAAGTTTCCATGGTTCTCTTCTCCATGTAACTAAAAGTGGATTACTTCCATCAAAAAGAGTTCCACGAAGGTAAATTTCCCCTGATGCTTATTCCAAGAGTTCTACTATCTTTTGGATTTGGTTCCCACTTACGAGGCTACGGAGTTGAACATTAGTAGTTGTAAACTCAAAAATAGGATCGACAGTTCAACGACAGTTATAAATAAAATACATCAACAAAGAGCCGTTTTGGATCAGGGAATATAGCTTGCCTCCCAATGAGGTAACCCGGGTTCCAATCCACAGCCGGCCTGCGCCGCTGACGTAAAATATTCTCAGTGATTCACGGAATATGGATAAGTATCCCCTCACTGTCATGTTAACCACGGGAGGTTTTTACTCTGCGCGTAACGCAAATGCTGGTTTATTCCATCAAACAGTCCTCCGTGAAGGTTAGTTTGCCGCAATCCTTGGTACCGGAGTTCCCCCGTCTTCTGGGTTGATTTCAATACTACAAGGCTACCGGTTAGATCCTGACCAAACTATCAGGACCCTATTTCCCAGATTGCGGTTATACTTTGGAGGTCCGAAATTTGAAACCGTTGTAAGAAAATATTACGTTTATTCAGAGAAAGTAAGCTGTTGTGTCTAATTTCGTCTGCACGGATTCATTAGCATATTTGAGGTCACCCCCTAGAACCATTGAGTCCTAGAACGTGAAGTTCCAATCATTAGATCGAAGGTAATTTAGGGTGATTCGTTCTTTTTTGACGCACTGCGTGTAGTCCCGGAGGTCCTAGGTTCGAAACCCTGTGAGGGTCGATTTTAAATTTTTTTTATTTATTTTATATTAATTTTTTTTAAAATACTTTTCGATATTTTATCGCGAATCAAGTGTTCTGCATATAAAAATAACTATTTTTTCTTTGGGAAATCGCGAATAATAGCTAATAAACGAATAAATTTTGGATAATTTTTATTTATTCATTTATTTTATTTTACGTTATTTTTTTAATTTCTTTTTCAATATTTTTAAGTGAATAAAGTGTTCTATAGTTCAAAAGAATTATTTTTCTTTGTTAAAGAGTGAATAATGGCTGAAAAAGAGACAAAAGTCATATCAGGAGGCACGCACACATCCCACCCCGTAACTCCCTATAATATTAACCTATAAATTTCAAATTTGGCCTGAAATTAGAGTTTAATGTAACAAACAATTGCACCAAAGGAATTTTTTAAAGCCCAATTAGTGGGCCCACATTGGGCCAAAATAAGTTTTGTTGACTAAACCGGAGGTGGTGATTTTCATCTAAATATATTCGCGGGGATGACATGCGAAGCGTGGCACAGTTGGTAGTGCTGTGGGCAAGTTAGATATGTAGTCCCGGAGGCTCTGGGTATGAAACCCTGCGATGGTCGACTTTCGAATTATTTTATAATATTTTATTTAATATTTTTTTCGATATTTTAACGTAAATAAAGTGTTCTGTATATAAAAATAACTCATTTTTCTTTAGGAAATAGCAAATAGTAGCTAATTAAAGGATACATTTGGGATATTTTATTTTTTTAACTATTTTATTTTTTGTTATTTTTTTAACTTCTTTTTCAATATTTTTAAGTGAATAAAGTGTTCTATATATGAAAAGAATTATTTTTCTTTGTTAAAGATCGAATTATGGCTGAAAAAGGGACAAAAGTCGTATCAGTGGGCACGCACACATCACACCCCGTAACTCCCTATAATATTAACCTATAAATTTCAAACTCGGCCTGAAATTAGAGTTTAATGTAACAAACAATTTAACCGAAGGAATTTTTTATAGACTAATTAGTGGGCCCACAAAGGGCCAAAATAAGCTTTGTTGACTTACCGGGAG
Organism: Parasteatoda tepidariorum; assembly: GCF_982258835.1. Lineage (NCBI taxonomy): Eukaryota > Metazoa > Arthropoda > Arachnida > Araneae > Theridiidae > Parasteatoda > Parasteatoda tepidariorum. Next base: position 494,728 of record NW_028257371.1, read on the forward strand.
TAGGGGCATTAAGCGAAATATTCGCGAGGCTGCCATGTGAAGCGTGGCCCAGTTGGTAGCGCTATTGTAATACTATTGTAACCGCTATATCGTAATCGCAAAATATTGTAATCGCAAACTATTGTAATCGCTATAACGATTCGTAGTTGGTTCCGTATCAGGTAACTTGGTTCTAAACTAAAGAAAGCTGTAGTTTAATGGCCAACCCTATCATGTCCGAAACTGTATTTTAATAATGAGTATTTCTCGTGGGAGGAGATTGACTCGCTTAGTCATTCGGAATGCTGTATTTTAATAATGAATAATTCTCATCAGAATACTTGTGATATCGATTCTCCAAATCATTCTGAAGCAATGAAAGCTGCATTTAAAGAACACGCTTCAAAACGGGGGGGGGGGACCTTTAACGGCAAATTTCATTTCACCTTCTTTGGTATATTTAAAATTTGAAGTTAGCAAAATTTCCGAATAATAACAAAATAAACGATGAATTTTAAGAAGAAGCTAAAAAGAATTTTGCAAAATATCGAAATGCAAACAAATTATTGCAAACAGTGTCATCCTAAATTGTCTTGACATAATTTTTATACATTTTTATATTTTTAAATTTCCTGAATACTTTAGAATGAAATGAACCTGCGAGTAGATAGCATCCAGTGAGTAGTGATCCAACCTAGGCTGTCTTCCCTTTTGAAGTGCCATAGTAGTCCACAAAGTGTATGAGGAAGACTCCAAAACTATAGGCTATACCGTCCACCATAACATTGCAGAAGAATGAGGCGAACACAATCACCCAACCCCATCCACCATCAGGAGGTTCTGGAGCACTCCAGTCTTCAGGATCCCCACCCAGGATCAGGGTGCCTGGAAGCTTTGGGGGTGGAGTAGTCCGGGAACTCCATACCTCTCCTTCCTCCTCTTCCTCTGGAACCTCCTTCATTGTCCCTAAAGGGGAAGAAAAGAAATCTTATATTGTTGTTGATGTTAATTTACGTCGCACTAGAGCTGCACAATGGCGACGGTCAGGGAAACATCCCTGAGGAGAAGACATCCCCGAAGACATGCCAGCACAATTTTTGATCCTCTGCAGAGGGGATGGCACCCCTACTTCGGTAGCCCGACGACCTGCAAGCGAAGTCGAGCACTTAACAGTAGAACAGTTCAGCGAGGACCCATACCGCACACCCTCTGTCCCTACGCAGATTGATCCAGTGATTGCTTGACTTCGGTGATCTGTTGGGAAACGTGTCTTAACGATCAGCCCACTGCGGGACAAATCTTAATGGATAAACAAATAGTATGAGTGCCTTTTTTCCTACAATGGGTCAAGACACGTTCAGTAAGTCAAGCATCACTGCGCGCGTAGGTGACCCATTTGATAAGACTGCGAAAGGACTGAGGGTGCAAGGAATCGATTCCCGTAAAACCATAAAGTGCCCGACTTTGCACGATGGTACTACCATCCCCTCTATAGAGTTTTAACATTCAAATACACGTCTTCCTCAGGGATATTTCCCTGACCAATAACATCAGTTGCGACGTAAATAAAGTACTACTTTAGTACAAAAAGTACCTTTATCTCCTGAACGAGCTCTACTGTCGAAGGGGTTTGAAAATTCTCAATATTCAACCTTTTTATTAAATTTTATCTCATAATCTGAGTTCGTTACTCTATTTGGTAGTATCTTCAGGTGCATACCATCCAATCGCAATTAAATTGTGATTGGAAGATTTTTGATTCACTTTTTTTCTTCGACTTTTTTTATTTATTTTAGACGAAGTATTTTGGATTCATTTTTTTTTTTCTAATTTTGATTTATTTAAGACGAAGTATTTTGGATTTTGTTTTTCTATTTCTGATTTATTTTAGACTGAAGGGATTTAATTATCGACTATCTCAACCTTCATGTGTCAAAAGGTACCTCTTGATGGAATCATGTTAACATGTCTTATATACAAGTGAATTGGTATTTAATATTTGTAGTGGTAGTTACACCACAAAGCAAAGTATTTTGGATTCATTTTTTTCCATTTTTTTCATTTATTTTAGAAGAAATATTTTGGATTCATTTCTTCTTATAAATAATACAATTCCACAGTATTTTTTGAAACATGGTTTCTCTCCGTTTTTTTAGGTTTTTGATAAATAGTTTTCGCGTTATCTTAAGATTAATTTTTTTTTTTAAAAAGTCGCGTTCATTAATTTAAAACTGCTATAACAATAATTTTAAAAAAGTATAAGAACGGTCAAAAATTTATAGTTTTAAATTAAATTATTAAAAACCACATTATTTTTTTGGAAAAGAAAAATCTATATATGTTGTAAAGATTCTCTTCACCTAAAAAGCTTTCATTTTTTCTGATATATGCTAAAGAATAATAATCGATAGTCAAAAGTATTTTTAAAACAAAAAACAATGAGAAAATGCAAAAATTTAACCTAAAATCTAAGATGGCTAGTATCTTAAAAGCAGTTGTTAAATTTTGAAAAGTTGTGCATTTAAAATTTAATTTTTCAGGAACTAATGGACCTATTTCGTCGAAATTTTATTTTACCATATAAAATGACAATCTTTTTAAGTGATGTACATATTTGTGTACCTTACTATTCAAAATTTTATGACTATTGACAAAAATTAATATAAAAAAAATAATATATAATTAATAAAAATTATTTATTGCAAGAATCTATCTTTAAAAAAACAAGTTTTATAATTGTGTGCAAAAATTGTTCCGTTCGCTTAAAAAGTTATGGTGAAATGCTCAAAAAGTAAAATTAACATTAATAGGTTCAAACCTTTGACCGCTTTTCTTACCAAACTATTGAGACCCCTATTTTTTCAGATTGGTATTGTTCCCCATGTTTTGAGGGCCGAAAATCCAAATCTGCCGGAAAAAAAGGTTTATTTAGGAGAAAGTATGCTTTTGTGTCTAATTTCGCGACTTAAAATATCATCCGCGCTAATTAATTAACATAACAAACTATTCAAATTGAATCCTAGTATGAGAAAATCAGATGAATAGATCAAAAGTTATTCGTCGTGTTCCGATTTTTTTCGCACTTTACATTTATGAGTTTTTACATCTGCTCATGGAAATTCTGAGTTTTACAACTACTCACAGATGTAAAGGTAGATGCAAAAAGTATCTCGACTATCAATATGCAAAGAGTCGAGTTCTTCGATTATTCTGCTCTCAAAACATTATCTTGCAGGGATAGCCTGGTAAATAGGGGGCTGGGCTCATGTCTGAGAGTTCGTGGGTTCGAGCCCAGCCGGTCGAAAACTAAATGGCCCGTGTATAGTAAATGGTGACTGGTGCACGTTAAATCTGTCGAGTCGTAAAGTCTTCCATGTTCCCATAACAAATCAATACCTCTGGGGGTACTGTATTAGAAATCGATCGTTCTCTGATTCAGGTCAAAATTACGATCTGTGGATGAATGAATGGATGTATGAATGGGTCCGTCCCGTAAACTGGTGTGACATATGGGTGTGGCAGAAGTCGAATTCTGGGCCATAGATTGCACCCTTCTGCCTAAATAGGCATACGGTCAACAACAACAACAAACATTATCTTAACCCAAAAATTGGTTTTAGTGTTTCTAGTGTAGTAAAAAATGTTGGTGGTGTATTCAGTAACACTAAAGTTTAGAATTACCTCTAAGACTTATTTTTACTATACAATCATTGATTCAATTTAGTTTGTTAATGATGTCTGACAAACAGTGAATATTGAGACTCATTGGAAACTGACTGTCTAGAAATTATAAAATTACTTAATACAGCCATATGAGTTTAAAAATTGAAATCTAATTATTATTTATGCAACTCTACTTAGATTTTAACTTCCTATACTGTAGCCGACAACTGGAAAATATCTAAAATGCATCAACATTGTTGATTCCGAAAATATCTTTTGTGAAAGTACATAAGTTTGGTATTCATCAGTTCATTAAGCACAGTCTTAAACAGCGTCTGATGTTTTGAAATATCATATAAATATCGTGAAGACGGCTATCTTCATTAATATTGGAAAAATTTCCAAGATAATATTTTCCCATATTTTTTAATATTATATTGCGTCCGACGTTTTTAAACATCACATGAATATCATTATTAAGATCTTCCAGTTATTAAGATCTATCAGTGTTTGACACTTAATGATCACAATATTTTACAAATATTTCTTTAATGCATATCAAATATTCTATCATTATATCCCAAATATCTTATATATATTTATTTTGATGTACATTTGAATATTTATCAGGGGTGCAAAGTGGAACCGAAAATAAAAATGACTGATGACAAAACTATCGCTGTGATTAAAGGAAAAATTTAGATTACTCTCTTTTGAAGTAATCTAGCGTCAGACAAAAACTACTTTGGGGTGAATATTGACGCATTTGTTTGGCAACACTCATAAGGACCCTCATCTCTAAATGATAGTGATATTTTTTTAAAGAATTTTTATTGTTATTAGAATTATGAGTTAGCAAAAATTAAAAGAAATATACCCGCAAATTTACTAATATTTACTATTCACTTACGTCATACATAACTTAAAGGCATTTTGTAAATAAATAACAAGTAAATTTGGTTTAAAGTTGCAACAATTGGAGATTCCCTGATTTCTAGATCTGGCTCTGATAACACAATCATCAGTCATTCATTTTGAGTCGTACTTTGATAAACATTCAATATAAATACCTGTAAAATAGTGAGTGAAACAAGGAATGTACAATATATAAAATAACCTGAAAAATAATCATCGCAGTATGAAATAAATGCTTAGAAATATTAATACACAATATTTGGGGATCTATGTTAAATATATCTGATGCTATATAAATGCCTCTGAAAATATTAGCAAATTTTGCAATGAAAATTTTGAGAAATTTTTATATACTGCTTAAAACTATGTTTACTTAGAAGTAATTACAGAGTACTCAGTCTTTTGAGAAATCAGCTTACGTAACAATTTGACGGATACAAATAATTTATGTACAAAAAACTGATTTATAAATAAATAAATATCAATAGAATGAACAATAAATCTAATTTAGTTTTTCGATTTGTTAACGGTTTGCATAGTTAGAATTGAATAAGTTTAAAAAAACTGATAAAAGTTTTTATAAAATATTATTACCACAGTTGTAAGTATTTAAAGAAAAAGCATTTATCGGATTCAGAAATTATTCCATATAGAATCCACAAAAATAATAACAAAAACTACTAAAATTTTATTAAATACCAGATTTTAAGAGCTTTTTTTACTTGGCTTTTTAGTAGAAAATCTGCTTTTGTTTTTAGCAAATAAGGTGTAGTCATGACGCTGTATAAAATTGCTTTTTATATTTTAAATTACAATATTACTAAAAGAGAATTAGAAAATTGAAATCAACCCTAAACGGTGATTTAAGAAACACATGATGAAAATGAATAACGATGAACGATTTTAAAGTTTTAAAAAAAAAGAAATCTGTCAGTTTAATGAATGAAGATTATCACCTCAAATACTCAAATATAAATATCTATTAAAAGTAATATTTTTAATGAATGTAATCTTTTATGACATAAATACATATAAGCATGAACATTAAAATGTATTTTTTCGTACTTTAGCAGACGCAAATAGTTTTATAGACTCTTCAAAATCAACTGTTTAACTGATAGAAATTATTACTTAAGAACTCTCTTGTGCCTTTGTAGATCTTAAATAGGTTTTCGTAGCTTTTACTTTGCTAAAAGAACGGTGGAATACATGTAATGGGGTTGTTAACAAAATACTTAAATTATCCACAAGTTTGACAAAATATCTTTTAACTTGTTGCAATCGAGCACTCTACAGTAGAACTGTTCAACGAGGACCGATGTGGCACACCCTCGGTCCCTCCCCCTCTCACTAACCGCTGCCAGAAATGCAAGACTTCGGTGATCTACTGGGAACCGTGTCTTACGATCATTACCTCTGTAAGACAAATAAAACATGCAGAGATAGACTCAGAACAGATCCCGATGTGTCCAGTTAACTTGCGACCTCATGTAACCTTACTTTCTTTTGGGGAAACAGTATATTAAATTTTTTTGTAATTCATTTACGTCGCACTGGAGTTGCACAATGGGCTATTGGCGACTGTATGGAGAACCATTTTGATCATCTGCAGAGGGGATGGCACCTCCGCTTCGGTATCCCGACAACCTGCACGCGAAGTCGAGCACTTTACGATAGAACAGTTTAATGAGCACCCATACCGCACACCCTCAGTCCCTACGCAGGCTGATCCAAGTGGTCACCCACCCGCAAACTGACAGCAGCCAGTGATGCATGACTTCGGTGATCTACTGGGAGCCGTGTCTCAAAGATTAGTCCACTGCAGGACAATTTTTTTGCCTTCGTTTCTTAAAATATATATATATATATAAATGAATAAATTGTAATAAGGCAATAAAAAAATTTTTTTTAAGTATTTTAAATGCTTTGAAAAAAAATTACAATCTAACATTTAAAAAATTTTAGTGTTTTAAAATTTCATTTTTCCAATTTTTTTATTTCTGTGTATTTTTATTTCCTTATATGCATCACACGGCACCCTGTTGTAGTTGTGTTCACCGACCTTCAGAGGGTGTGCCACCTCCTCCGTTGTACCGATAAGAGATAGTGGATTCAAGTAATGATCAAATCATAGCAGAAACCAGTATTGAACCAATGATAGCGAGTTCGAGAACTGGTAAAAATCAGTGGATTCTTGTACCGATTAAAAAAAAATGAGTTCGAGTACTGATTAAATGATAGAGGGTTCAAGTACCGATAAAAAAGATTGCGGGTTGGAGAATTGTTCAAAAGAGTGAGGGCTTGAAAGCTCTTCAAATGATATCCGATTCGAGTACTGATAAAAAAGAGAGTGGGTTCGAATATTGAAAGCAAAAGGAAGTTGGTTGGAAAAATATTCGATAGATGGAATAATGTTCAAACAGCCGAATTGTGGTAGAATATTTAAAGAAAACCTTAATTTTAAATTTTAATTTTTCAAAAAATATATTCGAATATTTGAATTTTAATTTTTCAAAAAATATTGCTTGCAATTTCGAGTTTTGCCATCTAAAATTACTTAATTCAAAACGATATAAATTTTTTTATACTATACAGTGATGTATCAATTTTGAACGTATCTCTATCTTAATACTGTTGTTGTTCATCTACGTTGCATTTGAGCTGCACAATGGGTTATTGGCGACGGTCTGGGAAACATCCTTGACGATGATCCGAAGACATGCTATCACTATTTTAATCTTTTGCAGAGGGAATGGCGACCCCGCTTGGGTAGCTCGACGCACGCTACGGCGGAACAGTTTACTGAGGACCCATACAGCACAAACTGATCCAAGTGGTCACTCACCCACACACTGACCGCAGCCAGTGATGCTTGACTTCGGTGATATGCTGGGAATCGTGTCTTAATGATCAGTCCACTGTGAGAACCCATCAGAAATAGAAAAGTCCGTTCCGGTCAAAGAGGCAGCTGAAGAGAAAAATGGTTTTTGTGACAAAAATGAACAGTCGGATGCGATCCCAAGCATCCACCCTCTTATATAAAAAGAGCAACACTCGCTCTCGTTCTTTACCCAATCTTTCATATGTGTGTTCCCGTCATGGGATATTTAGGTCTCAGATGACCAGTTCTACAACAACACTGAACGAATCGTTCTTTATCCACGTATTTATGTTCGTAGAAAGTTAAAATTGTGGGATATACCTTCTGTTGTTGGTTCAATATTAACAGGTAAGTTTACTTTCATTCTTACATAATCAGCAATATTTTTTGTATGAAATTATTTTAAAATAAAAAAGTTCATATTCATATCAACTTCATAGTCGTTGAAAAAGTCTCAGTAACTCTAAAATAAATAATTTTAATTTCAAATGAAACAAATTTCACTAAATTTTTAATTCTTTTAAACAAGGATTTTTAAATAGCATTTAGATGCTTAAAGCATCCAGACACGTTGTATAAAATGTGTATAATATTCGCTTGGATAACCTTTTCCGGTGTAGCGCAAAGTCTAGTAAAACTAATGTAATACATTTTACATGCCTTCTTCAAATGTAAAACTAATTGCTTGTAAACATTAAGTAACCACTACTCCTTAAACAATAAGTGTATAAAGTATCATTTAAAAAGTTTTGTCTAATGTTTCATTAGCTAATTTCTTGCTTCATGTATAATGTTTGATTCGAAATTTTCAACCAAAATTTGTTGTTCGGTAAAAGGTAAACATGATAAGCGTCCAAAATTTGCCATTTTGATTTGAAAGATAATTTAAATAAATATATTTAAATATATATATTAGATGCAAAAATATCATTTTATAATAAAAATATAGGGCATATAGAGAACATCTCTAAGTACGCTAATTCCCTCACCGAATTTTAAAATTTATGAAAAACTTCTTTCCTTACCCGAAATTTGAGATTCTGATTTAAGATAATATGGGACGTTTTATGAAGTCATCGAGAAGAATGTAAGATTTTTACTCTGCTCAGGTATTTTGTCCTTTAAGTTATCCTTTGCGCTATTATAATTTAAAACATCGGACGATCACTCAGTCTTCGGAATTGCTTAATTAAGTGTTAATTTCGCCAAATTTATCCAAATTTAGATTGTTGACACAAAAATTAGAAGCAACTAGCATTCTTATTGTGAAAGTAATAAAATTGAGTGCTTTCAAATAAAAACATTCATTGTAATTCTTTTAGCGTTTTTTTTTCTTGACTCAACTTTAAGTTAATTGTTTTCAGAATCACACCCTTTTTAATTCAATTAATAATTAAATTTAAAATGTCAAGCAATTCTCAAAGTTTTTGCTGGAAATTTTGGTATTTTTATAGATGCACAAAACAGACTAAAAATGCTTTTAAAGTTATATTTAATAATTCAGAAGTATCTGATTTTGAATATCAGAAACTGGACTTATATTTACGTCGTTCGGTACCAAGTTTATAGAACGAATTTTTAATTGAACAGTTTTAGGGCATTTATAAAACATAAAATTTTTCTGCTTTCACAGTAAACCTGCTTTTCAGTTAGGAAAAAAAATGGACTTATGACTCTTTATTTTACTAAATTCTAAATACCCTAAGGCGGAAGTGAGGGGGGGGACTATATGAATGTTACTTTTAAGCTTAATTATATAATTAAAAGTTTTTAACAGTCTACGTGCTCTAATTAAAATGAGTTGAGAAAACAAATTCAAAAATAAGTACTTCTAAAGAATTGTTCTTGCGTGATTCAGCTTAAATCTAAAGATTTTTATAATATTGGTGTAATTGCAGTTGGAAAATTTAATAAGTTTTTTTTTCCATAAAAATGCTTACTTGTCTCAATTTTCAACGTAGTTGAAAACTAATATCAAAATTTTTATTCTAGCAAGTAGCTAATATTGTAAAAGTAACACTCTATTTAGTCCAGTCAAATTACTAATAGTAAATAGATAAATTACATTTAAAGTATCACAAATTTGTGAGTTTTAATGATTCTTATTTGCTGCTGGAGTAGCCAGATAATGACTAACTGTTCAATAATCACGTAACATACCTTAACATTAACCATAACACTAATTCGCTGCTTCAGTAGTAGAATAAGAATAGAATACAAGACTAAACATCTTTTTCAATAAAATTATAATTGGGATTGGACTGAATAGAAACGGAGCTGAAAAATTCATAACTTAACCGGAAATTTTATTTTTTAATAAAAATCAAATTTTGAATGACTAAATTTTTAAAGAATTTTTGTTTCAAAGGTCACAGCAAGTTCTTTAAAGTAAAAACTAACTTTCAAACACTGTAAAAAGGTCATTTTAATGGCAATTATTATAAACTTAAAACTTACGAATTGCGCTTATTACATTTGAGAGAACTTTATAACTATAGCTTCATTCAAACCTTCAAGTCCATTTTACCTAGAAAACCAGGCTTCCATTTAGTTCCAGCCAGACTTAATTTTCTTCTAGTTTTGTTTTTGACATGAATATTTTATAGAATCTGAAATGTAAAAGAAACTCTTTTGATAAAAATACTTTAAATAGAAATTAAATATGAAGAGATTTGTTTTCAATGACAGCCCCAGATTTGTCTAAAATTACATAAACTTTAAGGCAAAAGTCATGCAAAAAGTTGCTCAATTAACATAGTTTTGCATCTGCTGCCCCTCAAATCTCATACGACCTTTCGAGCCAATAAAAAGCCTATTTGTAACGAAATCAAAGCTCCAGTCAATATGCACAATACTTTTAAACCAAAAGTTTAAAAAGAATTCGATTATTAACTAAACCCTTTTTAAATTTTCCAGTTTAAGAAATTTTAACTTGATTAGACGGAGCATTTTATAAAACCGAAGTGTTTAAATTAAAAAAATTTCAAATATAAAAATTTTCAGAAATTATTTGTTCGTACATATATTAAAACAAATCTAGAGGGGAAATCTGGATGCCTGAAGTGTTTTTATAGTTATGATAAGAGGGCAAATGTGTGTTGCGATTTTTAATAAAGGTAAGACTCCCAAGTTTATAATAAAACTATTGATAATTTGATTTAGAGTTGAAGTAACATTGAAGGAAAAATAATGATTTAATCTTTTACTTTAATATTACTATTAAACGTGAACTTTGACAGAGACTCCGAGGAACTCTAGCACTTACAGCCGAACAACATAGAAGCTTTTAAACTAGGTCATGAATAAAATTTTAAAGGGTTTGGTGGAGTACAGTAAGGTCCTGGACTGCAATTTTAGTTTCGCAGGTTCGTGCCCTGAAAAATCCCCCAGCGCTTTAAAAGTGCTTATTAGAACTAGACAACTCATTAAGACAGTGATAGAATCTCTTAAAAATCTTTTAAAAGAAGTGATCTAAGCGTTATGTTGAGGAGGGCTGCCTTTGATGGAAGATCTTAAACTAAACGTTGAAAACTTTGTATCGTTCTGAATTTGAAACTTAAATTTCTTAGATTTGCGATCGATTAAAATTTTATACCAATATTTATCATGCAACTCTAACTTTCCAAGTCTTAAAATATATAAACTACAAAAGCGAACATTTATAGTTGCCATTTTCAACATTTATTTCGATGCAGATAAGCTTCGACTCAGACTTTTATTTATCTTTAAGTGCTAATAATCGATAAACAAATTTCTGGAGTGTCTTAGGGCAAAACTTTTCTAAATTTGGAGTAATTTAACATTATTTGCATTTAATAGTTCTCTAAATTTTCAATTCTACGTAAGTCTTTCAAATAAATAAAAGGTTTAAATGTAATAAGCAAATTTTATGCGAACTTTTTATGAGCCAAAATTTAATTGAAATGTTAAACGCTAAATTTACCCTTTTCCATGTATTAAAAGTACAATTTACCAATAATTTTTAATTCTTATTCGCTTTAAACTTGTGTTAAAAGTAACGAAATTTGAATTGAAATTTTGTTTTGAAATCTTAATTCTTGTTACCCTAAAGCTAAATGTTTTTCTTAAATATCTTGTATCGGTTAGATTACATGACTCAATCTGTATTCTTAAATTAGTTTATTTTAAAACAATGTGTATTTAATAACAAATTTATTGTATTACAATAGTATGAAATTCAATTTATATTTAATGTTGATGTCAACGATATTATTGTGCATATATATAAGTATTTGGTGAGTAATGTGTCTTGAATATTAGTTTTAAAGCACTTTTTTTGTACACATTTCGCCACTAAAAATGCTCCTAGTATAAATTTATTTTAAAAGATGAATACTGGCTTATCCTGTAGTTTGTTTCATATTAAACCAAAGGTCACTGAACAAGTTTATAATCTTTTTAGAATTTTCAAAGATACTAAATTTTAAACCAGTTATCAAAATATTATAAACATAATTTTCTAAATTAATCATTTTGTTTTCTGGATTACTAAATTTTCCGATATCTTAATTATAAATTTAAAATTGTGTAAGACAATGCAGTTTTATTTGTTCTGCAACTTTCTACATTTGAAAACTAGACCTTTTTTTTAATAGTAATAGTAAAACACTCTTAAAAATTATACTCACTACGTTAATTTATATTTTTCTTAAATTTATTTCAGTTTAAAATTCTAAATTTTATTGTAGCTTAAGCCTAAGGTTGAATCTGTCATTTTGTAAAAGGGTCTTCTTCAATTTGGATCCATTGAAGAAACCCGTTTTTCAAAATGATTCCTTCAATTTTGGCTTTAATTAAATGAGATTAGATAAAAATTCAAAACTGCGAAACAAAATTTAAACTTTTAGCTAAACTTAACTGAACAAAATTTTAAAAGTGAAGTTTCATAAATTTTTTAAGTATCGTTATTTAAAAATGTTGCAATCACATGTTCAAAAATTTTATTACAATAGATTCAGATAAAATAGTTAAATATACAATAACGTTAACTTATATAATTAGCCATTTATAAATCTCCAGCTGTGTAGAAACAAAATAGTAAATCTAATATTGGTTTAAATTTTTTTATTAAATAGATTTAGTGGCGAATGTTTTCAGTATTTTGTATTGAATTATTGCTTTGATACTTTAAAATGCTAAATTTGTAAAAGTTTGTAATATGTCTTGGACAGAAATAAAAATAACCTTTAGTTTATTTTTGGTCTTTTATTAAATAAGAACAAATTTTTGTTGCGTTACGTTATGGGATCGCGATAACAGATGATCTTTTATAGATACTTAAGCACAAACTCTTATTTCGGTAAGAAACCTAAATAAAAAATTTAGAAGAAAAATTACAAAGATTTGCTTAAAATCCAGTTAAAACCAGTTTACTCGGCATGGTACAGAGCAAAAGTTTTATGGCACTTAAAATGATCTGGTTTACTAATGCTAAATGTTCTTTATATTAAAAAGCAAAGTATATCAGCATATGTTAATTCCATTATATTGTAAAAACACTCACTTTTTAAATGTACTAAGTGTATTTTACATTGCATTATTAATTCAAATGTAAGGATTTAAAAATTTATTTATTTTGGAAGCAAAACCGAATTGTTTGAAAATATTAAGCGTTATAAATGCAAGCAGAGGTTAGAAATTTTCCTTTCGTGAAAAATGCTATTACACTTTGTATTTAGGGTTTTGAAACGTTTTCCTGATTTTTGAAAATTTGATGCTTTAAGGCTAAAATTCATGTTTGAATTTTTACGAATCTGAATTTAAATTTCTGGGTCATAGTTCCAAAGGCCATTTTTAAGAATATCTCGTGTTTTTTTGGAGTATATTTAACTATTCCTTAGTGCTAAAAATCGTGTTAAATTATGCTAAATTAAATGAAGCAGTCTTAACTGTAATTTCGTAGATTTTGTGTGAAACAAAGCTTTTAATAATTTATACTCTTTTTAGTATTGTTCTAACGCTAAATCTTTAACTTCTTCGAGAATAGTTTATGTTTTCAAAGAATACGAAAATAGTGTTTAAAAACCATTAAATGGAAATGATTTCTTGCTATTTCACTTTATAGAATCTAATTTCTTTTAACTTAAGAAAATATTGGGTTTTTAAATTTTTCCCGTAGATTTTACTATTTTAGTTTGAGTATTTGGAAGAATTAAGGATTTTACATAACTTTTTGCAAGTAAGTTTTATATGCAAATAACTTTTTGGATGACTTTTGTCGAATACATAATATTCGATAGATACTAAGAGAATGTAGTTTGCTTTATTATACGCTCTAATAATCTTAGTGTTTTAAGAACGGGCTTATTGAAATTGCTTGTAACATGCTGAAATGGGCATAATCTCTCAGAAAAATAAAATTTCAAAAATTATAAGTGTTTTGAGTTTGCAAATCCTGTAAATTTACAGAATATTTATAAGGTTTATCTTTGGTTTAGATCGCAGTAAATTTTATATAAAATCAAAAGAATTTTTAAAGTTAATTTCAATATCCTTCAAAACTGATGTTAATCGTGAATTTAAATGTATAAAATGTCCTAAAAGTTCTATAAAGATATGTCTACGTGCCACATTTGTTTTTATTCGCTTATTACATTTACTTCGAATTATTGAAAATAACGAAGGAAGTTTAGGTGCCCTATTTTCAAAAATTTAATAAATGAAAAAATCGAACGCTATCTGAAATATTTTGAATATAAACTATTAAAAGTAACGAGAGTTCTAGGCAGCTATTGGAATATAAATTAGTCTAGTATAAATTATTAATGTTTAATATTGTATATGGTATAAATTATAATGTTATCTCCATATAATATAGTATAAATTAAAGCTAAATTAAAATCTTTTAGAAATAACGAACGATTGAATATATTTATGGATTCTTCTTAGATTCAGGTACAGTCCGAAAAAAAAACGAATCACCCTGAATAACTTTCGTTCTAATGATCGGATTTTCACGAACTAAGTGTCAATCTTAATGGTTTCTGGGGGTGACCTCAAATATGCTAATTAATTAGTGCTAACTATTAATATATGAAATCAGACACAAAAACGTACTTTCACTGAATAAACATATAATTTTTTTTTACATATTTGGAATCTAGACACTTAAATTAGGGACAAAATTTTAGTAGACAAAATTTAAAAAAAAATTGGATCGTAAATTGGGTCACAATAAAGGTTTATATATTTGGCGATAGTCCAGAAAACCGCCAAAAAAAGTCGCCTGCGCAAATGAATATTTGAAGATAACCCATTGACTAATTCAAAAGAGGAATGCTTAATTTTACTAGGTTGCTAGGCAACCATGACATAACAGAGGTTTAATTCAGAGAGGTTTAATAGGTTAAGAGGTTTCAGAGAGGTTGCTCAGAGAGGTTTAATTCATTGTAAATAGAAAATATCTCGAAGTTTCTAGGCAATAGACAATTTTTAAGCTGATATCTGTCTAAAAAGCAAAAAAATTATTTTAATGTCCTCTGAAAAGAAAATTTGAATCGATTTATAAATTATTTATGATTTTCTAAGTTTTTAGAATTTAAATACATTAGATTTTTATCTGATATTGTTTAGATTATGCTGTTTTCGCTAAATTTATTCGAGGATTTCATACTAAAATCAAATTAACATAACTTATTACAGCTATATACAATATTTTAGGAATGATCATTTTTACAGCTTTAACCCCTTGGGGACGGGTGATTCACGAAAGCATTCGTACAAAATCAGAATCAGGATGTAAATGAATAAAAAACGATAGCTTAAATGCAGGCGTTGCTAATTTCACAGACTTACTTTGCCTTGAACTTAATTATTGTTAGTTTAAATATATATATAATCAATGTTAGTTCAAAGTATAACTAAATAATTTTATTTTGAACTAAGTAATGGTGAATTAAATAAATCGAACAATTATAACCCAGCCCACAAATAAACTGCTAAAGAATTACTTTGATTACCAGTTTTATCTTTTCACCCTGGTTGATACTGTTTTATGCTGTCACGTATTTGTGACAGTCGGCACGAAAGGGTTAATCGAGTCTTCTAGGCAAGAAAGTTTGAAGGAAAAAAAAGTGCTTGAAAAATAAAATTTAGATTGTACAGTAATTATAATGCACATTCACAAGGTTTTCTGTAATTTACGATATTTCTTTTTTCTATAACTCAAGGAATTGCTGAATGTTTAGTGGCATTTTAAAGACATTGAAATATGTTATGTTTAAGAATAAGATATTGAAATAATATGCTGCATATTGTATGATTCGTTGTTTATAAAATCGCTTCATTCTGCTAGATATTTAGGTTACATGGTTTTCTTTGGATAAAGATGATTAGCAAATAGCATCCTCATGTTTCGATGCATTCTGAAACTTACGTTCGCAATTTCACCATACAATGTCGCACAGCATATTCTTCAATTACGATAAGCTACATTTACCACCAAATACTGCTACTATGATTATTTATGTTTTCTTATATATATCTGATACTCTCCTTTTAAACAGAGCTAGTAATATCCTTAAGATACTGAAATGGGGCCCAAAAACTCAAAAGATAAAATATTTAATTTCAGTAACTCAAAATATTCGGTCTCAAAATTTTAATTTTTAAGTTAAATATAACTTTTACAATATTGATGCTCTTACGTTTTTAAAGACCACATGAATCCTGTTAAAATATTAAAATGCATATGTTTACTTTAACGAGTGTAAATTCCTTATCAAAATAATGATCAAAACCCAAATGTAAAACAGTATAATTGACGATAAAAACTCAACTGGCTTCAAAACATATGAAGAGGGAAGTAAAAGTCGACATGCTTCGAGCGTTCAAATATAATCGCCCATTTTCAATACTTGTCAGGCTTGAATAACTTGTGACTTTCATTATTGGACGCTCAAGACATGTATACTTTTATTATCATGTATTATTTTTTTTAAATCAATCAAGTTTTTATATTTTTGAATCAGTTTTTTGGGATTATCCATTTAGTTACACAACATATTAAATTATTTCACTCGATATATTAAAATAAGTTTTGAAAAGGTATTTTTTATGTATCGATGCCAAAGTTTATTCTACACATATTTTAGGGTATGCTTTCGGAGTATTTTGATCGAGTTTATTTTTACACCCATATTTGCTTAAAATTATTAAATAATTTGCTTAAAATAAATTATTCAAGCTACAAGAAACGAATGAAATAAAAATAAAAATATGACCACCAAAGCCGACGTCTTCAGGGGGTACCGGCCTCGGTAGCCATTAAAAACAAAACCATTTCTATTTGAGGGAGAAGCAAATGCTTAAAAAATCTCCCTCAGTATCCCGATGGTTTTGTATAGAGGTCCAGGAAAAACAAGATACATTCAAAATAATTAACAAATTAAGAAAAGAAAATCATTGATTTTGAATGATTTGAATGAACAGTATGTGTGAATGAACAGTGTGTGAAATATGATTTTACATAGATAATTAGTAGTTCTGCGATATAGAGGACACCTAAAATTCAGTTAAATGTTGTATAAATAGTTCCTATAACAATTTCATTTCAAAATGCAAATTTAATTGCTAAATTTATTTACAGAATTATAATAATAATTTATTAATTATTTATCGTTATAAATGTAGTGATTAGTTATTACATCATACCTTAGACACCTTAATAAGCTATGTTTACTGAATAAATATAATAATAAAAGCTTGAATCGAAAATTTCTTCGCAGGCCTTTGTGCTAATAATTAGCTAAGTTATTATCTTATTGCGATCTTTAACGTCCAGACAGGAACTGGTAGTAAAAATCCATTTAAAAACAATCATCCAGGTGAAAAATGGGTGAAGTTTTTTTTAAGGCGACATCCACCGATAATTCAGTGCAATGCGAAGATAATTTCAAAAGGCAAAACTTCCCTTAGAGAATAATATTCGAAATACAAGTTTTAAGAACTTTAGATGAATCTTTAGGGGGGAAGTAGCTCTGGTATCCTTTTAGAAAGTGATAAATAAACATTCAAGCATAGATAAACATTCATAATTTAGAACGGACTATTAAACTGTGAGAAAAAAAAATGAAAAACATTTATTTTTTTTGAATTATGTATTCAAATATATTTTACTTTCCATTCCATGACTGAAAAAAAAGTAACATTTTCCACGTTAACTGTGATTATAAGTTGTATTTCCAAAAAAAATCTTGTTTTTACACATTTGTGTGGCCTATGGATTCCTAACGAGCATTAAACATTCTCTAAATTAAGTGTTCATTCTCTGGAAAATTTAGTGTTTATTCACTGGTAAGAACTGTTCCTTCACTTGGTTATCTTACTACTTATTATTTAAACCACCAAAAGCTTAAAACAATATTATGTAAGTTATCTAAATTTTTTTTACATAATTTGTATTTAATAACAAATATGTCGCCACCATCATTTAGTTAAAATTACAAATTTTGAAATTTTTATGACTTTCTCTTAAAGGCAAGCTAAGCTTAAGTGTTCCTTCATTCGTTAATTTACCTTATAAGATGTTGAGAAATTTGCGATGTTGTAAGAGATGCTTAAAAATTTTGACTACGTATTTCTATTAATATTTATAAAATATATATTCAAGAAATTCATAAATATATTATTCCAAATCTATGCATACGTATGTATATTATTGAAATTGTATCAGTTATTGAAAAACAAAATCAAAAAATAATCACATTAAATAAGCACAATCTGGTGTATAATCATATTATATCAGAAGATCATATCATATCCTATTTTATAAAACTAGACATTCCTTGAATAAAGCGTTTTTTATTCAAAATGTTTTATTCAAATTTCTTTACTAAATTGCAAATAAATTATTAAGCGACTAAAAAGGAAGCATTGTATTTTATAGTTAGAAAGAAATAAAAATGAAAAGATTGGCAAACGATTATTAGCGAAAAAAATATGAATGAAATTTTACACTACGCGCGCGAAGTCAAGTTCCTCGCAAGTTTATCACATTTTAATATTAATCGCCCCATTTAATCATTTCTTTATTGTCGCCAAATTATTTTTTTAAAAATAATTAATTTTTTTCAGCTTCTAATAAATAAAAACAGTTGAAACTTTAGATTTGTCAATTGAAAAATATGTAGATTAAAATAGTATAAAAAAATTCATAGCTTATAATTCAAAATGTTTTCATCCTCAATTTAATTAAATAATAAAAAATAATTAATAATTATTAAAAATTATTTTTTTCATGAAATTATCTTTGGGTAAATGAGTTTAATGAGAAGGTGCAATTTTCTTTAAATTGCTTTATTAGTTTTGAAAATATGACTAAAAACGTAAAAAGTGAAATTAACATTAAGGGGTACGAACTTTGGATCGCTCTCCTGACCAAACTATGGGGACCATATTTCCCAGATTGCTGCTACCCCCTATATTTTGAAGGTTAAAAATCCAAATATGTAAAAAAAATGTATGTTTATTCAGAGAAAGTATGTTTTTGTGTCCGATTTCGTAACTTAATTACTAGTTAGCACTAATTAATTAGCATATTTGAGGTCACCCCCAGGAACCATTAAGATTGACGCTTAGTTCGTGAAAATCCGATCATTAGAACGAAAGTTATTCAGGGTGATTCGTTTTTTTTTGCGGACTGTACATATAAAAATTAACAACAGATATTAAAATTCAAAAAAAAATTGCAAGGTGCGATCAGACGATTATTGGCAAACCTTTTTTTAATTTAAGCTAAAAAATCTTCTTTCATTGTGTCTTAAAATAAATAATTAGATTGATAACAATAAAAAACTCTTTACTTATATCAGGAACTGGATAGTTGTAATATAGCAACTAATATTGATCTTAAAATATTAATGGTACCATATTTTTAGCAAAATAAACTAATAGTTTCAATAATTTTTAATATACTTTTATTGATGTTATAAAATATAAATCATCAATATAGTAATAAATAAAATATTGTGCTTCATTTAACTTTGAATAAAATGTCCCCAATGACAAAAAAGCTTTTTGACAGTTATTGAGTCCGGGTTTTCGACAGATTTTGTCAAATTTCGAAAGTTAATGACAGGTTTTTGATATGCTATTTCAAAAACAAATTTTTGACGTCAAAAGCCCTGACCTTAATGGTACCCATAAAGACTAAATTCACATTAATAAACATATTTCCCCAGTATAAAGGTCAAAGAAGTTAGCACTTATGATGTTTTATATTCAAAATATGGAAGTTAAAATAATAATAAATAATTTACAAAAGAAAATAATAATTAAATGAAGTAAAAATAATCACAGGTTACACATGGACAAAATGGTAGTTGTCAATTTTTTTTTTCAGGTTGAACTGTAGATTAGAATTTATGATTCCTAATTGAAACAAAAATATCTCTCAAATGATTAAATTCTCTTTTATTCACAACTCAAGAAATATTTATGGGATCTCTCTGGTCCCATATCTCCAAAATAAACTTACCAATTCAATGCATAGCAAAATTAAAAGTGAAAAAAAAAAAAGAATTAATCGTTATAGCAACGCATGCAACGACGACACATGCGAACTGTTTACTATTACTCTTGAACACAGTTGAAAAGCGTGATGACGTCCAAATAAGAGACTCACATCATCAAACCCAGAACAACACTCATTTTGCCAATGTGTAAAAAAAATTCTTATTGTATTTCAGACAATAGAGTACGAATTTTAAAACTGAAGAAGTCACCTAAAAATTCTCCCATTACAACGTCGTAATTATATATTTATGTATAAACTAAGTAAAAGATTGGATGTGAATATTAAAGTATGATGAAGAAGAGTGTTTAGTTTAGAATAATAAATTAGGAAAAAGATTTAGATAAGGGAATAACATAAAAAGATTATATATATATATATATATATATATATATATATATATATATATATATATATATATATATATATATATAATGTTGCTGCCAATTTACGTCGCACTAGAGCTGCACAATGGGCTATTGGCGACGGTCTGGGAAACATCCCGGAGGATGATCCGAAGACATGCCATCACAATTTTGATCCTCTGCGGAAGGGATGACATCCCCGCTTCGGTAGCCCGACGACCTACGTGCGAAGTCGAGCACTTTACGGTAACACAGTTTAACGAGGACCAATTCCGCACACCCTCGGTCCTTACGCAGACTGATCCAAGTGGTCACCCACTCTCACACTGACCGCAGCCAGTGATGCTTGACTTCGGTGATCTGCTGGGAGCCGTTTGCGAATTAAAAAAAAACCATTTTGTGAATAGAGTGCATAAGTCATAATTTAGTCTACTCACTTGAACTCAAAGAAGAACGAAGAAAACTTTTTAGAAAGCTTTATTTCTTTTCTTTTTTTTTAATTTTTTTTAATTTTATTTTTTTTAAATTTTTAAGCAAAAAAAATCTTGCCACTAACTTTTTATTTATCTTGATAATTTGGGGTAGATTTACTTAGTAGAGTGGTATGACACGTTTTAGCAATAAATTTTTAAAAAAAATTATTTTTGAAATTTGAGGTCAGGTTTACTTCTCTGTACGTAATCGCAAGTTAACGCACGAAATTAAAGGCAGTACGACTGCCAAATGTTTCTACCAACGCAAACATTGGCAACATTCCATTTTTTATGCATATCTTCATTTATCTCTGTGGACCCCACTTTAATAATCAGAATTTTATGAAATTTTATTTGAGGGGTAGTTTTTGCACACTAAAATCGAATGCAAATGATATTTTTATCAGAAAATGCGCATTTTTTCATCAAAATCAGCAACGATGATTACAGTTAACTGTTGTATACAATTTAAAAGATTTTTTTGAGTTATTGCCATAACACTTTGTAGAATGACAATACAGCCACCCTTCAAAAATTTTCAAAATCATTTTTTTTATTGCTGATTTTGAATAAAAATATGTACGCACACATACTGTATTTGCATAAGGTATAGAATCGTAATTATTTGTGGTCGTATACTTTGATTACAATAATCAAAATTACTTGTTTCGATTACCTGGAATCACATATTTTGATCCTTTGTAATGTTAATTACACGCAATCATTCTTTTATTGTTATTCTTCGGACGCACAATAACTGTTGTAACTAAAATTATGGGGAATTGTAATCTAGATTTCAAGTAATTTATTGCTGTAATCTACCATTGTAATCACGATTACATCTGTAATCAAAAATATGATAAGGTGATTACGAGTAATTGATTAGTAAAATTCTAAAAATGAAATCAATATATTTACATTTCGTAGATACATTTTATCTCTACCCTGGCTACTGGGACAGAAGTATAGTTTGACAGCTATATCTTATGTTGTACTTTGCGTGATTATTGTTTGCTCCAATCAACCCATTTTCGGCTACTTTTAAGGCTTATCGTCAATATATCGTCAATAAAGCGACTCTAAAATTCCATCTTTTTTGATAAATTATAACTATTATTATTGAAATTAAACTTCAAAATTAATTATAACTGCATAGTTATTATTGTCTTAACTATTTAAGTCCCGCAGTGGGCTGATCGTTAAGACACGGTTCCCAGCAGATCACCAAAGTCAATCATCACTGGCTACGGTCAGTGTGCGGGTGGGTGACCACTTGGATCAGTCTGCGTGGGGACCGAGGGTGTGCGGTATTGGCCCTCGTTAAACTGTTCTACCGTAAAGTGCTCGACTTCGCGCGCAGGTCGTCGGGCTACCGAAGCGGGGGTGCCATCCCCTCCGCAGAGGATCAAAATTGTGATGGCATGTCTTCGGATCATCCTCCGGGATGTTTCCCAGACCGTCGCCAATAGCCCATTGTGCAGCTCTAGTGTGACGTAAATTAACAGCAACAACAGTATAACTATTTAAATTGATTATTTTCTAAATTTTCGAAACTTTAAATTATTTTTTAAAGTGAGTAAGTACATTTAACATTTTACTAGAGCTGAATTTTTTTTAATCCAATATGCATTAAATCTTAAATGAAATGCTCTGTTAGCAAATGCTTTTTCTGTTCAAATGATAACTTTATTTGATCCTTATTTTGATCTTTTTTGAAGTTTATAGTTTAAAACTTTTGTGAAAATTGTAGTTAAAATTTGCAGTTATCGTTAAGAACTAAGCAGAAATTTGAGTTCAAAAATTGATCTTTCATGTAATTTCCGGCAACTTAATAGTTACTGTGTATCTGTTTAGAATTTTTGCAAAATTAATGCAAATTTATACAAACTGATCTTCTAATCTAAGCAAATCTGTAAGAATATTCCTCAATAATTTAGTTTTATAAAAAAAAAGATATCTACGCATGCCAACTATTACGCTTTTTACAAAATATCTCATAGAGCGGTGAACATCTAAAAACCAAAATTTTCAACATTTAATCAACATAAAATCAACATTTTAAGCGCTGCATATGAATTTCTCATTTACATGTATTTTTGCGGAAAATAAGATTAAAAAATTAAATAAAAAATAATGCATTCAAACATAAATAAAACTACCACTAGAATAAATTTTTCCAAAAAGCGTAGGAAGATAGTAGCCCTGTTCATATAATGACCTTTTATTGTTTTCTTGTTCGGTAATTAGAAGGCATCCGAAAATCATATTTCTATCTGTTTAATTAATAAATAATTAAATCTTAGTTTAAGCTTTTTTTCTATCAGTGTAGTATCAAAACTTAACATATCTTTCTTACAGTTTCCTAAATTTAGTTTTTTTTAAGCCCCTCTTATTTTCTGTTTGGAATTTTCGCAATCTTTATAAAATCCGAAATTTAGATATTAACATATTTAGACGTTGAAGAGTCGAAAAGACATATAACATATGAATTTTAGTTGAATCAAATTTATATTAGAAGCTATGAAATATTTGAGGTCCACTTTTTTATTAGTACTCTGAGATCCACTTTTCCTCGAAGAAGAAAAAGATCTCGAAGTAAGTATCTAATTTTTTACGTTAAAAAAGTGAAGGTAAATTTCGCCTTTTCATAAGCTTCTTACAGACGCGATTCAGTAGATCAGCTTGTGAAGGAACAGAGGGCGCACTGTTCTACCCTAAAGTGCTCGACTTCAAATATAGGCTATCAAAAAGAGAGTCGTCTTTTCTGCATAGGATCAAAATTGTAGTTATTTTTCCTAGAATGTTGGCCATTGTGAAGCAACTGAATAAAGTTTTTTTTTTAACATTTAAACTAGGATAGTTGGCATGAGCTACAAAAAATTTTAATAAAGTCCTTAAATGAGATTGAATTTAAATCGTGAATTTTCACTTTAATTGTGAAATTCCAGGATTGAAAACAGATGAAATAATAGGAAGGCTTAAAACAGACTCCAATGAATACGTTTCTCAAAGGAGTGGAAAAATGGAATTGCGGAAAAGCAAACTTTTAAACTGACCTCGCATTTTTATCACTTCTTACAGGAAAAAAATTTGTAGAATTTTTTTCATCGTAATGTTTGATTTCAGTGGTTTGCTTCAACGCAACCAAATTCATTCCCCTAAGTTAATTTAAAAAAGATAATGAAAATGAATAAAAAGTTTCATTTGTAATAATTTTCTTAATTCCAATATATTCACCAATGAATTCCTCTGAATATTTAGGCATATAATATGTTTAGGTAAACTCATACAAGAAGTTTAAATTTACTCTTTTTCTGCAACGGTTTTTCGTAATTTAAGTAAAATAATCTCTAAAGCACCTTGCTCGGAAATTTCGATTAAAGTATAAAAATCAAATCATGACTATAAATATAATTTCTATAAATTTGATTTTAGTTTTTATTTCTATGAAATCTTCAGATCAATGAAGTGAACAACATGAGACGAGCCTTTTTAAATCCAGTAGCCCATAGTCAAGCGCACGTGATTTCAATTTGGAAAGTTTTATTTAAATTTTCATAATGGCTGTTGAAGTTTCGTTTAATGTCTCACAGGCGTTGACATTCAATGTTCTGATTTATTATTATTCTATCCGGGTTACTTAAGCATGAAAATATCTGCACGTTTTTGGCTTTTTTGACAGAATATCGCTGATGAATAACTGAGCTCTGGGGTTTTGTTTATGTATTTTGATGGAATGGAAAAGAATGGGATGCTTATTGCTTTTTTGGGGTGTAGATTTGGGATTTGCTAAGTAGTATTTTGAGTTCGAATCCCAGTCGATACGAATTCCGCATCCGGATTGCACCGACCACAGTGCTTACGTAAAATATCCTCAGTGGTAGATGGATCATGGGTTAGAGTCCCCTTTCCGTCAGGCTAACCTTGGGAGGTTCTCATGGTCTTCCTCTCCATGTACTACAAATGCGGGTTAGCTCCACCAAAATGTCCTCTAGGAAGGCATATTTCTCCCAAAACTTGATCCAGGAGTTCCCTTGTCTTCTGGATTGGGTTTAAAAGGACAAGGCTACGGAGTTGCACATCAGTAGTCGTAAACCCATAAAATTGGATCGGCTGTTTAACGACAGTTATAAAAGTAGTATTTTGCATGTTTTGGGTCAGTATGGCAGTTTCGTTTTCTTTCTTTTGCGAACATTTTAATACAGTAGATGATTCCAGATGAATTTTTAAATGAAATTAGGTTTAACGTTTAAAAAGAAACAAAAACTACATTTGTCAAGTATATTTTTCGCGTTTAGGCAAAGTGCTTCTTCTTTCTCCGTTCGCTAAGGAAAAATAGGAAATAAAATTTCAATTATTTCACAGAGTTCAATATTCATATCCTTTTGCTTAATTTTTCTATTCTAGAAAAAAAAATTAAAATAACATATTTTTAATATTTTTTTTTTAAAAGAAACTTTATTATTTTTCAGAGAAATTTACTTTTTTATGATAATTTTTTCTCTCACATCGATGAAAATAGTTTTGTTTTAATTTGATCAAACAAAGAGTTCTGGAATTGAGAATTTTATAAATTTCTGAAGATATTTAACCTCTATATAATAAACGTCGTAGAGTTGTACAAAACTAATGCTTTATGGATAATTCATCATAAGTCTAACTGTTTAATATTTATAATCATCACTAATAAATTCCATTGTCAAAGCTATTAGCTAAATAAACTAAATAACGAATAAGTTAATTAAGTTATATCCAGTAACTAAAAAAATACAATAAAAATGCAGCAAATCAAATTCCTATTTAAGTTAGTACTATTTGTAAACTAAAATTGTTTTTACAAAAGAAATTTTAAAAAAAAATCGGGTAATTCAAGCAATAAGTAATATTAAAAAATAATGATAAATAGGAATTCATAATATTGTATACAGAAAAAATAATTATTGAATGGATAAACCAGAAAAAAAAATAATTATAGTGAAAATCTTCTTGAATTAAACTCAGTGTTTCGATGATAAGTAAATAATATACCTCTAGGAAGCAGTATCATTAACGATGATTTTACTACTATTCAAATTTATGCCTTCAATTCACAAAATTGGCTTTTATTATTTTAAGGGAAAAACATTCTTAAGGTGTACTTCTAATATATAAGTAGCCTTGTACTTTTGAACCCAATCCAGAAAGAAAGGAAACTCCTGGATCCTTCGTGGGGGACGTTTTGTTGAAATTAACTCACATTTAAGTTACAGAGTGGAAAACCACGAAAACCTCTCACGATTAGCCTGACTGCTAGGGGACTCTAACCCATGATCCGTCTACCACTGAGGGTATTTCACTTCAGCGCTGTGGTTTGTGTGAGCCGGATGCGTATCGACTAGCCCTCGCTGGTATTCGAATCACCTCATTTTGAGTCGAGCACTCTATCCTCTTATGTGCGGCAATTTTGATTTATAATCATCGTTGAACAGCCGACCCAATTTTGATTTACGACTACTAATTTTCAACTCCATAGAGTTGTAATTTTATACCTCGTCTCGAAGACACGGGAACTGCGGGATGAAATATTGGGAGGAATTCGCTTTAATGTAGGACTCATTGATGGAACTAATCCCAAATTTACTTTAGAAAAACTACCACGGTTAGCCCGATGGCAAAGGGACTCTAACCCACGAACCGTCTTTCACTGAAGATACTCTAAGTTAGCACTGTGGTCGGTGCCAGCTGGGTGAAGAATTCGTATCGATCCGATATCGCTTGGATTCGAACTCGTTTTACTTCATTGGAAAGCGACGACGCATCGGGTCCATGAGGCAGTAATTGATGATTTCTCATATTCCTGATAATGTCTGTCGAGTACTTTCAATCAAGTCTTAAAGCGTTTGTACAGTAAGGAATGTGCCTTCAACTATTATCAAAACTGATGGAATGTTTTAGAGACCTCAAAATGAACCAAAACTGGAGAGGATCGAAGCAATTTTATAACAAACTGTAAAAAAAAACGGCGAAGTAAATTCTGTAAAGTAACAAACTTCGTAGGGTTAAGTCACAAGCCTTGAAAATAGAAGCCTATTTCTGAAACATGTCGACTGTTATTTTCAGTCTGTATATTTTCTGAAGAGAATGAAGTTTTTTTAATCAAATATCTTTCCATTTTAGTTTATTTAATCATAATAAAGTTGTATTTATAGTTATTATAATGCATTTTCTATAATATTTGTAGAAATGAATTTCATGAAGAAGATGGCTGCTTCCTGTCTGTCAGGAATCAGGTAAATGTTCGATTATAAATTTATTTATTTATTGTTCATTAAATTCTTCAATAAATGTATTCATACAAATGGAATGCAGTAAAAGAAAGTAGCTCTACGAAGGAGGATTTAGAAGGGAAGAAATTTAATTTCTACAAACCTTTATAAAGCATTTAAGAAGCTAGTATATTATTTTTCAGATAAGAATATATATTTGTCATAGATGATAACAAAGGACAATTCTTTCTGTGTGTAATACGTAAAATAATATGAAGAGTATTTAAAGATGAGGCAATTTGCGGCATCACGATGAGGATAAAGTCAAAGTTCTTGTAAAAAGAGTTGTAAAAATGTATTAAAATTATTTTCTTTAATGTGATGACGTTTTACTGAATATTTTTTTAAATCATTTTCCTTTCAATGTTGGTTTATGTTCTTGGTTATGTTATTTTATTTTATAACCGTCGTTGAACAGCCGACCCAATTTCATGGGTTTACGACTACTAACGTTCAACTCCGTAGCCTTGTAATTTTGAACCAATCCAGAAGACAAGGAAACTCCTGGATCAGTACCCCCAGAGGTATTGATTTGTTGTGGGAACATGGAGGACTTTGAGACTCGACAGATTTAACGTACATCAGCCACCATTTACTACACGGGGAATCTTCGACCGGCGAGGATCGAACCCACGACCTCTTGGATATGGGCCCAGCGCCCTACCGACCAGGCTATCCCGGCATTTGGTTATGTTATGTATATAAGGGACATTCAAATGAAACCCGATCACTAGTGTAAAGTAACGATTTTATTAACTCACAAATGCACTTATACACAGTACGCATACTCAAAAATAGTCGCCAAAACTGTTAGCACACATTCATCCCATTGCGACACTAGCTGGTCTATTACATCTTTGAAGAAGCTAGTAGGCTGCTGTCGGATCCAGGCCTGGACCCAGTCACACACCTCGTCGTCCATTTTGAAAATATATACTTGAATAGCTTGTTTTAGAGGTCCAAAAACATGAAAGATGCACGGTGAAAGGTCTGGACAGTACGGTGGATGTTCCAGCGTTTCCCACCGAAACTCGTTGCTCCTGCTTACTCGCCTGCATGTTCCGTAGTGGACGATAACTTGCATGACCACCTTCTCTTCGAAGTGCAACCACACTGTCGCTATGCAACCTCAAACGTTGCTCATACGTCAGTCTCTCTACCAATAGATGGTGCAGCCATACACGCAGTTACGTGGCGCCCCATTACGTCTAATGCATAGTTAGACGCATTGACCAGGTTTCATTTGAAAGACTCTCATATATGGTGGAAAATACAATTATATTGTGGAATTTTAGTGCTCGATTGGCTTAAATTAGTTGTTATTTTTTCTTCCATTGATTTACTTCTGTACTTATTAGAAACGAAGAGAAATCAAACTTAGAAACGGTTTACTTATTTTAGTAAGATTCAGAAATATTTTCTGAATGTAATATGAAACTACAGAATTTCAGTTAAACAAGCTTACTAACCAGAGTTTCTTTTTTTTTAATTTGATTATTTATCTTTACCATAAACAACTGAAATTTATTTATATACTCGTAGTTACTTATTAGATTGTAATAGTTATCCGTAATTTCGCATTTAGTGCACACATAACAGTAAAAAATGAAATAAGTATAATAAAATGTCCAAATAAGTATAGAATAAGGCTAAGAATGAAATTCAAGAATCTTCAAATCCATGAAATGAGCAAATTAATAAATGAACGAGTCAGTGGATAATGAATCATTAAATTGAAGGAAAAAAAACAGTGAATCGATATATCAAAAATAAATTACCATATTAAAAAACGGATCAAGTGAAATAAACAAAAATTGAATGCATCTGATTATCAGTCAGGGGATGAAAGCAAGAAAAGATGAATTAAATTATTAGTAGGAAAATGAAACAGCGAATTACTGAATTAGAGTATTAAAGAAAAAATTAATCAATGAGAAGCGAATCAGTAATCAGTGATTCTTTGAACTTTTAGTCGATTGAACTCTTATCGCACTATTTTATTGATTCCGTAATGTGTTGATTCTTTTTCATTTTCGTTTACATATTTATCGATTCAATAAATCACTCACCTGTTAAATCACGCATTCGATGATTAAGTCTCTGATGAATCGATTGTTGATACATGCATTCTCTTATTTATCAATTCATTAAGTCAAATATTTGCTAATTTATTGAATCGCTGATAATCATTGATTGACGACTTTATTAATTCTCTGTTTCATAAATTTGCTCATTCATTATGTCCATGATTGATTCACAAATTTATTGCTTCAGAGATACGAATTAGTGTTTCGTTTATTTTTCTACGCTAAAATTATTAATAAATTTTTATCAACAATTATAAATGTAACTTCACAAAATGCGATAGTTCTTAAGTATAAGTTTTACTTTTCAAAAAAAAAAATTATTTTATTTTTTTCAAAAAACAATATTTAAATAAAAACATAATGAGAAGCAATCATGCAAGCTGGAGATTATATTTAAAAAGAAAAAATGAAGAATTGCTATTATCTAAATCAGCGTTCGTGAATTCATTAATATCATGGACCACCAAGTTGAGAATACAGTGAAACCTCGCTATAGTGAACACGGTTTATAGTGAATTCCCGGATAAAGTGAACGAAATGTTCGCTCCCCTGCCTTACTGCACCCGTATAATGTTATTTTTTGTGGATATAATGAACCAAAGAAAGAAGAGAATTTGGATAGTATCCACTTTTTTTCATCTTATTTTCTTAATTTTTTTGCAATAATTTTGAAATGTCTACTTCAAAACAAATACATATACCGATTTTTAAAAACCATCTATAGCATGGAATGTAGCAATAAGCATTTTTTCTTGTGTGCTTCATTATTGAATATGTTCAGCATTCAAAGAAGCCGCCCTCTTCCAATGTCTGGCCCAGTGGCCCCCATCCCCCCCAAGCTCATGGGTGCATTCTTGGGCAAATTCTAAATTCCCCCTAAACTATTCGTTTTATTTAGCGTAAAAATCCCCCCCCCCAGGCTTTAAGTGGGCGCATCGTGTGCCCACCTTCCCCCCTGATGGGGGCCCCTGGTCTGGCCACAAGTGATTCAAGTCAAAGCCGATGAATTTGCTAAGCGATTGGGTGAGATTACTTTTAAGTGCTCGAATGGCTGGTAAGACAGGTTTAATAAAAAGCGGAATAACATAAATTCTAGAAAAATTATCGGAGAGTCGGGAAGTGTTTCAATATTCGCGATGTTGAGAATTGCTCATCAACTAAAGATAACTAAAAAAAATTTTGTACGCTAGACGAAGAGTAATAGAAAATAAAAGTCAACATATTTTTGTTACTACGAATTATTTTTAAGTCATTTTTGTATTTCGTTCTATGGGTCAATAATTTAAATAATGCGTAATAAAAGGGGGGGGGGGGGTTTGGAACCATAAGTTAAAATCGTTTGCGGAATGGTTATAGAGAAACCCCGGTTATAGTGAACCGAAATTTCTGTCCTTTGAACGCTCACTATAGCGAGGTTCGTCTGTACAAACTTTAATTATTTCATTTTTTTTTAATGTAGTGACAGTTATGCAGTTCATCCAGATAAGAGTTTTTGCTCACATCCCAAATGATAACATTGGTTTTCATAAATGAAATATCGTATTTTCGACATTCTGCCCGAACCACATAACGCAGAAATGCGGTGAATGTACACTTCACCCCACTGTGTCACCACAGTATCCGCATATCTCACTTTCCCCCACCCCCGTAATTATAATAATATACAGTTATGAGTTATAGATATTCATTAATTGCGGCTTGAATAAAAATGGTGGCATTGTTGGCAGTCACATTGTTACCATAGCGACGAAGGAAGTGACTGTGACCTTGAATCCCCAATTTTAACTATAAGAGAGGACCCAAAATCGGATATAAAATAAAATTACAAGAGAGGGCTAGGATAGCCTAGTTCGTAGGATACTGGGCCCATGTCGAAGAGATCGCCGGCCGATGACTCCCCGTGTAGTAAATAGTGACTGATGCCCGTTAAATCTGTCAGGTCACAAAGTCCTCCATGTTCCCATAACAAATCAAAAACTCTGATCCAGGAGCTCCCTTGTTTTCTGGATTGTGATCAAAATTACAAGAATACAGAATTGAACATTGGTAATCGAAACCCAGAATTAGGTCAGCTGTTCAACGACGATCATAAAATAAAAATGATAGTATTGAGCCGTGGTGGCTCAGGGGATAGAGAGCTCGCCTCCCGATCAGGTAAACCTGGTAGGATACAATGGCTGGTCGATACGAATTCCGCACCCGGCTCTCACCGTCCACAGTGCTGATGTAAAATATCCTCAGCGGTAGACGGATCATGGGTTAAAGTCCCCTTGCCGTCAGGCTAACCGAAATAAGTTTTCGTGGTTTTCCTCTCCATGTTACGCAAATGTGGGATAGTTGCATCAAAGAGTTCTCTACGAAAGCAAATTTCTCTCAATACTTGATCCAGGAAGATAAACGAAGGTAATTTTTTAGCAACTAATATTTTTCAGGGAATCGGCGATAATTTTATTTCAGTCAAAATTGTTTACGAGTTGTTTAGGAAAATTGGTGTTATATTCGAACATTTGACTTCAGTGATCTGCCTGGGAACCGTGTCTTAACGATTAGTCCACTGCGGGACTTATATATACCAGGAAATAGGAATATTTGGAATAAAGTCCAGGGTAAAAGGATTCTACCAGCAACCTTTACACTAAAGCTATTTATTCTTATTTCTGCTCCCTTTCAAGATGTTTACTTAACAGTTTGCTGAGCGCTTTTATCTTACCTCTTATAAAATTTGAATTCCAAAGAAAACTAGAACGGTCATAGAAGACAAGTAAGCTAAAAGTGTAAAAATATTTTCGCACAATCTTTGGAAATTGATTTTAAACCAATAATTTATTTTTACCATATAAATTTGTTTTCAGTTTGGATTTTTAAATTAAAGAATTCAATTAAAATAGAAATGCATGTTTTTTAATAGTATCTACCTATTTCAGGGTGCACAATCATTTTTAAATTCACGGCTACTTGTATTTCTGGTTAACTAATGAAAGTTCGCATGCTCGAGTATTTAGGCATGTTGACGACATTTATTGTAATTTTTATATAAAATAATATTGTTTTTGGCACTAAATTCTTCACATGAGTTGACTTAGTTACATATTATTTGACTGCCTCTTTTGCTTGATCTGTTGAATGTGCCTTGTGAATGAATACATTTAACTGAATTGTAATTGCCCTGTTAATGTTAATTTGTGTGGAAGTTCTGTTGTTTGTTCTGTTGAATGTGCCTTTTGAATGAATCGTAACTGGTGTGAAAGCCCTTGTGCCTGTTCTGCTCGATGTTCCTTGCAGATGAATTGTTGAAGTTGAATTATTATTACCCCAATGAATTTATTTGCTTGTTTATGCAATTATGTAAACACGTCAATTAAATCCAACGAAATTAGTTTTAAGCGTTTTCAATTTATTATTAAATTTAATATATTATTATTTCGAGTAGCCGTTTTAATTTAAAACGTCATACTTACTGTTTGATTACTTTTAAGGAGGAGTCTGTAGTAAAAGGTATGTGTACAAAAATTGTATATGGATATCATCAGATTGAAAAATTTATGGATTTTTGTTTTTTTTTAGGTGGATTCTGCACTTGTTATTTTTGAGCTAGTTTTAGTTTTAAATTTATTATAAATGTTCTCCTTTCTTTTGAAGTGATAAATAAGTAATTTGTTATTCTGTAACAAAGTAAACAAGAAATTTACTAAGGTAGAAATTATTAATATAAGAGATAAAAATTGAAATAATTCATTTAGTAGCTTAAGACAGTGGTTAATATTCAAGGCAGGGTTCGTGATTTTTTTAGAAAAAATAAAAAAAGTCAATTTTTTTGATTTAAATCGGATTTTTTTGATTTAAATCAGATTTTTTTGATTTTTATTCAAATACACTGTAAGAACTTTGATTTATGACAGAAAAAACTTTATAAATGTTTAATTAAAATTAAATTAATATTAAAATTATATTATAAGAATATTTTAGAAGCTCTAACTACCTAAAACAATTTTTCATTATAGTACATAGCTTTGAATGCATAGCAACTATTTCGAAACAAATGCATGATTGAAATTAAAAGACTAGATGAAATAGAGAATTTAAGGAATACTTTAAATATAAAACAAAGTTTCAATTACCAATTCATAATTTTAATTTAAAATTGTGATTTCCTTTTTCTCTCTCTCTTGATTTTTAAAATGACTAAATAAATGTAACAGATTGTGTTTATAAATGCAGTCATTCATCAAAAAATAAATAAATATTTAATCTATATATTTTTATATTAAAATATTTGTTTTTAATTCTATATCAAAACAGATAAGCTAAAAAAATTTTTAAAAAAAATCTATATACTCATTGAAATTTTTTTTCTCACAAAATTTCTTTATAAAAAATCTGATAATGTCAAAGATACTGTAAACATATGAGAAAAAAATACTTAAATGTTTACTTTAATCTGTACTTTCAATCTCAAGAGTCAAGAGTTTTAAAGATGTAATTTCGATTGTGTTAAAATTTATCACATACCAAGAAAGAAAGTAATTTCGTTAACTAAAATTAATTAATGCAGCAATTTATTTAAAATAAATTTTAAAACTAAGAAAAGAAATAATAAAAGTATCAATAATTTAAAACACTGTTTTTTAACTGTTTAAATCAATATATACATAAAAAATTTTTTTTTATTTAAATCAATGATTTTTTTAAAAAAATCATTTGATTTAAATCATGATTAAAATCAAGCTGATTTAAATCAACAAACCCTGATTCAAGGACCTTGATCTTTTGTTTATTTATTTTCTTAATAAATTTGCGTTTATTGTGTGATACTTAAATTTTAATCTGAAATGTTCTGAGCATTGTCATTTCTCAGAATTCCGATTGCTATTTTTAATTGAAATTTTATCTTTAATTCTTTGTTTTGTAACTTTTATGCTAAGATATCAAGTTTGCAATGTTCATTCTAGACCAATGTTTCTTAACCTTTTTGGTATAATGGACCCTTTTTGAAATTTTTTAAGAAGTCACAGACCAACCCCTGTAAAAAAAATTATTGCAAAAACCATCAATTATTTTTACTTTACTTTATTTTCAATTGAAATAAAATTCGAAGGCTATTTTGTGTTTTTAAAAATGTTAAACTTTTATATGGTTTACGAATGTGGCTCCTCATATTGTGGAGGATATCTGGCATATCTAAGAGAAAAGAGCAAAGGGACGGCTCATAAAAAATGAGGGGTCGATAGAGGATTATAAAAATAGCAAATCGGATGTAAACAGGGGATTGCCCCGGATGGTTCAAACGGGAAGCCGGTTGGTGCAGAATGTTAAAAATATGACAAGGATATTAGAGGGTCCGCACTGAATTTGGGGTATCTCAATCACCTAGTTTCAAATATGTATGTATTTTCATCTTTTAGAAAAAAAAAGATCAATGTTATTTAAATATTATTAATCCCATCGTCTTAAAAGTAGTCGGCGTACCCCCAAAATATGACTCATGGACCCCTAGGGGGTCCATGAACCACAGGTTAAGAAACCCTGTTCTAGACCTCAAAACTACTCTAGTTTGTTTTCTGTCTGGAGTCCACATGACAGCAACAGTTCTTTTGTCTCCAGTCATTATTTCTAAAATAATAAATACAAGTAGTATTCAAATTAATTTAAAGACAACTGCTAACTAAAAGCAGTGCAGCAAATTTGAAATACCAGTTTCTTCTAAATGATTATAAAATCTCTAAAATTTCCTTTTTCTAGAATGTTATATAAATGACTTGAGAATTGGTATAAAATTTACATTTTTAAAAAATCCTCGGATTGTTATTTTCATGTTGGTAACTGTGCCTATTTATGCACTTAATTTAAAATGTTTTTTCTTTCCAGATGACAAAAATATTGAACAACTTTTTGGAGGTTGAGATTACAAATATAAAAAAATTGATGGTGGTATCACTGGTAGTCAAAAACAAAACAGATTATCTGATTTGATGGTTAGTTATTATTTTAACTACCTTTCTATTTTTAAAATTTTCTATCTTTGCATTGCATTTAAAAAAATTATTTTTTCTTCAAAATACACAAACTTAAATGATTTAATATAATGTCTACTTTATTACACATTGCAAACCTTTTTACATTTCTTTTTTAATGCAATAATGTATCACTTTATTTAACATTAATTTTATGAATTGTTTATCATTTTAATGCAGTATTGTTTCATGTATTTATAGTTATTTAAAGTATTAATTTTGAAACTGATATATAAGTTTCAAGCTTATTTGTGAAAATTAAAAATAATATTATCCTCAGAACTATAAGTAAGACAAATCTTGTTTAATAGAGTAGCACTTAAATAGAGTAGCAGATAGCTCTTAGGGAACAGTTTTAGTAGTCATTTTTGTTACTGTCAGTTGTTGGATGTCAAATTTTTGTGGCATGGTTTGTTACTCTAATTCATGTATTAACAATTTTAAAAAAATTACATAATATTACTTGTATTCCTAGCTGAAAAAATGCTATTTGTTTGCAATAAAGAGTGTTCTAAAAGTCACCCAATCTTTGAGTTTTATGTCATTTGATTAATAAAATGCGGATATTGAAAATAAAATGCCAGTGTTGTGGATTTCTGGAAGTTCTGGGTTTAGACTATTAAAATTTCAAACGCGCTATCACACATGCAATTCTAGGTTGTTTTTTTGTTTGTTTTTTTTTTAAATCACAATTTTTGGTTTAAAACTTGTGTTTTCAATCAAAATTATTTCCTGCTTGAATTATGGAACACACTGTAGTAAAACAGTATTACTCTTGTAATAGCAATAAAATCTGCATAAATGTGTAGCTGACTAGAAGCATATCTGCTATACTTTAAATTCCAGAGATTTTAAATTTTCTCTCCTTTTTAATTGTGTTTAGTTCTGAAAACTAAAGCTCTTTTGTTATTTGCAGTGATAGGGAGCGAACAGATCGGAGTTCATCAAGCGGTGGCTGTGATCGAGGTCCTGGACTCGAAGCTCTCCTGGTAATATAGGGATGACCGCTAGCACGTTCTATGGGTGTTGTACCTGACCTCTTGCAGCAACATGCTTCAAACACATCTGATCATCAGTCTTCACCACAGCATGGGCTTCAAGACTCAACAATATCAGATGAGGTATTACTTGTGATTTTTATAACTGTTGTGTTACTAAAATTGTAGTAAGACTTAATTATTGTGAACGAGTTTTTTTTTTTTTTTTTTTTGCACTTTTAGCTTTTTTAAGATAACTGTGTGTGAAACCATCACAGTGAAAGCTATCAAAAACCTTAAGAATTGCTTTTATGTATTGGTATAACATTAATGTTGATATTTTAAGTAGCTAAACTTATGAGAAAAAGTGTATTGAAAAATTCCTCTTTTGTTACAGTTAAGAATTCAAATTATATCAAACAAAATTTTTACCATTATTATGCACTATTATCTAAAATAACCAGTGTATATAAATAAACTTTAAGTATTGACCATAGTATAAACAAAAGGTCTTCTGAAAACTCTTTTTATAAAATTACTGACCAAAATTTATATTTTAACACAGATTTTTTAAATTAAAGTAAGAGTTAATTTTGAACTATAATCTCAATTTAAACATAATTGTTAACTATATTACTATATTTAAGTGTGTATATATTTTAAACTTTAAAATGCATGCATGAGTTAGTGTTTAATATAATATATATATGGTAACTAATAAAGTTCTTGCTGTCTTTGCTTTGCTATTGAGTGAAAAGTAAATTAGTGTGTAAAGTGGACAAAAATCCTGTCGGTTCAGAGTAGGAATATTAGTTGTTATAAAAGCAGGTACACCATACACTGCTTATCACTAGCTGCATGAGAACTCCGAATATGTCAAGTGTCAGGGGGTAGTGCTGTGAATAAGCATACTGTATGGCATTGGTTTCAAAAATTAAGGTCTATTTAGAAGAAATTTGGGTCCATTAACAAATCCTTAACAAAATATTTTAACTTAAAAGTGGACCCTTCACAGATTTGATTATATTCACTATTGTTTAGCTAATCGAATGAACCTTTCCCAGGAAGCGGGGGGGGGGGGAGAAAGACAAATGCAAAGGAACTAAGTATAGACTAACCAAATATTTGTGTGTTGCATTTCTAATTTAGTGGCAGCAATAGCTGTTTATTTTTGAAAATTTAATTTGTTTTTATTATTATTTTACAGTGTTGAGCATAATCTTGTATCCATTTACAATTTAAAAACTCATTGTAAAGGATTTTTGCAATAACAGGACCCTATTTGCACAAATTCACAAAAGCAGGACCCTGGTTGAAAGAATGTGACTTAACATTTATTTTTTATTCACTAATTACGATTAATTTTTTCACAATTTTACAAAAACGGACCTTTCACAAAATGTCTGGACAGACCTTTGGAAACATCTAGTTGATTTGTTACTTGATACATTTATTGCACTTAAAATATTCTTATTTGTTTTTAAAGCATAATATTTTTTTTCCCTTCTGTTTCCCCATTTCTTTAATGTCACCCCTGCAAAATATTAGTTAGAATTAAGAAATTCGTTTTTTCCTATTGTGACTTGTATAACTGGCTCATTCAATATATATTTTAAGTAAGATATTCTGGTGACTGAAACATTAATAATTTTTAAAGTTAATTATCAGAAAATATACCCACATGTGCTATTAATATGTGATTTTTTTTTAAATAAAATATTCGCTTAAATTTTATGTGTTTCTATTTGAGAGAGTTATGCTTTTTTAGTAGGAATTATGATAATTTTTTTTGTTTGTTTTTAGAATTTATAAATAACATATTTTAAATGGAACAACATAATATAATATTCTAGTTTTAAGTCTCATTAAAATTTTTGTGTATGGTTATCTTTTTTAATAGTAATTAGTTATGTTATTGGAAAGAGAAATTACCAAGTTTTTAGCATTCACTATAACATATGTAACTACATATACATTCATTACATAACTTTTGCTGAAAATATTTAGTTTTTATTTTAACTGAAATGAAAAGTAATATTACTTATGTATAAATTTGACTTTTGCTTTAAATATTCTAAAGAAATCAGTATAATAAAAGTATCTTAATTTTTATTGCATATATATCAGGAAGTAAGTGTTAAAATTTTTTTTTATATGTTATTGCAATTGCACTAAATGTTAAAATAAAATCACCACTTTTTTTAAAATAAGTATTGGCTTTGTTTGTTGTGCTAATTTTAAATAATACAGCATGAATTAATATTTATAGTTTCTTGATGCTTGCTTTTTATATTGCTTTATTGTCTGTTTACCTCTTAGTTTTATTTTTCTAATTGAATAACTTTATTCTTTTATGTAACAGTATAGGCAAGCTGTTGGAAAGGCCCCTCCTCAACTACAACACAAACAGTGCTCTTTTCTCACATTTGGGTTCGGTGATGGTACTGGTCCCTTTCCATCTCCAAGGAGAGAGAGCCATGTTAGTGTCAATGTTACACCAACATCGCACGAGTCATCTGATGACACTCCAGAAATAAGAAAGTACGATTCAACTCTGTTCTATGTGCTGCCTTATGGAGTGAGAATCGAGCACTTTTTTAAAAATATTTTCTCCGTCTCTTTTTTGATACACGATTATTTAGCAAAGTAAATTATGTAAATATTATTCCTGAAACCTAAATTCTGTTACAGGGTTCCTATAAAGTGCTTATTAGTTCTTATTTCACTCCTCATAATGTGTTCATTTCCTTTTGAAAACAAAATCCTTTTTCTCAAACATCAAAAGTTTATATCCAAATTACCTGATTTAGTTTTAGTGCTAGATTAGTGATAAAATTAGGTGTGAGTTTTTTAAAAAAAACCGTGATACATTTAGAACAAGACTGAATACATTATAGCCCTTTATATTGACTTACGTTTGTATGTACTTGCATATTTTAACTGCTGGCTTTTTTACAAAGAAAAAGACTATAATTGTTTTAAAAATTTTTGGATGGCATTGTTTTGTATATTTTAAAAACTAGGCTTTTAACCATTAATATTTTTCATATAGATTTTATGAGTTTAACTTCGTTAATAATTTCATTATTATTTTCATTAATAGTTATCAAATTAAATTGTTTTATTTTAAAATATGATTGTTATTTCAACCTTCTTAAATAAATGAGTTCACTTACAACTAAATAATTTCACTTCAAACAGCGGATCTTGCCTTTTCAAGGTAATTTACCAGGCGATGATCGTTTCTGCTGCTCGCAAAGGAAATCAAAATAAATAAATAAAAAACTGTAAAAACATGCCATTTGTTTGAAAGTCAAGCATTCAATAGTGAAATATTTTTTTTTAATAATTTTAAAGTCTTTGATGGTGTTTATTTTTAGTGTGAAAAGTAAACAGTAAGCCTTACATTATTAATTTATTAATAAATTATCACTCATTATTATTGCAACACGATGTTTAAATGTTTTATTGTGTATCCTTCTAAGTTTTCTCATGGGTAACGAACAAGGACATTAAATTTTTAATATGGCATAATAAAATTATAAATTATTTTGTAGAAAAAAATTAATTAGTAATTTGCTGATATTAATTGGAATTAAAGCAGGTTAACATTTATTAAAATAGATTAAAAGCTAGTTTAAATTCATTGCATTGTGTAATTTACTTATTTATTTGTTTGTGCTACTAACTGTGACTTAAGCATTAGGTGGAATTTTTACATTGCTGATAGCAATATTTTATCACACTGTTGCTTGGAATTATCATTTTTTATATAAATTTCTTTTTGAACTTAATTTT
Source organism: Parasteatoda tepidariorum (assembly GCF_982258835.1). NCBI lineage: Eukaryota > Metazoa > Arthropoda > Arachnida > Araneae > Theridiidae > Parasteatoda > Parasteatoda tepidariorum. The sequence continues at coordinate 534,714 of NW_028257371.1, forward strand.
GTAGCTAAAATTTACTTTATTGTTTTTTAATATAAACTGTTGTTACTTAGGAGTAAATCTGCTGATTGGTACAGAGAATGGACTCATGCTTCTTGACCGTAGTGGTCAAGGTAAGGGGTACCAGTTAATATCGAGGAGAAAATTTCGGCAAATTGAAGTCCTAGATGGCCAAAATATTCTTGTCACAGTGTCTGGCGAAAAATGTAGAGTATGCGTATATTACTTCTCATGGCTGAGGAGCAAAATATTAAGAACTGATGGAGTGAGTATTAGTTAGTGTATTATCAGTTTAACACATATTCAAGTTCAGGATTGTTTTTTATATATTCCTTACAGTTATATTTTAGTTATTAATGAATTATTTTTTATTAGCTGATAGGGAAACTGAAATAGTTTTTAATGCATGTTTTATGATTCGGCTTTTGATTTTAGACAATGTAATTAATTTTTATTTGATTTCATTTAGTTTTTATTATTAACGGTAACCAAATATACTTTTAAGCTTATTATGAGTAAATCATTAAATTTCAGATTTCAATATTAAATACAAATTCGTTTTCATCTCTCCCAAACTTTTTTTTTGTCCTAGTTAGAGAAGAAGTTATAAAAGTTTAAAAACCCATTTTCTTATAGGGAGCTGCAGCAAGACTTGTCTTTTAATAATATACAGTGCCTGTCACTTAATAAAGCATCATTCGTTCTTAGGAAGTTTGATTGTATTAAGTGGCTAATTTTATTAACTGGTATTCTACATTTAAATAAATAAAAAAAGGTTTCAATATTAAACTTTACAAATACTACAGTGGCTAAATTAATTTCTGTATTTTTGTTTAATTTTAATGGTTTTAATTTAAATGTCATATATTATTAAAAAAATAGCTTCAATTTTTTTTAAACGATTTTGTTATTTTATAAGCAGCATTTTAAAGATTAAGCTCTTTTAAGGCTTGTAAAAGTTTTTATAACTTTTATTATTTCATTGAGAGTTAAATTGGAATTGATGTCAAATTTATCTTTGACATTCAGATCTTGAGAATATAGCTAGTTAACAAATTTAATTAAATGTACCCACTATTTTTATTGTGTCTAAATAAAATAAAAAAAGAGCACAGACTGGTTTTTATTTTACTCGTTTTTTCAATATTTTAGCACCACTTTTTTGTTTGATTTAATAAATGATGAATATTTTTTAAATGTGTTTATCTCATTAAACATTTTAGGAATTTAATTTATTTTTTAGTTTATTCTTTTAAATTTTGCTTCAGCTATTTTCTCAATAGTAAAGGTTAATGAGTCAGTGATTTAAACTGATATTGAATGATAACTGTATTCAATACTTTTTCTTAACTCATCAGCAGTTTTTGTTTACATTCCTTTACATTTCTCTTCCCCGTTTCATTCTTTTTTAAATATAAGTGCAGTTACTGCAGCTAAAAACCTGTTTTGTTATTTTCTCTATTGGTAAGTGTGATATTTTAAATATTTGTTTGCCTTATTTTATTGAAATTTTGCATAAATGCTCACTACATGCTGTTTGTCTATAGTATAGAGTTAGGACTAAGTTAACAAGTTATAATTTTTTATTTTGCACCTATACCTAAATTGTTTTTTTTTTTATTATTTAGATTTATTTAGGTCTAAAAAAATGTATTTTAGACCATTTTTACTAGTGGTTGCTATATTAGTGGTAAATTATTTAAAAGTTACTGTTATGCTTAATGAAAAGCCCCAAATTCATTACAAAAGCATTAAAGCCACACAAAAAAAAAAAAAATTACTAAAATGAGTTTTTTTTTATTTAAGTTAATATTTTAAGAAGTTAATTTTTTATCCATTCTTTTTTTTATAGTTAATGAAAACAATTTACTTAACAAAACTGTGATCATATTTTAGATTGAAAAAAGAAGCGGTTGGATAAATGTAGGAGATCTTCAATGTGCTATCCATTTTAAAATAGGTAAACAAGAATTTAATGCATAAGTGTTATGTAATCTAAATTTTGTATTTATGTCCATAAATTTATGTGTAGTGTTTATGCTTACAATTCAAAAGAAATACTAAATAAATATTTATTTGGCACACGTCAAAGTTAACACTGTATCAAAATTTTATTCTGCTATGCACTGCTTCTCAGTATGAATTAACTTATCACAAATTTTAAAAAAAGAAAGAAGAAAACTGTTATTTACTATGCTTCGTAGCATACTTGTAGCTCTATTTTCTTCTATTCTCTAATTTTATGTACATACAGTCAAACCTTGTTTAATGTCACCTCGAAGGGAGACAGAAAATTTGTTCATGCTGAAAGTAGTTCACATTATCAATTCAGAAATTATTTTTAAGAAAATCTTACAATACATGTTTTCTAACATCTATATCTGTTATTAATTTGCATTTTCTTGTCTTAAATCTCTATTATGAATTAGAAATGTATCCAATAGTCAAAAAGCCAAATATTTGGCCAAAGAAAATTGACCGAATAGCAACACTTTTATTTTTAATTAAAAAACATGAATAAATATTTTTTATATTGGAATAAGTTTAGTCATTATTGAAAAATAATCGAAACTTAGCTGTATAATTGATATGGGGTAAAGGGGAAAAAGTTTTAATAGAAATGTTTAAGTTAGCAAAGATAATTAGATACTAAGATAATTAGAAATATTTAAGATAAGGAAAAAACTAACTGCTATTGAAAAAAAAAAGCTAAAGTTGTAAAGGTGAATAAAAAAGAATATTCTCTTAATTCTTAAAACAAAACTTTAATGTTAAAAATAATATTTTCCGCAAAAAAAGTTATGCATAAAACATTGAAAGAGGTAATGTCTATCAGAAACTTCTTAAAGAATGCAGCGCTATTATAAAAACGCATATAAAAAACAAAGATTATACACAAAAGCAGAATAGAAGAACTGAAAATTTATCGTAATTTTTGAAAGAAAGTTTTAATGCTTAACATTTCAGTTTTCCAATTACTGTATTTTCAAGAAAAGTGAAGATTAAAGTAATCCTCCTAATTGCCTTGTCATAATAAAAGCGTCTGTAAAACTAGTCTTTTGTAGTACAAAAAGCTTTTTGTAGTACAAAAAGCTTTTTGTTATATCCCCATTATAAATATTTAAGTTAATATATATTTGATTTCATATTTATTTATGTGTGAAACATATAATTATAATTGTACTATAATATCTAGTTTTATCTAGTATATATCTAGTTTTTATTTCTGCTTTATATTAAATAATTTTTTTAAATCTCATAATAAATACAACCAATTACTTCAAAAAATAGAATAAAGTTATAAAGGAAGCTAAAAATATTTTAGTTCAAATGAATTTAATTAAAAAATGTTCTTACTTCAGGTGCTCTATCTTTTTTTTTTAAATCTGTTGAAGCAAATAAAAGATTACTAATGCTACTGGCTGTTTAGCAAATAGGTAAAATTAGAAGAATGTTTCTCACCTGTGCACTATTCTCCTCTCTATTAGTATTGAAAAAACCCGTTTTGCTATGTGGAGAAGACTGCAGGTTCAAAGCCAACTTTTTTTGTGCAGAGCCATCAGTGGGTTAAAAGTAACTATTTGAGAAAAATTTATTCATTGCACAAATTAAAGAGGATTACTAACAAGATAATTGGTAAAATCTTGTTTTGATTTCTTATTGACGCACGCTTTCCAAAAGTCTTCTAACTTATCAACTGTATCGAAAAAAAAAAAAAGATTCAAGCTTTCGTTTTTCATTACAAAAAAAAAATGAAAGTATTCGTTATGAAATGAAAGTATTCGTTAGTGAAATTTAAGAAAAATCTTTGCTCCACACATATTTATCTCTAGAAATGCAGTTCAGTAATATCAATTTCTTGGAACGAGTGTGGTGGAGAAATAACTATTCATATTGAACAAAGGATCAATATGGGTTTTTAAAGAAAGCATGCTTCTTTACTTTCACACTCATGAGGTAGAAGAAAACTCTTTTCACACCAGAGTACAAAAGGCTTGTTTCCTGTAATGCTCAACAACAATGCTCTCTCAACAGATTTAATTCATACACATTAATTTAATTGCTGTAATTAATAACTCGATAACAAAGCATTTAAAAAACTCTTATAGATGTAGAACTGTGAATGATTAGTTTTCTAACCTGTTCAAGGGGAACTGAATTTTTTGTTCACATTTAAAGTACATATTAATCCAAGGGCAATGAAATTCAAGTACACCTTAAAAGATATTTCATGTTAAAAGTACTTTAAAGTATTATGTACGTATTCAATTTGGCAGGGAATAAAAAATTAGTTCATGTTAAACAGGGTGCGTAACATTTTTAAAAAGTGCTTATTTTTTATTTGCGCTTTTTAAACGCCCTTAAAGGTGGTGGTTTTTTAATTCGGGTTTGTAAAAAGTGCATAATTTTCTATATTTTTAAATGAAATTTTTCTTTTCTTTGCCTTGTCGATTCTCGTTCTAAATTACAAAAAAGGGCACGATTTTCATATTTTTCTCTGCAATATTTATCAGAAACTAGTTACTTTATCATGATTGTGTAATTTTTTTAAAAATGTTCTTGAATTTTATTGATTGTGAATTTTATAAATTAATTTTGTTTCCTTTGAATTTTATTATGTTTATAAAGTAAGAACTTTAAACAATAGAAAAAAAATGTGTTTATTACTGCACAGATCCTAATTAGAGTGCTTAAAAAGTATATAAAAGGTACTTATTTTTTGTTGAAAAATCTGGCTATACACCCTGTTAAAAAAAATTATGTTAAGCATGTTCACGTTAACGAGGTACTACTGTGTATTTATAAGTGTGTTTTTTCTTTATAAAAAACAGCTTGCAGTGTTTATATTTAGATTATTCATTTTAATGACTCAAACAGTGATGAATTCTTGTAAAGTGTCTACTTTTGACAAAAGTATGATTTCTTTGTTTAGTGATGTTATTTAAAATGTGTTATTTAAAATTTAGTGTTATTTAAAATTTTATTTTGAATTTTATATTTACATCAATTCTAATGTGTATAACCTTAAACGTAAATCCATTTCAAAGCATAACAAATATTATTTATAAACCTGTTTGTAGGTTTTTCATTAGACTACTTATCAGAGCATTGTAATGATGATTAATTCTAATTAAGAGTCCAGTTCTTACCAGAATTTGATTTCTTTATTTTATAATTTTAAGAACTTTATGAGTAATATATCACTACTATACCAAAGAGTGACTGTTTTTATAATTTTTTCCCAGTCGAATTTGAAAGAATAAAGCTCCTTTTGATCGCCTTGAAAGAAAGCATAGAAATTTATTAATGGGCACCAATACCGTATCACAAATTCATGGCCTTCAAGTCTTTCGCAGACTTAGCTCACTGGCCTGCTCTAATAGATATGATGATTGAAGAGGGTGTTTGGCTCAAAGTAGTGTACGGTTCTACTGAAGGTTTTCAGGCTCTAGATTTGGATTCTGGTGATGTCTACGATATTTATATACCCGCTCATGTGAGTAAATTATTTTGATATCCTTCTGAGTTTTAATGAATTTTTTTGTAACTGATGTTTGAGTTTTCTGTGGGTCTCTAAACTATGATCTGGTGACAGATCTTCATATCAGACTCGCTACCGTTTAATATGATCATATGGTATTTATTTGAATTGAAGCTGTACTCCAAATTTTGAACACAGATTTGTGAAAAATAAAATATTTGATAAAATATTTGAAAATATAAAATAAAATTTGTAACTGATGCTTGAGTTTTCTGTGGTTTTCTCCGAAAATTATTGGTCACTCCCACTGTCACAACTGACTTTCCAATGGAATTGGTGCTGGTGTCGCTGTTTTCCTACAAAGAGTTGTCTATTATGAAATCCTATGCATTTGTTATGCAGACAATCATGTTCAGGATAGATTGAACACTAAAGATATACCTATGAAACGTGACTAGTGCAGTGACCAGAATGGATCGTTACATTTTTCCATTTGAAAGGGGTAAAAACTAAATTTCTCCCATTCAACAAATTTTTACACCTTCGACTCTAAGCTGCATTCGATTTTCAGTAACATTGAAAAGGAAAGGGTGGCTTATATTGCAATAAATATGGTATTTTAAAAATTGCAACTTTAGTAAACTTAAGAAAATAATAATCCAAAGAAACACAATGACTAATATGTTGGTTAAATAAAAAGAAGTTTTTTTTCTGAGTTAATAACATATAATAGATTTAAAAGTAACAAAAGTTTTCTCTTTGCTTTATTTAGGACTTGTTTTATTGATGTTAAATTTAGTTCTCAAGCATGTAGTTATCAAGACATCATTGAATTGTGTGTTTTTTGTCTTTGTTTTCTTAGTAATTTACCTTATTCTTTTTCTGATGTAACTAGAGTAAAAGTATAGTTAAGTGAGTAAAGTTTGTACTCTCTTTGTTAGAGTACTAGACTACATACTATTTTTACTAGACTAATAGTTTTAATATAATATTTAGCCACAGGAATCTGTTTCTGTGTTCTTGAAGATCACTTTAGTTCACATCTTGACATTTTGTGACTGATTGTCATGATGTACATAATAACGTGGAAGATATTTATTATAAATTATACGAAATTAGTCTTAAAAACTTACAATAAGTGGCATACTGCAACACAAATATCCCTCACTCCATGGTTTGTTTGAAAATTTGTGCATAGTTTAAAATTACAGAGTTATAAGAGATAAGCTGACACACATGCTCTACAACTTTAATGCTTAGCAAAATATCAGTACCAGACTTTCAAATGAGTTTTGAAAACTTTATTGCCTGTAATATAATAACAAATTTTCAAAGTGAAGACCTTTGCATTTAATGCAGAGTTGTATGCAGGCACTGAATTTTTCTTGCGCTCCTTTTGGATAGTTTCGCAATTGGGTATGTTTTAAATATGAATACATTATTTAGCTTTTAGTAGGCTTCATGCGCTCTAATCCTAATTTTTGATGCAGAAAAAAATATCATTGCTGCTTGCTTTTAATATATTTCTTCTCACGTTCCTGAACTGGCCACCGCATTCTCCACATTTGACATGCTTGTATTTCTTCATGTGGGGTCAAATATAAAACAAGTAACCTGTACAATCAATAGTCTTGAAGCATCTAAAGATCTGGTTGCCACTGAAAATGTGCTGACTGTTTTTGCTCATGTACACCAATTCATACGCCACTTCTTTGAATCTTGTTGATACTCGCTCTATCAAGTAATTCTATAATTTGATTCTAAACTGGTTGCAAGCTATTAGGAACTGTTAATAAATCTGTTAATATTAGGAACTGTTAATAAATCTGTTAATATTAGGAACTGTTAATAAATCTGTTAATATTAGGAACTGTTAATAAATCTTTAATCTAACTTGTTTTTCAATTACTTGGGAGTAATACTGCATTACATGCTAGCACTTTTAACACTGCATTTGAGCATATATTGTACATTCCTGTACAAAATCAGTTTATTTAGGTCACCTTTAGCTGCCTTCACATTTTTGACGTATAGTTATGAACCACCCTGTAATCTTATGACTTCCCCTAAATAAACTGATAATTTTCTGATCAAATGCTAGTTTTCTTACCAAAAAGTTATTCTTGATAGAGAACTTTGTGAATTAGCTAAAAATAAGCTTTAGTTCTTATATTTAAAGAGCTGACTCAAAGCAACTTGGGGTGTAAATATGTATCCTTTGACTGAAAAGTAATGAAATGTGGATTTTGAAGCAGAATAAGAATGGAAACTTCATTAAGTGTTGCAATTTATTTTGCCACATTTTTCTACTACGACCCTAATCTATACAATTGTGAAGCTATTTGTTGTAAAACTCTTTAAGTATAAACCTCTAATATAGATAGTTCAGCTTTAACCTTTTTCTGGGGGAAGGGGTGGCTGTGGGATGTGTTTTATTGTTTTATGCAACACTTTCTCATTAGGGTAGAGAATGTTTTCTACATTTCCCACCTACTTTCAAATATCAAATATAAGTTTAGGTATACATCTACTGTTTTCTTTCCTGCTTTTTTTGTAGTTAATTTAAATTTTGTAAAAAATATTTTTGTTTAAAAAAATGTTTTAAAGTTATTTTTCAACGATAATTTCTTTATTGCTATTTTAATTTAACGAATGGCAATTTTGATTATACATAAAAATATCAAGTAATCATAGCCGTCAAAGTAAATTATCTCAAATTGAAATAAATATTGAAGTAAAATATTTTAAATAAACTCAAATAAATAATATTTTTTGGGTTTCTATTCTATTTTTGGTATAAATGTGGTGCTTATCGGTTTTTTAAACTTTTGATTGTAATTGTTGCAGACAAGAAGAAAATATTTTACTATGAATTTTAATAAAGATATTTATTTTGTAGGAAAAATTCATATATATATTTAAATTTTTTAGCTGTAACTTCATTCATGATTTTGGCTATATACGGATTTCAAAGATTGCGGATTTTGAAATTGTAATTTGTAATACTGTATTTTTTATGCTTTATTTGTAATGAAATCATAAATGGTATTTTTTTTTCCTTCCTAATCTTTTTTCTTTTGTGACAATTTTTGTGTTCCTCCCCTCTCATTATGCTAGATACAATTTAATTTTAAGTTACTTTTTATGAAGTCTAATAATATCTCGTTGGTTTATCTTCATAAGATCGAACTAAATTTTTAAGAACATTAAAATTTTATAAATCTATTACCTGAATTTAAAAAAAAATAAATTTCTATTATAGTTTCTACATAGTTTCTGTAAGATGCATTCATTTATGAAATTTGGTACAAAAAGAAAATGACATGATGTTTTGAATATGAATATTTTATATGAATCATTTGCAACTGAAGCACAATAATTGAAATATTCATGTATTACTTGTTGGGGAGCTATTTTAAAAGAAAATTCTTTGGAAATCAAAGCACATATTTGATTCGAACTAAGAAATTAGAGGAATAAGGCTCTGAGTGATATGTTATAAATAAATTTAGAAACTGGCTAAAGCATTTTTTGAGTTAGTGATTTAAATTACGATATATGCTATTTAGAAAATGAAATTAAATTAAAAATGTTGTATTAATTTTTGTCAATGATTAACCAAGTTATTGTAGTTAGTAGTTTTTTTATGTATCACACAATTTATTTAATATAATATTGTAAATAAGATTAAGGCAATTTATTTGATTAAATAATTTCAATAGTAACGACCATTCTTACTGAAAAGAACAGATCAATCAAATTAGCCAGGAATTATAGTAGAATTGTCTTCGTTTCCCCCTCTTGTTTTTATTGTTATTATCATTAATAGTGAAAACGTAAAACCGGCAAATAAAGTGGTAAAAACTATTTATCATTGATTGAAGTGACGTATTTTCATAAGTTGAAAAGATTTAACAATTCTAAAGATGAAAAATATATTCAAATAGTTATATTTGTATTTAAATTGTCTTTTTGTGCATCAGAAATTATTTAAATTTCTTCTATTTTTACTCAGACTTATTGTAGAACAGAGACAAATTGTTTAAAATTTGTTTTAATATAAATATATTAAAAAACAGCTTGTAAAATTTTTTTGATAGAAATTAAACGTGAAATGCTTAACGTACTAAAATTGCAAATATTAATTGTAATGTATTAAATAGTTATTATTATAGGTACTGATAATTATAGCTATTAAAACTTTTGTATGTTATTGTAAACTAAGACTTGATTCTTTAAATTTTGCTTTTGCAGAAATTGTTGTGAATGAGGGATTGATATAACAGCAAAAAAGAAAAAGCTGTTTCTATTATTTTTTCCATTCATTAATTTTTTAAACATAAATGTACCTATAGGCATTGAAATATTATTTATTGAGATTCTGCATTGATAAACTTCAAAACAAAAAGATTGACAAAGTGTTACATGGTGCAAATGAATGAATGCTTGAAGGTGCATAAGTTATAATAACATAGGATAGGCTGATAATTTATCATAGAAAACGATATGTGAAGTGTTATTTGTTTAATTTTTTATGCTGAATCTAATAAAACCACTGAAAAAGGATTTCTGCACTTATAAAGTGATACAAAAGCACAAGAGTCCCTCTCTGGTGGCCCTTGTATTGTCCCTAAATACGATAGTCAAAGAAGTAGTGAACCGTGTTTAAGAAAAACAGTGGGAGTATAAAATTGTTTCATTCTCGTCACCATTTTTTTACGAACAGAGACTACATTTTACAATTTCCACCCCCAGTCGCAGAAAGATACCCCTACAGACCTAGATGTCTTGTCGATCCCTCTTGAAAAGGTTAATAAATAAGTATGATATGATAAGCAGTTAATGTTGTAATAAACAATACACAAAAATCATAAGGAAGTTTGGAATTGAAGTAGCTCCCTGATTAAATGTTTTCATGATTTGTATTTCATTGCAATTATGTTAAATAATCTGAAATGTTTGCTAGTGTGCATGTATGCATAGAGAATAATAAATGTCAGTTAATAAATACTTTTTAAAATTCTGGTTTTAATATACAAAGTTCCTATATTTAATCCCTGTATTCTTGGGTTATTTAAGGTTTTATCAAACTTTATAAAATATAATTAAAATCTGTTTTATAATCAAAAATTGCATTCATAATGTTTTTTCTTCAAAAATTGTCTTTAAAAGCCTTAAAATACTAACATTAAACACTAAATTTTAAAGCATTCTGCTGTAGTGTTAACAAAGAACTTTTTTTAACAGGAAATTGAAACTAATTTGGAATACATGTGATTTTTCATATGAAATATATATTAAAATGAATTAATTCGGTTTTTTAAATGTGTGTGACAATTAAAAAGAATTGTTAGTATCATTGAAACATTTATTGGGACCTAAATTAGAAAGGCATTTATACAAGTATTTTTTTTTATTATTATTATTCTATTTTTATATGCTTGCTGCATCTTACACATTGGAATTGTATTATTGTTTTATTTTATATTATTTATTTATTTTTTGCTGTTGGGCCTTTTTTTACACAATATATTTTCTGCTAGATTGTGCAGAATCTTTTTTTTTTTATGTGTATGATTTTTTATAGATATAATTAATTGTTTAGTAATTTTATATCAGAATTTCTCTTGTTTTAAGTACCTTTATATATATATATATAATATATATATATATATATATATATATATATATATATATATTCTGCTCCTTTGTTTAGTATATTTTGATCATTGTCCAAAGCATTTCAAAAGTTTTTAATGTTCATGTTTATATTTCTTTTAGTCTCAGGGCTCCATTACACCTCACACTATAGTCACTCTTCCCAATTCCAAAGGCTTGCAACTTCTTCTTTGTTATGATAGTGAGTATAATTTCAATACTTAAAATTTATAACTGAACATAAATTCTTTTACATTTGATTCCAGCTATTTACTGCTCATTTTAAGAATTTATCAAATTTTTTTAAGAAAAAAGTATTTTCTAACTGTATAAACTGTTATTGTTAGAGATTTAAAATTACTGATTATAGTTTTATTGTAATTATTGCTAATCATATGTTGCATTATCAGTTTAAAAATGTACCCGAACATTATTAAGAAGACTTTCTGTTTTCTATAATTTTTGTGTAGGTTAATTTGGTTAAAAATGATGGTTTTCTTAATTTTGATAATTTTTCACACAATGCGACAAAATGTGCTATGTTGAGCAGATACTAAAAAGTAACTGAATATTTAATATGTGTTTGAGTTTAATCTGTGCATTTTACATCACACATATTAAAGTTTAGTATTTCTTTCAAATATTTCGTTGTACATTAAATTATTCTGTGGAGTCTTCATTATTATAAAATCAGAACTTTTTGAGATTTGCAGTTTCATTCCTTTGAATGTATTGAATCTGTTGTCAGCACAGTTTCAGCTGAAACCGAAGAAATGCAAGGCACTTTAGGAAAACTTGGGAAAGATCCCACCATTAAATTCTGTATGCATGCCACATTTGTTGTATTTCGGACAACCTGTATAGAATAAGTTGTTTGTGATGAATTATGAAAGATTTTATTTTTTTAACAATGTTATATATATCTATACATATTGAGCCATTAATATTAACATTAAATGTACTTATACAAATATACTTCTTACAAATATATGTAAATGTTCTTATTCTTGTTTTTAAAGTGACAATTTTTATGTTCAGACTATTTTTTAAAAAAGGTCAATTTTTATTAAAAGATGATTATTAACATACTCTTTCTTAAATATTTAATTAAAATAATAAATTTCATAAAAAATTTAATGAACTGATAAAATTAAAATAAAACTATTTTTAATCTGCAATATATTAAGAAGATTAAATTGTTGTTGAGCTGTTTGTTTTGGATACAGCTAAAAAACATATGTAAGAAAATGAACATAGTTTGATATATATGTTTTACAAAATTGGATATAGCTCAAAATAAGGGGTTAAAAGTTTTACAAATGGGTGTTTAAAAAAGTAAATAAAGCTTAAAGTGTATATTTATAAGAATTGTCTCAGCACAATGATTCTTTTGCTTCTATGCTAATGCTTTAAGTTTCCATCATATTTTTGTATTATAGGCACATGTCCTATCACTGCACTAGGAATAATCCTTATGGATTAAGATTTTGGACTGCTAGGTTAAGTTGACTAGGATAGTTTGAAAAGTTGCAATTGTAACTTTTCATATGATCTCAGATGATGAGTTAAAAAATAAAAACAAATATATTCTTCGAAAACCTTTTCATTTCTCAAAGCTAAAAGTCTGAGATTCAGAAAATTATTTAACTATTTTCAGAATTTGTGAAAGTCTGTTGAAGAACTACTTATAATTAAAATTGCATATGCAGAGATGCATGCATTATGAAATTATTTTAGTTCCAGGTAATTCTTTTGAAAAATAATTATAACAGTAGTATAAAAATCTGAATTAAATGCTTGTTTTCCTCGACACTCACATTAAGTTGTTTAAATGCCTATCTTCCTTGAAATATTTTGTCCATTTTTTTTTAAATATCCATTTCGAGCTTTATTTTCTTTGCTAGAAAAATATAACCTGACTGTTGATCACGAAAAATAAGATTTCTCAAGATCCTTCTCTTTATTTAAGAATTACAACTTTGTTAAGAGTTGAACAGAAAAAGAGCTTTCTTTTCCAAACATCCTTAAAAATGTTAGTAGTTTATAATTAAACATCTTCTTTGCTTTCTAGCAATAAAAACATGCAAATACAAAGTATTACATAAATTAGTTTGATTCTTAAATGTTTTAAGATGTTTAAAAAATTGTTTGCAGCATAACAGTTGGAATGGAAAATTTACTCAGAACATTCAAGAAGGTGTTGATAGTTTTTAATGTTTTACAATTTTTTTAAAATAATTATATTTTAAAGTGGCATTAACTATATTTAGTAATTGTCACGAGATCAGTGCTTGTTCTCACTTTAACGTTTTTGTTATATTTAAGGAACTCAACATACTTATCTTTTAAAACTTAAGGCATCTCCATTTTTTTAAAAATTTGCTATGTATTTTTCTTTCTCTTATCTTTTACTGTATTTTGAAATAACTTTTAAGATAATGATTTTTAGTAGAATTTTTCCATCCTATTTTTTGAGTAGTTCTGTTTAGGTACTGAAATTATTTATTATGATTTAAAATAAATTGTTTATTTTTATTTCTAGATGAAGGAGTTTATGTAAATTCTTGTGGGAAAGTTAATAAAAATGTTGTTCTTCAGTGGGGAGAGATGCCAACATCTGTAGGTAAGAAATATTTTTTTCTTTTTGATTTTACCGTCATTTATCTATTCTGTTTGAAATAATTATCAAGTTTGAAATGTATAACAGTTTATTTACAATATTATTATAAATGTTTATTTACAATACATATTATTATTGTAAATTGAAAGAATAATGGATTTAAATGTAACATTTTATTCAGTTATGATAGGAACAGTTACATATTATCCTGTATAATTATATTTCCAAATTTCAATCTTGAAAGCTATTTTAAAAATATTCTTTCAATTGTATTGTATTATCTGCAGAACAGTTTTAGCAGTGGGAAGTTAATGGCTATTTTATAAAGGTAAAAACATTGTAATAAAACTTGAACTGTTCTTGAGTTTTATGTTAATGTTTTAGGCAATTGTAGACAAATAATCTATTTAAATAATTTGATTTCTGCGCAAATGCCTAAGTTATTAAGAAAAACATATTAATGATTTATAAAGAGGAGGATTAAATGAATTCTTAATCAATTGAAGGAAATATTTTTGCATGATAATACAGACGAAAAAGGAATGAAGCTATTATAATCAAAGATATGCTTGCTTTTTATTTAGATTATGCTTTTACGATGTTCTTAACTACCAAACAAGAGTAGTAGCTACAGTTTCTGAGTGTGAAGTTTAAAAAATTGCGTTTTATTAGATTATGCTTAAAATATGCAGCTCCTCAGAGCTTCAACTAAATTTAGTTGAAAAGTTTACAGATCAAGTCAATTTAGCATCTGTAGTCTTTTTTTAACATTAATGAAATCCTTACTGGATGAATTTATTTTTTTTAAAAATTTTTTACTATTCATATTAAGTATGGTCATTTACATAAAAGTTAGTTAAATGAACACAACATGACATCTCTTTTACTAATAGTTTTTGCATTTAGCATTATAGAATGATAAAACATACACATACATTATGAAGATTTTGAAGCATTTTTTTAGAAAATTGGCATCTTTAACTGAGTTAAAGCTAAATATTTGAAGGAATTTATTTACAATAAATAAACCTTTAAAATAATAATTAATTGCAAATTTTTGCTCTTAAAAATTATGTTATTGATCTTTCATTTACTATCATCTAAAAAGTACAACTTCAGGTTGTAGCTTAAAATTAGTAGTTTTAAGTTTGTGTGTGATTTACTTTTAATCTTCCATTTGTTTAAATATTTTTTTCTTCCTTGTAGCGTACATTTGGCAGGCCACATCCTGGGATGGGGCCATAAAACGATAGAAATATGTAATGTAGAAACTGGTTATTTGGATGGTGTGTTTATGCATAAGAAAACTCAAAAGCTGAAATTCCTGTGTGAAAGAAATGATAAAGTAAGTTTCTACAAATGAAAGTTTAGTAGCCTTTGATACTAAAATGTTTGTTGATTTTTTTAAAGTATTTATAGAAATGTAATATTTTTAACTTGACTCTAAGTTTATAAATATATATATACAGTCAGACCTCGATATAAGGTCACCCTAAGGGACATCGCAAAAGTGACCTTATAAGCGGGGTGACCTTTTAACCGATTCATTAGCAGTTCGTAACTAAGCATGTAAATAGTACACATTATGATTTTTTTTAAATGGTAATGAACAAACAAAAACGATCGGCCATAAATTAAATATTTATGTCAATAAATTTTAATAAAATTAGTAAAGAATTAAGAAATTTTTTTTAACATAAAATAAAGCTGTTTACAAATTTATTCAAAGTGTACATACATACATTACATCTTATCTTATTTAAAATAATCATTTATGCAGGTCTGTCTCGCTTTTCGTTTCATTTTTCGAACAATGTTTTCTAGATTTTTTTAATTCTGTCATTGTCCTCACTGTCCACAACATGTGAAACAATTACAGAAATTGTAGCTTGTTCGTAGGTTGCAACATTTTCCTAGAACTCGAGAGGTTTATTTGCCTTGTAAAGAAGTTAAATAGGCTTTTGTTAGAAAAGAGCTCCCCTCGCCTCAGATATAAACGACCTTATAAACGATAACGATTTTTAAAACTTGACCATATATCCGATAATCTGTAACAAAGAATTCTTATTCAGTGAGCCGGGACTTTGGAAAAGGGACCTTATATCATCTTACCCTATTTAAAATAATCATTTATGCAGGTCTGTCTCCCTTTTGGTTTCATTTTTCGAACAATGTTTTCTAGATTTTGTAACTTCTAAAAATGTTCAACTCCCTCATGGTTTGTACAAAAATTTCGTATGACATTTATTGCATTGAAGCCTTCCACTTGGGTTACAGCTACAGTCTCAGGATCACTGTCATTGTCCTCACTGTCCACAACATGTGAAACAATTACAGAAATTGTAGCTTGTTCGTAGGTTGCAACATTTTCCTAGAACTCGAGAGGTTTATTTGCCTTGTAAAGAAGTTAAATAGGCTTTTGTTAGAAAAGAGCTCCCCTCGCCTCAGATATTAATGACCTTATAAGCAATAACGATTTTTAAAACTTGACCATATATCCGATAATCTGTAACAAAGAATTCCTATTCAGTGAGCCGGGACTTTGGAAAAGAGACCTTATATGGGGGGTGACCTTATATCAAGGTCTGTCTGTATATATATGTATAACAAACTGGTTAACATTTTTGAATTATCTGAAGTTTTGAAAGTTTATAATCAAATTTGATTTTTATTTTTTCAAAACAATAGAACCGATTATAAAAGTTAACTTATTACCTTTAAAATGGAATAGCAAAAAATCAAATATATATATATATATATATGTATATATATATATATATATATATATATATATATATATATATATATATATAGGTTCAAAATGAAGATAAAACAAAGGAAAATTACAGACACATGAAGAAAGAGGGGAAAAGAAAAATTATAATAAAAAAAATTACAAACTGGGAAAAAAAAGGATAAAATTTTTTTAAAAAATCCTGAAAATAAATACATATTTTTTTAATTCTATTCATTTCATTAGAAGTGGTATTTAAATAGATGCTCCTAGAAGCATTAGAATTCCAAGTAATACCACTTTTAATGAAATGAATAGAATTAAAAGAATATGTAGTAATATTTATTTATCCAAAAAACAAATCGATAAACTCCTTTAAAATTTGATAAAAAAAACAATGGATACCTAACTTAAGTAATTAAATTCTATATAAAATCATTGAATTAATCATATATTTTTGTGTAGATATTTACTAAAAATTTTCTTTGTTAATTTATATAATTTTCCCATGTGCATTTCCATTTCGGGGAAATCCGTCGCCAAAATTATTTACTAAATAATTTCTTTGTTAATTTGTATAATTTTTCCATGTGCAAATCCATTTCGGGCAAATCCGTGGTCAAAATTATTTACTAAGAAATTCCTTTGTTAATTTATACAATTTTTCCATGAGCAAATCCATTTCGGGCCAATCGTGGCTAAAATTATTCACTAAAAATTTCTTTTTTAATTTATACAATTTTCCATGCGCAAATCCATTTCGGGCGAATCCGTGGCTAAAATTATCTACTAAAAAAATTTTCTTTGTTAATTTACATAATTTTTCTATGTGCAAATCCATTTCCGGCAAATCCATGGCTAAAATAATGTACAAAACAGGCAATTCATGTTTCTCTTTTCTATTTCATATTTTTTTCTTAAACAAATATTTATTTTCTAAAATTATTTATGGCCAACTTCTTTAAATTATCCAGTATAATATTACCTTGCACGCATCCATTTCGGGCCCATCCTTGGTAACTAACAAATCAAACGCACTTCAGCAATGCTGTAAGAACGGCACTTTAAAACAAAACTCCTCTAGTTACGCTCAATTTGCCCTTTTGTTTTCATATTTTGCAGTCTGGCAATCTTGTTACGAAAATATTTTTTAAATCATTCTTGTAAAATTTCCCGTTCATGTAAGTATATTTGAATTCGCTACTCGCTTTATAGATTTTGTTTTATTCTGTTTTTTCTTTTCTGTTTTTACATGTTACTTTACTTATTGTGTTCTATTTTATTTGTTGTAATTTTTGTAAAAAAAATTTTTGAGCGCTCCTCACACTATTGTATTAATATATTTTGCTTTGGCTATATTGATACAATATCAGAAAGCACTCTTTTTTGCGGATATAATCGTGTGGGCTGATGAAACGATTATATCTTTTATTTTCCGTATTTTTAAAACAAATTTTATCCTTTTTTTTTCCCCCAGTTGTTTGTTATTTTTTTTTTATTATTATTTTTCTATTCCCCCCTTTTTTCATATGTCTGTAATTTTCCTTTGTTTTATCTTCATTTTGAACTTATCTAATGAGTTCTGTTTACTTGCAGCTTATGCGCAATAAATGAAACTTATTGTTTTTCTTAATTTTCTTCGTGTTTTTTTGTATATATTTATTTTGTTGTCTATATATATATACATACATACATAATTTTGAGCCTAATTTAAAGTTTCTTATGCTAAACTAAGATTTTTTTTAAAGTGAAAATACTAAAATTAATGCATACATTTAACTTGAGAAAGTCAGTTTTCTTTCCAATGTTCAAATTATTTGAAAATTCGAAAGGAAAATTTTTAATTTTCAAACTTTTGCAAAAATCTTCGCCACAGGTGCCCACTGGGTAACGAGAAGAGAGTAGCAGTTCCGGCATTTCTGTGGCCAATGGGACAACCCTCAAGTGCCCACCATTTAAAAAAAAAAACATATGTTTTTGATAATATTTTTAAATTTTTTTTTGCAAAACTTTACCTGATAAAGGTGATATTACAGGCTTACTTTATAATAAAAGTACACCGCTTTCAGTTTTAAACTGTTAATTTGCGTTAAAAAAAATATTAAATCATAATAATAGTAGAGAATAATATTAAGAATCATAGCAGATTATAAAGAAATATTACTAGTAAATACCTATGAAGGATAAAAAAATAAATAACTTATCAGTATTTGTTACTTAAGGAATCTTACCAATTTTCTGACCATAAAAATGTATTGATACCTTTGAAAAGTCGTTCTAGACCCTTTCATTTATGTGTTTCACTGAGAACTAATAAAACTCATTGGTTTGAAAAGTAAAAATTTTTTCAAACGTAATTATATTTTTATTTTATGAAAACTTTCATAAAAATATTTATTTAAATGATTTTTTTTTAAAAATATATTAAATTAAGCCTAATGAACAAAAGTGGAATAATTTAAGGTGCTTGAATGTTAGTATGGCCTGTTTTTACTTGAAATAGGACTTAATTAAACATGACATTGTAAGAAAACTACTTTCATGCATAACTCTAATTCAACTTTTTGTTTTAATTCCTGTATAAATGAAACATTTTACTAATAGAAAAGAAAGAATATTTTTGGGCATAACTGAATATTTAGCAAACTTGGCCCACAACTGAATATGTAATGCCTATCTAGTAGCAAAGTATTGTTGTAATAATATTTTCATTTTTTCTCCTAAATTTTTTTATTTACTCTTTTCTTTTTAATATATGAAAAGAATTGCAAATCTTAATTTTGACACTTAATTTTACAATTCAATTTAATGAAGTTATTAAAATTGTATTACGAATATTCAATAGATCTCTTCAATCGGGAAAAAAAAATTTAAAAAAGGAAAAAAAATGACCCGAGTTTGCAAAAATTGCTTACTCCTACTTTGGCAAGCCATGTTAATTAATACAATTATTTCATTACTTACATCATAGTAAAATTGTTTTCTGTTTTTTTTCCTTCCATTTATTGAATTTTGTTTTTAAGAAAGTTAAATGATTCGCCTCGTCACTGGTGGTATATGAATATTCAATAATAAACAATACTATTTTTAAGGTTCTTAATTTTTCAGAAAAGTCCTTAATTTTTTTAAAAAGAAGTCCTTAAAAAGTGCTTAATTTTTGCTTTGTTAAATGAGTGGGAACCCTGAATTATATAGTGAATATATAATGGAATTATTATTAATGGAATGAAAATATATATTGTAGATATTGATAGTACATGATATCTCAATTCATACATAATTATTAGTTATAATGAACATCTCTGCATGTTCATTAAAATCTTTAACTATTTACTTAAAATGCTTCGAAACAAACATTTAAAATTTATTATGTTTTTTCTTCATTTTAAAAGCATTATAATGGTTTAATAAAGATTAAAGTTTTTTTTTTTGTACTTTCTAAAACATCTAAGAAACTCACACATTAATAAATGGAAATGAACATACCACATGCTTCAATACATATGTATATTTAATTTCATGAATGTATACATTGCATCTAGAAATTCCATTCATTAACTATAAAGCAAATTATATTGTTTATTATGCTTTGCATTTTACAAAGAGTTATTTTAGCAATTTCATAATTATGCTATTGTGCATTTAAATGGCAGAAATATGACTAAAATAGTTATTCTCATCATAATCATTTAATTTATTAATACTTTTGATAATAATCGAGCAATATTTTTTTACGTTTAAACCATATTTTTTGTTTCGTACTTATAAGAATGCATGTAGAATATATTTAAAAAATGCACTCATTTTTGGGCAAAATTAGATCATTTATGAAAAAACCTGTAAAAAAGAAAAAAACCAATTAGCCCCAAACATAATAAGGTTTTTTCATGTAAAAAAAGCCACATAGACTGGGTTGTGAACCCAGCCAACTACCATCCTCTTAAAGGATTTTGTACTTTTAAACTCATAGTCCAGTTTAGATATGAATTGTTTGACATTTGAATTTTATTATTCCTATCTTTTTATTTCTGATTACTATATCTATTGAAACTATGTTTTTAATGTTTTTGAATTTGCTAGAGGCAGTATCAAAAAAAAAGCTAAACAAGAAATTGCTGCTGAAATGAACCTTTCTGAAGCTGCATTTCTTACAGGATTAGGAGAAGATACTTTTGATAATGGTAAATAATTATTTGTGCAACATGATTTTTTTGTTTTGTTTATTGCTTGATCAAAACTGTTGGTAGATTTTGTGGTTTTTTAAAAAATTCTATTTCCTTCGTGCTCCTTGGTAAAAAAATATTTTTTTACTCCAGATATTTACAATACTTACAATATTTACACTTGTTCAAATTTTCAATCGTTACTAAAATACTTTTTATTCCTCCATTCAATTTCAAATACGTTTTTTTAAACTTGTAGTGAATGGCACTTGATTTTTATACAGTTTTTTCAAATATTCATTAATTAAATTAATGAATTAATTTTAGTTTTATATGAGAAATTTTTTTCCCCTATATTCTTTATTTTGAGCAGTATAATTTAATGACAGTAATTTGTATTTAAACGTAGTGCAGTGGCTTATTACATTTATTCTTTCTTTTTTATTATTTATGCAAATTTATTTTTTAATGCTTGTATACTTTTTTTAAAAATTTTTACTGTTATAAACTGATAAATTTGAAGCTGTTTTTATTTTTAAGAAACTTAGATAAAGCTTAAATTTGATTATTTTTTTAATTTTTAGGATTTGGCCATTAGTTAAGGAAAAGATGGTTGGAAGATATTGAGGAGGATGTTAAAAAATTAAAAATTGGAAGTTTTAAAATCCAGAGCCGTTATTAATGATTAACCATCGTGAGGCAGGCTCAGACTTTCAAGGGTCTAAGTTAAACTAATGAGTATAATACTAGAGTAATAGACCACCTTTAATTTTAAGCCCTGATTACAGAATAAAGTCAAAATAAAATAATATATAATGAACTGATAAAATAAATATGAAGGTACAATAGTACTAAGTCGTTCATTAAAACGATTTTCTATACATGTTTAATCAATGTTGTGTGAGCCGTGATGGCTCAGGGGTTAGTGTTTGCCTTCCAGCATCAGCTGATCAATACAAATTCCGCATATGGCTTGCACTGACCACAGTACCAATGTAAAGTATCCTCTGTGGTAGACAGCAAAGGGTTGAGTGTCCACTTGCCCTCAGGTTAACCGTTGGTGGTTTTCCTCTCCGTGAAAGCAAATGCTGGTTAGTTCCACCAAAAAGCCTCCACAAAGACAAATTTCTCCCAAAACTTGATCCTGGAATTCCCTTGTCTTCTGGATTGGGTTCAAAATTACAAGGCTTCGGAGTTGAACATGAGTAGTCATAAACCCAAAAAATTGGGTCAGCTGTTCTACGCCGGGTTATAAATCACTGTAGTGCACCTTATTCCTTGCATAAATAGATCTTATTTCTTGACATATTAATGGAAGTACCTATGCTGAATGATAATTTATAATGATATTTAAATTTTAAAAAGTGTTCAATTCATGTTATTTATTCTTCTAGAATTTTTTTATTTTTGGGCAATGAGTGTGGTCTGGAATGGTTTATTCCAACCTGTGAAGTTAACCTTTGTGGGCATGCAACTCTTCAGCCATTTTATTCTTTGCTTTAAGTATGTCAATTTCATTTTTTTTTTACATAAAAGTTTAAATATTTTTTTCCTTATAATTAGCAATAAATATATTTTTTGAAATAATATTTATTTATTATTTGTTTAATTATTTCTTTTTTTATATATAGTGTGCTAGTTTAACTTCATTATAACCTGATATCAGTTACTAACCATGAGCTGTGGATTGCTAAATGTATTTATGTTGGTCAAATTTGAAGACAAATTATTAAATTGTTCATGCGTATAATTTATGTAATTGCAAATTTATATATGTATGTGTGTGTGTTTTAAATGCACTCTTTCTTATAGAAATATCAGAGTTTGTACATACTGGGAATATCGGGAAAACACGATTTGAAAAACGGAATGTTGTCAAATGGATGTCTGAGTTAGGGAACTTAAAATTTCTGTCTTAGAAATATTTTTTTTAAATCCACTTTTGTTTCTGAATTTCCTTTATTCATGGTGACAAACTATTATAATTTTGTATAATACATTATTATGAACAAAAAGTTTTTTAGCGTCTTCATTGCTTATTCATATCTGTCAAGTCTCCTGTTTTTTAACAAAAACTTCTTTAGAAAAGCATTTAAAATTGCTATAATTTTTTAACAAATTGGAATTTTGAAGAAAAGAAACTACTCAAAACTCGACTCATGAAAAAAACTCAAGTTCATAAATAAATTGCCTCTTTCAGCATGTCAAAATTCAATTCTTTAGTTGCATACCTGAGGGTTGCAAAGAAACTTGAAGGGTATCTTTTTACTCAAATATAGCAATAACTGATTTTCAAACTAAGCATCAAATGTAAAATTCCTTGTTAACCTTGTACATTTTTTACACTCCTCTGCAAATTCAATTTTCTAAATCTTATAGATTTTGTACAAGAAAACAAAATATAAGTTGAACACCTAAAACAGCTGAAGCTGGGTCTCTTGTAATTTTTTAATTAAAAGAATATCTTTTTATTTTGTAATATTGACTGCTGTAAATTGTAAATTTATTTTACTCAAAATAGACTAAATTTTTAAATTAAAAACCGTGTTTCAGACACTGAAATAATGTTAATTTAAATGCGAAATTTTACTTACATTTTCTGTAAGACAAATAAAATCTTTGAGTCTTGAAGGCAATTAATGAAATGCTAAAAATCGGAAATTTTGTTTTTAGCACCATGCTAAGTCGTGAGAATCAATCCTTAGAGCCAGGCATGCTATTGCTAATTCACGGAATTCTGTGAATCCATAATTTATATTCTGGCAAAATGGTAGTTCTGCTAATCTAAAATTTACATTTCGTTTCTTGCGCATACATGCCAAGTCAGTTTTTTAGCAAAGGGTCTTGTATTTTACAACTACCTCCTGTTTACTTGTATATTCTCAAAATTTTTCCTTATTTGTTGAAGAAATTGAAAAATAAAATTTTGGTGATAAAACATCCGCTGATGGTAAAAATACTTTTCTTATTCCTGAACAAATAGTGCTATTGCCTGTTCTGCAGTATGTTGAGTATTTATAGTTTTAGTTATTATTAATGGTTTTAAAAAATTTTTTCTTTAGATTAAGATTTATATACATATTTTTTACTTAGATAAATGTAAGTGCTTATATTATTTCCAATTTTGAATTTCTCTTTTTGACTTACATGATTATGCATGATGTATCAAAACTTTACTCTTAGCCTAAAAAATGTCACTAGTAAAATCTCTGTTATTTTATTTCTCCAATATTGACAGGTATGCTTTAAGTAAAATTATTCTGTTTTTATCAGTATCCTCTTTTGTTTTTCTTTAAAAGAACATGAGTGTAATAAAAAAAATTCCATAATAACTTAGTCTCAAATTGGTGAGCTAGTGAGGCAAGCATTGAAATATAAAATTGATATTCGAAAAAGTAATTCCAAAAAGTAATTCCAACTCCAATATTATTATGACACGCAAAATTTAAATCACGCATTCAAGTAATAACTTTTTGATATGTTTGATTTATGTGAATACTATCATAAGCACTGTGATACTATAACATCCATGTGGTACTTCGATCATTTTATCGGCTCTTAATGCTGCAAATTTTCTCAATGCTTTTTTTTAAAATCCCTTTATTGTTTATACATTGTTATGATATGCGAAGTTCTATTGGTGCATTTATCATTCCTTTATACAATTTATTTTACTGACTTTGTCATAGTTATTGCTACAGATTTCTTGTGTTTTTTTAAATTCATATTAGGAAATTTACATGCAATACCATATAATTTTACATACAATATTATTTAGAATGCGCATTTGAGTAATTAGTTTCAAACGCATTTGATCATCACTAAATCCAAGCAACCTTTTAATATTTTTTTCTTTTTTTAAATCAATGCTGTTGATTTTCACGATTTTTTTTTTAAATCACTACATTATTGTAGTATGAGAAATTTAAATCGCACATTTAAGTATTTTTATTTATAATTGTATAATTTTTCCACTAGTTATTTGGCATTTATCACTATTTATTTTTTTATATTTTTTTAAAATTTCGTTTATTTTAATACGTTTTTAAATATATCAAAAATATCGAGATAATGTCTGAATCTCGAAACATAAATTTAATTAACCCCTTCTTGTCGCTCTCGATTAGTTATAAATACACTCGGGTTAATCATTCTTTTTTCAGTTATTCCTGGAAATTTAAAGTTTTTTTTTTCATGCATTGACGATTTCAAAGTGCGAAAATTGAGTATTATGTCGTTTTTCTCAATACATATACTTTTTTTATGTATCAATAATGATTTTCCTTTTTATCCTTGTACAAAAGGATAAAAAGAATTTAAATACAAAAAAAATATACATTGCGAATAAAAAATTGAAGATAATTTCTTCTAGCAATCATATGTCTGTTAAACTTGTTACTTGATCACCTAAGTTTAAAATATTACTTAGTCTAAAAATAGTAACTGAAATATTTTACTTCATTTATTTATTATATTTATTTTTTATTATTTTATTTATTATATTTATTCTAACTTTTTTTCCTGGTAAGCCTGCTAGATTTCATTAATAATTATTTTAAAGCCTAATGACTTTGGTTAAAGTTTTAAAAATTATTTTCAATTATTTTGTTAATTTTGAAACTTGTTTAATTAAACGAGAAAAAAATTCAACATTTTCAAAAAATTACTGTGTAGTAATTTTGGAAAATGTTGCATTACTGTGTAAATTTAACTTTGAATGGAATGTAAAATGCATGGAAATGTTTCCTCTGGCTACAAAAAAAGCACTACAGTAAATTGTACCTCAATTCTAACTATTTAATTCTATTCTCTATTCTATATATTCCATATTTACTATGATTTCTACTAAAACTGCAGTATATTTCGTTATAGTTTTAAACTTTTTATATGTATGTTAATATCACGTTTTTTAGTTTTAATTAAAATATGGGATATAAAATTAATAATTAAATTAATTTATTAATAATTATTTAAAATTATTAAAAAAAGGGAAATAAAATTAAAAAGGAATGTAAAATTACATACATTCCAAGTCTTCTGTTTTTTAACAAAGACTCCTATATTTTACAACTGTCTCCTGTTTACAAGTATATTCTCAAATTTCTCCTTATTTGTTGAAGAAATTTTTAAAAAAGTTGGCAATGAAATATCCGCTGATATACTCAATGATATAATAAATTGACCACCCTCATGATAAGTGAGCTGCAATAATTTTTTGAAATATTCTGTTTAACAGACTGTGTTAATTGGTCAAAAAATAAGTTCTATCTTGAAAGTTTCTTAGAGTGGCACCCATTAATATTATTTATTACAATACTTGAATCACACTGCATACATTTAATTAACCCCTTCTTAAAGGGAATCGGTTCACATGATTTTGTAGTAAATACAAATGAATGGCTATACCATCAATCTCAGTTACTTCCTTAAATTTCATGGTTTTTAAAATCCTCTTTTTTTTTATCTTTCTTTTAATGCCATGAAGACTCATAAAGTATGAAAAAGGAGTAATTATATAATTTTTTCAATATCCATATTTTTTACTGTGTTGATAAGAAAAAAATATTGCATAAAAAATTTGATCTCTTTTAATTTTGTAAATGTTACTTTTGTGCATTAAAATTACCATCTTTTAAATATCTTCTATGTACAGGTGCACAAAAAAAAGATATCACGATAAATAACTTTTGTTCTAATGATCAAATTTTCATTTTTTTAGTGTCAATCTAAATGGTTTCTAGGGGTAACCTCAAATATGCTAATTATTAAGTGCTAACCATTAATTAAGTTATGAATCAAACACAAAAATGTATTTTCTCTGCATTAACATATATGTTTTTTTGCATCTTTGGATTCTTAACCTTTCAAATATAGGAGGTAACCGGAATCTGGCAGGGTTGCCACTCCACAGGAAGAACAGGGAAAACCTGGAAAATACAGGAAATTTAAAAATCACCTAAAATAACAGGGAATTTTTATTTTTTCTTTATAAACTGGGGAAATACAGGGAATTTTGTTTCTTATTTTTATCTTTTAAAAAATGGTGACCACTCAAAGTGTAATCTATGGGATATTTAACCATGATATTTCAGCTGTACTAAATTATTTCATATACTATAGCATTATTTAGGTATGCTCAGCTGTTTTGCCAGCAATTAGAACTAATAAATATAGTTTGCCTAATGTAGCTCACACAAGAGTGCAGTAATTGTTGTTTCCTCTTAATATATTGCGTATATGTACAGGGAAAACACGGGGAATTTTTTTTTCCTTCCAGATTTGAGTGGCAACCCTGTCTGGAAAATAGGGTCCCCATAGTTTGGCCAGGAGAGCGTTCCAAAGTTTGGACCCCTTAATGTTAATTTCACTTTTTGTGTTTTTAATCAATTTTCAAAAATACTAAGGAAATTTTTTAAAAAATTGCACCCACTCATAAAACCTGTTTACTCAAACATAATTTCACGCAAAAAAATATTTTTAATTGTTTATTGTTTTTCTTATTTAATTGTAGATGAAAGAGTTTTTATACTATATTAATCTATTTTTTTCAAGAAAAATAAAATAGAGATCAAATTATTAAAGTGAAAATTTTGATATCAATATTTTTAAATAGTAGTTCTATTTAAGCAATTTTCATAGAATCTTAAGAACAATTACAATTTACTAATGTTCTAAATTCAGAAAAAACATTCTGAAAATACTTATTTTGATATTCTCTGTAAGTTTTTATGATTCTGTCACAAATTAATGTTGTACCTAAATTTTCAGGCATGAGTTTGAATCATTTCAAAAGCAATGAAAAAGAATTATTATCTGCATCTTCAGAGGTAGTTGGTGTGATAGTGACTAGCAAGAGGCAAATTCGATTGCAAAGATGATGCTGGAAATCAGTATGACTTTATATCCCGTTACTTTGCACCCTGGTTGAGAGTAACTGAGGACCCAGTTACTGGTATTTATCTTATCTTAATTATTTGACGTTAAATTTACAATTATGCAAAATGAAATAAAAAGTTGAGATTTTGAAATTTTTGCTTTTTTGATGATATATAGACAGGCCTCAGTTGATCTATTTTTCTTTTAAAATAAATATTCTCAAGAAACAGAAGCTAGAAAATATATTTCATAATGAAAAACAAAAAATTTTATTACCTTTAAATATGAAATAAGAAAAGTTGAAATTATTTTAGTACTCTTGTTACCAGCCTTTAGATAAATCAGATAAAGTCCCATATCTATCTGTTTTGTCTCTTGTCGACCGTAAATTTTTTTTGTCTTTCACTTTTATTTATGAATTTCTTTTTTGGACACTTAGCATTTATTCCTTTAAAAAAATTTTTTTGGTTTCCTCATTTGGTCTGGTGGGTCTTGAGAATGGGTGGCTATGTTTTGAGTGCTCAAAACATGTCACTTTTAATACTTTAACAATTTTTAATTGTGTTATGAGTTAGTCACAACACACTGAATTAAATGTTTGAGAAAGTAAGAGAGTAGATGAGAGGCCGACATATAAGGTTGGTTTTTTCTGTAATAGTGTACATTATTCAATTTTTCGCTAATTTTGGCTGCTGAGGGCCATTGTTTTCATTTCCGGTCATTGTTATTTTTAGTTGTATGACATATATTATTGCTTCTATTACTACTTGGACTTATTATAAAATGAGTAGTCACAGAAGCTGTTAAAGTTTTTTCATTTCCTTTTTTATGTCTTTTGTTTGTTTGTTCCGTTTTTGTATGAGTATGCAATGATGTTTAAGCTTAACCCAGTGTAGTTGATTTTTCCAAATTCCTTTTTTGAAATAATACAACTGTAAATGTTAAAAATATGCAGATGACAAGTATTGGTTGCATTTACTGTATTTTGTATTTACTATCTGTATAATGATTTGCAACCACAAACCAACAAAGGGGAAGGTTTTGTTAAATGTTGGTTGTCATAAAGATGGAAGCATAGGAATTTTATCTAGAGAAACATATTATGGGTAATGGAAATGGGTAATTTTTAGAACAGTTTGGGTGCTGAAGAATTAAAAAGAATTCTTTTTGAAGTGAAGGAACTGAGGCCTGGTTATTTAAAGATAATAATTTTCAATATTTGATTTATTTGCTTGATCTTTTTATAAGAGAATTTATCTTTTCATCATAAATTTAAGAGTCCTATTTTTTTCCTGAAAATTTTTTTTAACCCTTGTTGAACTGCCTACTCAATTTTGGGTTTAGGACTACTACTGTTCAACTCCGTAGCCTTGTAATTTTGAACCCAACCCAGAAGACAAGGGAACTCCTGGATCAAATATTGGGAAAGATTTGCTTTTCTGGAGGACTCTTTGATGGAGCTAACCCATATTTGCATTACATGGAGAGTAAAACCTCCCACGTTTAACCTGACGGCAAGGGGACTATATCCCATGATTCATCTGCCACTCAGTATATTTCGCGTCAGCATTGTGGTCGGTGCAAGCCGAATGCGGAATTTGAATCGACCAGCCATTGCCAGGATTCGATCCTGGTGTACCTCATTGGAAGGCGAACACTCTATCCCCTGAGCCATCACAGCTTGCTTGAAAAATTTTGAGATATTTTTTGTGAAATATGAATACATACTTCTATTTTGCATCTTTGGTATGTTTTACTAAAGAAATAAGATGATGTTGGTAGAAAAATGATATTAACTGAAAGGCAAATAATAATTAGTTTTCTTTTAAAAAAGATACATGATTTTAGTTTCGTTAATTCTTTTCCTTTTTTTTAACCCTGAAGTTTTACTTTCTTTTAGAATCATAATCATTTTTACTTTTATTCACATTATCCATTGTTCTAGAGTTGGCTCCAGTTCCAACTTGTTCTGATTGATACTTTATTGCAATCATGGTTAGAAATTAAGGAAATATAATCACTGGTACAATGAACAAGTAACTAAAATCAGGGATGAGATTCTACCGCGAATTTGCGGATTTCCGCTTTTTTTTTAGATTTTTCCATTTTTCCCGCTAATTTCCGCGGAAATTTTTTTGCACAAGTTAAAATATTTTATGAGGAATTTAATTTTCCGCGGAGCGAAAGCATTGAAATCTTCATTCTTCCCTCTGAAATTTCTCAAAAAATCATTTCCTTGGGATAAAACTGGTTGACCTTTATACAGAGATGATATTTTTTCGCTTTTGCCTTTCGCATTGCAGCCTTTTTATCAAAAACTCGGATTCTCTAAAAGTTTCGTTTTTTTTTTTAAATAAATATCCCGCTTTTTTTTTTTTTTTTTTTGAAAATTCAATTGTTAAAATAAAATAATCATATTTATTTACGATTTTCAAAGATAAACAAAAAATTCAAACTACATCCTAGCTACTAACCCTTCCGTATTTTTACTTATTTTAGCTATTTTCTCTTCACAGAAAATAAGATTTTCCGTATTTTTATTCGTCCGCTGAATAGCTCGTATTTTTGCAATTCAGACGTCATGACCCTGTTGTCTGGCGTGAAAGAAAAAGAAAAAGAAAAAATAGAGGTGGATTTGGGGTGAAAATATTTATTTGCTCATTCACTTATTCTTGTAAATTTTCATTTATTATGTCTAAACAAAAACAATACAAACAAGCCTTTTAGAAATCCCAAGTCCAGTCTCTCCAATTTTAATATCAATCATCGATTTCGTATTTACCTGCTTTAAAAGTTGCGCTATGCGATTCTTATTTACGCTATTCAAACATCGCACGTTATGATTCTTAGTTACGAGATTTAAAAATCCAATATCGCGTTTTGCATTTATGCATTTTTAAAGTCGCTATTTTATTATCAAACATCGATTTTCGTATTTGCCTGATTTAAAAGTTGAACGTTGCGAGTCTTATTCAGGCGATTTAAATATCGTACATTGCGATTCTTATTTACGAGATTTAAAAATCTAATATAGCGATTTGTATTTACGCGGTTTTAAAACCCTATGTAGCAATTCGTATTCACGTGAGCTTAAAATCCTATGTCGTGACTCATTTTTGCGGTTGTAATATCAAACATCGAATTTCGTATTTATACGAAATCCAATCCAATAAAGTAATTTGTATTTGCGCTTTTTAAAACCTTATGTAGCGATTGGTATTCATGCGAGCTTAAAATTCCATGTCGTGATACGTTTTTGCGGTTGTAAAATCAAACATCGATTTTCGTGCATAAACGTGCTTTAAAAATTAGACATTGTGTTTGCGCAGTTTGAAAATTATGCATCATGATTCGTGTTTATGTGCTCTAAAAATTACGCATCATGATTGTATTTCTGCATACTTTAAAATTCTATATAGAGTTTCATATTCACGTGATTTAAAAGCCTCATATCGGGATTTACATTGTCTCAATTTAAAAATAAGGCATGTGATTAATATTTATATATTCATACAATTTTAAAATTAATCATCAGGATTTATAATCACATGGTTTACAAGTTTAAAGATCTCATTCTTTGTGTCAAATTTTTGTGTGTGTATATATATATATATATATATATATATATATATATATTCATTCTTGGATTTCCTCTTTTTTACTTTCTGACTACTCTCATCCCTGTAAAATATATTACTACCTAATTCATACGCAGTTTCAATGGTCTACTTGCTTGTCTCTATTTGAATTTTTATTTTAAATTAATAGTGTGAATGTTAAATAGTGTTTTCATCATAGATAGGATAATATAGTGTTTTCATCATAGAAAAAAAATGGGTGAGAATTTCTCACCCTTTCTCAAAAACTGGGTGAGATTTCTAAAAACTAAAAAAACACAAAAACTCTTGAAAAAAAATCGTTTCTTTAATTATAATACATTTTTAGCGTCTTCTATTTTTTAAAGCATTGAATATTTTTGATAAAGCATTGAATATTTGAATATTACGTGAGGAAACCTAACCTACGGTAAACACGTGGTTGCAGAGAAATGTGTTCTGAAAGGAGTTCTGTGGTTGTGTTCTGTTGTTTGAAAAGGTTCTGAACAATACTGGTAAATAGGGAAGCTAGATAATGGGGCAGATGTTGAAAATAATGAAAGATCCAGGAAGAAAAGTTAAACGGATTTTATTCTAAATGGTGTAATTCTGAGCTTTTAACAAAATGCGAGAAATTCGCGAATTTTGAAATTGAAGTATAGAATGCGTGAATTTCTCATGGTAATAATTTTTTAATGCGAGAAAAGAAAAAAATATGCGAGATTCTCGCTTTGTAATGGAAACACTGTAATGATATAATGTAGAATATGGACAATAATAGAATATGGAATTGTCAAATGGAACTTCATTCCTAACAATGAAGAAATATTCTATTTTGCACTATATGCTATTTTTTATTATTTCAAATCATATAACTAAAACAGCTTACCATTCGTTAACAATGATTGCTGGTCAGGGAGGCCATGGATTATTTATTTTATGATGGTTGGATTTATGATGATGGTCTCGGGCCATCATTAGTTTTGAGCCCTGGTTGTAACTTTTTCAATTAAATATATCTTTCTGTTAATCTTAAATTGTTGACAATAACTTAGAATGTTAAAGATTTTTACCTTTTTGCCTTGTATAATTGGAAACTCTGTTGCTTCTATGTATATGTTGTCTCCAGTTCAAGTTCAGATTAATTTAAATTCTATGGTATTAATTGTTTTAATTAAAAATAAAAAATAAATTAATCATATTTTCATGTTTTAATCAAATGTTTTGGCCTTTTATTAAAATTAAATTACTTTTCAGGTTCTGCTCATTCAGTACTTGCTCCATATTGGTCTAAGACTCTACAACAGAATTCTTTTTGTGGTATGTAAAATGTGTATTTGTAGAATTTTTTTTCTTTAGTCTAATTATTGGGGTGGGTCACTTGCGATCCTCTGACTGTTGATGTGCGGCCTGCAGGAGTTTCTGAATGCAATAAAAAGTTTCTTTTAATTTGGTTTTTGCTTAAACATTATGAATTTTCTTTAATTAAAATAGTTAATTCAAATTTATATTACTCTATAAAATGCATATATTTTTTGATCTTTCATTCTTTAAGCTTCTTTTTGGTTAGAATTTGTATCTCCCCCTCCAATATTTATGTATGCATATATATTTGATAAATTAATTATTGTGAAAAATGGAAAAAGTTTTTTTTTTTAAAAAAGCATTAGTTTTTTTTTTTTTAGTTTTAAATAAATTAAAATCGTTAAAAGTATTTAATTTTCTGCAAATATGTTATTAAGTTTACTGATAAAACTATTTAGTGCTTCATAATGCTTAGATTAAAATCATTATATTTGCAACTGACATGACTAAATATGCTTGCGGCCCTTTATTATCTACCTGCCGTGCAAGTGGCCCTTCACTTAAAAAGGTTGGGCACCCCTACCTTATTTTCATGTTAAAGAAAAAAAAATTTCTTTATATGTAACATAACTTTTGTAAGGGTAAGCAAGATCCAAGCTAGAGAACATCATGAATGTGCAAAAATAGTGTTTTGGATGCAAGGTATGTTATTTATAAAAGGTAGGATGCAAGGTGCTTAATATTTATAAAAGTTTAACCCTGTTATAAATTGATAAATTTCAGAAATGTTTCAAACAGATTTAAAAGGAAATCATCAGGCAGGACTTTTAGCTTTCTACTTTACATTGTAGCATTTGATCAATGTAAGAAAAAATGCATCCTAGACATTAACATGTTAATATTATTCTCTCAGTTTTTGAAATTACTTACTACTAATTATTTTTTTCTATTATGAGAGAACATAAATATTAACTAAAGGCAAATAAGCAACTTTATGACATTAGCATAACACTGAAAGTTTGTACAACTTTTTTATTTCAATAAAATTAATTACATTCCGTGACTATGCTCTTATGAATGGACATAGGAACAATGTTACATTTATTTTTATTGGTTATAAAATAACATAGTTTTTAGATATTTGTGTGTGAAGTTATTTATTTATTTATTATTATTTTTAAATTGAAATATTTGTACCAGATTCTTTCTGATTTTCTAAAGTTATTTTTCAATATAATAGTTTTTAGATATTTGTATGTGAAGTTATTATTTTTTTTAAATATTTGTGCCAGATTCTTTCTGATTTTCTAAAGTTATTTTTCAATTTTTCCTGTTACTACACTTTTTTTTCCTACTTGAGGAGAATGCTTAGAAGGAAAAAACTACTCACCAGAATTTACAGTAGGCTATTAAAAGCATTTACATTGCAAAGAATAATTGAAAAACGACTTCCAATATTCCTTCTCTTGTATGTTTCAAAATTTAGGATAACTGCTGAAATCAAACTCTAAATTTATCAATTAATAAAGAATGAGGTCACATAAATGTTTCATTTACTACTTACCTGTAACTACCATACATTACATTTTATATTTTTAAGATCCTCTTATGTAAACACTTTTTAAATAGTATTAGTTACACATTTATCCCTTGTTTAAAATTATCCTATCATTAATTTTACTTTGTATTAAATTCTTCTTCCCTATTTCTTATAACAGGAATAAAAAATGTACTATCAGAATTGTTGTAAGTAAGGTGTCAGCACTGTGAAATGCATATTTATCAACTAGCTTAAATAATTTAATAGAATTTCAAGCCATATCTGTAAAATATGATACAGCTAATAAGATACTGTAAAATTTGTGTTTCAAGATTAGTTGCTTATAAGTTATATTTTCTTATGTAACTTAGATTTTATGTTTTTTTAAAAACATAAATAGTTAGTATGTATAAAATGAATATTTATCAACTACCTTAAATAATTAAGTAATTTCAAGCCGGATCTGCGTACTGTATTTTTCAATCCTTATTTCTCATTCATTTATTTTATCTTCTATTTTACCATCTCATATATTTAGATTTTAAAACTTGCTAATTACCCGGGTTAATACCTCAGTTTCATAAATACTCGAGTATTTATAAATTTTATTGAAAACTTAACGATCATTAAAAATAAGAAGTAAAATAAAATTTTTTCAATAAGCAGCTTAAAAGCTTTTTTCTATAATTTTAACAGAAAATTAAATTTAGAATCACTTAAATTTATTAATACACCCCCTTAGGAAAAAAAGATACTTATGAAATGAAATCTGTGATCTCAGATAACTTTACCACTGTGTAATTATCATTTAGTTTTCTCAAAAATGAATTATGAATAAAAAAAAGCACTGTTTTTCTTAAAAAGATATTCTTGAACCATCACATAGCTTTTTGCAAATTCGAGAAGTGTTTTTGTTATAAGATGTTATTATTATTATTTTTTTGGTCTAATTAATTGAATATTTTTTCATTTTATAAGTATGTTTTTTTTTGTGTATTAATACATTGAATTAATAATTCAATACTGTTGTTTACGTTACTTTTTTTTTTCTTTTATCATTTGGATTTATTTTTTTTTAAATTCTTGCAGTTTGTGTTGATAAAAGTTTTTAATTTTATTTTGAAAATTCATTTATTCTTTAGATCTTGCTGAAAGTTTTTATTTTATATTGTATGTAAACTTATTTATTTAAATCTTTTACACTTTCATTATTTTGCAATAATTTGTTCATAATAAGTATTTCAATCAAATGAAATATTTTTTCGAATTTGTTTCCAAAGTAATTAAACAAGAGTTACTGATGTGTGTTTTGAAGACTTTTATTTATCCTTTAGTTTTTGAAGTGGTTATTCATTTGATATTTCTTAGTTTGAAAGTTAATATATTGTTCTTAATATGGTTTTAAAAAATTATATAGTATTTAGATGATTATGGAACCATAGTTTTTGATATAAGTAATTTTCACAAGATTGTTAATATAAAAACTTAACAGGATTGATTTCTGATAATGTTTTAGGATTTGCTATTCATTTTTCTATTCACTAAGTGTTTTCTTTTTTTTTTTATTGACAACACTCCAATATTTGAAAAAAAAAATTCTATACAGCGTTAAAGTTTCTCATTTTCCATGTTTACAGTAAATTTTAATTACATTTTAAATAACCGGTAAATTTTTAAACTCATATCGAAAGAAATGTAAATCTGTAGTCTATTATTCAAAGAAACATTTAAAATTGTTTGTTTTTTTAAATTTTATTTTTATTATTTCTCTTAATACTTTGAGGAGAGGGGTGTGAACGTTGCAAACAAAAATCTCAATGACATTTTTTAATTGTGTTACATTTGTTTGAATATTTAGTTATTTAATATCATGTTTATTTTCCTGTAAAATTTTTCATTAACCTTGTAAACTTGCTGTGAAAAATGCTAGTAAATGATATAACTAAGTAAAATACGGAACATGAAGAAAATTAAAAATATGTATTACAAATTGTATACAAGTTTTATTGGGAGTACACAATTGTATTCATTTACATTAAAACATCTTTAATTACAAAAAACATACATTAGAAATAGTGTGAAATATTCAAATCTACCTAATTATGTATGCTCCATTGTAGCTTTTAAGCTTGTGCATTATTTAAATTAATTTTGATTTTTTTAAAAATCTCTCTTATACTTATCAATCTTTTTATTGTGATATTAATTATTTGTAGGACTCATCTTCACTGTGCTGCTTCTTGCAATAATTCAACTATAATAAAATTTTTGCTGGAAAAACTTTATCAACTTGAGTAATCATGCAACAACTTGGGAGAGAATGCTTTGAATGCTTGTGCAGTAAGTTCTAAATAATATAAAATTTGTAAATTTCTGTATCACATGTACACTTTAGAAATCAATTGTTGCAAAGATGATGTGCAGATTATGTTGAGTAACCTCCTTATTAAATACGCTTCAGTAGTATTTTTTTAAATTTATTCAATTGCTTTTGTAAAATTGTACTTACAAAATTTCATACAAAAACTTCATATAGTAAATTCCATGTAGTGTGACACTAGTTGCTTTTTTCTGCCCAGTAAATGCTCCATTTAATATCATGCATGTACAAAACAATTTTTAGAAATGACTATATAGAATTCTTTATTCAAGAACACAATTTTGTGCTAATTTACTTTCGCAAATGTTTTCTTATTTGCAAATTAATTTGGGTTCTCTCTTTACATATCATTATATCCGTGTACCTTATATGAAAAAGTCAATCTCAGTCAATTAAGAATTCATCTCATAATGAACTTAATTTTGATAACAGAGTGAAGTTTACAAATCAATGACTAGCAATGAAGAAGCTTTTAAGACAAAAATTTAGTTACAGTTTTAAATTGCCTTTTCATGAGATAATATAATTACTGTTTCCTCACTTGACTGCTTTAAAAACACACAAAGATCATAAACTTTTTTCTTATGAATAAATAATTAATTAAAATAGCATAGAGAATATTTTAAGTGATATTTTATTGGAAAGTTATTTACTATTTTAAAGAAAATAGATTGCATCGCATGGAAAATATGTAAGTGACACTTAATTTCATTTTCTAAAAATTTTCATATATTTTCTGCCTACAACCAGTGAACCTGTAAAAATGTATCATTTATGTTTTAAAAAATTGATGATGTGTGTCATTAAGTGCTTTGTGGATTATGCACGAATTGGCAATTTCACACTTCGTGTGCCACTGGTTCCTCAAATAATCAGAAGTTTACTATATAGTTAAAAAATATCGACAAATAACTAAAACTGAAATCGCTAACTTTTGCATTATGTGGAGACTGTTTTTCTTTTTTTCAAGGAACCAAATATCTTTTTATTACAAATAAAGAAATATATGATAAAATAATTTTTTTAAATAAAACTAATTAAAAGATCCTAGTTGAAATTACAACATTTAGATCTTAAAGTAGTTCGAATACAAAAGGGGAAACAAAATATATTGATCTAACTTCCAATAAAAATTATGAAAACAAATGTACATTTAAGCTTTGAAAAAAATTTTTTTTTTTTTTTAGTTTTTATAGTTTTTTTTAAAGCAAAATTATCTGTTTGACGCAAACAAATTAACAGTAATAAATTTGTTCTTTCATTTTAAAATTTTGTTCTCTTATAATTACTGACTATGTTCTTATTGTTAAACAATAGCATTCTTATTCCAATATTGTTTGAAATCTGACAAAATAGAAACAACATATGCAATTACATTATTAAAATTAAAAGTTCACATAAACTGTTCAAGCAGAATGAGCAGAAAAGACGAAAAATGGAATTTTCTGATTGGTTAAGCATTACCCATTATTTTAAATTTAACTTTTGATAATTCAATTTTTCAAATATTTTAAAGATAACATCGGCAGTGATATTTGTTAGCCTATAGGTTTAATAGTTTAAAAAAAAAATTATTGCTCTCTCGCTAGTACATTAATATTTAATTATTTTTTTTAATTGCTTTGTCAAATAAATTCAATGAACATTAATGGTAGCATTTTATTTATTTTTTATTTTTCAACTTGATAACTATCCCAATTTTATTGTTTCTTGATATTAGTTAAGTTTCTTTTTTTAAGGTAGAAAAAACACTATACATTTAAATACAAATTTATGTTAAATTTTATCTCCAAGGCCTGTAAACAGTTCTTTCTCGGTTTGAGTGCTGTGGGGAGCATTGGATAAAGCTTTGGTTTCTGATAAAAGGCCGGCAAATGGTTAAAATTTTGTAATTAAATTTTTATCAAAATTAGTCTTGCCAGACGCTGGAGAAATTACCGTCATAAATGTTTGACTGGCTGGTAATAAAACTCAAAAAACATAAGATAGTGGGATTCTCGAGAAATATAAGGTTATATTTAAATTTTTGTTTAAATTTGTATTTTTATGTATATGTCATTCATTATCTTATGTTTCTCGGCAGGTGAGCGGCACTGATTCGCTTCCAGCATTTGAATCCCAGCCCTTCATCTTCTCTTCTGTCTTCTACCAGTTCCTCTTGTAAGTCAACGTTTTTTGCTAAAAGTTACTAATGCAGAAAAGCCTTAACTTATAATGTTGTTAATTTGTATAACCGAAAAACTTAACTAATAGTTTATATTTTCTCAGAATTAGGAAGAAACTTTAAAGATCTATTTTTTTCAAAATAGATTCAAATAAATGTAAAATTCACCTCATTGATTAATTATTTTTATTTTTTAAACTCTTAAGAAAGCATTTTTGTTCGTTATTTATTTCATTTGATTACTTGATTATACAAAATATTTTTAGACATCAAAATTTATTTTTTGAGTGATCAAAATGCAAGTAAATTTATTGACTTTCTTACTTTGTATTCAAAATGAACATTATGAGACTTATTTAAGAAATTTGAAATTTCTTGTTTCACTCAACATGAAACCAATGAACAGTGCAATAAATATTAATGTAGTAATACA
Source organism: Parasteatoda tepidariorum (assembly GCF_982258835.1). Taxonomy (NCBI): domain Eukaryota; kingdom Metazoa; phylum Arthropoda; class Arachnida; order Araneae; family Theridiidae; genus Parasteatoda; species Parasteatoda tepidariorum. The sequence continues at coordinate 573,662 of NW_028257371.1, forward strand.
TAATTATTTCATTTAAAATAAAAAATAATTCTTACCAATTTAAGATCTGTTTCTTGGAATTTTAACAAAAGTGCAAAAATACTAATCATGAATGAGTGAATATTACTTTTAAGATGATGCAGAGCAATATAACCTCTTTCAACTAAATATAAATTAAGACCAAAATTTGTCTTTATAAAGTTTTAAGCTTTGTGATTTTTTTTTTAAATGAGCTAGATTCAGCACCCTCAATTCTAAACGAATAAGTTTTTCAACAATATTGCTATTATTACTTAAGTCAAAAATCGTTTTATAATTTTTTTTTATATTTGTCTCCATTTGGTATATACCATCTATGTCATAAGCTGCTGATTTCACTAATTTATATTAAGCAAAAATGTTTCAAGTATTTAAGATTTTTGTACAGGAAATAACTCATGATAGTCAAAATGTAGTTATTCAGTGATAAATTCATGTTAGTTATTCAGAGAAAGTATGTTAATGTATATAATATTGTACAGTGAATTCGCGATAACTCGAATCTGATAGGACTGACGAAAAACTTCGACATATCGGAAGTTCGACTTACCGTTAGTTTCGGTTTTGGACTTTCAAAATATTGTCGGATTATTTAATTGATGCTTATTAATTACAAATCTTCTAAATGCTTACAATATTTAAGATCATTTTTCTGACAAGCCATTTACGATAAGACTGTTTGAAGCACTTTATGATACCCTGGTCCATCGGCTGCAACTTTGCTGTTGTGTTTGGTGGGAGAAACTGCAAGTTTACTGCTTTCAAATTAGCTAGATCACTATGCGCTGTGCATTTATCCATAAAGAGTATCAGATTTCTTTTCTTAGCGAAGAATTTCCGATCCAATTTTCTTACATAGTCTAAAAATAATACTGATGTCATCCAAAACTTTTTGTTAGACTTGTAATCCAAAGGATACGTTTTTACATTCTTGAAACATCGGGGATTTCGGTATTTTCCGATAGCAAGTAAGGGCAATTTCTCTGTCCCAGGCGCATTTCCTCCAACTAGGACAGTCAAACGTTCCTTGCTCATTTTACCCCCTGAGCAGTTTTTATCCTTGAACATCATAGTCTTATTTGGAAGACATTTGAAAAATAAACCCATTTCATCAGTATTGAAACATCATTTTAACTGTATCCTTGAAGTAAATTTGGTAACGTTTCATTTAACCACTGTTCTCATACTTCAAGAGGGACAGCTTTAGCTTCTCCATGAAGAGTGCGAAAGACATTGTGTGTGTGTTGCAAAGGAAGGGACAAGATATCAGCTCCTAGGTTTTTTTTCTTGCTTCAAAAGATCCAAAAAAAATTGAGTTAAAGGGAGTAAAATTCGAGTAATCGAGAATAATTAACATGAAATTGAAGATAAAAGGGTCGGGACCTCATAAAAAAATCGAGTAATAGTAATATTCGAGTTATCGTACTTCGAGTTATAGCGAATTGACTGTATATGTATGTATATGATTAAATATTGTTAATATGTATTGATGTATTAAATATTGTTAATATGTATTAATGTATTAAATATTGTTAATATGTATTAATGTATTAAATATTGTTAATATGTATTAATGTATTAAATATTGTTAATATGTATTAATGTATTAAATATTGTTAATATGTAATGTATTAATTAGACTTAAAATATTGTCTACATTAACAATATAACAATAAAGAATATAAAAAACAATAAAGAATATATAAAGTCATAAAAAATAAAGAATATAAAAAGCTTGTTACTTCAAAAAATATAGAATTTATCCAGTGCTGATTCATTGAATATTTTCTTTTTATTCACCTTGTATGAAAATAGTTATTCAGCTAACATACATATTGTAATGTGTGATTTTTCATTCCTAAATGCTTTACATTTTTGCTACAGGTACAGTTTTTCATTTTTTATAGAGGCAAACTTTGGGAAATTACAAAAGTTCATAAAAGATTACATTTATTTTAAAGCTAAGAAGGTCAAATTTTATAAATTTGTCAAAAACTGTCCTCATCATTCTTTGTCATAAATCATGTATAATTTTGAAAAATATAGTTTTTGTGAGTTGTTTTAAAGTTAATAATGACGTGCCTCTAGAAAATCAGAAAAAAATAAAATGTTGTAAATTTTTTTCCTATAAATGTGAACAAAGTCTGAATTTATTTCAATTTTTCAGATTTAGAATTATTATTTTATTTTTATTTAGTATTTCAGTGTCTTAATTCGCAAATAATGTTTAGGTCATAACATACAGTTAAAATTAGGCATTTAAAAAACTTAGAATAAGTAACTTTGGGCATAAATAGTTTGAAAACAAACAATTTAGTATCATGGATGATAATTATTGCGAAAAAATGGTAATGATGGATTCATGTTATAAATCTGACATCTTAAATATACTAAGGAATAAAGGACAAAAAAAAATGCCAGAATGTATTTTAAGTTTAACATTGAAATGTACATGTTTTTTTACACATGCATCCTTTACTGATATATTTTGCTTAGAAACCCTGAAGGTATTTGCTTGATAAAATGTTGACTATGATGCACAGAACAAACCATTAGAAATTAATTTCCTGTGTGAAGTTTTTACCCTATCTGCTAGGTATGTCTTTTTTCCCCCTTACTTTGCGTTTTATACTCTCTTTTTTCATGGGTCGATGTAAATTTTTTATGATCTTACAAAAATATATATACTTTATTTGCATAGAAGTACATGATAAAGTAACTCTCTTTGGTAATTTGGCACTGAAGCAATTTTCCTTCATTTTAAATTTGATCAAGTAATGCTTTGTAAAATAAAAACATGCGTAACAGTTAAAATGCCTCTTGGCATACTTCGTTTTTTTGTTAGTCCAAAGCAAGGAATTTGGTTTTGTTACATTAACAGTGTTTTTTAAAGCTCTTTCACAAAGAAGATTAAAAAGTTGACCACCGCCTTACAATCTAAGAGAATTTATAATTATATGCACTTGTGAAGACAAAATTCAGGTGTGGTTGGAAGTTGTATGGTATAATTGACTAATTGAAGATAGTGATGAAAAACAGGATAATGAAAGTTGATGATGTAAACTGGATCATGAATTATAATAAAACTTGTATTTAGTAGTTATTTGTAGAACTCAAGATTCAAAATTTATATTCTATCAATAAGACTTTAAGCTAAATCAATTTTGCATAATATAATATTAATAAGGGCAGGCTATAGGGAATAAATCTCCCATGACCTACCTAATCAAAAGCCAAATTAAAAAGTAGTTGAATTGTTCCCCACAGACAGTTAGAATCATGAGAAGAGATCGAAGGTTCAGATGTTTCAAAAAATCATTGATCACGAAAGTTTTCGGAAATCAAATTTTCAAAGGTGGAACTTAAAAACGCAGTTTACTTTATTTGTTTGTAAGGAGAGCTACTTTATAAGCTTATATTCAAGATTAATATTCATTTTTTATTAGTAAATAGTTATTATAATCATAAACTCAAGAAAGAAAGACATATTTGTAAATTTAAATTACTTCTCTAAGTCATCATAGGTATGTGTAAAATTTTAAATATATTTTATGTAAACTAAATTAAGTATAACTTAAGTAAACTAAGTACAAAAACACCTGGATTAAAATTTTTTCTAATGTTTCGATTTAAACTTTTTTTTTTTTTTACTCGAGAAATTTTCCGGAATTTTGACTTGGGCTCACAATTACCCCTGTCGTCAATGACTATTTAAGATGAATACAAAAAATTATTTATTCCTGATGGTTACAAATTATTGTCGCGATTTTAAAAAATAAAATGATACAAAATGCAAAGGTATTAAAAGTACTTAAGTACATTTTTAATGAATTTCCATTTAACATTAAATAAAATATTAAAATCCAAAATTATTACACAAAAAACGGCCAAAATTTTAGCATCTGAAATTGTGTATACAATTCAATGTGCTAAATTTAAATTAAGATTGTGAAATAAATAAAAATTACATTGTATTATTCTATTTTCATTTCTGTCATTAGGAATCTCAAGCTGTCATTACAATTGTTATACAAATTTTAAGATGTATGCGCTTAAGATGTAATTTCATATGTTTACAAATTTTAAGATGAATGGTAATAGTATAGTTTAAGATGTATGGACATTTTTTTATTTTACCCTGCAGCATAGCTGCCAACTCTACTGGATCTACCAGCAGACTACTGGATTTTGCCATTTTCTTCTGGCTTTTCTCCTGATTTTTGTACATTTTAGATCTATAATTAAGTTTTCAAAAAATCGCCCATTAAAATAGAGATTTTACTAAATTTATTGCTGGGTTGAATATTTTAAAAAGTATTACTAATACATAATGAAATGGACCTCGCAGGAATCAGTTTAAGGCTTTTCTTTTTCTGTGCTCTAAAAATTTGTTTCTTTTTTTCAGAACTCCCTTTTTAAATTAAATCTTTTAACTATCAATAATTATTTACTTGTCTACTACTATTTAAAATTATGAGTTAACATAAAAAAATTTCGAATTCATTTAATGCCAATCATAAAGAAAAAATATTGCAGACCATTTATAGACATTATGGTAATAAAGTTTTTGTATTTTGATGACAATAAAAATCCCTAAAATTCTCTATATGTAAAATATTTAGTATATTATGCAGCAGTTACCGTGAAATTTATAATATTTCTTATCCATCTTGATTGCTGTTCTGCAGGAAACAAAATATTGTTACTGTTTTAAAAACTATTATATATTTTGTACAAAGACTTATATAATATAAACTAATCAAGAACAAAAATTTTCAATAATGTTAAAATCAACTCATCAAGGGTCAGAATGGTAATGACAGCAATAAAAATAGTTCAACTTACTTTATTTAATATACCTAAGCAGGATTGCTAAATATTTCCATACAAATATTCTTTTTTCGTTCTAAATCAGCTGCTACTGAGAATAAGTCTTATATGAGTTACTAGTGGCCATGAAACTGTTGAAAAGGCTAGGAAGTCAAACTCAGTGCAAAAATATTTTTAAAATGCAGTGAAACATAAGGAAAAGACTTAAAATTTGTAATATTTTTGGTAATCATAGTTTTTTTTTCCTTCATGACCAATTTTAATTTTTATTTAAAGAATGGATAGAGCATGAAAGACCTTTTAGTATTTATATTTATCCTGATTAAAGGAAGGTAGCATGTAGCTCTGTAAAGTGCATGCAAATGACGAATAAATACAAACAGAAATTAGATGAAAATACTTCCTTCTGTGTCTTCTGTTAACAGGACTTTAAATAGCACAATTCCAGAAAAGCCGTTCCCAATTTTTTTTTTTTTTTTGGCTATGAAGCCCTAAATAATTAAATAGTCCGGTAATAATTAGGGTAAAAAACTTTATTTTTATTTTGAACTTTTAATATTTAAAAGGAGAAAAAAAAATTTTTCATCGTTTTTATTTAATAATCTTATTTAGGTTTTACTCGTATGTTTAACAGTTGAATATACACTGTCTTAGAGATGAATCTAGTCTAATTGAAAATTTGTTTTTATATTGCTATTAAAAACTGTTTTTAAATGTTGAAAATAGTTATTAGGGAAGCATATTTCTTTATTAAAAAAATTCTGTTATTTTATTTTGATTTGAAAAGCGCAATGTTAAATACTATTGCAAATTCTGATAAATGCATGTTTTTTTCATACTTTTATAAAATTGTTATTAGAAAAATTATATATTTTTTTAAAAATTTTCATTTCCCATTTTTTGGCATATTACTTTAAATATAATTACAGATTTCAGAAACTGTTCAAAAAGTCTCAACTGTCAGAACTCTTTCACGGAACCCCTAACATCATTTGGAAACCGTTAATCTTTTAGACTCATTAAAAATTTTTTTAAATGATTTAAGTCTTAAAGAAATAATCAATGCTAATAGTTTTAAATTTAGTGTTTTCAATGTAAAGTTTAACTTTTTCTCTCTTATAATTTTAGCTTTGTCTGAGGCTGCTGGATAATGCAAATGGAAAATGACATTCTGGTAGAATACGAGGGCCCTTAAGTTCAATCCTGACAGAAAACAAAACAACTGATGTGTATATGCTGTTAGATTCTCTTTAAATCTGCCGGAGCTGATTGTCCTCTTGTTGTTGTGCAGAAGTTTGAAGATCTCTGTGTGATTCATCCCTGCTGTGTGTTTGTGTGGTTACTGTTGCTGACAATTTTATAAAATCTTTCAATAAAGCAGACTCATCAGTTTATTGCTCTGATATATAGTTGCACATAAACAAAAAATTGCAATTGAAGGGAAAAGAACTGCATGAAATAAATTACTGTCAAGTTTTGGAATTCTTTTTATTAGAAAATAATAATAAAAATGATAACACATAGTCCAACTGTTGCTTTTTGCAATAAAAATTATTTTATTTAATGATAAATATGTGTTCTTAAGGATTATATGTTTATATTAAACAATGACGGTAAGAATATATTGCTTTTATAGTTGAGTGAAGTTTATATTGTGTTTTATTTTAAAATAAAATAATTAAATTGTGAAATAATGTTTGTCATGATTTGATTTGATTAATTTTTTTTATTCTTAACTACTGCATTGGGTAATTTATACAGCAACTTTATAATAAATCTTCAAAATTTTAGAAAAGGGGGTAGGCAGATATGTGTTCATTAATAAAACTTAATAAGATATAAATGTTGGAAATTTTTTTATAGTCATGATAGTAATGTTTAAGTATTTTGAAATTAGATGAAGTTAAGATTTGGTTTCTTTAAAATTTGCAACATATCAGAAACAATTTAATTTTAACATCATTGTTAAACATTAACTCCAGCTTATGAGCATTTATACTACTAGCATTGTATTTTTCACTTAATTTTGAATTATTTAGTTCAAATTTAAGATAAGAAGTGAATATTTTTATGATGTTAAAATAATGATAATAGTAAAAATTTCTTTGACTTAATATTTAAAATTTAGCTGAACATTTATTTACATTATTGTTAAAGCAAAAAATTTAAACCAACGTAGAGTAGAATCTTGTTTGTTTAAGTTTTCATCAGTAAGGTTCTTTGCAAAGCAAGTTTTTAAATGCATAATGTAGTTTTTTTTATGGCTAATTGATCAATACCAGAAAATTGACTCTAGCATCTGCTTAATTTTTTAAAATTTATTTTCTGAAAAGCTCTGTTTAAAATGTTTACATATTACACCTGCTTTTTTCTAAACCTATTTATGTCATAACGCATAATCTATAATCAGCAAAATAAAAGCAATGGAATTGTTTCAAACAAAAATCTGAATTTTTTTATAGCAACGTTCTCAAAAGAGTAATGGATTGTAGCAGGGTTCGTTGATTTAAATCAGCTTGATTTAAATCAAATGATTTTTTTAAAAAAATCATTGATTTAAATCAACTAATTTTTTTTATCTATATATATTGATTTTAAAAGTTAAAAGACAGTGTTTTAAATTTTTGATACTTCTATTATTTTCTTTTCTTAGTATTAAAATTTAATTTAAATAAATTGCTGCATTAATTAATTTTAGTTAACGAAATTACTTTCTTGGTGTGTGTTAAATTCCAACACATTTGAAATTACATTTTTAAAAATCTTTTGATTCTTGAGATTGAAAGTACAGATTAAAGTAAACATTTAATGCTGTCTTAATGTCTGACTTGCATAGCTGTAGAAAGTAATTAATAAACATGAATTTTTTTCAAAAAATAATGCAAGTAATGTTAATTAAAATTCTACCTTTTGAATGAAAAAGCGTTAATTAAAATCTACATCATATTTTATTGGTGGAAAATGTATATTTCTGAAGCTTGAGGTTATATTAAAAAGAAATTACCATAATATGCCAAAAACAGAAAAAGAAAAAAAAACGGGCTGATGAATTCAGATGTTTTTTTTCCTATTGTAGTGTTATTCTTCCCTTTCAAACTCTTTCGAAGTCTATTTGATGCAGTAGGGTTATTAACTGGTATTTTTTTCTCATAATATGTTTACAGTATCTTTGACATTATCTGATTTTCTATAAAGAAATTTTGTGAAAGAAAATTCCAATGAATACATAGATTTTCTAATTTTTTTTTAGCTTAACTTATCTATTTTGATATAGAATTAAAAGTGAATATTTTAATATAAAAATATATAGATTAAATATTTATTTATTTTTTGATGAATACTTCAGATGTTTTTTAACATTTATAAACACAGTCTGCTACATTTATTTTGTCATTTTAAAAATCATGAGAAAAAAAAAGAAATCACAATTTTGAATTAAAGTTATGGTTTGCTAACTGAAACTTTGTTTTAATAGTTAAAGCACAGGGGTCTGTCCAAGCCGGTACCTTTACAAATTCAACGTAAGGAAAAATGATAGAATAATCACACAAAATACTTATTCTTAAAATTTTATTTTTGTGTCTCGTAAGAAACAATAAATCCATATTTTTACTATATTTGTGTTGATTTTTAAATATAATTTTTAATTTTCACAAAATAGGTACCTCTCAGAAAGACCCAAACAGACCCCTGAAGTATTCTTTAAATTCTCTATTTCATCTAGTCTTTAAATTTTAATCATGCATTTCTTTCAAAATGGTTGCTATGCATTCAAAGCCATGTTTTAGTTAGAGCTTCTAAAATATTGTTACAATATAGTTTTAATATTAAGTTAATTTGTTTAAACATTTATAATTTTTTTAATCATAAATTAAAGTTCTTTCAGTGTATTTGAATAAAAATCAAAAAAATCTGATTTAAATCAAAAAAATCCGATTTAAATCAAAAAAATCTGATTCTTTTGATTTTTTTTTAAAAAATCAAAAAAATCTCGAACCCTGGATTGTAGTCAAATTTTGATCATTCATGCTGAAAGCAACTTTTAAAAAATAATGTAAAAAATGTTATTATATTTTTGCCTCATTCTTGTATGCAAGTATATGTTAGTGCAAATTTAATTTAGATAAAACATAATATTTACTGACAGTTTTGAAATTAAATTGCTATGTAAATTTTTTGCAAAAATTGTTGGTTTAGTACATAACACCTTTAAATAATTATCAAATTGATGAAAATTTCTGAAGTGCCCATAAAAGTTATTTTTACATTATAAGAAAAATAATTCCAATTTTCATAGTATTAGTTGCTTTCCTGGTTTCTCTCCGTGGAAAAATTTTTAGGTTGCGTTTGGGTTTTGTTTCAGGTGTTTTGTCAAATAAAATTTCAGATACTGAAAGAATAAAGCTACGTAAGTATTTCTACATTTAATTTCTGTAAAAGAAGAAGGGGCAGAAAATGTGTAAATTTGTTGAAGTAAGTAATTTGAATATTTTTAAATTTTGTTCTTTATTGTGTCAATTATTGCAAGAAATGACCACTTAAAAATTGAACAATTTTATTTTAATATTATAAGAAGAAAAAAATTTTAAGTTTAAATTTCCACTCAGTTCAAATGTAAATATATAACTTTATAATTATGTAGTGTGGTTTTCATTACATAATTTCAGAATATAAATAATTAATGTTAATTGTGAGATTAAAATTGGCTTAAGTTACAGCTTTTATAAACAAGTTTTACAAACTAACAAATTCAATTAAAATTTTGATAAGAAAGGCTCATTTCTAAAAAAAAAAATTAAGAATACATTTTTAAATTAATGATTTTAAAATTATTAATGATAAAAAATTCATTAAAAGACCCATTGTATGAAGAAAAGAAAAAAAATAGCTATAAAAGTTGCAATATAGTATTTCTTAATTAAATTTGAAATACTTATAAAAAAATCAGCTGAACATAAGATATACTTTGGAGTAAGAAGGGGGAAAATAGATGGTTAGCAGAATTCGCTACAATTATTTTATTTATTATTTCTGTATCGCTAAGAAAATAATTCATGGAATGACATTATAAAACTATTGTTCTATGCTTCACAGCAATACAGAAAATTAAGTAAAATTATATCTCCCAATTATTCTACTACCCAAGGGCGCCGGCAGCGGGGTGCAAGAGGGTGCGCTTGCACCCCCTAGCTTCTTTTTTTTTTTTTTTTAAGTACTTAAAGAGATACAGAAAAACAATTTTGTTATAAAAATGTTTTATTAAAAATATTTTTATTGAAAAGCAAATAATTAAGTAATTATTGATACGTAACAGTTAAAAATTTTTTTAATCAAACAAGAATTGAAATCGTCTTGTTTGCTGTCCAAACCTGTTTATTACTTTTTCAATGAATTCTGAGTCATCTTTGATTCTTTTCTAATGCACACTGAACATGCACAAACTTGGCAGATATCTAAGCTATAATTTTAAATTTCATTTTATGAAACATAAATAATATTATATTTTCTTGGTTATTTAGTTTAACAAAGGTGTATAACACAAACTGACTTATCACAACTGTAAAACTTCATCAACACAATAAATACCAATGTTAAGCGTGCACAAACACGTTAGTATACGAAACTACTGTTTGTAGTTATTTGTGTTTCAAACTCAGTAGCTATGCCAGCGCCATCAATACAGTTTTTCGCGGCAAAATTTGCAAGTACAGGAAATTCGTACTTTTATTTTAAATATCTTGTTAACAATGAAGAAATGTATCTTGAAAAAAATTAACAGATTAAAGTATATGTAATAACAAAACAAAATGTAATAACAGAATATTTTAATTTTTTTGGGGTTGATAGTTTGTAAGAGGATTGCATCCCCTTTTATATTATTCTGCCGGATTCCTTGCCACTACCTCTTACTTACTCCAAAAAATAAAAAACGACGCAAGATAATATCAGAAAATATATATTCTAATATTATATAGCATCAAAACTAATGAAAAATAATATTATGGCGAATGCTAGATAATATTAGTTCGCATAGAATCTAATATTATAAGGCAGAGCAAACAGCGACCTCTTGTATCTTTCTAATATTAGAAGTTGTACAAGATAACGTTAGATTTTACCGATTTTTCTGATATTATCTAATATTAGGTGCTACTTGGGTTGTGATGTCAAACTTTTATCGTTGGCTTCAATTCTAGAAGTCACAGTTTTTCGCGATAAGCTTACAGCCTCAAAATTATTTTTCATATCTGGACATAAAACATCACTAGCTTGGAGCATACATTATTTAACAAACTCCCCATCACCTAGAGATTTATTATTTTTAGCAACATTGTATGTTACAATACAACTTGCATGCGTAGCTGCTTCTTGGGCAGAGTTTATCTTCGAAAAAATTTTGTCCGCCTGATAATTCTCTAAGAAGACTTTCGGTATTTTGTTGTCTTTCACATTCAGATATTGCTTCGTAATTGGCATTCTTCTGCTTGACTGAAATATGCCGGTCAATGTTGTATTCGTTCAAAACTGCTACATCTTCATTGCAGACAAGAGATACTGGTTTATCTTTTCCAACTGTAGAAAAATATTTCCAAGTTCACTCATCATTGAACTCACAGCACTCTGAATCAACTTTGCTTTTTTTCACAGCCATTTTGGAGTTAAAAATGTTTGCAAATAACTCAAACAAGCACCATTGTTTATATATTTAATAATTTCACCATTATTAACAATAACGCTATATGTGTTCAATCTTTCCACATGTAATTAATAGTGTTAGAACTCGCGCCGGGAGTTGTTGTAGTTAATTTACGTCGCACTAGAGCTGTACGATGGGATATTGGCGACGGTCTGGGAAACACCCCTGAGGATAATCCGAAGAAATGCCATCACAATTTTGATCCTCTGCAGAGGGGATGGCACCCCCGCTTCGGTAGCTCGACGTCCTGCAGCCGAAGTCGAGCACTATACGGTAGAACAGTTTAACGAGTTAACATACCGCACACCGTCGGTCCCTACGCCGACTGATCCGTTGGAGCTTTAACTGTGCAGTGTGCCACATCTGAAGTGCGATTCACATATATTAGATACCCTATGTTTGCTCTTCGATAAAGACAAAAAAAATTCAAAAAATTTTCTTATTTTTTAAAGTTTATTTTAAATTATATTATTTTTTTAATGTGTTTTTCAATATTCAGGAGGGCTCTGAATATTCCCCGGAGAGAGCTTTTATAGGTCACAGTGGGCCCCTCAAGGTATATTACGAAGATGAGAGAAGAGAGCTTTTGACTCGAAACTGTGGTATGCTTCACGTATCACGGTGGACTGGATGGTAGGCCACCGAACCAGCAAGTTCGCTGCTGGAGGGAGGGGTCCTGGGTTCGAATCCCAAGGACGGACAATTTATCAATAAATTTTCTTTCTTTTTTTTTGTTTATTTTAAATTATATTATTACACTTTATAGAAGACTTTATTCGCTTTAAAATATTGAAAAGAAGTTTAAAAAAATAATATAAATTTAAATAAATAAATAAATAAAAATTATCCGAAATTTTTCCGTTTATTAGCTATTATTCGCCATTTCCCATAGAAAAAATAGTTTTTTTTATCTATACAGAACACTTGATTCACGATAAAATATCAAAAAATAAATTTAAAAAAATAATATATAAAAAAAAAGAAAAAATTTGAATGTCGACCGACGCAAGATTTCGAACCCATGGCCTCCGGAACAACAAATCTAACTTGCCACACAGCTTTACCAACTTCGCCATGCTTCTTTTGCCAACCCCGTGAATATTTAGTTTAAAACACCTCCTCCCGGTTAGTAAACAAAACTTATTTTGGCGGATTGTGGACCCACTAATTGGTATATAAAAAAATCCTTCGGTAAAATTGCTCGATATATTAAATTCTAATTTTGGGCGGAGTTTGAAATTTATAAGTTAATATTATAGGGAGTTACGTGGTGTGATGCGTGCGTCGCCTCCTGATATGACTTCTGTCCCTTTTTCAGCCATTATTCTCTCTTTAGCAAAGAAAAATATTTCTTCTCTCATATAGAACACTTTATTTGCTTTAAAATATTGAAAAGAAGTTAAAAAAATAATATAAATTAAAATAAATAAATAAAATTTAACCGAAATTTATCCGTTTATTAGCTATTATACGCTATTTCCCAAAGAAAAATTAGTTTTTTTATTATGTACAGAACACTTGATTCACGTTAAAATATCACAAAATATATTTAAAAAAATAATATATAAGAAAAGAAAAAATTTGAATGTCGACCGCAACAGGGTTTCGAACCAATGGCCCCCGGGACAACAAATCTAACTTGCTACACAGCTTTACCAACTTCGCCATGCTTCTTTTGCCAACCCCGTGAATATTTAGTTTAAAACACCTCCTCCCGGTTAGTAAACAAAACTTATTTTGGCGGATTGTGGACCCACTAATTGGTATATAAAAAAATCCTTCGGTAAAATTGCTCGATATATTAAATTCTAATTTTGGGTGGAGTTTGAAATTTATAAGTTAATATTATAGGGAGTTACGTGGTGTGATGCGTGCGTCGCCTCCTGATATGACTTCTGTCCCTTTTTCAGCCATTATTCTCTCTTTAGCAAAGAAAAATATTTCTTCTCTCATATAGAACACTTTATTTGCTTTAAAATATTGAAAAGAAGTTAAAAAAATAATATAAATTAAAATAAATAAATAAAATTTAACCGAAATTTATCCGTTTATTAGCTATTATACGCTATTTCCCAAAGAAAAATTAGTTTTTTTATTATGTACAGAACACTTGATTCACGTTAAAATATCACAAAATATATTTAAAAAAATAATATATAAGAAAAGAAAAAATTTGAATGTCGACCGCAACAGGGTTTTGAACCAATTGCCCCCGGGACAACAAATCTAACTTGCCACACAGCTTTACCAACTGCGCCATGCTTCTCTTACCGACCCTGCGAATATTTAGTTTAAAACACCTCCTCCCGGTTAGTAAACAAAACTTATTTTTCCAGATTGTGGACCCACTAATTGGTATATAAAAAAATCCTTCGGTGAAATTGTTCGATATATTAATTTCTAATTTTGGGCGGAGTTTGAAATTTATAAGTTAATATTATAGGGAGTTTCGGGGTGTGATGTGTGCGTCGCTTCCTGATATGACTTCAGTCCCTTTTTCAGCCATTATTCACTCTTTAGCAAGGAAAAATATTTCTTCTCTCATATAGAACACTTTATTTGCTTTAAAATATTGAAAAGAAGTTAAAAAAATAATATAAATTAAAATAAATAAATAAATAAAATATATCCGAAATTTATCCGTTTATTAGCTATTATACGCTATTTCCCAAAGAAAAAATAGTTTTTTTATTATGTACAGAACACTTGATTCACGTTAAAATATCACAAAATATATTTAAAAAAATAATATATAAGAAAAGAAAAAATTTGAATGTCGACCGCAACGCGTATTGACAAAACATACCGTAGATTGTAAAGGGGTTGGCGAAAATATCTATCGGCGTTGAAGGAGCGTCTCGCAAATCGCCAAACAGCTGTGTGCTTATGTTTTTATTTTGTTTTCGGTATCACGTATCTATCATTCACCAAGTTATATATGGGTGTCACATTTCAGAGTTTCAAATAAGCTGATCTTCATTAGATTCTTCTGCATTAAATGAAATATAAAGCGTATTTTTTGTTATAGCTCCGACATAATCGTTTGTATTTGTTAACATAATTGTGTTTATTAGCGTTTTTTAGAAGATCGTAATAAAACTAAGATAAAAAAAAAATTATATATTATTACCTCCATAGCCCCCTTCTGTATTTTCATAACTTTCATTAAATGTATACGCGTATTTCGAGTAGTGAACTTCTTTACCTACTCATCCACTTATTAAAATTAATAATTTCACAATAACCTCTAATCCTTAATAATGAAATGATTATTACAATAAAGTTTGTTTACTTAAAAGATTAAAAAAAAAATTATTGTTCAGCAGTGACTTTGTTACTAATTCTATATTCATTAATTAAACTTAATGGTTCTGCTCGATAACCATTTACAATTTTTTTAAATTTTATTTAATTTTCAGTTATTATGGAATTCCTTAAATATTTTTCGACGTAGAGGTTATTTAGCAATAATGCGAGAAGCTGAAATTTATAAATGTATAATATTTATAAATGTTTAAGAGAATTATTAGCAGCTATTTTGTACTAATTATTTTAGTTGAAATGTTCATTATACACAATTTTATAAAAATAATCGTAAAATTCATTGAACGATGGCGACATTGACATTTTAAAATGCAAGTAGAATTCAATAATCATTTCATTTTATAACTGTAAAACGGTAGATAAGTAACTTCGTTATCAAGTTTCACATGATACGAGAATATTATGCTATTGCTTTATAATGAAAGAACAACATTTTAAGTTCTAAACTTTTTGTGGAAAAGAAAAAAAAAAACTAAATTTTTTCCTGTCATCGGTGTTAGCGATTAGAGAGTGTTTTATCGTATAAATGTTAAGTCAGTACTGTTTCATTTTAAATAAAAATGCATTTTGTTCCGGAAAAAAAATTACTTGAATTTGTCAATAGAAATTCCCTAATTATTGTAGCAAGAACTTTTAAATTTCTAATCAAACTTTCCTCTATTATAATTTTGTGTAAATAATTATTATTAATAATATAAATGACTATTAAAAGGAATTAATTGAGAATGTTCAATTTTAATAAATTAACTGTTTACGCAATCAGATTAATAACTTTTTTCATAATTTACAAATGGAGAAAAAGTCTTTTACAGTTTAAAAGTGAAAAGAAAAATAAAGTTGAGATTAAATTTATAAAGTAAGCATAACTCGAAGGAGGTTGAAGTAAGGGCATTAAAATCAAAATTTCAAAAGAAAAAAAATCACTTTTTAGTGTACAGTGAGCAATAAACGAAAAATCTAAAACTAACTTTTGATCTAATGATCAGATGTTTACGTTCTAGGACTCAAACTTTAGATTTAGAATTTCCTTAATTCCCTACCACTATTGTCGATATTTACTTTTCACCTAACTTGTAAAATTGTAAAGTTTAGAATTTCTTACAGAATCACTCAGACGAAGTGATTGTGTTTTATTTAAATATTATTTAGAAAGAATTTTTCTAAAAGTATTTCTTTTAAAGTTTTTATCAAACTTTTGTTTTTTATTTATCTATAGTTATTGAAAGTTAAGTTGATGATTTTTAAGTTGAAATGAATGCCGCCCTGCTTTGCATATTTCAAATATTATTTCTAAAGAAATGTATAACTTAACATTAAACACCCAGGACCTTACAATTGTAAATCAAACAATCACTACATTTATTTATTAAAAAACACTCTTATGACCTGATAATAAATTGATCTAAATCTTAAATGTGAGTTTTATAACATATAATTTATTTAAACTCAGCACATACATCTAACCTCTGTTGTCGCCAATGTCTCAATTTTAAAATATAGTTTTTCTTTTATAAATTTTCTGATATTTTCATATAAAGGATAGTATTAAGTTCGAGAATTAAAAATTTGTGCCCAAAAAAGTTGCTAAAAATTATAATTATTATTAATATATGAAAACAGGAAGTTTTTAATTGAAGGTTGAAATTTTTTTCAATTATGTTATTTTTTAATTATATTTTTAATTACCAAACTCATATAACAGTATTTAGGAATCTATAAATTTATGTTACGTATGATAGGTATGATACGTATGATAACCTGTACGCAATGCGTGTAAATAAAATATATTTTTAAAATTGTGCATTTTCTATTAATTGCATTTATTATTCTTATATTGAAAAGGTATCAAGTTATCTATGACCTCCATAATGAATGAAGTATTTACCGACTTTTATATATATTAAGGAATTGAATCAATTTTTCACAAAGTTTAAAATCTCATCTCATTTCAAAAAAAAGTTATTTCATAAAATTATGCAAAAAAGTAATTTATATATATATTTTTTTTATAATGAATGCTTCTAGTAATGAAACAAACGCTTTCAAACTTTATTTTAAAAATATTGATTATTTCGTTTACAAGAAACTATTACTTTAAAGCGTGATAACATTTTTGAATACTCTATTTTTTTTCTAGTAAATAATATGTCTTTGTTAATTTCTAAAAAAATAATCTTTATAAAAAAGCTTACATTATTCTTTTATAGAGAATATTGATTTCATAGAAAATATCACTAAAATAAAACATGTTATGTTTTCTTACAATAAAAGTAAAATAGAATTAATTCTTCAAAATAGCGTTTCAATAAAACATAGTATTAAAATGTTACGTTATTTTTTGTGATTGGTTCATTAATAAATTATTTTTATTTCTTCGCAAACACAATTCTTGTAAAAAAAATTAAAAAATTGAATCTGTTTTATCAAAAAACTAGATCGTTTTATAAAATATAAATTATAGCGCTTAATAAAATATGAATACAGTGTATTTGTAAAGTGATCCTGACAATAAAAAGGTGTTATTTTCTTTTTTATTTTCTCTGCTAAAAGGAATTAATGAGTTATTTTTATTCATAATGGCTAGTCGAGGAGAAGAAGAAAATATCGAATTACACTGCTTAGGTTAATGTAATTTCGTTCTCCCACCACATTTACGCGTAATCCATCGCCAACTCCACCTGCAATCGCCACGTTTACAATCTACGGTATGTTTTGTCAATACGCGACCGCAACAGGGTTTCGAACCAATGGCCCCCGGGACAACTAATCTAACTTGCCACACAGCTTTACCAACTGCGCCATGCTTCTCTTACCAGCCCTGCGAATATTTAGTTTAAAACACCTCCTCCCGGTTAGTAAACAAAACTTATTTTGGCAGATTGTGGACCCACTAATTGGTATATAAAAAAATCCTTCGGTGAAATTGTTCGATATATTAATTTCTAATTTTGGGCGGAGTTTGAAATTTATAAGTTAATATTATAGGGAGTTACAGGATGTGATGTGTGCATCGCCTCCTGATATGACTTCTGTCCCTTTTTCAGTCATTATTCACTCTTTAGCAAATAAAAATATTTCTTCTCTCATATAGAACACTTTATTTGCTTTAAAATATTGAAAAGAAGTTAAAAAAATAATATAAATTAAAATAAATAAATAAATAAAATTTAACCGAAATTTATCCGTTTATTAGCTATTATACGCTATTTCCCAAAGAAAAAAATAGTTTTTTTATTATGTACAGAACACTTGATTCACGTTAAAATATCACAAAATATATTTAAAAAAATAATATATAAGGAAAGAAAAAATTTGAATGTCGACCGCAACAGAGTTTCGAACCCATGGCCCCCGGGACAACAAATCTAACTTGCCACACAGCTTTACCAACTGCGCCATGCTTCTCTTACCAACCCTGCGAATATTTAGTTTAAAACACCTCCTCCCGGTTAGTAAACAAAACTTATTTTGGCGGATTGTGGACCCACTAATTGGTATATAAAAAAATCCTTCGGTAAAATTGCTCGATATATTAAATTCTAATTTTGGGCGGAGTTTGAAATTTATAAGTTAATATTATAGGGAGTTACGGGGAGTGATGTGTGCGTCGCCTCCTGATATGACTTCTGTCCCTTTTTCAGCCATTATTCACTCTTTAGCAAAGAAAAATATTCCTTCTCTCATATAGAACTTTTTATTTGCTTTAAAATATTGAAAAGAAGTTAAAAAAATAATATAAATTAAAATAAATAAAAAATAAAATTTATCCGAAATTTATCCGTTTATAAGCTATTATACGCTATTTCCCAAAGAAAAAATAGTTTTTTTATTATGTACAGAACACTTGATTCACGTTAAAATATCACAAAATATATTTAAAAAAATAATATATAAGAAAAGAAAAAATTTTAATGTCGACCGCAACAGGGTTTCGAACCAATGGCTAAAGGGACAACAAATCTAACTTGCCACACAGCTTTACCAACTGCGCCATGCTTCTCTTGCCAACCCCGCTAATATTTAGTTTAAAACACCTCCTCCCGGTTAGTAAACAAAACTTATTTTGGCAGATTGCGGGCCCACTAATTGGTATATAAAAAAATCCTTCGGAAAATTGTTTGATATATTAAATTCTAATTTTGGGTGGAGTTTGAAATTTATAAGTTAATATTATAGGGAGTTACGGGGTGTGATGCGTGCGTCGCCTCCTCATATGACTTCAGTCCCTTTTTCAGCCATTATTCTCTCTTTAGCAAAGAAAAATATTTCTTCTCTCATATAGAACACTTTATTTGCTTTAAAATATTGAAAAGAAGTTAAAAAAATAATATAAATTAAAATAAATAAATAAAATTTAATCGAAATTTATCCGTTTATTAGCTATTATACGCTATTTCCCAAAGAAAAAATAGTTTTTTTATAATGTACAGAACACTTGATTCACGTTAAAATATCACAAAATATATTTAAAAAAATAATATATAAGAAAAGAAAAAATTTGAATGTCGACCGCAACAGGGTTTCGAACCAATGGCCCCCGGGACAACAAATCTAACTTGCCACACAGCTTTACCAACATCGCCATGCTTCTATTGCCTACCCCGCGAATATTTAGTTTAAAACACCTCCTCCCGGTTAGTAAACAAAACTTATTTTGGCAGATTGTGGACCCACTAATTGGTATATAAAAAAATCCTTTGGTAAAATTGTTCGATATATTAAATTCTAATTTTGGGCGGAGTTTGAAATTTATAAGTTAATATTATAGGGAGTTACGGGGTGTGATGTGTGCGTCGCCTCCTGATATGACTTCTGTCCCTTTTTCAGCCATTATTCACTCTTTAGAAAAGAAAAATATTTCTTCTCTCATATAGAACATTTTATTTGCTTTAAAATATTGAAAAGAAGTTAAAAAAATAATATAAATTAAAATAAAAAAATAAATAAAATATATCCGAAATTTATCAGTTTATTAGCTATTATACGCTATTTCCCAAAGAAAAAATAGTTTTTTTATTATGTACAGAACACTTGATTCACGTTAAAATATCACAAAATATATTTAAAAAAATAATATATCAGAAAAGAAAAAATTTGAATGTCGACCGCAACAGGGTTTCGAACCAATGGCCCCCGGGACAACAAATCTAACTTGCCACACAGCTTTACCAACTGCGCCATGCTTCTCTTACCAACCCTGCGAATATTTAGTTTAAAACACCTCCTCCCGGTTAGTAAACAAAACTTATTTTGGCAGATTGTGGACCCACTAATTGGTATATAAAAAAATTCTTCGGTGAAATTGTTCGATATATTAATATCTAATTTTGGGCGGAGTTTGAAATTTATAAGTTAATATTATAGGGAGTTACGGGATGTGATGTGTGCATCGCCTCCTGATATGACTTCTGTCCCTTTTTCAGCCATTATTCACTCTTTAGCAAAGAAAAATATTTCTTCTCTCATATAGAACACTTTATTTGCTTTAAAATATTGAAAAGAAGTTAAAAAAATAATATAAGTTAAAATAAATAAATAAATAAAATTTAACCGAAATTTATCCGTTTATTAGCTATTATACGCTATTTCCCAAAGAAAAAATAGTTTTTTTATTATGTACAGAACGCTTGATTCACGTTAAAATATCACAAAATATATTTAAAAAAATAATATATAAGAAAAGAAAAAATTTGAATGTCGACCGCAACAGGGTTTTGAACCAATTGCCCCCGGGACAACAAATCTAACTTGCCACACAGCTTTACCAACTGCGCCATGCTTCTCTTACCGACCCTGCGAATATTTAGTTTAAAACACCTCCTCCCGGTTAGTAAACAAAACTTATTTTGGCAGATTGTGGACCCACTAATTGGTATATAAAAAGATCCTTCGGTGAAATTGTTCGATATATTAATTTCTAATTTTGGGCGGAGTTTGAAATTTATAAGTTAATATTATAGGGAGTTACGGGGTGTGATGTGTGCGTCGCTTCCTGATATGACTTGAGTCCCTTTTTCAGCCATTATTCACTCTTTAGAAAGGAAAAATATTTCTTCTCTCATATAGAACACTTTATTTGCTTTAAAATATTGAAAAGAAGTTAAAAAAATAATATAAATTAAAATAAATAAATAAATAAAATATATCCGAAATTTATCCATTTATTAGCTATTATACGCTATTTCCCAAAGAAAAAATAGTTTTTTTATTATGTACAGAACACTTGATTCACGTTAAAATATCACAAAATATATTTAAAAAAATAATATATAAGGAAAGAAAAAATTTGAATGTCGACCGCAACAGGGTTTCGAACCAATGGCCCCCGGGACAACAAATCTAACTTGCCACACAGCTTTACCAACTGCGCCATGCTTCTCTTACCAACCCTGCGAATATTTAGATTAAAACACCTCCTCCCGGTTAGTAAACAAAACTTATTTTGGCAGATTGTGGACCCACTAATTGGTATATAAAAAAATCCTTCGGTGAAATTGTTCGATATATTAAATTCTAATTTTGGGCGGAGTTTGAAATTTATAAGTTAATATTACAGGGAGTTACGGGGTGTGATGCATGCGTCGCCTCCTGGTATGACTTCTGCCCTTTTTCAGCCATTATTCACTATTTAGCAAAGAAAAATATTTCTTCTCTCATAAAGAACACTTTATTTGCCTAAATATATTGAAAAGAAGTTTAAAAAATAATATAAATTAAAATAAATAAATAAAATTTAACCGAAATTTATCCGTTTATTAGCTATTATACGCTATTTCCCAAAGAAAAAATAGTTTTTTTATTATGTACAGAACACTTGATTCACGTTAAAATATCACAAAATATATTTAAAAAAATAATATATAAGAAAAGAAAAAATTTTAATGTCGACCGCAACAGGGTTTCGAACCAATGGCCCCCGGGACAACAAATCTAACTTGCCACACAGCTTTACCAACTTCGCCATGCTTCTCTTGCCAACCCCGCGAATATTTAGTTTAAAACACCTCCTCCCGGTTAGCATACAAAACTTATTTTGGCAGATTGTTGACCCACTAATTGGTATATAAAAAAATCCTTCGGTAAAATTGTTCGATATATTAAATTCTAATTTTGGGCGGAGTTTGAAATTTATAAGTTAATATTATAGGGAGTTACGGGGTGTGATGTGTGCGTCGCCTCCTGATATGACTTCTGTCCCTTTTTCAGCCATTATTCACTCTTTAGAAAAGAAAAATATTTCTTCTCTCATATAGAACTTTTAATTTGCTTTAAAATATTGAAAAGAAGTTAAAAAAATAATATAAATTAAAATAAAAAAATAAATAAAATATATCCGAAATTTATCAGTTTATTAGCTATTATACGCTATTTCCCAAAGAAAAAATAGTTTTTTTATTATGTACAGAACACTTGATTCACGTTAAAATATCACAAAATATATTTAAAAAAATAATATATAGGAAAAGAAAAAATTTGAATGTCGACCGCAACAGGGTTTCGAACCAATGGCCCCCGGGACAACAAATCTAACTTGCCACACAGCTTTACCAACTGCGCCATGCTTCTCTTACCAACCCTGCGAATATTTAGTTTAAAACACCTCCTCCCGGTTAGTAAACAAAACTTATTTTGGCAGATTGTGGACCCACTAATTGGTATATAAAAAAATCCTTCGGTGAAATTGTTCGATATATTAATTTCTAATTTTGGGCGGAGTTTGAAATTTATAAGTTAATATTATAGGGAGTTATGGGATGTGATGTGTGCATCGCCTCCTGATATGACTTCTGTCCCTTTTTCAGTCATTATTCACTCTTTAGCAAAGAAAAATATTTCTTCTCTCATATAGAACACTTTATTTGCTTTAAAATATTGAAAAGAAGTTAAAAAAATAATATAAATTAAAATAAATGAATAAATAAAATTTAACCGAAATTTATCCGTTTATTAGCTATTATATGCTATTTTCCAAAGAAAAAATAGTTTTTTTATTATGTACAGAACACTTGATTCACGTTAAAATATCACAAAATATATTTAAAAAAATAATATATCAGAAAAGAAAAAATTTGAATGTCGACCGCAACAGGGTTTCGAACCAATGGCCCCCGGGACAACAAATCTAACTTGCCACACAGCTTTACCAACTGCGCCATGCTTCTCTTACCGACCCTGCGAATATTTAGTTTAAAACACCTCCTCCCGGTTAGTAAACAAAACTTATTTTGGCAGATTCTGGACCCACTAATTGGTATATAAAAAGATCCTTCGGTGAAATTGTTCGATATATTAATTTCTAATTTTGGGCGGAGTTTGAAATTTATAAGTTAATATTATAGGGAGTTACGGGGTGTGATGTGTGCGTCGCTTCCTGATATGACTTGAGTCCCTTTTTCAGCCATTATTCACTCTTTAGAAAGGAAAAATATTTCTTCTCTCATATAGAACACTTTATTTGCTTTAAAATATTGAAAAGAAGTTAAAAAAATAATATAAGTTAAAATAAATAAATAAATAAAATTTAACCGAAATTTATCCGTTTATTAGCTATTATACGCTATTTCCCAAAGAAAAAAAAATTTTTTTATTATGTACAGAACGCTTGATTCACGTTAAAATATCACAAAATATATTTAAAAAAATAATATATAAGAAAAGAAAAAATTTGAATGTCGACCGCAACAGGGTTTTGAACCAATTGCCCCCGGGACAACAAATCTAACTTGCCACACAGCTTTACCAACTGCGCCATGCTTCTCTTACCGACCCTGCGAATATTTAGTTTAAAACACCTCCTCCCGGTTAGTAAACAAAACTTATTTTGGCAGATTGTGGACCCACTAATTGGTATATAAAAAAATCCTTCGGTGAAATTGTTCGATATATTAATTTCTAATTTTGGGCGGAGTTTGAAATTTATAAGTTAATATTATAGGGAGTTTCGGGGTGTGATGTGTGCGTCGTTTCCTGATATGACTTCAGTCCCTTTTTCAGCCATTATTCACTCTTTAGCAAGGAAAAATATTTCTTCTCTCATATAGAACACTTTATTTGCTTTAAAATATTGAAAAGAAGTTAAAAAAATAATATAAATTAAAATAAATAAATAAATAAAATATATCCGAAATTTATCCGTTTATTAGCTATTATACGCTATTTCCCAAAGAAAAAATAGTTTTTTTATTATGTACAGAACACTTGATTCACGTTAAAATATCACAAAATATATTTAAAAAAATAATATATAAGAAAAGAAAAAATTTGAATGTCGACCGCAACAGGGTTTCGAACCAATGGCCCCCGGGACAACAAATCTAACTTGCCACACAGCTTTACCAACTGCGCCATGCTTCTCTTACCAGCCCTGCGAATATTTAGTTTAAAACACCTCCTCCCGGTTAGTAAACAAAACTTATTTTGGCAGATTGAGGACCCACTAATTGGTATATAAAGAAATCCTTCGGTGAAATTGTTCGATATATTAATTTCTAATTTTGGGCGGAGTTTGAAATTTATAAGTTAATATTATAGGGAGTTACGGGGTGTGATGTGTGCGTCGCTTCCTGATATGACTTGAGTCCCTTTTTCAGCCATTATTCACTCTTTAGCAAGGAAAAATATTTCTTCTCTCATATAGAACACTTTATTTGCTTTAAAATATTGAAAAGAAGTTAAAAAAATAATATAAATTAAAATAAATAAATAAATAAAATATATCCGAAATTTATCCATTTATTAGCTATTATACGCTATTTCCCAAAGAAAAAATAGTTTTTTTATTATGTACAGAACACTTGATTCACGTTAAAATATCACAAAATATATTTAAAAAAATAATATATAAGGAAAGAAAAAATTTGAATGTCGACCGCAACAGGGTTTCGAACCAATGGCCCCCGGGACAACAAATCTAACTTGCCACACAGCTTTACCAACTGCGCCATGCTTCTCTTACCAACCCTGCGAATATTTAGTTTAAAACACCTCCTCCCGGTTAGTAAACAAAACTTATTTTGACAGATTTTGGACCCACTAATTGGTATATAAAAAAATCCTTCGGTGAAATTGTTCGATATATTAATTTCTAATTTTGGGCGGAGTTTGAAATTTATAAGTTAATATTATAGGGAGTTACAGGATGTGATGTGTGCATCGCCTCCTGATATGACTTCTGTCCCTTTTTCAGTCATTATTCACTCTTTAGCAAAGAAAAATATTTCTTCTCTCATATAGAACACTTTATTTGCTTTAAAATATTGAAAAGAAGTTAAAAAAATAATATAAATTAAAATAAATAAATAAATAAAATTTAACCGAAATTTATCCGTTTATTAGCTATTATACGCTATTTCCCAAAGAAAAAATAGTTTTTTTATTATGTACAGAACACTTGATTCACGTTAAAATATCACAAAATATATTTAAAAAAATAATATATAAGGAAAGAAAAAATTTGAATGTCGACCGCAACAGGGTTTCGAACCCATGGCCCCCGGGACAACAAATCTAACTTGCCACACAGCTTTACCAACTGCGCCATGCTTCTCTTACCAACCCTGCGAATATTTAGTTTAAAACACCTCCTCCCGGTTAGTAAACAAAACTTATTTTGGCAGATTGTGGACCCACTAATTGGTATATAAAAAAATCCTTCGGTGAAATTGTTTGATATATTAATTTCTAATTTTGGGCGGAGTTTGAAATTTATAAGTTAATATTATAGGGAGTTACAGGATGTGATGTGTGCATCACCTCCTGATATGACTTCTGTCCCTTTTTCAGTCATTATTCACTCTTTAGCAAAGAAAAATATTTCTTCTCTCATAAAGAACACTTTATTTGCTTTAAAATATTGAAAAGAAGTTAAAAAAATAATATAAATTAAAATAAATAAATAAATAAAATATATCCGAAATTTATCCGTTTATTAGCTATTATACGCTATTTCCCAATGAAAAAATAGTTTTTTTTATTATGTACAGAACACTTGATTCACGTTAAAATATCACAAAATATATTTAAAAAAATAATATATCGGAAAAGAAAAAATTTGAATGTCGACCGCAACAGGGTTTCGAACCAATGGCCCCCGGGACAACAAATCTAACTTGCCACACAGCTTTACCAACTGCGCCATGCTTCTCTTACCAACCCTGCGAATATTTAGTTTAAAACACCTCCTCCCGGTTAGTAAACAAAACTTATTTTGGCAGATTGTGGACCCACTAATTGGTATATAAAAAAATTCTTCGGTGAAATTGTTCGATATATTAATTTCTAATTTTGGGCGGAGTTTGAAATTTATAAGTTAATATTATAGGGAGTTACGGGATGTGATGTGTGCATCGCCTCCTGATATTACTTCTGTCCCTTTTTCAGCCATTATTCACTCTTTAGCAAAGAAAAATATTTCTTCTCTCATATAGAACACTTTATTTGCTTTAAAATATTGAAAAGAAGTTAAAAAAATAATATAAGTTAAAATAAATAAATAAATAAAATTTAACCGAAATTTATCCGTTTATTAGCTATTATACGCTATTTCCCAAAGAAAAAATAGTTTTTTTATTATGTACAGAACGCTTGATTCACGTTAAAATATCACAAAATATATTTAAAAAAATAATATATAAGAAAAGAAAAAATTTGAATGTCGACCGCAACAGGGTTTTGAACCAATTGCCCCCGGGACAACAAATCTAACTTGCCACACAGCTTTACCAACTGCACCATGCTTCTCTTACCGACCCTGCGAATATTTAGTTTAAAACACCTCCTCCCGGTTAGTAAACAAAACTTATTTTGGCAGATTGTGGACCCACTAATTGGTATATAAAAAAATCCTTCGGTGAAATTGTTCGATATATTAATTTCTAATTTTGGGCGGAGTTTGAAATTTATAAGTTAATATTATAGGGAGTTACGGGGTGTGATGTGTGCGTCGCTTCCTGATATGACTTGAGTCCCTTTTTCAGCCATTATTCACTCTTTAGCAAGGAAAAATATTTCTTCTCTCATATAGAACACTTTATTTGCTTTAAAATATTGAAAAGAAGTTAAAAAAATAATATAAATTAAAATAAATAAATAAATAAAATATATCCGAAATTTATCCATTTATTAGCTATTATACGCTATTTCCCAAAGAAAAAATAGTTTTTTTATTATGTACAGAACACTTGATTCACGTTAAAATATCACAAAATATATTTAAAAAAATAATATATAAGGAAAGAAAAAATTTGAATGTCGACCGCAACAGGGTTTCGAACCAATGGCCCCCGGGACAACAAATCTAACTTGCCACACAGCTTTACCAACTGCGCCATGCTTCTCTTACCAACCCTGCGAATATTTAGTTTAAAACACCTCCTCCCGGTTAGTAAACAAAACTTATTTTGACAGATTGTGGACCCACTAATTGGTATATAAAAAAATTCTTCGGTGAAATTGTTCGATATATTAATTTCTAATTTTGGGCGGAGTTTGAAATTTATAAGTTAATATTATAGGGAGTTACGGGATGTGATGTGTGCATCGCCTCCTGATATGACTTCTGTCCCTTTTTCAGCCATTATTCACTCTTTAGCAAAGAAAAATATTTCTTCTCTCATATAGAACACTTTATTTGCTTTAAAATATTGAAAAGAAGTTAAAAAAATAATATAAGTTAAAATAAATAAATAAATAAAATTTAACCGAAATTTATCCGTTTATTAGCTATTATACGCAATTTCCCAAAGAAAAAATAGTTTTTTTATTATGTACAGAACTCTTGATTCACGTAAAATATCACAAAATATATTTAAAAAAAATAATATATAAGAAAAGAAAAAATTTGAATGTCGACCGCAACAGGGTTTCGAACCAATGGCCCCCGGGACAACAAATCTAACTTGCCACACAGCTTTACCAACTGCGCCATGCTTCTCTTACCAACCCTGCGAATATTTAGATTAAAACACCTCCTCCCGGTTAGTAAACAAAACTTATTTTGGCAGATTGTGGACCCACTAATTGGTATATAAAAAAATCCTTCGGTGAAATTGTTCGATATATTAAATTCTAATTTTGGGCGGAGTTTGAAATTTATAAGTTAATATTACAGGGAGTTACGGGGTGTGATGCATGCGTCGCCTCCTGGTATGACTTCTGCCCTTTTTCAGCCATTATTCACTATTTAGCAAAGAAAAATATTTCTTCTCTCATAAAGAACACTTTATTTGCCTAAATATATTGAAAAGAAGTTTAAAAAATAATATAAATTAAAATAAATAAATAAAATTTAACCGAAATTTATCCGTTTATTAGCTATTATACGCTATTTCCCAAAGAAAAAATAGTTTTTTTATTATGTACAGAACACTTGATTCACGTTAAAATATCACAAAATATATTTAAAAAAATAATATATAAGAAAAGAAAAAATTTTAATGTCGACCGCAACAGGGTTTCGAACCAATGGCCCCCGGGACAACAAATCTAACTTGCCACACAGCTTTACCAACTTCGCCATGCTTCTCTTGCCAACCCCGCGAATATTTAGTTTAAAACACCTCCTCCCGGTTAGCATACAAAACTTATTTTGGCAGATTGTTGACCCACTAATTGGTATATAAAAAAATCCTTCGGTAAAATTGTTCGATATATTAAATTCTAATTTTGGGCGGAGTTTGAAATTTATAAGTTAATATTATAGGGAGTTACGGGGTGTGATGTGTGCGTCGCCTCCTGATATGACTTCTGTCCCTTTTTCAGCCATTATTCACTCTTTAGAAAAGAAAAATATTTCTTCTCTCATATAGAACTTTTAATTTGCTTTAAAATATTGAAAAGAAGTTAAAAAAATAATATAAATTAAAATAAAAAAATAAATAAAATATATCCGAAATTTATCAGTTTATTAGCTATTATACGCTATTTCCCAAAGAAAAAATAGTTTTTTTATTATGTACAGAACACTTGATTCACGTTAAAATATCACAAAATATATTTAAAAAAATAATATATAGGAAAAGAAAAAATTTGAATGTCGACCGCAACAGGGTTTCGAACCAATGGCCCCCGGGACAACAAATCTAACTTGCCACACAGCTTTACCAACTGCGCCATGCTTCTCTTACCAACCCTGCGAATATTTAGTTTAAAACACCTCCTCCCGGTTAGTAAACAAAACTTATTTTGGCAGATTGTGGACCCACTAATTGGTATATAAAAAAATCCTTCGGTGAAATTGTTCGATATATTAATTTCTAATTTTGGGCGGAGTTTGAAATTTATAAGTTAATATTATAGGGAGTTATGGGATGTGATGTGTGCATCGCCTCCTGATATGACTTCTGTCCCTTTTTCAGTCATTATTCACTCTTTAGCAAAGAAAAATATTTCTTCTCTCATATAGAACACTTTATTTGCTTTAAAATATTGAAAAGAAGTTAAAAAAATAATATAAATTAAAATAAATGAATAAATAAAATTTAACCGAAATTTATCCGTTTATTAGCTATTATATGCTATTTTCCAAAGAAAAAATAGTTTTTTTATTATGTACAGAACACTTGATTCACGTTAAAATATCACAAAATATATTTAAAAAAATAATATATCAGAAAAGAAAAAATTTGAATGTCGACCGCAACAGGGTTTCGAACCAATGGCCCCCGGGACAACAAATCTAACTTGCCACACAGCTTTACCAACTGCGCCATGCTTCTCTTACCGACCCTGCGAATATTTAGTTTAAAACACCTCCTCCCGGTTAGTAAACAAAACTTATTTTGGCAGATTCTGGACCCACTAATTGGTATATAAAAAGATCCTTCGGTGAAATTGTTCGATATATTAATTTCTAATTTTGGGCGGAGTTTGAAATTTATAAGTTAATATTATAGGGAGTTACGGGGTGTGATGTGTGCGTCGCTTCCTGATATGACTTGAGTCCCTTTTTCAGCCATTATTCACTCTTTAGAAAGGAAAAATATTTCTTCTCTCATATAGAACACTTTATTTGCTTTAAAATATTGAAAAGAAGTTAAAAAAATAATATAAATTAAAATAAATAAATAAATAAAATATATCCGAAATTTATCCATTTATTAGCTATTATACGCTATTTCCCAAAGAAAAAATAGTTTTTTTATTATGTACAGAACACTTGATTCACGTTAAAATATCACAAAATATATTTAAAAAAATAATATATAAGGAAAGAAAAAATTTGAATGTCGACCGCAACAGGGTTTCGAACCAATGGCCCCCGGGACAACAAATCTAACTTGCCACACAGCTTTACCAACTGCGCCATGCTTCTCTTACCAACCCTGCGAATATTTAGTTTAAAACACCTCCTCCCGGATAGTAAACAAAACTTATTTTGGCAGATTGTGGACCCACTAATTGGTATATAAAAAAATTCTTCGGTGAAATTGTTCGATATATTAATTTCTAATTTTGGGCGGAGTTTGAAATTTATAAGTTAATATTATAGGGAGTTACGGGATGTGATGTGTGCATCGCCTCCTGATATGACTTCTGTCCCTTTTTCAGCCATTATTCACTCTTTAGCAAAGAAAAATATTTCTTCTCTCATATAGAACACTTTATTTGCTTTAAAATATTGAAAAGAAGTTAAAAAAATAATATAAGTTAAAATAAATAAATAAATAAAATTTAACCGAAATTTATCCGTTTATTAGCTATTATACGCTATTTCCCAAAGAAAAAAAAATTTTTTTATTATGTACAGAACGCTTGATTCACGTTAAAATATCACAAAATATATTTAAAAAAATAATATATAAGAAAAGAAAAAATTTGAATGTCGACCGCAACAGGGTTTTGAACCAATTGCCCCCGGGACAACAAATCTAACTTGCCACACAGCTTTACCAACTGCGCCATGCTTCTCTTACCGACCCTGCGAATATTTAGTTTAAAACACCTCCTCCCGGTTAGTAAACAAAACTTATTTTGGCAGATTGTGGACCCACTAATTGGTATATAAAAAAATCCTTCGGTGAAATTGTTCGATATATTAATTTCTAATTTTGGGCGGAGTTTGAAATTTATAAGTTAATATTATAGGGAGTTTCGGGGTGTGATGTGTGCGTCGCTTCCTGATATGACTTCAGTCCCTTTTTCAGCCATTATTCACTCTTTAGCAAGGAAAAATATTTCTTCTCTCATATAGAACACTTTATTTGCTTTAAAATATTGAAAAGAAGTTAAAAAAATAATATAAATTAAAATAAATAAATAAATAAAATATATCCGAAATTTATCCGTTTATTAGCTATTATACGCTATTTCCCAAAGAAAAAATAGTTTTTTTATTATGTACAGAACACTTGATTCACGTTAAAATATCACAAAATATATTTAAAAAAATAATATATAAGAAAAGAAAAAATTTGAATGTCGACCGCAACAGGGTTTCGAACCAATGGCCCCCGGGACAACAAATCTAACTTGCCACACAGCTTTACCAACTGCGCCATGCTTCTCTTACCAGCCCTGCGAATATTTAGTTTAAAACACCTCCTCCCGGTTAGTAAACAAAACTTATTTTGGCAGATTGAGGACCCACTAATTGGTATATAAAGAAATCCTTCGGTGAAATTGTTCGATATATTAATTTCTAATTTTGGGCGGAGTTTGAAATTTATAAGTTAATATTATAGGGAGTTACGGGGTGTGATGTGTGCGTCGCTTCCTGATATGACTTGAGTCCCTTTTTCAGCCATTATTCACTCTTTAGCAAGGAAAAATATTTCTTCTCTCATATAGAACACTTTATTTGCTTTAAAATATTGAAAAGAAGTTAAAAAAATAATATAAATTAAAATAAATAAATAAATAAAATATATCCGAAATTTATCCATTTATTAGCTATTATACGCTATTTCCCAAAGAAAAAATAGTTTTTTTATTATGTACAGAACACTTGATTCACGTTAAAATATCACAAAATATATTTAAAAAAATAATATATAAGGAAAGAAAAAATTTGAATGTCGACCGCAACAGGGTTTCGAACCAATGGCCCCCGGGACAACAAATCTAACTTGCCACACAGCTTTACCAACTGCGCCATGCTTCTCTTACCAACCCTGCGAATATTTAGTTTAAAACACCTCCTCCCGGTTAGTAAACAAAACTTATTTTGACAGATTGTGGACCCACTAATTGGTATATAAAAAAATCCTTCGGTGAAATTGTTCGATATATTAATTTCTAATTTTGGGCGGAGTTTGAAATTTATAAGTTAATATTATAGGGAGTTACAGGATGTGATGTGTGCATCGCCTCCTGATATGACTTCTGTCCCTTTTTCAGTCATTATTCACTCTTTAGCAAAGAAAAATATTTCTTCTCTCATATAGAACACTTTATTTGCTTTAAAATATTGAAAAGAAGTTAAAAAAATAATATAAATTAAAATAAATAAATAAATAAAATTTAACCGAAATTTATCCGTTTATTAGCTATTATACGCTATTTCCCAAAGAAAAAATAGTTTTTTTATTATGTACAGAACACTTGATTCACGTTAAAATATCACAAAATATATTTAAAAAAATAATATATAAGGAAAGAAAAAATTTGAATGTCGACCGCAACAGGGTTTCGAACCCATGGCCCCCGGGACAACAAATCTAACTTGCCACACAGCTTTACCAACTGCGCCATGCTTCTCTTACCAACCCTGCGAATATTTAGTTTAAAACACCTCCTCCCGGTTAGTAAACAAAACTTATTTTGGCAGATTGTGGACCCACTAATTGGTATATAAAAAAATCCTTCGGTGAAATTGTTTGATATATTAATTTCTAATTTTGGGCGGAGTTTGAAATTTATAAGTTAATATTATAGGGAGTTACAGGATGTGATGTGTGCATCACCTCCTGATATGACTTCTGTCCCTTTTTCAGTCATTATTCACTCTTTAGCAAAGAAAAATATTTCTTCTCTCATAAAGAACACTTTATTTGCTTTAAAATATTGAAAAGAAGTTAAAAAAATAATATAAATTAAAATAAATAAATAAATAAAATATATCCGAAATTTATCCGTTTATTAGCTATTATACGCTATTTCCCAATGAAAAAATAGTTTTTTTTATTATGTACAGAACACTTGATTCACGTTAAAATATCACAAAATATATTTAAAAAAATAATATATCAGAAAAGAAAAAATTTGAATGTCGACCGCAACAGGGTTTCGAACCAATGGCCCCCGGGACAACAAATCTAACTTGCCACACAGCTTTACCAACTGCGCCATGCTTCTCTTACCAACCCTGCGAATATTTAGTTTAAAACACCTCCTCCCGGTTAGTAAACAAAACTTATTTTGGCAGATTGTGGACCCACTAATTGGTATATAAAAAAATTCTTCGGTGAAATTGTTCGATATATTAATTTCTAATTTTGGGCGGAGTTTGAAATTTATAAGTTAATATTATAGGGAGTTACGGGATGTGATGTGTGCATCGCCTCCTGATATTACTTCTGTCCCTTTTTCAGCCATTATTCACTCTTTAGCAAAGAAAAATATTTCTTCTCTCATATAGAACACTTTATTTGCTTTAAAATATTGAAAAGAAGTTAAAAAAATAATATAAGTTAAAATAAATAAATAAATAAAATTTAACCGAAATTTATCCGTTTATTAGCTATTATACGCTATTTCCCAAAGAAAAAATAGTTTTTTTATTATGTACAGAACGCTTGATTCACGTTAAAATATCACAAAATATATTTAAAAAAATAATATATAAGAAAAGAAAAAATTTGAATGTCGACCGCAACAGGGTTTTGAACCAATTGCCCCCGGGACAACAAATCTAACTTGCCACACAGCTTTACCAACTGCACCATGCTTCTCTTACCGACCCTGCGAATATTTAGTTTAAAACACCTCCTCCCGGTTAGTAAACAAAACTTATTTTGGCAGATTGTGGACCCACTAATTGGTATATAAAAAAATCCTTCGGTGAAATTGTTCGATATATTAATTTCTAATTTTGGGCGGAGTTTGAAATTTATAAGTTAATATTATAGGGAGTTACGGGGTGTGATGTGTGCGTCGCTTCCTGATATGACTTGAGTCCCTTTTTCAGCCATTATTCACTCTTTAGCAAGGAAAAATATTTCTTCTCTCATATAGAACACTTTATTTGCTTTAAAATATTGAAAAGAAGTTAAAAAAATAATATAAATTAAAATAAATAAATAAATAAAATATATCCGAAATTTATCCATTTATTAGCTATTATACGCTATTTCCCAAAGAAAAAATAGTTTTTTTATTATGTACAGAACACTTGATTCACGTTAAAATATCACAAAATATATTTAAAAAAATAATATATAAGGAAAGAAAAAATTTGAATGTCGACCGCAACAGGGTTTCGAACCAATGGCCCCCGGGACAACAAATCTAACTTGCCACACAGCTTTACCAACTGCGCCATGCTTCTCTTACCAACCCTGCGAATATTTAGTTTAAAACACCTCCTCCCGGTTAGTAAACAAAACTTATTTTGACAGATTGTGGACCCACTAATTGGTATATAAAAAAATTCTTCGGTGAAATTGTTCGATATATTAATTTCTAATTTTGGGCGGAGTTTGAAATTTATAAGTTAATATTATAGGGAGTTACGGGATGTGATGTGTGCATCGCCTCCTGATATGACTTCTGTCCCTTTTTCAGCCATTATTCACTCTTTAGCAAAGAAAAATAGTTCTTCTCTCATATAGAACACTTTATTTGCTTTAAAATATTGAAAAGAAGTTAAAAAAATAATATAAGTTAAAATAAATAAATAAATAAAATTTAACCGAAATTTATCCGTTTATTAGCTATTATACGCAATTTCCCAAAGAAAAAATAGTTTTTTTATTATGTACAGAACTCTTGATTCACGTAAAATATCACAAAATATATTTAAAAAAAATAATATATAAGAAAAGAAAAAATTTGAATGTCGACCGCAACAGGGTTTCGAACCAATGGCCCCCGGGACAACAAATCTAACTTGCCACACAGCTTTACCAACTGCGCCATGCTTCTCTTACCAACCCTGCGAATATTTACTTTAAAACACCTCCTCCCGGTTAGTAAACAAAACTTATTTTGGCAGATTGTGGACCCACTAATTGGTATATAAAAAAATCCTTCGGTGAAATTGTTCGATATATTAATTTCTAATTTTGGGCGGAGTTTGAAATTTATAAGTTAATATTATAGGGAGTTACGGAGTGTGATGTGTGCGTCGCTTCCTGATATGACTTCAGTCCCTTTTTCAGCCATTATTCACTCTTTAGCAAGGAAAAATATTTCTTCTCTCATATAGAACACTTTATTTGCTTTAAAATATTGAAAAGAAGTTAAAAATATAATATAAATTAAAATAAATAAATAAATAAAATATATCCGAAATTTATCCGTTTATTAGCTATTATACGCTATTTCCCAAAGAAAAAATAGTTTTTTTATTATGTACAGAACACTTGATTCACGTTAAAATATCACAAAATATATTTAAAAAAATAATATATAAGAAAAGAAAAAATTTGAATGTCGACCGCAACAGGGTTTCGAACCAATGGCGCCCGGGACAACAAATCTAACTTGCCACACAACTTTACCAACTGCGCCATGCTTCTCTTACCAACCCTGCGAATATTTAGTTTAAAACACCTCCTCCCGGTTAGTAAACAAAACCTATTTTGGCAGATTGTGGACCTACTAATTGGTATATAAAAAAATCCTTCGGTGAAATTGTTCGATATATTAATTTCTAATTTTGGGCGGAGTTTGAAATTTATAAGTTAATATTATAGGGAGTTACGGGATGTGATGTGTGCATCGCCTCCTGATATGACTTCTGTCCCTTTTTCAGTCATTATTCACTCTTTAGCAAAGAAAAATATTTCTTCTCTCATATAGAACACTTTATTTGCTTTAAAATATTGAAAAGATGTTAAAAAAAATAATATAAATTAAAATAAATAAATAAATAAAATTTAACCGAAATTTATCCGTTTATTAGCTATTATACGCTATTTCCCAAAGAAAAAATAGTTTTTTTATTATGTACAGAACACTTGATTCACGTTAAAATATCACAAAATATATTTAAAAAAATAATATATAAGAAAAGAAAAAATTTGAATGTCGACCGCAACAGGGTTTCGAACCAATGGCCCCCGGGACAACAAATCAAACTTGCCACACAGCTTTACCAACTGCGCCATGCTTCTCATACCAACCCTGCGAATATTTAATTTAAAACACCTCCTCCCGGTTAGTAAACAAAACTTATTTTGGCAGATTGGGGACCCACTAGTTGGTATATAAAAAAATCCTTCGGTGAAATTGTTCCATATATTAATTTCTAATTTTGGGCGGAGTTTGAAATTTATAAGTTAATATTATAGGGAGTTACGGGATGTGATGTGTGCATCGCCTCCTGATATGACTTCTGTCCCTTTTTCAGCCATTATTCACTCTTTAGCAAAGAAAAATATTTCTTCTCTCATATAGAACACTTTATTTGCTTCTAAATATTGAAAAGAAGTTAAAAAAATAATATAAAATGAAATAAATAAATAAATAAAATTTAACCGAAATTTATCCGTTTATTAGCTATTATACGCTATTTCCCAAAGAAAAAATAGTTTTTTTATTATGTGCAGAACACTTGATTCAGGTTAAAATATCACAAAATATATTTAAAAAAATAATATATAAGAAAAGAAAAAATTTGAACGTCGACCGCAACAGGGTTTCGAACCAATGGCCGCCGGGACAGCAAATCTAACTTGCCACACAACTTTACTAACTGCGCCATGCTTCTCTTGCCAACCCCGCGAATATTTAGTTTAAAACACCTCCCAGTCAGTAAACAAAACTTATTTTGGCAGATTGTGGACCCACTAATTGGTATATAAAAAAATCCTTCGGTAAAATTGTTCTATATATTGAATTCTAATTATGGGCCGAGTTTGAAATTTATAAGTTAATATTATAGGGAGTTACGGGATGTGATGTGTGCGTCGCCTCCTGATATGACTTCTGTCCCTTTTTCAGCCATTATTCACTCTTTAGCAAAGAAAAATATTTCTTCTCTCATATAGAACACTTTATTTGCTTATAAATATTGAAAAGAAGTTAAAAAAATAATATAAAATAAAATAAATAAATAAATAAAATTTAACCGAAATTTATCCGTTTATTAGCTATTATACGCTATTTCCCAAAGAAAAAATAGTTTTTTTATTATGTACAGAACACTTGATTCACGTTAAAATATCACAAAATATATTTAAAAAAATAATATATAAGAAAAGAAAAAATTTGAACGTCGACCGCAACAGGGTTTCGAACCAATGGCCGCCGGGACAGCAAATCTAACTTGCCACACAGCTTTACCAACTGCGCCATGCTTCTCTTACCAACCCTGCGAATATTTAGTTTAAAACACCTCCTCCCGGTTAGTAAACAAAACTTATTTTGGCAGATTGTGGACCTACTAATTGGTATATAAAAAAATCCTACGGTGAAATTGTTCGATATATTAATTTCTAATTTTGGGCGGAGTTTGAAATTTATAAGTTAATATTATAGGGAGTTACGGGATGTGATGTGTGCATCGCCTCCTGATATGACTTCTGTCCCTTTTTCAGTCATTATTCACTCTTTAGCAAAGAAAAATATTTCTTCTCTCATATAGAACACTTTATTTGCTTTAAAATATTGAAAATATGTTAAAAAAATAATATAAATTAAAATAAATAAATAAATAAAATTTAACGGAAATTTATCCGTTTATTAGCTATTATACGCTATTTCCCAAAGAAAAAATAGTTTTTTTATTATGTACAGAACACTTGATTCACGTTAAAATATCACAAAATATATTTAAAAAAATAATATATAAGAAAAGAAAAAATTTGAATGTCGACCGCAACAGGGTTTCGAACCAATGGCCCCCGGGACAACAAATCGAAATTGCCACACAGCTTTACCAACTGCGCCATGCTTCTCATACCAACACTGCGAATATTTAATTTAAAACACCTCCTCCCGGTTAGTAAACAAAACTTATTTTGGCAGATTGTGGACCCACTAATTGGTATATAAAAAAATCCTTCGGTGAAATTGTTCGATATATTAATTTCTAATTTTGGGCGGAGTTTGAAATTTATAAGTTAATATTATAGGGAGTTACGGGATGTGATGTGTGCGTCGCCTCCTGATATGACTTCTGTCCCTTTTTCAGCCATTATTCACTCTTTAGCAAAGAAAAATATTTCTTCTCTCATATAGAACACTTTATTTGCTTATAAATATTGAAAAGAAGTTAAAAAAATAATATAAAATAAAATAAATAAATAAATAAAATTTAACCGAAATTTATCCGTTTATTAGCTATTATACGCTATTTCCCAAAGAAAAAATAGTTTTTTTATTATGTACAGAACACTTGATTCACGTTAAAATATCACAAAATATATTTAAAAAAATAATATATAAGAAAAGAAAAAATTTGAACGTCGACCGCAACAGGGTTTCGAACCAATGGCCGCCGGGACAGCAAATCTAACTTGCCACACAGCTTTACCAACTGCGCCATGCTTCTCTTACCAACCCTGCGAATATTTAGTTTAAAACACCTCCTCCCGGTTAGTAAACAAAACTTATTTTGGCAGATTGTGGACCTACTAATTGGTATATAAAAAAATCCTTCGGTGAAATTGTTCGATATATTAATTTCTAATTATGGGCCGAGTTTGAAATTTATAAGATAATATTATAGGGAGTTACGGGATGTGATGTGTGCGTCGCCTCCTGATATGACTTCTGTCCCTTTTTCAGCCATTATTCACTCTTTAGCAAAGAAAAATATATCTTCTCTCATATAGAACACTTTATTTGCTTATAAATATTGAAAAGAAGTTAAAAAAATAATATAAAATAAAATAAATAAATAAATAAAATTTAACCAAAATTTATCCGTTTATTAGCTATTATACGCTATTTCCCAAAGAAAAAATAGTTTTTTTATTATGTACAGAACACTTGATTCACGTTAAAATATCACAAAATATATTTAAAAAAATAATATATAAGAAAAGAAAAAATTTGAACGTCGACCGCAACAGGGTTTCGTACCAATGGCCGCCGGGGCAGCAAATCTAACTTGCCACACAGCTTTACCAACTGCGCCATGCTTCTCTTACCAACCCTGCGAATATTTAGTTTAAAACACCTCCTCCCGGTTAGTAAACAAAACTTATTTTGGCAGATTGTGGACCTACTAATTGGTATATAAAAAAATCCTTCGGTGAAATTGTTCAATATATTAATTTCTAATTTTGGGCGGAGTTTGAAATTTATAAGTTAATATTATAGGGAGTTACGGGATGTGATGTGTGCATCGCCTCCTGATATGACTTCTGTCCCTTTTTCAGTCATTATTCACTCTTTAGCAAAGAAAAATATTTCTTCTCTCACATAGAACACTTTATTTGCTTTAAAATATTGAAAATATGTTAAAAAAATAATATAAATTAAAATAAATAAATAAATAAAATTTAACGGAAATTTATCCGTTTATTAGCTATTATACGCTATTTCCCAAAGAAAAAATAGTTTTTTTATTATGTACAGAACACTTGATTCACGTTAAAATATCACAAAATATATTTAAAAAAATAATATATAAGAAAAGAAAAAATTTGAATGTCGACCGCAACAGGGTTTCGAACCAATGGCCCCCGGGACAACAAATCGAAATTGCCACACAGCTTTAGCAACTGCGCCATGCTTCTCATACCAACACTGCGAATATTTAATTTAAAACACCTCCTCCCGGTTAGTAAACAAAACTTATTTTGGCAGATTGTGGACCCACTAATTGGTATATAAAAAAATCCTTCGGTGAAATTGTTCGATATATTAATTTCTAATTTTGGGCGGAGTTTGAAATTTATAAGTTAATATTATAGGGAGTTACGGGATGTGATGTGTGCATCGCCTCCTGATATGACTTCTGTCCCTTTTTCAGTCATTATTCACTCTTTAGCAAAGAAAAATATTTCTTCTCTCATATAGAACACTTTATTTGCTTTAAAATATTGAAAAGAAGTTAAAAAAATAATATAAATTAAAATAAATAAATAAATAAAATTTAACCGAAATTTATCCGTTTATTAGCTATTATACGCTATTTCCCAAAGAAAAAATAGTTTTTTTATTATGTACAGAACACTTGATTCACGTTAAAATATCACAAAATATATTTAAAACAATAATATATAAGAAAAGAAAAAATTTGAATGTCGACCGCAACAGGGTTTCGAACCAATGGCCCCCGGGACAACAAATCTAACTTGCCACACAGCTTTACCAACTGCGCCATGCTTCTCTTACCAATCTCGCTAATATTTAGTTTAAAACACCTCCTCCAGGTTAGTAAACAAAACTTATTTTGGCAGATTGTGGACCCACTAATTGGTATATAAAAAAATCCTTCGGTAAAATTGTTCGATATATTAAATTCTAATTTTGGGCGGAGTTTGAAATTTATAAGTTAATATTATAGGGGTTACGGGGTGTGATGTGTGCGTCGCCTCCTGATATGACTTCTGCCCCTTTTTCAGCCATTATTCACTCTTTAGCAAAGAAAAATATTTCTTCTCTCATATAGAACACTTTATTTGCTTTAAAATATAGAAAAGAAGTTAAAAAAATAATTTTAATTATAATAAATAAAGAAATAAAATTTAACCGAAATTTTTCCGTTTATAAGCTATTATACGCTATTTCCCAAAGAAAAAATAGTTTTTTTATTATGTGCAGAACACTTGATTCAGGTTAAAATATCACAAAATATATTTAAAAAAATAATATATAAGAAAAGAAAAAATTTGAATGTCGACCGCAACAGGGTTTCGAACCAATGGCCGCCGGGACAGCAAATCTAACTTGCCACACAACTTTACTAACTGCGCCATGCTTCTCTTGCCAACCCCGCGAATATTTAGTTTAAAACACCTCCCAGTCAGTAAACAAAACTTATTTTGGCAGATTGTGGACCCACTAATTGGTATATAAAAAAATCCTTCGGTAAAATTGTTCTATATATTGAATTCTAATTATGGGCCGAGTTTGAAATTTATAAGTTAATATTATAGGGAGTTACGGGATGTGATGTGTGCGTCGCCTCCTGATATGACTTCTGTCCCTTTTTCAGCCATTATTCACTCTTTAGCAAAGAAAAATATTTCTTCTCTCATATAGAACACTTTATTTGCTTATAAATATTGAAAAGAAGTTAAAAAAATAATATAAAATAAAATAAATAAATAAATAAAATTTAACCGAAATTTATCCGTTTATTAGCTATTATACGCTATTTCCCAAAGAAAAAATAGTTTTTTTATTATGTACAGAACACTTGATTCACGTTAAAATATCACAAAATATATTTAAAAAAATAATATATAAGAAAAGAAAAAATTTGAACGTCGACCGCAACAGGGTTTCGAACCAATGGCCGCCGGGACAGCAAATCTAACTTGCCACACAGCTTTACCAACTGCGCCATGCTTCTCTTACCAACCCTGCGAATATTTAGTTTAAAACACCTCCTCCCGGTTAGTAAACAAAACTTATTTTGGCAGATTGTGGACCTACTAATTGGTATATAAAAAAATCCTTCGGTGAAATTGTTCGATATATTAATTTCTAATTTTGGGCGGAGTTTGAAATTTATAAGTTAATATTATAGGGAGTTACGGGATGTGATGTGTGCATCGCCTCCTGATATGACTTCTGTCCCTTTTTCAGTCATTATTCACTCTTTAGCAAAGAAAAATATTTCTTCTCTCATATAGAACACTTTATTTGCTTTAAAATATTGAAAATATGTTAAAAAAATAATATAAATTAAAATAAATAAATAAATAAAATTTAACGGAAATTTATCCGTTTATTAGCTATTATACGCTATTTCCCAAAGAAAAAATAGTTTTTTTATTATGTACAGAACACTTGATTCACGTTAAAATATCACAAAATATATTTAAAAAAATAATATATAAGAAAAGAAAAAATTTGAATGTCGACCGCAACAGGGTTTCGAACCAATGGCCCCCGGGACAACAAATCGAAATTGCCACACAGCTTTACCAACTGCGCCATGCTTCTCATACCAACACTGCGAATATTTAATTTAAAACACCTCCTCCCGGTTAGTAAACAAAACTTATTTTGGCAGATTGTGGACCCACTAATTGGTATATAAAAAAATCCTTCGGTGAAATTGTTCGATATATTAATTTCTAATTTTGGGCGGAGTTTGAAATTTATAAGTTAATATTATAGGGAGTTACGGGATGTGATGTGTGCGTCGCCTCCTGATATGACTTCTGTCCCTTTTTCAGCCATTATTCACTCTTTAGCAAAGAAAAATATTTCTTCTCTCATATAGAACACTTTATTTGCTTATAAATATTGAAAAGAAGTTAAAAAAATAATATAAAATAAAATAAATAAATAAATAAAATTTAACCGAAATTTATCCGTTTATTAGCTATTATACGCTATTTCCCAAAGAAAAAATAGTTTTTTTATTATGTACAGAACACTTGATTCACGTTAAAATATCACAAAATATATTTAAAAAAATAATATATAAGAAAAGAAAAAATTTGAACGTCGACCGCAACAGGGTTTCGAACCAATGGCCGCCGGGACAGCAAATCTAACTTGCCACACAGCTTTACCAACTGCGCCATGCTTCTCTTACCAACCCTGCGAATATTTAGTTTAAAACACCTCCTCCCG
Source organism: Parasteatoda tepidariorum (assembly GCF_982258835.1). Taxonomy (NCBI): domain Eukaryota; kingdom Metazoa; phylum Arthropoda; class Arachnida; order Araneae; family Theridiidae; genus Parasteatoda; species Parasteatoda tepidariorum. Next base: position 616,395 of record NW_028257371.1, read on the forward strand.
GTTAGTAAACAAAACTTATTTTGGCAGATTGTGGACCTACTAATTGGTATATAAAAAAATCCTTCGGTGAAATTGTTCGATATATTAATTTCTAATTATGGGCCGAGTTTGAAATTTATAAGATAATATTATAGGGAGTTACGGGATGTGATGTGTGCGTCGCCTCCTGATATGACTTCTGTCCCTTTTTCAGCCATTATTCACTCTTTAGCAAAGAAAAATATATCTTCTCTCATATAGAACACTTTATTTGCTTATAAATATTGAAAAGAAGTTAAAAAAATAATATAAAATAAAATAAATAAATAAATAAAATTTAACCAAAATTTATCCGTTTATTAGCTATTATACGCTATTTCCCAAAGAAAAAATAGTTTTTTTATTATGTACAGAACACTTGATTCACGTTAAAATATCACAAAATATATTTAAAAAAATAATATATAAGAAAAGAAAAAATTTGAACGTCGACCGCAACAGGGTTTCGTACCAATGGCCGCCGGGGCAGCAAATCTAACTTGCCACACAGCTTTACCAACTGCGCCATGCTTCTCTTACCAACCCTGCGAATATTTAGTTTAAAACACCTCCTCCCGGTTAGTAAACAAAACTTATTTTGGCAGATTGTGGACCTACTAATTGGTATATAAAAAAATCCTTCGGTGAAATTGTTCAATATATTAATTTCTAATTTTGGGCGGAGTTTGAAATTTATAAGTTAATATTATAGGGAGTTACGGGATGTGATGTGTGCATCGCCTCCTGATATGACTTCTGTCCCTTTTTCAGTCATTATTCACTCTTTAGCAAAGAAAAATATTTCTTCTCTCACATAGAACACTTTATTTGCTTTAAAATATTGAAAATATGTTAAAAAAATAATATAAATTAAAATAAATAAATAAATAAAATTTAACGGAAATTTATCCGTTTATTAGCTATTATACGCTATTTCCCAAAGAAAAAATAGTTTTTTTATTATGTACAGAACACTTGATTCACGTTAAAATATCACAAAATATATTTAAAAAAATAATATATAAGAAAAGAAAAAATTTGAATGTCGACCGCAACAGGGTTTCGAACCAATGGCCCCCGGGACAACAAATCGAAATTGCCACACAGCTTTACCAACTGCGCCATGCTTCTCATACCAACACTGCGAATATTTAATTTAAAACACCTCCTCCCGGTTAGTAAACAAAACTTATTTTGGCAGATTGTGGACCCACTAATTGGTATATAAAAAAATCCTTCGGTGAAATTGTTCGATATATTAATTTCTAATTTTGGGCGGAGTTTGAAATTTATAAGTTAATATTATAGGGAGTTACGGGATGTGATGTGTGCATCGCCTCCTGATATGACTTCTGTCCCTTTTTCAGTCATTATTCACTCTTTAGCAAAGAAAAATATTTCTTCTCTCATATAGAACACTTTATTTGCTTTAAAATATTGAAAAGAAGTTAAAAAAATAATATAAATTAAAATAAATAAATAAATAAAATTTAACCGAAATTTATCCGTTTATTAGCTATTATACGCTATTTCCCAAAGAAAAAATAGTTTTTTTATTATGTACAGAACACTTGATTCACGTTAAAATATCACAAAATATATTTAAAACAATAATATATAAGAAAAGAAAAAATTTGAATGTCGACCGCAACAGGGTTTCGAACCAATGGCCCCCGGGACAACAAATCTAACTTGCCACACAGCTTTACCAACTGCGCCATGCTTCTCTTACCAATCTCGCTAATATTTAGTTTAAAACACCTCCTCCAGGTTAGTAAACAAAACTTATTTTGGCAGATTGTGGACAAACTAATTGGTATATAAAAAAATCCTTCGGTAAAATTGTTCGATATATTAAATTCTAATTTTGGGCGGAGTTTGAAATTTATAAGTTAATATTATAGGGGTTACGGGGTGTGATGTGTGCGTCGCCTCCTGATATGACTTCTGCCCCTTTTTCAGCCATTATTCACTCTTTAGCAAAGAAAAATATTTCTTCTCTCATATAGAACACTTTATTTGCTTTAAAATATAGAAAAGAAGTTAAAAAAATAATTTTAATTATAATAAATAAAGAAATAAAATTTAACCGAAATTTTTCCGTTTATAAGCTATTATACGCTATTTCCCAAAGAAAAAATAGTTTTTTTATTATGTGCAGAACACTTGATTCAGGTTAAAATATCACAAAATATATTTAAAAAAATAATATATAAGAAAAGAAAAAATTTGAATGTCGACCGCAACAGGGTTTCGAACCAATGGCCGCCGGGACAGCAAATCTAACTTGCCACACAACTTTACTAACTGCGCCATGCTTCTCTTGCCAACCCCGCGAATATTTAGTTTAAAACACCTCCCAGTCAGTAAACAAAACTTATTTTGGCAGATTGTGGACCCACTAATTGGTATATAAAAAAATCCTTCGGTAAAATTGTTCTATATATTGAATTCTAATTATGGGCCGAGTTTGAAATTTATAAGTTAATATTATAGGGAGTTACGGGATGTGATGTGTGCGTCGCCTCCTGATATGACTTCTGTCCCTTTTTCAGCCATTATTCACTCTTTAGCAAAGAAAAATATTTCTTCTCTCATATAGAACACTTTATTTGCTTATAAATATTGAAAAGAAGTTAAAAAAATAATATAAAATAAAATAAATAAATAAATAAAATTTAACCGAAATTTATCCGTTTATTAGCTATTATACGCTATTTCCCAAAGAAAAAATAGTTTTTTTATTATGTACAGAACACTTGATTCACGTTAAAATATCACAAAATATATTTAAAAAAATAATATATAAGAAAAGAAAAAATTTGAACGTCGACCGCAACAGGGTTTCGAACCAATGGCCGCCGGGACAGCAAATCTAACTTGCCACACAGCTTTACCAACTGCGCCATGCTTCTCTTACCAACCCTGCGAATATTTAGTTTAAAACACCTCCTCCCGGTTAGTAAACAAAACTTATTTTGGCAGATTGTGGACCTACTAATTGGTATATAAAAAAATCCTTCGGTGAAATTGTTCGATATATTAATTTCTAATTTTGGGCGGAGTTTGAAATTTATAAGTTAATATTATAGGGAGTTACGGGATGTGATGTGTGCATCGCCTCCTGATATGACTTCTGTCCCTTTTTCAGTCATTATTCACTCTTTAGCAAAGAAAAATATTTCTTCTCTCATATAGAACACTTTATTTGCTTTAAAATATTGAAAATATGTTAAAAAAATAATATAAATTAAAATAAATAAATAAATAAAATTTAACGGAAATTTATCCGTTTATTAGCTATTATACGCTATTTCCCAAAGAAAAAATAGTTTTTTTATTATGTACAGAACACTTGATTCACGTTAAAATATCACAAAATATATTTAAAAAAATAATATATAAGAAAAGAAAAAATTTGAATGTCGACCGCAACAGGGTTTCGAACCAATGGCCCCCGGGACAACAAATCGAAATTGCCACACAGCTTTACCAACTGCGCCATGCTTCTCATACCAACACTGCGAATATTTAATTTAAAACACCTCCTCCCGGTTAGTAAACAAAACTTATTTTGGCAGATTGTGGACCCACTAATTGGTATATAAAAAAATCCTTCGGTGAAATTGTTCGATATATTAATTTCTAATTTTGGGCGGAGTTTGAAATTTATAAGTTAATATTATAGGGAGTTACGGGATGTGATGTGTGCGTCGCCTCCTGATATGACTTCTGTCCCTTTTTCAGCCATTATTCACTCTTTAGCAAAGAAAAATATTTCTTCTCTCATATAGAACACTTTATTTGCTTATAAATATTGAAAAGAAGTTAAAAAAATAATATAAAATAAAATAAATAAATAAATAAAATTTAACCGAAATTTATCCGTTTATTAGCTATTATACGCTATTTCCCAAAGAAAAAATAGTTTTTTTATTATGTACAGAACACTTGATTCACGTTAAAATATCACAAAATATATTTAAAAAAATAATATATAAGAAAAGAAAAAATTTGAACGTGGACCGCAACAGGGTTTCGAACCAATGGCCGCCGGGACAGCAAATCTAACTTGCCACACAGCTTTACCAACTGCGCCATGCTTCTCTTACCAACCCTGCGAATATTTAGTTTAAAACACCTCCTCCCGGTTAGTAAACAAAACTTATTTTGGCAGATTGTGGACCTACTAATTGGTATATAAAAAAATCCTTCGGTGAAATTGTTCGATATATTAATTTCTAATTATGGGCCGAGTTTGAAATTTATAAGATAATATTATAGGGAGTTACGGGATGTGATGTGTGCGTCGCCTCCTGATATGACTTCTGTCCCTTTTTCAGCCATTATTCACACTTTAGCAAAGAAAAATATATCTTCTCTCATATAGAACACTTTATTTGCTTATAAATATTGAAAAGAAGTTAAAAAAATAATATAAAATAAAATAAATAAATAAATAAAATTTAACCAAAATTTATCCGTTTATTAGCTATTATACGCTATTTCCCAAAGAAAAAATAGTTTTTTTATTATGTACAGAACACTTGATTCACGTTAAAATATCACAAAATATATTTAAAAAAATAATATATAAGAAAAGAAAAAATTTGAACGTCGACCGCAACAGGGTTTCGTACCAATGGCCGCCGGGGCAGCAAATCTAACTTGCCACACAGCTTTACCAACTGCGCCATGCTTCTCTTACCAACCCTGCGAATATTTAGTTTAAAACACCTCCTCCCGGTTAGTAAACAAAACTTATTTTGGCAGATTGTGGACCTACTAATTGGTATATAAAAAAATCCTTCGGTGAAATTGTTCGATATATTAATTTCTAATTTTGGGCGGAGTTTGAAATTTATAAGTTAATATTATAGGGAGTTACGGGATGTGATGTGTGCATCGCCTCCTGATATGACTTCTGTCCCTTTTTCAGTCATTATTCACTCTTTAGCAAAGAAAAATATTTCTTCTCTCACATAGAACACTTTATTTGCTTTAAAATATTGAAAATATGTTAAAAAAATAATATAAATTAAAATAAATAAATAAATAAAATTTAACGGAAATTTATCCGTTTATTAGCTATTATACGCTATTTCCCAAAGAAAAAATAGTTTTTTTATTATGTACAGAACACTTGATTCACGTTAAAATATCACAAAATATATTTAAAAAAATAATATATAAGAAAAGAAAAAATTTGAATGTCGACCGCAACAGGGTTTCGAACCAATGGCCCCCGGGACAACAAATCGAAATTGCCACACAGCTTTACCAACTGCGCCATGCTTCTCATACCAACACTGCGAATATTTAATTTAAAACACCTCCTCCCGGTTAGTAAACAAAACTTATTTTGGCAGATTGTGGACCCACTAATTGGTATATAAAAAAATCCTTCGGTGAAATTGTTCGATATATTAATTTCTAATTTTGGGCGGAGTTTGAAATTTATAAGTTAATATTATAGGGAGTTACGGGATGTGATGTGTGCATCGCCTCCTGATATGACTTCTGTCCCTTTTTCAGTCATTATTCACTCTTTAGCAAAGAAAAATATTTCTTCTCTCATATAGAACACTTTATTTGCTTTAAAATATTGAAAAGAAGTTAAAAAAATAATATAAATTAAAATAAATAAATAAATAAAATTTAACCGAAATTTATCCGTTTATTAGCTATTATACGCTATTTCCCAAAGAAAAAATAGTTTTTTTATTATGTACAGAACACTTGATTCACGTTAAAATATCACAAAATATATTTAAAACAATAATATATAAGAAAAGAAAAAATTTGAATGTCGACCGCAACAGGGTTTCGAACCAATGGCCCCCGGGACAACAAATCTAACTTGCCACACAGCTTTACCAACTGCGCCATGCTTCTCTTACCAATCTCGCTAATATTTAGTTTAAAACACCTCCTCCAGGTTAGTAAACAAAACTTATTTTGGCAGATTGTGGACCCACTAATTGGTATATAAAAAAATCCTTCGGTAAAATTGTTCGATATATTAAATTCTAATTTTGGGCGGAGTTTGAAATTTATAAGTTAATATTATAGGGGTTACGGGGTGTGATGTGTGCGTCGCCTCCTGATATGACTTCTGCCCCTTTTTCAGCCATTATTCACTCTTTAGCAAAGAAAAATATTTCTTCTCTCATATAGAACACTTTATTTGCTTTAAAATATAGAAAAGAAGTTAAAAAAATAATTTTAATTATAATAAATAAAGAAATAAAATTTAACCGAAATTTTTCCGTTTATAAGCTATTATACGCTATTTCCCAAAGAAAAAATAGTTTTTTTATTAGGTACAGAACACTTGATTCACGTTAAAATATCACAAAATATATTTAAAAAAATAATATATAAGAAAAGAAAAAATTTGAAAGTCGACCGCAACAGGGTTTCGAACCAATGGCCACCGGGACAACAAATCTAACTTGCCACACAGCTTTACCAACTGCGCCATGCTTCTCTTGCCAATCCCGCGAATATTTAGTTTAAAACACCTCCTCCCGGTTAGTAAACAAAACTTATTTTGGCAGATTGTGGACCCACTAATTGGTATATAAAAAAATCCTTCGGTAAAATTGTTCTATATATTGAATTCTAATTATGGGCCGAGTTTGAAATTTATAAGTTAATATTATAGGGAGTTACGGGGTGTGATGTGTGCTTCGCCTCCTGATATGACTTCTGTCCCTTTTTCAGCCATTATTCACTGTTTAGCAATGAAAAATATTTCTTCTCTTATATAGAACAATTTATTTGCTTTAAAATATTGAAAAGAAGTTAAAAAAATAATATAAATTAAAATAAATAAAATTTATCCGAAATTTATCCGTTTATTAGCTATTATACGCTATTTCCCAAAGAAAAAATAGTTTTTTTTATTGTGTTCAGAACACTTGATTCACGTTAAAATATCACAAAATATATTTAAAAAAATAATATATAAGAAAAGAAAAAATTCGATTGTCGACGCAGCAGGGTTTCGAACCAATGGCCCCCGGGACAACAAATCTAACTTGCCACACAGCTTCACCATCTTCGCCATGCTTCTCTTGCCAACCCCGCGAATATTTAGTTTAAAACACCTCCTCCCGGTTAGTAAACAAAACTTATTTTGGCAGATTGTGGACCCACTAATTGGTATATAAAAAAATCCTTCGGTAAAATTGTTCGATATATTAAATTCTAATTTTGGGCGGAGTTTGAAATTTTTAAGTTAATATTATAGGGAGTTACGGGGTGTGATGTGTGCGTCGCCAACTTATATGACTTCTGTCCCTTTTTCAGCCATTATTCACTCTTTAGCAAAGAAAAATATTTCTTCTCTCATATAGAACACTTTATTTGCTTCTAAAAATTGAAAAGAAGTTAAAAAAATAATATAAAATGAAATAAATAAATAAATAAAATTTAACCGAAATTTATCCGTTTATTAGCTATTATACGCTATTTCCCAAAGAAAAAATAGTTTTTTTATTATGAACAGAACACTTGATTCACGTTAAAATATCACAAAATATATTTAAAAAAATAATATATAAGAAAAGAGAAATTTTAAATGTCGTCCGCAACAGGGTTTCGAACCAATGGCCACCGGGACAACAAATCTAACTTGCCACACAGCTTTACCAACTGCGCCATGCTTCTCTTGCCAACCCCGCGAATATTTAGTTTAAAACACCTCCTCCCGGTTAGTAAACAAAACTTATTTTAGCAGATTTTGGGCCCACTAATTGGTATATAAAAAATTCCTTCTTTTCAAATGTTCGATACATTAAATTATAATTTTGGGAGGAGTTTGAAATTTATAGGTTAATATTATAGGGAGTTACGGATTGTGATGTGTGCGTCGCCTCCTGATATGACTTGTGTCCCGTTTTCAGCCATTATTCACTCTTTAGCAAAGAAAAATATTTCTTCTCTCATATAGAACACTTTATTTGCTTTAAAATATTGAAAAGAAGTTAAAAAAAATAATATGAATTAAAATAAATAAATAAATAAAATTTAACCGAAATTTATGCGTTTATAAGCTATTATACGCTATTTCCCAAAGAAAAAATAGTTTTTTTATTAGGTACAGAACACTTGATTCACGTTAAAATATCACAAAATATATTTTAAAAAAATAATATATAAGAAAAGAAAAATTTGAAAGTCGACCGCAACAGGGTTTCGAACCAATGGCCCCCGGGACAACAAATCTAACTTGCCACACAGCTTTACCAACTGCGCCATGCTTCTCTTGCCAACCCCGCGAATATTTAGTATAAAACACCTCCTCCCGGTTAGTAAACAAAACTTATTTTGGCAGATTGTGGGCCCACTAATTGGTACATAAATAAATCCTTCGGTAAAATTGTTCGATATATTAAATTCTAATTTTGGGCGGAGTTTGAAATTTATAAGTTAATATTATAGGGAGTTACGGGGTGTGATGTGTGCGTCGCCTCCTGATATGACTTCTGTCCCTTTTTCAGCCATTATTCACTCTTTAGCAAAGGAAAATATTTCATCTCTCATATAGAACACTTTATTTGCTTTAAAATATTGAAAAGAAGTTAAAAAAATAATATAAATTAAAATAAATAAATAAATAAAATTTATCCGAAATTTATCCGTTTATTAGCTATTATACGCTATTTCCCAAAGAAAAAATAGTTTTTTTATTATGTACAGAACACTTGATTCACGTTAAAATATCACAAAATATATTTAAAAAAATAATATATAAGAAAAGAAAAAATTTGAATGTCGACCGCAACAGGGTTTCGAACCAATGGCCCCCGGGACAACAAATCTAACTTGCCACACAGCTTTACCAACTGCGCCATGCTTCTCTTGCCAACCCCGCGAATATTTAGTTTAAAACACCTCCTCCCGGTTAGTAAACAAAGCTTATTTTGGCAGATTGTGGGCCCACTAATTGGTATATAAAAAAATCCTTCGGTAAAATTGTTCTATATATTAAATTCTAATTTTGGGCGGAGTTTGAAATTTATAAGTTAATATTATAGGGAGTTACGGGGTGTGATGTGTGCGTCGCCTCCTGATATGACTTCTGTCCCTTTTTCAGCCATTATTCACTCTTTAGCAAAGAAAAATATTTCTTCTCTCATATAGAACACTTTATTTGCTTTAAAATATTGAAAAGAAGTTAAAAAAATAATATAAATTAAAATAAATAAATAAATAAAATTTATCCGAAATTTATCCGTTTATTAGCTATTATACGCTATTTCCCAAAGAAAAAATAGTTTTTTTATTATGTACAGAACACTTGATTCACGTTAAAATATCACAAAATATATTTAAAAAAATAATATATAAGAAAAGAAAAAATTTGAATGTCGACCGCAACAGGGTTTCGAACCAATGGCCCCCGGGACAACAAATCTAACTTGCCACACAGCTTTACCAACTGCGCCTTGCTTCTCTTGCCAACCCCGCGAATATTTAGTTTAAAACACCTCCTCCCGGTTAGTAAACAAAACTTATTTTGGCAGATTGTGGACCCACTAATTGGTATATAAAAAAATCCTTCGGTAAAATTGTTCTATATATTAAATTCTAATTTTGGGCGGAGTTTGAAATTTATAAGTTAATATTATAGGGAGTTACGGGGTGTGATGTGTGCGTCGCCTCCTGATATGACTTCTGTCCCTTTTTCAGCCATTATTCACTCTTTAGCAAAGAAAAATATTTCTTCTCTCATATAGAACACTTTATTTGCTTCTAAAAATTGAAAAGAAGTTAAAAAAATAATATAAAATGAAATAAATAAATAAATAAAATTTAACCGAAATTTATCCGTTTATTAGCTATTATACGCTATTTCCCAAAGAAAAAATAGTTTTTTTATTATGAACAGAACACTTGATTCACGTTAAAATATCACAAAATATATTTAAAAAAATAATATATAAGAAAAGAGAAATTTTAAATGTCGTCCGCAACAGGGTTTCGAACCAATGGCCACCGGGACAACAAATCTAACTTGCCACACAGCTTTACCAACTGCGCCATGCTTCTCTTGCCAATCCCGCGAATATTTAGTTTAAAACACCTCCTCCCGGTTAGTAAACAAAACTTATTTTGGCAGATTGTGGACCCACTAATTGGTATATAAAAAAATCCTTCGGTAAAATTCTTCTATATATTGAATTCTAATTATGGGCCGAGTTTGAAATTTATAAGTTAATATTATAGGGAGTTACGGGGTGTGATGTGTGCTTCGCCTCCTGATATGACTTCTGTCCCTTTTTCAGCCATTATTCACTCTTTAGCAATGAAAAATATTTCTTCTCTTATATAGAACAATTTATTTGCTTTAAAATATTGAAAAGAAGTTAAAAAAATAATATAAATTAAAATAAATAAAATTTATCCGAAATTTATCCGTTTATTAGCTATTATACGCTATTTCCCAAAGAAAAAATAGTTTTTTTTATTGTGTACAGAACACTTGATTCACGTTAAAATATCACAAAATATATTTAAAAAAATAATATATAAGAAAAGAAAAAATTCGATTCTCGACGCAGCAGGGTTTCGAACCAATGGCCCCCGGGACAACAAAACTAACTTGCCACACAGCTTCACCATCTTCGCCATGCTTCTCTTGCCAACCCCGCGAATATTTAGTTTAAAACACCTCCTCCCGGTTAGTAAACAAAACTTATTTTGGCAGATTGTGGACCCACTAATTGGTATATAAAAAAATCCTTCGGTAAAATTGTTCGATATATTAAATTCTAATTTTGGGCGGAGTTTGAAATTTTTAAGTTAATATTATAGGGAGTTACGGGGTGTGATGTGTGCGTCGCCAACTTATATGACTTCTGTCCCTTTTTCCGCCATTATTCACTCTTTAGCAAAGAAAAATATTTCTTCTCTCATATAGAACACTTTATTTGCTTTAAAATATTGAAAAGAAGTTAAAAAAATAATATAAATTAAAATAAATAAATAAATAAAATTTATCCGAAATTTATCCGTTTATTAGCTATTATACGCTATTTCCCAAAGAAAAAATATTTTTTTTATTATGTACAGAACACTTGATTCACGTTAAAATATCACAAAATATATTTAAAAAAATAATATATAAGAAAAGAAAAAATTTGAATGTCGACCGCAACAGGGTTTCGAACCAATGGCCCCCGGGACAACAAATCTAACTTGCCACACAGCTTTACCAACTGCGCCATGCTTCTCTTGCCAACCCGGCGATTATTTAGTTTAAAACACCTCCTCCCGGTTAGTAAACAAAACTTATTTTGGCAGATTTTGGGCCCACTAATTGGTATATAAAAAATTCCTTCTTTTCAAATGTTCGATACATTAAATTATAATTTTGGGAGGAGTTTGAAATTTATAGGTTAATATTATAGGGAGTTACGGATTGTGATGTGTGCGTCGCCTCCTGATATGACTTGTGTCCCGTTTTCAGCCATTATTCACTCTTTAGCAAAGAAAAATATTTCTTCTCTCATATAGAACACTTTATTTGCTTTAAAATATTGAAAAGAAGTTAAAAAAATAATATAAATTAAAATAAATAAATCAATAAAATTTAACCGAAATTTATGCGTTTATAAGCTATTATACGCTATTTCCCAAAGAAAAAATAGTTTTTTTATTAGGTACAGAACACTTGATTCACGTTAAAATATCACAAAATATATTTAAAAAAAATAATATATAAGAAAAGAAAAATTTGAAAGTCGACCGCAACAGGGTTTCGAACCAATGGCCCCCGGGACAACAAATCTAACTTGCCACACAGCTTTACCAACTGCGCCATGCTTCTCTTGCCAACCCCGCGAATATTTAGTATAAAACACCTCCTCCCGGTTAGTAAACAAAACTTATTTTGGCAGATTGTGGGCCCACTAATTGGTACATAAATAAATCCTTCGGTAAAATTGTTCGATATATTAAATTCTAATTTTGGGCGGAGTTTGAAATTTATAAGTTAATATTATAGGGAGTTACGGGGTGTGATGTGTGCGTCGCCTCCTGATATGACTTCTGTCCCTTTTTCAGCCATTATTCACTCTTTAGCAAAGGAAAATATTTCATCTCTCATATAGAACACTTTATTTGCTTTAAAATATTGAAAAGAAGTTAAAAAAATAATATAAATTAAAATAAATAAATAAATAAAATTTATCCGAAATTTATCCGTTTATTAGCTATTATACGCTATTTCCCAAAGAAAAAATAGTTTTTTTATTATGTACAGAACACTTGATTCACGTTAAAATATCACAAAATATATTTAAAAAAATAATATATAAGAAAAGAAAAAATTTGAATGTCGACCGCAACAGGGTTTCGAACCAATGGCCCCCGGGACAACAAATCTAACTTGCCACACAGCTTTACCAACTGCGCCATGCTTCTCTTGCCAACCCCGCGAATATTTAGTTTAAAACACCTCCTCCCGGTTAGTAAACAAAGCTTATTTTGGCAGATTGTGGGCCCACTAATTGGTATATAAAAAAATCCTTCGGTAAAATTGTTCTATATATTAAATTCTAATTTTGGGCGGAGTTTGAAATTTATAAGTTAATATTATAGGGAGTTACGGGGTGTGATGTGTGCGTCGCCTCCTGATATGACTTCTGTCCCTTTTTCAGCCATTATTCACTCTTTAGCAAAGAAAAATATTTCTTCTCTCATATAGAACACTTTATTTGCTTTAAAATATTGAAAAGAAGTTAAAAAAATAATATAAATTAAAATAAATAAATAAATAAAATTTATCCGAAATTTATCCGTTTATTAGCTATTATACGCTATTTCCCAAAGAAAAAATAGTTTTTTTATTATGTACAGAACACTTGATTCACGTTAAAATATCACAAAATATATTTAAAAAAATAATATATAAGAAAAGAAAAAATTTGAATGTCGACCGCAACAGGGTTTCGAACCAATGGCCTCCGGGACAACAAATCTAACTTGCCACACAGCTTTACCAACTGCGCCATGCTTCTCTTGCCAACCCCGCGAATATTTAGTTTAAAACACCTCCTCCCGGTTAGTAAACAAAGCTTATTTTGGCAGATTGTGGACCCACTAATTGGTATATAAAAAAATCCTTCGGTAAAATTGTTCTATATATTAAATTCTAATTTTGGGCGGAGTTTGAAATTTATAAGTTAATATTATAGGGAGTTACGGGGTGTGGTGTGTGCGTCGCCTCCTGATATGACTTCTGTCCCTTTTTCAGCCATTATTCACTCTTTAGCAAAGAAAAATATTTCTTCTCTCATATAGAACACTTTATTTGCTTTAAAATATTGAAAAGAAGTTAAAAAAATAATATAAATTAAAATTAATAAATAAATAAAATTTATCCGAAATATATCCGTTTATTAGCTATTATACGCTATTTCTCAAAGAAAAAATATTTTTTTTATTATGTACAGAACACTTGATTCACGTTAAAATATCACAAAATATATTTAAAAAAATAATATATAAGAAAAGAAAAAATTTTAATGTCGACCGCAACAGGGTTTCGAACCAATGGCCCCCGGGACAACAAATCTAACTTGCCACACAGCTTTACCAACTGCGCCATGCTTCTCTTGCCAACCCCGCGAATATTTAGTTTAAAACACCTCCTCCCGGTTAGTAAACAATGCTTATTTTGGCAGATTGTGGGCCCACTAATTGGTATATAAAAAAATCCTTCGGTAAAATTGTTCTATATATTAAATTCTAATTTTGGGCGGAGTTTGAAATTTATAAGTTATTATTATAGGGAGTTACGGGGTGTGATGTGTGCCTCCTGATATGACTTCTGTCCCTTTTTCAGCCATTATTCACTCTTTAGCAAAGAAAAATATTTCTTCTCTCATATAGAACACTTTATTTGCTTTAAAATATTGAAAAGAAGTTAAAAAAATAATATAAATTGAAATAAATAAATAAATAAAATTTATCCGAAATTTATCCGTTTATTAGCTATTATACGCTATTTCCCAAAGAAAAAATAGTTTTTTTATTATGTACAGAACACTTGATTCACGTTAAAATATCACAAAATATATTTAAAAAAATAATATATAAGAAAAGAAAAAATTTGAATGTCGACCGCAACAGGGTTTCGAGCCAATGGCCCCCAGGACAACAAACCTAACTTGCCACACAGCTTTACCAACTGCGCCATGCTTCTCTTGCCTACCCCGCGAATATTTAGTTTAAAACACCTCCTCCCGGTTAGTAAACAAAACTTATTTTGGCAGATTGTGGACCCACTAATTGGTATATAAAAAAATCCTTCGGTAAAATTGTTCGATATATTAAATTCTAATTTTGGGCGGAGTTTGAAATTTATAAGTTAATATTATAGGGAGTTACGGGGTGTGATGTGTGCGTCGCCTCCTGATATGACTTCTGTCCCTTTTTCAGCCATTATTCACTCTTTAGCAAAGAAAAATATTTCTTCTCTCATATAGAACACTTTATTTGCTTTAAAATATTGAAAAGAAGTTAAAAAAATAATTTAAATTAAAATAAATAAATAAATAAAATTTAACCGAAATTTATCCGTTTATAAGCTATTATACGCTATTTCACAAAGAAAAAATAGTTTTTTTATTATCTACAGAACACTTGATTCACGTTAAAATATCACAAAATATATTTAAAAAAATAATATATAAGAAAAGAAAAATTTGAATGTCGACCGCAACAGGGTTTCGAACCAATGGCCCCCGGGACAACAAATCTAACTTGCCACACAGCTTTACCAACTGCGCCATGCTTCTCTTGCCAACCCCGCGAATATTTAGTTTAAAACACCTCCTCCCGGTTAGTAAACAAAACTTATTTTGGCAGATTGTGGGCCCACTAATTGGTATATAAAAAATTCCTTCTTTTCAAATGTTCGATACATTAAATTATAATTTTGGGAGGAGTTTGAAATTTATAGGTTAATATTATAGGGAGTTACGGGGTGTGATGTGTGCGTCGCCTCCTGATATGACTTGTGTCCCGTTTTCAGCCTCTATTCGCTCTTTAACAAAGAAAAATACTTCTTTTCTCATATAGAAGACTTTATTCGCTTTAAAATATTGAAAAGAAGATAAAAAAAAATAATATAAATTAAAATATATAAATAAATAAAATTTATCCGAAATTTTTCCAATTATTAGCTATTATTCGCTATTTCCCAAAGAAAAAATAGTTTTTTTATTATGTACAGAACACTTGATTCACGTTAAAATATCACAAAATATATTTAAAAAAATAATATATCAGAAAAGAAAAAATTTGAATGTCGACCGCAACAGGGTTTCGAACCAATGGCCCCTGGGACAACAAATCTAACTTGCCACACAGCTTTACCATCTGCGCCATGCTTCTCTTGCCAACCCCGCGAATATTTAGTTTAAAACACCTCCTCCCGGTTAGTAAACAAAACTTATTTTGGCAGATTGTGGACCCACTAATTGGTATATAAAAAAATCCTTCGGTAAAATTGTTCGATATATTAAATTCTAATTTTGGGTGGAGTTTGAAATTTATAAGTTAATATTATAGGGAGTTACGGGGTGTGATGCGTGCGTCGCCTCCTGATATGACTTCTGTCCCCTTTTTCAGCCATTATTCTCTCTTTAGCAAAGAAAAATATTTCTTCTCTCATATAGAACACTTTATTTGCTTTAAAATATTGAAAAGAAGTTAAAAAAATAATATAAATTAAAATAAATAAATAAAATTTAACCGAAATTTATCCGTTTATTAGCTATTATACGCTATTTCCCAAAGAAAAAATAGTTTTTTTATTATGTACAGAACACTTGATTCAGGTTAAAATATCCAAAAATATATTTAAAAAAATAATATAAAGAAAAAATTTGAATATCGACCCTCGCAGGGTTTCGATCCCCTGGCCCCCGATCTAACTTGCCACACAGCTTTACCAACTGCGCCATGATTGATATGCCTGCTAGGCCTGGGCAATATACCGTAATACCGTCATTTACCGGTATTTCTTTGATACCGCGGTAATGATATTCGGAAGTATATTCTTCGGCAGTACCGAGTTATTGAACTTCGGTATGCCTGCACCTCTCGGTACTCACCGCTAGCCAATATCTTCGGCCGACCGGCGGCGAGGAAGTGGCGGTATGGTATGGTATCTAGGAGGTATTGGTATGGCACGTGATTGATTTAGGGGTGAAGAACTCAAAGGCTTGCGCGTAATATTTACGGTACCTCCTCTCGGCAGCTAGAAATTTCTCCTACAATATATTGTGGTATCATTTGACTTTAAAGCGCATGCGTCATATCCGTGGTATTGGCGATATAGGATTTCAAACACCCGCGCGTTATATCAACCCTCCATGGTATACTTAGTTACTGATTTTGGTTTCATTTTGAGAATAGCGTGCTTCTGATTTTAAAAATATCCGAGATTGTCGGATCTCCTTGTGATGTTTATAATTGTGTTGATATTTATAATTGTTGATGTTTATAATTGTGTTGATGTTTATAACTGTTTTGATGTTTATAATTGTGTTGATGTTTATATTAGTAATTGATGTTTATATTAATAAAATTTTTCTGTCTTAAAATAATGATGCTTTATAATTAGTTGATTCCATGGGATAATTATGCTGCGAGCTAATATAGGATAAGTACCCCATTTTTTTTAAATGATGCTCTTTAAACACATTAATTTTTAATTGCAAAATAGTCTTAGCATTTATAATATACATAACAATTTAATTACCGCGGTATATCATAATATCGTGATATGAAGCTCACAATATACCACAATATCGAAATTCTGACATTGCCCAGCCCTAATGCCTGCGCCTCGAATATTTAGCTTTAAAAACGTCAGTGTAGGGTATACCGGGCAATGGCTCTTGACCTTAAAAAAACATCAGTGTAGAGTATACCGGGCAATGGCACTTATCCAGACGTCGTATGACTAGATCTTTGATAAATGTCCGATGTGTACTAGGTCTAGTGCCACTTTTGCTATAGCTTATTTAAAAAAAATTAAACAAAGCGTTTGAATCAATTTTAAACTGATAACGAAATTATTGCTTTAAAATTAAAAAAAATAATAAAAAAAACTGCGCCAAATAAAAGTAATTGAAGTAGTTGCTTTATACAGCGCATGTGCGAAAAAAAATTTAAAAAAAAATTATCAAGGTGCATCTAAAAGAGGATGAATATCCCAAGAAAAATTCTGGAGCTTAGGGTGAAACCGGATAGCTGATTCTTAATCCAGCGGCCTTTGATGACTTTCTTTCCTTTTTAGATATTTTTCTCTTGTCTGTTGTTTTTACCAATTATATTACAAGTTTTTATTTCGTTTTAAATTTTTTACCTGAATTGAAATACAAATCCAAGAAAAGTTCTCTTTTATTTAATTTTCTTTTATTACACACTTTATCTAATTTTCCTGAATTTTGTGGTTGGCATCGTTGCTATTATCATCCCTCCTTAGCAATTGCCCCGAAGTGCATTTTAGAATGCATACTATTTAAATATTACCAAAAATAGTACGCTAAAATTTAAATTAAATAGTAATAAAAAAGGAAATTTCTTCTAAAGTAAGAAAATTTTCAACGTTTAGAATTGTAGGATTGAAGAATTAAACAGTCTATCAAGTCTTATGTGTAGAAATCAATAATTTATGAATTTATTAAAACTAACTGTTCAGTTACTGTGTACAATTTTATGTTCTCAGTTGCAAAAATTAAATATCGCACTAACACACCTGAAAAATTTATAACAGGAAAAAATTGCCTAATTAAACCATAAAGAACGATTTAAACTGATTAATGAAAAACTAGTTCTTTCTGGGCTTTTTTAATGGATCTAATTTCAAAAATAATAATCTGAGATTTTAGAAAATTATTGAGTGACAAGTGATATTTTTTTAGATTGAAATATGCTTAAGATACATTATCATTATGGCACAAAAAAAAACTTTCGTGTATGAATAATAATTTTTTATTTAAAAAATAAAACGTTGCGTGCATGCACCATTGGCCAAATCTAAGGCTCCTATATTATCAGAGCTGACCTATCAAGCAATATTGGAACAAAAAAGTTCTCAAGTTAACGTTATGTTAGTATTGTGCTTATGTTAGCTCTTTGGAGCAAAAATAGATGATGAGTCGGTCTGTCTAATTCAGGGGCTCTAGCCAAATCAATGGACAAACCATTAGTTGAACATTAGCTATTTTTTCATGAAATTTGTTATATTTTTATTTTATATACTGAACTCTCAACTCTTTTCCGTCATGAAAACATAGGATCAATCTTAAAGGGAATAATTATATATTTTCAAAAAGTCGAATTGAATAAAATTAGTGAAAAATATCCTGAACATTTATAAATCGCAAAATGTTATTTTAAAAGCATTTTTTTTTTTTTTTATCTTGAATTAAGCTTTAGTTGCTTTTTTTTCTGTAGTGATGCCAATCTTTAGGGTAGATATAAAAAAAAATTATGAAAATTTTTAGTTTGATGTAATGAATTTGAAAAAAACAATTTTCGCAGAAAATAAAGAGATGTTTTCAAAATTAAGGGAGCGCGAAGTATGATTCAAAAATGTTAAATATTTTAACAAGCAAGTAATACTTAAAAAAATTTGCATTTTCTTTTCCTTCAGAAATTTTAATTTTAGTTAAAACACCCCTTTTGACTTTTCCTTAGACCATGTGTAAGTGTTTGGAAACTTAGAGTTAAAAGAAAAGTTTTAAATACGTTTGTAAAAGTACGTTAAATAAAAGAAAGTTAAATAAAAGAATAATAGTTTAAGACCACTCTTTTTGTATTATTTTTAGAAAAGTCTTTCACTGCATTCGAATGCAATGAAAATTATGAGCAGAATCCTGTTCACAATTTTTAGATTTTGAGTTTCAATAGTTTTCTAAATTTTTTGTAATAATTATGTTTGCGAATTTTTTTGTATTAATGTTCTAAACAAGTCATGGAGTGACTCTTCAAAGGTATTTCCCTCTTCAAAGAAAAGATAAATTACAATTTAATTGCATTATCAAAAAATTAATTTTTATTATTAGAAAATAAAAAGTAATAATCTATGTCATTTTCTTTAATCTTCTAGCTTCATTAATCTTTAGGTCAGCGAAGTCTCGCTACTATACTCCAAACCATCGTATTTTGACAGGGCTGTCAGAAAGCACGCGAATCTATGATCCCAACCAGTGTCATGGAAACTATCTAATCCCCTCTCCAAAAAGTCCAAACTGTGATGGCAAGTCTGAAAAACTTTCAATACATATTTTCTCTGCCGTTTTTAATACTTCTGTATACCCAAGTGTTTTATTTTAGCCTTTCTAGTTAAAGGATTTCATTTACCAGGTTATGCTTCAAATCTCTGTCTCCCATTCGCGAATTTTTCTTAAACAGTGAGAATGTCCCTTGAGGTTAAACAACGGGTGAGCTAGATGCTTTAGGCATTTGATGTAAAATTTATGATTAAAGAACTCATGTAACAGAAATAGAAGATCAGAAACGTCGTAATCAAAACAAACTGAATACAAATTTGGCAGAAAATTTAATTTTTTGTTTTTTTCAATAAGCTTCGAGAAATGAGCTTAAAATTTTCTACTTTTATAAGTCTATGAAGAATGGACCTCATTTAAGAAATCTATCGTCTCTTGGGAATTCCTTTGAAGAACATTAAGCATGAAACTTTAATAATACAAGTATAGTTATTTTAAAAAAGAAATGTAAAAAAACTACATTTCCTGTTATTATATTAAATTGTAATTTATTTAAATTCAAATATGTTTATGTAGGAACAGATTGCTAAACAATTCTATTTGGCTATTTTTACTATCACCCATTTCATTCAATTTATTTCGGTTTTATTCATTTTTTTTCAATGTCCTGGAAAAAATAAGCTTTTGCCAGTAAATATTCCTAACCATTACCAATCCAAAATTTCTTGACAATCTGGAATAAAAAATTTTGTTTACTATATTTTCCCTTTTTCTCAAGAAAGACCCACTTTCATCTTGCCCATTGGTTTTTGAGCCCGCATTTTTTGTTGAAAGTTTTTTGCTTTGGGAAATTCTTTTACCCTTTATAGTTGAAACCATTAGTATTGTCATATCTTGTATACTACTAACAGCTATGTAATTGATTAAATTGTTCTCAGTTAAAAATTCTTGCAAATAAAAGTTTATTCAGCTAACTTTAGTTTTGTTGAAAGAGACAAATTTTTGATTTTTTAAAACTAAGTTTTATTTGCTAAGTTGAATAATTGAAGTTTATTATTTTTGTGAAATGTGACTAATTAATTGATATATGCCAATAATACTTACTTTTTTGATGATGCTACTGAAATTAAACATAATTTTTTTATTTTTTAAAAAATTTCTTTAATATATGTTTTATAAAATAATTTTTTGATAATCAAATTTACAACATCGAATTACTGTGTTTTATACAATCTACTTCTCCTTTTTAGTAATTTATTAAATAGCACCCTTCTGTGTTTTTCACATTTTTTAATAATTATGAAGCAACAATACTGTGGATTCTGTTTTTTATTTAATTACGTAAACCAAGTTGGAAGATTAGACGAAATAATGATAGGTTGATAGTTGAAAACCCTTAGAATGTAGTAATCATTGGTAAAGAAAGGACTGTAGAAAAAAGTGAATTTTTATTTCTGTCTAAAAATACCCTTTTGAAGAACATTTTCTTTTTTTTTTCGTGGGGGACACACACTTTTTTTTTAGATTTAGGTAAAATATACAAAAATTATTTAAAGAAATTATGCCAGAAGAATGAGATAAAAACGCATATATTGCTAGTTTTGATGTAATAAACGTGTGTTCAGTTATATATTAAGATTATTTTATAGGTAAATAAACCCTTGATGTACTTATTACAGTTTAGGAAATTTTAAATATTGACTTACTGACCTCTTGGTAGACACTCATTAAGAATTGTATCATTAAGAATTAATCTTCTCTATTATGGAATTATAGAAAAATTATATGATTATAGTCATTACACGTTTATAGTCACTGTCCACTGCAATAAAGTTTCTCATTCAAACTTTTTATTCTTTCACAGGAATGGACACCAGATGAATATATACCAGATTTTTTTTACGATCTCAGAAAGCTCTCGTGTATCTGAACGACTTCATCACTGGATTGATTTAACTCTTGGTTATAAATGGTCTCTTAAACAAATGGATTTGTTTTTGGTGTGTTGAAAATCGTATTCATTTTCTGTACTGTGATTTTTAAGTAGCTTTTAGACTTATCACTATCCATATAGATTAGTTTTTCAGGTAAAAATTAAAATAAATAATGTGAGAGTACTATTTTTTTTATTTCTTATTAATTAAATTATTTATTAATAATTTAAAGTTTAAATTATTCTTTTATAATGGTTTTAATTTAGGTGGGGGAAAAAAACGAACATGGTAACGTCAACTTAAAATTTTTTTAAAAAAAAATCTATAATATTACAGCAGATATTCTTGCATTTTGTAGGGGGGAAATGCACTGTTAAGAATTGCCACGAGGCGGCGCTCATATCATATGACACATTATTATTCAGTTGCCATTCAACTCTAGAACAGGGAACATCCCCCTGTTACTCAAAATGATCTTCTCAATTTTATGTTATTAAGTTTGTAAATAAATGTTTATGTTTGTCACAGTCCACTACTTAATAGCTCAATATATCACGAACACTTAACAAAAAGTGGTCATCGCCGAGCACGAAGACAAACCGAACGCTTGTGGAAATTGAGTACGAAATCGAAACGAACAATGGCTTTGGAGCAAATAACAGTATTTAACCGAAAACGGGGTTATATACGAGGACAATTGACAAGGATTGAAAATGCACTTCAGCAAAATACTGATTTACCTGTAGACAATACGGACATCACTCAAAAATTATCAACTTTGGATAAACTTAGAACAAAGTTAGAGGATCTACGCAGCGAATGCTATTCTACTTTGTCGGATGAGGATTTGCCAGATTTTGAAGAAAGTTTAGATGGGCTGCAAATTGACCTCGAAACATGCGAGGTAAGCTTTCAAAAACTTTTAAATCCAAATTCTAATTCAAATGAAAATAGTTCGTCCTCTGGTAACTGTAAACTAAAATTACCGTCAATTAATCTTCCCGAATTTTCAGGTTTATATGTCGAATGGTTGTCATTCAAAACGCAATTTATGTCTTTAATTGACGATAACAAACAGTTGTCAGAACAACAAAAATTGTTTTACCTTCAGTCGGCACTTAAGGGTAACGCTAAACAATTAATTACGGTAAATGATACGTACAACAGTTTATTCGAAGCATTGAAAAAACGATTTGAAAATACACGGTTGCTAATTATGAGTCATATTGGTGAAATATTTAATTTTTCTAAAGTTAAATGTGAATCTGCGTCTAGTTTAAGACAGATGCTCGATAAAATTGAAAGTAATTTGCGATCATTAAAACAACTAGAATTAGAAACGAACCCTCTTTGCGAAGCAATATTAATTTATATAATTATTCAAAGAATTGATATTGACTCACGTAAATTATACGAAATGGAACTGGGTTCGGAATTACCGAGTTGGGAAAAATTTACGGAATTCTTAACTAAAAGATGTCAAGCACTAGAAAATGTAAACAGAAATTCAGGCGAATTTAAACGGGAACCAACCCCGAAATTCAAAACTCTAATGGTGAAAAACGAAAACAAAAATAATTGTTTATTAGGATGCATGGAATCCCACCCTATTTTCAGATGTAAAAAGTTTATCGATTCTAACGCAGATGATAGATTAAAATGTGTTGTAAGGAATAAATTATGCTTTAATTGTCTCGGATTTCACACAATGTCTAAATGTAAGAAAATTCATTTAAAATGTAAATCTTGTAACAAGAATCATAGTACAATGTTACACGGAGCGAACTTTTTCTTCGATAGACAAAATCAAAACAAAAATACGGGTGTGGCGCCAATGAGCAGGGAAGAAAGAAATAATTCAGTTTCGGAACAAGAAGTTACGCAATCACAAATGCAAAATGAAATTAATAACAAACCGCAAGAGGCACCATGTTTATATTCTTTTAATGTAAATAAAAACGTTCTTCTTTCTACAGTGAAAGTTAAAATATTGCAATCGAACGGAAAATATTTGCATTTGACAGGGCTATGCGATTCTGGAAGTATGAAATCTCTTATTACAGAAGAGGCAGCTAATTTATTGGGTTTAAAAAGATCGCGTTGTAGGTCAAATTTAATTGGATTGAAAAATACAGTATTTCCGATCACTGAGAAGATTTATTCGCGTATAAGTAATGATGAGGAATCATTTAGTAAGGAACTCGAATTGTTAATTTTGCCAGAAATAGCCGGAAATGTTCCTTCGGAAGAAATAAATATTTCTAATTTGAATTTACCCGAAAACGTTAAGTACGCTAATCCTAATTTTTATTTACCGCAAAAAATATCGATTCTTTTAGGAGGAGACGTATTTTTTGAATTGTTAAAAGGAAATCAAATTCGATTAAGGGGTAATTCTATTATTTTAATTGAAACAGTTTTCGGGTGGATGGTTACAGGTTCGATCCCCTCTACACACCCACATGATTCCAAATGTTATTTCATACAGGACAATGTTGATGAAGGGTTAAATAAATTTTGGGAATTAGAGTCAATTGGGATAGTTCCAAATGATAATACAGATGAGGAAAGTACTGCTTTAGCTCTCTTTAAAAATTCTGTAGATTACAAAGAAGGGAGGTATCAAGTTGGGCTACCATGGAAACATGATTTTAGGGAATTAAACGATAACTTAACTGTAGCCAGAGGACGGCTAGATCATTTGATTAGAAAATTTGAGAGACGCTCAGAACTGTATGAAGATTATCGTGAAATTCTGAACGACTATGAAAATCAAGGCATCATAGAGAAGGTCCCAAAAGACAAAGTACAAACAGATAAACCGCTATTTTATCTACCATTTTCCATGGTTTACAGAGAATCAGTCAGTTCTAGTAAACGAATAGTTTTTGATGCCAGCTCACATGAAGAAGGTGAACTTTCCTTAAATGACTGTTTATACGCAGGACTTAGCCTAAACCCCCTGATATTTAACATGCTCATATTTTTTCGTTTGAATGCTGTGGTGATCTTAGCAGATATCGAAAAAGCGTTCCTTCAAATATCGTTGAATGAGACAGATCGAAATGCAGTGAGATTTCTTTTTCCAAGTTCGAACCCGGCCATAAGTGAGCAGTATGACATAAATATTTTTAGATTTTGCAGAGTTCTTTTTGGTGTCAACGCCAGTCCCTTCTTGCTTTCTGCCACAATTAAGGAACATATCAAAAAATATCAAGAGTTGCATCCCGCTACGACGAATATGCTCAATGAATGTCTATATGTCGACGACTTCATAGGAGCTCTCGACGACGTGAAATCTGCCTTTCAGATGTCGGACGAAGCCAAGAAAATTATGGCAGAAGCAAGCATGAATCTGTGTAAATGGAGTTCAAACAGCAAGGAACTAGTACAATTATGGAAAGATTGCGGGTTCGAAACCCACCCCATTCATTCGGAAGCCAATCCTACAGCCAATTTACACAAAGTTCTAGGACTGCCATGGCATGTGCATGAAGACTACATCTCTGTAGAACTGAAAGACTTGCTTAAATTCGATGGAAAAGAAAGCATTACTAAAAGAATTGTTTTAAGAACTATCGGAAAACTGTTCGACATATTGGGTTTTCTTAGTCCGTACACAATAAGACTCAAGTGTTTACTCCAAGACTTGTGGCTTAGAAAGTGTCCGTGGGATACGGAACTTCCACCAGACATTCGCCAACAATTTATTCAGTGGAGGTCTGAGTTGTCTGTCATTTCTAAATTACAAGTTCCTAGAATGATTCTAGACTCCAGTCTAGATGATGCCAGGGTACTTCAAATTCATGTATTTTCGGATGCCAGCCAAAAAGCATACGGAACAGCAGTGTACCTAAGAGTGAAGTACTGTGACAAAATCACAGTTAATCTTATAGCATCAAAGAGTCGTGTTTCTCCATTAAAGAAACTGACTCTTCCAAAACTAGAACTAATGGGTGCATTACTTGCAACCAGACTTGCCAAAGAAATAGAACAGATTGTAAAACGAAAAGGATCCCCAACAGTTCATTTTTGGACAGATTCCCAGATCGCATTGTTCTGGATCAAAGGACCCCATAATAAATGGAAACAGTTTGTTTCCAATCGAGTGAAAGAGATTCAAGCCCTTAGCAATCCTGAATCTTGGTCACACGTTCCCGGTAAACTTAACATTGCTGACATTCTTACGAGAGGAGTTAGTGCAGAAGTTCTTCTGAAAAATGAGGCCTGGTGGTCAGGTCCCGAGTTTTTAAGAAAAGATGAGATTTCAGTGTTTGAGTGCACTAATTCTATTGCTGAAAACTCTTACCTTTCAGAGTTAAAAAAAGGTTCCTCTGTTGAAGAGGATATGTGTTTTGCTTTAACTAATCAAAATGTTATGTTTTATAATTACCTACTTAAACTTACCAATAATTTTTCTAAACTTGTTCGTATAGTTTCATATATTTTTAGA
Source organism: Parasteatoda tepidariorum (assembly GCF_982258835.1). Classification (NCBI taxonomy): domain Eukaryota; kingdom Metazoa; phylum Arthropoda; class Arachnida; order Araneae; family Theridiidae; genus Parasteatoda; species Parasteatoda tepidariorum. The sequence goes on from NW_028257371.1 coordinate 642,062, forward strand.
TTTATCTATAACTGTAAAAATCCAAAGAACAAGGCAGGTAGGTATTTAGATTCTGAAGAATTGAACAAATCCGAAACTTTTCTCTTAAAATTTGCCCAAAGTGAATATTTAGAAGAATTGAATGCTTTAATGAAAGGTGAGAATGTGAAAGGTAAAAGTAAATTGTCTTCTCTTAATTGTTTTATTGATAAAAAGGGTCTTATACGTGTTGGAGGTCGAATTGTAAATTCAAGTGTTAATGATTATACTAAACATCCAATTGTCCTTCCAGCAAAACATCCCTTAACCTATATGATTGTACATTATTTTCATTTGAAATATTTACATGTCGGAGCACAAACTTTATTGTACTTAATACGTCAAAAATATTGGCCTGTGAACGGCAGAAATTTGTGCAGGTTGGTAATACACAATTGTGTTACGTGCACAAAAAACAAACCAGTTTTAGAGCAACAATTAATGGGTCAGTTACCTAAAGAACGAATCGAACCTTCTCCTCCATTTATCATAACAGGTATTGATTTTTGTGGACCATTTTATATAAAATTTAAAGGACAAAGGAAAGGTGTTTTAAATAAGATATATGTTGCAATTTATGTATGTTTCTGTACTAAATCAATTCATTTAGATTTTGTAAGTGACTTAACATCAACAGGGTTTATAGCTAGCTTGAAAAGATTTTTTTCTAGAAGAGGTAAGGCCTCTAAAATTTTCACTGACAATGGACGAAATTTCGTGGGTGCAGACGCTGAACTGAAACGGCTTTTCAAAATTATTAATTCACCAGATGAACCTTTGGCTCAATATTTTGCCGAGGAAAAAATTGATTGGCATTATAACCCCCCAAGATCACCAAATTTTGGAGGATTATATGAAGCCGGCGTTAAATCTTTTAAATTCCACCTAAAACGGATAGCGGGAAACTCCAATTTTACTTTGGAAGAATTCATTACAGTTTTAGCAGAGATTGAAGGAGTATTAAACTCCAGGCCATTGACTCCATTGTCAGCTGATTTCGAAAACTTTGATACCCTAACACCTGGGCATTTTCTTATTGGGAGACCCATCACTTCCATTACAGAACCCGAACTTGCAGATATCAATGAAAATAGACTCAGTAAATGGGAAAAGATTTCTAAAATTTCTCAAAAAATTTGGAGACTTTGGAAGAGAGATTATTTAAGTAATCTCCAAGAACGCCACAAATGGCAGTTCAGTAAAGATAATGTTAAAATTGGAACTTTAGTGTTGGTGAAAGAAGAGAATTTGCCAGCAACTAAATGGTTAACAGGAAGAATTGAGGAAATATTTAAGGGAAGTGATGGGAAGGTAAGAGTTGTAAATATACGTTTGCCACAAGGCAATATACTTAAAAGATCAGTACGCAACATTAGTATTTTACCTATATATTAATTCTTGTGTTAAAATTTTCATTATAATTGTAAAGTTGAAATTACGTGTATGTATATTTGATGTTTTGTATGAATATTGTCAATTTTTCATTTTATTTTATTTTGTAATAAGCATTGTAATTAATAATGATTGGATTTAAACATCCAATCGGCGGGGAGTGTTAAGAATTGCCACGAGGCGGCGCTCATATCATATGACACATTATTATTCAGTTGCCATTCAACTCTAGAACAGGGAACATCCCCCTGTTACTCAAAATGATCTTCTCAATTTTATGTTATTAAGTTTGTAAATAAATGTTTATGTTTGTCACAGTCCACTACTTAATAGCTCAATATATCACGAACACTTAACATGCACTAATAATTTCTTTTTAAGCAATTTTGTTAATTATCATCACATTAAAAGAAAATAATAAAAAAGTTGTGAAATCCATAGCAGTAACTACCGGGGGAAAAAAATATTGAAGCGAAACCACGCGAATCGGTTTCTTCGAAAAAGGGTTACTAAATGCGTGTTTTCATTTCAAGATTCAGTTGCTGTAATAAATAATATCAAATTAGTAATATAGGATTTTAAAAACTATGTGAAATCAAAAGTAATAACTAAATAAAAAAATTACTAGAATGAAAATTTCTGCTGAGAAGAAAACCGAAATTATTTACTTCCTACCAGAAAAATCTTTTTTCAAGAACTCGGTATTGTTCTGTGACAATGTTGCCACAGGGGAGAAAAATATCACCCATTAGTATATTTTTAAAATATGTTACATATGTTAAAATACAATCTAGTTAATTCCTACCTGAAAGATTACGTATCTTATGAAACTGAAGCTTTACTTTAAGTTTAAATCATTTAAGCTAGTATATTTTATTTTTCTTGACGGAAGAGCTTTTATCATATCATAATCATATGGCAGTGAAAAAAGGTAAAAATGTTATTTTTTTCTTTTATAAATTAAAATTATAGTTAAACCTGTATATCATTAACTTGAATTACATTTGTTTTTCTAACGGTGAAGGGGGGGGGAGACTCCTTTTGATAGCCAAATATTTTATTTCACAAAATATTTATAAAAGGCTTAAAAGATTCTTATTTTTTGTTGAAAAATTTGGTTATGTCAGAAAATTTGGCTATGTCAGAAGTAACTGTTTGAGGCAAATACGTGCTTTATAAAATTTAAAAGGCCAACACAGTTATTATTTTGGTGAAAATGTTAAACAAATTACCGTTTTCATTCATTAACATATTTTTTTGCTTTCTCTTTGAATTTGTAATGTAGATGTATGACTGTAATTTTATTGCTTTTAAAACTGCTGACGTACAAAATCATGCATTTTTAGGTTTTTTTTGCCCTCCCCCATCTGTCTATATACTTGGAGATGGTTGGAGGAAAAAACAGGAGCAAATAGTTCGAGATGGTGAAAGTGAGCAAGGCTCTCAATTATGCGCTTTCATTGGGATTGGAAATTCTGATCAAGAAATGCAACAGTTAGATTTCAATGGCAAAGCAAGTACTCATTATGTAAAAACTTATGTCTTTTTATTTATTGATTTCCTTTTCCTTTTTAATGTATATTTTATAAAATTTACATCATGCTGCTTTTCATTTTTCTTAAATTTAAGTAAAAATTTTAAAACAAATAGAATGTTGGCACAATTTTTATCAGAACTTAAAAACAAGGCAATAAGTCTAGCTGATTCTTAATATAACTTTTTAAATTATTTCAAGTATTGGTGGAGAAAAACTTAACCTTTTTGTTACTAAACAAAAAGTAACAGTTTTCAAATTCAATGTAAATTTATGAATAGAAATTTATAAATTATCAGTATATAGAATTGAAAGATTGTCTGTGTGCTTATTTCATTGCTCATTTAACATTTATTTAACTTAGTATTATTAACGAACATTGCTGTTGATCAGGTTCATTCGTGGATCATCTAGTTCAGTAAAATAAATATTTGTGAATTGTATTTATTGAAATATTTAATGAACAGGAAATTTTTTCCTGTGACCAGATAGCTGATAAACTGAAGTGAATAATCCACTCACAGTTAAAGAGGAGTTTAGTGTATAGTAAAATAATTATTATAGGGTAAATTTTAAATGAAAACATAGAATAAGAAAGAGCAAAAAACACAATTTCTTTTCTATCACTATTGTGTAAAAATGTTATTTCCACACAATGTCACTTGCCACACGAGCAAGCCTGTTGGGTGAAACCGAGCAAATTTAAGGCAGAGCTGTGTAAAAATTGTTCACATGATTCAAAAACACAAATAATTTTAACAGAATTGATATCATTATTTTTTTCATTCCATTTAATTTTGAAGAAATTTTAAGTTAAAAGAAAAATGGTATTGATTTCTATTTCATTTATGCACTGATTTTGCTCTAGATGTTGAAAAATTCTGTTGATTTCATGGTATTTTGTGTAGTTAAAAAATTTTACTTATTTATTATAAACCATGATCTTATTTTGCATTGAATAATTTTGTTAATTGAATACTGTTCTATTCAGAAGTATCAAGGGGTATTTGTAACGTTGTTAACTGTTTTAATTGTTTAACTGTTTAACTACTTTTTAAAAAGCTAAAACTTATGTGATCTTTTGTCAAAAATGTGGTAAGCTATAACCCTAAAATTAAAGAAAAAGAAAGATAGTTTGAGAAGATTCTCCCAACACAAAATTATGAATGTTAGCTGTACAATATTTTATTTTATATTACAGCAGATGTAAAGCTGTTTACATCTAAAACATGTTATAATTTCTTTTCTCACTGCTGAATTTGTTTTGTAGTGGATGATACTGAATCAGAGTCTGAGGAATTTACTGTTCATGATGGTTACATTCATTATGGTTCTACTGTTAAGTTAGTCTGTTCAGTTACAGGAATGGCATTACCTAGACTGGTAATTTTTCAACTTTATTGTGTTTTCTTTTAATTTAACAACATAGGTTTAATATGCAATAGTGCTTTTGTGTATCTTTCTGAATGTTGTCTTTGTTTTATTTTTAAATTTAAACTATATATTATTATTCTTTTTGAAAAGCAGAACAGAAAAATTACTTTTGGTAGTTTTAGTGGCAATATTGTTTTTGTGTATTTTTCAGAACGTTGTCTTTATTGTTTTCTTATTAGGCTTCTTTGACTTTTTTTTTGTTTGAACACATTTAAATGACAAACAAAAACGGTTTTCTTTTTTAACTATAGATTAATATTTTTTTGAAAAGAAGAAAAGCAAAAATGCAAAGCAATAAATTCTGTTTTCAAGCTACGAAAAATGGTGATTATGTGTCATGTTAATGCATTATATGATTGTTTTAATTTTGTTCTTTTTAATGAAAAATATTTTTATGCTGTTAATTAAAAAATATTAGGTTTATCTTTTAGGTCTAATTAAAGAACTTTTTAATATTTTTTATGTTTGTTGCAAAACTGAATTTTTATGAATTCTTTATTTCTTAAGTTTTATTGAAAGTAATTTGGATTTTTGTAACAATCTTACTTCAAGGTGGCCACCCACCTGGATAACCTTGAAAACCTGGAATTATCAGGGAATTTTTTTATACTGGAAAACATCAGGGAAATTTGTACAGAAACCTGGAAAAATCAGGGATTTTTTAAAGAAAAGCTGGAATTTTTTCTTTGATTTTTCTTATTTTTACTAATTTAAATTATTTACTAATTTTCTTAATTAAAATTATTTTCCAACTGTTATACCCACTTTTAGACAAAAATTTATTGCCAAGCAGTTAAAATATAAATATAAAATAATTGTCTTCACTTTTCTAACCAAAAGAGCAATAAAACTGATATAAATATTCCTGCTGTCGTACATACCACCCACAGAATTGTCAAATAGCTGCCTCACTTCACACTGTTGGAAAAAGTTTTTAGCTTCTTTAAATTGTCTTGGGCTCTTTTTGTCATTACTTCCGAAATATCGGATATCCAGAGAAACACCCCTTTGTTTGATTTCTGGTCATAAATTGCTCGGAACAAAAAATTTCTAAGACTGCTAATAAGGTCTTGTTCGTATTTCTTTATTTGGGTCACTCTGCTTCGAGATTTCCGTTGTATCATTCATTCACTTCTAATTTTTCTTTTTTACAAAATTTAGATATTTTCTTCTAATTTATAATAAAGGCTTTTTTTTCCCTTTAACTATCCTAAATGTTTCAACTAGCCTAATTGTTAAATTTACTTAATTATTGTAATTGATTTTATATTGTTTAATTAATCCAAAATAATCGCACATGAATTCGTGAACTCCGAATTTCTATATTGAAGAACATCAAGAAGACATAAATTTTTCACCTTTGGAGGTAAGTAAATGTTTTTATTAAATGAACTTTGTGGTAAAGGAAAACACGTGAAAGGTTTACACAGTTTTTCATTTATACATTTTTTAACATGATGAAATTATCAATTATCTAATAGCTTATTATATTTGCCCCTGCTTACATCAATATTTTTTACTTAAATTAAAAAATTTGTCAAATAAAAAAATATGTTTTAAAATAATTTTTAAGAGGTGAAGAACTAAGCCAAAGCTTCTTACTATAGGGTAACTTGACCCACTTTGTTCTGAAGGATGAGTATTTTATGAACCAACAAAGCAATAAGTAAGTATCTAAAAAATGCTATAATTTTGTTTAAAGAAACATCAAATCTTATTGTTATTTACTGTTGAATAGTAAGAAATCTGAAGCTACATTGTTAAATATTAATATTAATGCTTATTACGGAATGAATATTAAGGTTTATTCAGTAATTTGAACTAAGTGGAGAGAAATATATCTTTTTTTATTTATTTATTTAGTTTTTTTAATTTATTTAGTTTTTTATTTATTTATTTAGTTACCACTATTTAATTCCCTCTTTGATTTACTAAAATTCTTCATTTGGTCTACTTTGGATGAAATTCAGATCTAATTTTATTTTAATTTTACTTACGGCTAAAAGACAGAAACACCATGTGATATTGCTTGATACAGCATTGAAGTCAAGTGATCATTAGCTAAACAAATGTTTAAATATATATGTAAAAAAAAAAATGTCAAGCCTCCTGTCTAACCAAATTTTCATGTTTTCCCTAAATATGAAATATGTTTAATTTGTAAAATATTATATTTCGTACACAAATGTTTATCAATCATACTTTCTTCTATTTTTAACTTTTTTATTTTTGCTGTTATTATGTGTTTAAAGAAATAAGGCTTTTAAATTTTTAAATCAAAGTCGAAACAACTTTTTAAAATTGTAAATGGAAACTATTTATGAAGTTTAGACAGATTTGTTTTTATTTTAAGTCTGTGCATTTAATTTAATAAAATAAAAACAAATACAAAAGAAATTTAAAAAATATAAATAAATGACTGGATAAAATAAAAAACTTCTGTTGTCATTAGAAAGGAACGCATCATCTCTTAAATAATTTGAGTAAAAATAAGCAATTTTTTTAGTTTTAATGGTAAAAGAGATTTGTTTAAAAGGTAATTTTGTCCCATCATTTGCTCATGAGACTATTTAATATCTGTTTCTAAGGATCGCAATTCCTTTTTATTTTACTTTAAAATTGATACATTTAGTACTTTCATGTGATATGCAGCAGCTTTAAATACCTAAAAAATGACTGAAATTGTCAATTAAAAACACAATTAACTAATACTTTTGAATATGAATTTAAATAACTCCACACGTTTTGTTTTGCTATCTCATTTCATGCTCGCATTATTTAGAGCAGACAGTTGAGTGTGGATGATGTAAGTAAAAAAGGCATACAAAAAAATAGCCAATTTAATTTCAGTTAATGCCCTGGATATTATATTTTTAAACTACTCTCAAAAAATTAAGTAAAAAATGTAAGAGCAGAGCTGATACTTCTAATCCGTCACATTTATTCTCTCTGATATTTAATAGACTCTTTAATAAATCCTTAAAAATGTAAGCCAAAAAATATACATAAATGATAATTTTTATTCTTGCACAAAAATGAAACAAATGCACTTAAAACAATTAAAAAGAAAGCAAACGTAATGAAGAAATATTTTTAATGTAAACATCAATTAAATAAAATCAGCTTGCAATTTTTTTTTTTTTTTTTTTGCAAACAGTATTAATATAACCAGCCTTCACCTGCTCCAGGGTGTAGGGCTTAGAAGAAGAATAAAAAACATTTGTATATTTCATAATGTTGAAAAATTTACTTCGATTATTATCAACTGGAATAAGGAGGTATTGAACTGCTGGAGAGGGGTGCTGGTTGCATTCATTTTCATCCTTGTAGCGATTAGCTTTTTCTCTATATTGCTTCTTTAGTCAACATGGCTTATTTTTTAACAAGTATATCATTGCTAGATGATTATAATTTATTATTATCTAATACATTAGAAAACGAGAAAATTTACTGATTGAGAATAGTACCGAAATCAGGAATACATAAAAATTTTTTTCTAAAAATACACACTTTTTATGTAAATAAAATGTAAGGTATTAATTGCTAATTGCTTACTATTTCTAAATTCATAGTATTGAAGTATTTATTTAGATACAGAGAAGGAAATTAATTGAATTTATTGCATTGTTTTATAAAAATAGTTTACCTGCAATATTATTATTTGAAATAAGTGTAGAAATCAAAGTGTAAGAAAATAGCTTTATTTTCAAAATCGGATTTGACTTTCAATGCTAAAGTCCATTTTTAGTATTTATGTCTAAAGAGTTAAGGTGGAAGAACACAAAATGAAGCAAAAGAAGGAAAAAAGAGCTATTTTGGCCAATGAAATCAAAATATTTAAACCATTCATTTGGTCATTTGCAAACATTTTATCGAAAATTCTGGTTTTAAAAATTATTGCTCTTACTATCACACATTTAATAAAAATGCAAAATAAAATTAACTGAATTACTGATTATTCTGCCATGCTCAGCGGTTCCCAAGTGTTGTTTAGACTTCGGAACCCTAAATAATCAGTCTTCTTAAGGTAATGTTAAAACCGTGTAGTATGAAATACTAATGTAATATTTTATAAATGCTTATTCTTTTCCTAATTTGTTATACATTCAATACGTTGTTTTTAGAAATATATTTTCATTTTAAAAAATGCCATTTCGATTTAATTGGTATTTTACTTCAAATAATTTAATGAAGGAAACCAAAAATTTGAAATAAGATATGATTTATAGATTGGATCTAAATATGATCAGAGATTATGAAAAGTACTAACCAGAAGTTATAAGAGTATTTATCCCTGGTAATGAAAAGTACTAATTCGCGAAACCTCTTTAACATTCCCAGAACCCTAAAGTTTCATAGAACACAGTTTGGAACTGCTTCTCTAAGGTATCGTGATAAAACTACCAAAATTTACCACATTTGCTACCGAACAGCAAGGTAAAAAACTATATTTTTATGTTAATTTCATGAGAAGTCTTGACCAAATCGTTACGGAATAAAATTATTCTGTTTTTTGGTGCTCTTATAAATTTTACTATATTCTAATAGTTTTGACCATGCTTTTTTTTTTCTCAGTGCGGTCAATACCATGGTTCGCATTTCATAAAAGGCACTGTATTGCCGCATGCAAATACATGTGTTTTTCATAATATTTTAGAAGGTCTTCTATTTTGACATCTAAATTTTTTCTCTCGCAAAATTGAAGGGAAAAAAAACACGTGTCTAATAGTTTAACATAAAGAACGTATCGAAAATTTTCATCAAAATCAAGAACGTCAAGTGTTCAAATGACTCTTAATTTATTAAATTTTAAAAAAAATAAATAAATAAATAAAACCCGCAAAGCAGGTGTGTATAATCGGGGCTGATGAATATGAAATCTAAGGCAAAACTTAGAGATCGTGGGTTCTATTGCAGCTGATGACAGTTTTTAACTTTTATTTCTTAATACAAAAAAATTTATTTCTTATTTTTTTTAAGGTATGCTTGTTAAAAAACTAATGATTTAACAATTATTTAAGAAACTAGAAGGCTCTGCCTTTTGTTCACTTTGCTCACCAACCCTCGTGGTTCCTTCTCATTAATCATCGCAGATTATGAGGAAGAAAGGTTTATCTTCCATTTTTTTAATTATTTTTTTTACAAAAATTACGATTGAATTGTACTTATGATAGTATAGTATATCATAATATACTATCACCAATAATGTTATATGATATATAGTTTTGTATCATATAATTTTACATTATCATACAAAATTATATGATAGTTTTATATCATATAATTTATATATATGCGCAGTGGAAGTGCGCAATTAATTAAAATCTTACGTACGGAAGCTAACGTGACTTTGCAAAATCTTCCTATTGTTGTTGTTGTAGTTCATTTACGTCGCACTAGAGCTGCACAATGGGCTATTGGCGACGGTTTAAGAATCATCCCTGAGGTTGATCCGAAGACATGCCATTACGATTTTGATCTTTTGCAGAGGGGATGGCACCCCCGCTGCACTTTACAGTAGCACTGTTTAACGAACGAGAACCAATACCACACATCCTCGATCCCTACGCAGACTTATCCAAGTAGTCACCCACCCTCACACTGATCGCAGTCAGTGACGCTTGACTTCGGTGATCTGGTGGGAACCGTGTCTTAACGATCAGTCCACTGGGGCAGTGTTCCCCAACCCCAGGTCCGTGGACCGGTACCGGTCCGTGAATCAAATGGTACCGGGCTGCCCATTTCATTGAAACTGAATTTAAATTCCTAGGTTTAAACCAAAAATTAAAAATATCTGTGTTCCATTAAAATTTTATTTATTTAAAAAAAGGGGCTCCCGAAGGTAGTGACATAAATTTTGTAACGTTTTAAAACGATTACCCCCAGATGGAACCGTCTCATTGCAAAGAAACAAGTTCAAGGTTCTTATTGATTTAACGTTCTAGTAAGTTAAAATGTTAAGTCACTTTATATTTATTTTTCGGTGTAACTGCATTTTATTTTGAAGGCGTGTTTAAATACAATTAAATTAAAATTAATAAATCAAAATAATCTAAAATATAAACAATAAACGTTCCCCCCCCCCAAGCGGGCCGCGGTAAAATTATCAAACGTTGACAGGTCCGCGGTGATAAAAAGGTTGGGAAACACTGCACTGGGGGACAAATCTCCCTATTGAGTCATATTTCAAAGTAGATCTCTAAACATAGTTTTAATCTCAAAATTTTGGAAAAAAAAATGTCAGCCGTTTTTTTTTTTTTTTTTTTGTAAAACATTGTTTGATAATTTTTTTTCTTCTGAAAATCTGTCATATGTCGACATTGGTCATTGGTCCATTTCACTTGAAATAAACTCAAAGGTTTTTTTTTCCTCATTCAAAATGAGAAAATATTACACATGATATTGGAATATGAATTCTTTTCATATGCAGATGAAAATGATGAATACAAAACGGGATTTTTAGCTAATCACGATACGTGATTTTTAAATTGCGAGAAGAATCAAAACGTATGATTTTTAAAATGCGTAAATACGAATCGCGATATAGGATTTCTGAATCATGAGACTACAAATAACTTGATTTGCTACAAAATCGGCACAAATAAACCACGTAATAGTTGGATATCTAAATGAGCGATTCGTAATAATATCGAAATTTTATAAGCATCGTGGAAATACGTCATTTAAATTTGCGATAAAGTTTGCGCAAATAAAGTACGTCGAAAACGAGTTTATTTAAATGCCCCATTTCAAACTTTCAAAACGTAAAATAAATTTTTAAAATAATTGGGATTTCACAAACTGCGTGAAAATGGGTAGCAATAACTACGGAAAAGTCATTGAATTTACCATTAACCCACACACATGAAGAGCGTCATAAGTGATAACTAGAATTCAAAATTCGTATATCGTAATAATGTCGTTTTGAAAATATGGTATTTTCAAAACTATGCGTAAATCCGTAAGGTTAAAAATCGAAAAAAAGAGATCGAAAAACGACATTGATTGAGATTGGGTGTATTAAAAACCTTACTAAGCAATTATGGATTTTTTTTTAAAATTCTTATTATTTTCTTTTTTTTTTTGATTATTTTATTTAGGTTGTTGCCGCAGGCCGCTCATCGACAGTTGGCGGGCATTTATGAAACTAAACATTTTTGAAACTTAATCCCTTAATTACGCGTCCTTGCCTGTTTTTGCAGCTGACTATTTTACCAACTATTTAGTTGTATTTTTACATTTTTCAAGATCTTATTATGTACGCAACCACGCAAATTATATTTTCAATAACATACTAATCAATTGTGCTAGTCATTTAGTTTAAGTCTTTCTTTAAATTAAAGGTTCGTTTTTAAATTATTTTATTTAACAACCGTCGTTGAACAGCCGACCCAGATTTAGAGTTTAGGACTATTATTTTTCAACTCCGTAGTCTTCAAATTTTGAAGTTAATCCAGAAGAAAAGGGAAAACTAAGATCAAGTATAGGGCGAAATTTTGACTTCGTGGAGGACATTTGGTGGAACTAACCAGCATTTGCGTTACTTGGAGAGGAAAACCATGAAAACCTCTATCGATTAGCCCGACTGCAAAGGGACTCCAAACCATGATCTATCTACCACTGAAGATATTTCAAGTCAGCACTGTGGTCGATTCATGCAAATTTACAGATTTTACTCTCGCTTTTGGACTCTCCACCTACGCTATAGCACTGAACTTCTTATATGAAAAGTTAAAACAACTATTGCTTTTTTATTATTACTGTTTCTAACTATAATAACTACATCTCTTTTTCAGATAAAATTTATTAACTTCACTATATTCCTAAGTTGAACCCGATCCAGAAGACAAGGGAACTCCTGGATCAAGTATCTTTTCCTCATCACTTTTTGTGAAACTAGCCAGCATTTGCGTTATGTGGAAAGGAAAGTCACAATTTTTTTAAGAAAGAAAGTTGCGACAAGTTATAAGTTATTATTTTTTCAAATTAAGAGCCAAAGCTTCTTTCCAATCTTTACGTAAAACTTATTTTAATATCGCGTGAACTTATTTTAATTTAATATACTTTGTTACTACGTGAATAATGCCAAGTGTGAAAAATCTCTGTTTCATTACAACACGCGAGTTTTAAATCACACATTTAAATAATCACTTTTTAATGTACTGTGTTTTGTCCGTTTTTATTGAAAATCCATGTTATTCTTTAATTTTTGGCAGTTTTTATAATGCAATCCCAGATGATTTTAAAAATTCCGATATTTATTACATCATGGGAATTATAAATCATACATTCAAATAATTACTCATAGTTACTTATTCGTGCTAATTTTATCGTAAATTAATGCATTTTTTGTTCAATTATTGCGATAATAAATTTTGCTTTTAAGTTTTGCTTTTTTTTTAAACTCTATAAATTTTCTTTAATAAAGATATTTAATTTGATTTTATATTACTCATTAAAATAAATTTGTATATATATATATATATATATATATATATATATATATATATATATATATATATATATATATATATTTTACTCTTCTTTCAGTGAGCATTAAAATTTTTTTCATAGAATTTCTATTCCTTTTCCCCAATATTCAAATATCGATATATTATACTTTTTTTAGTCGAATTAATTACTGATAAATATGGAAAAAAAATTGAAAAAACGCAAAAATGGGTACTCAGCTAGTAATAGATAATAAAAAAAATGAATTCATGCTCTATTATGCCTTTAATAAAATAATAAGCAAATTCCCCAAAGAAAAATTAATCAAGAAAAAGAAAATATTTAACAGATCATCATTCGAGGGCACTTTGATAACTGTAGCATCATTTAAGTCATATAAGATTGACTCAAACTTGCTGAAGAATTTGGTTATTATTTATTAGAAGTACAGGTTTGTGCGCTCAATTTAGGCTGGGAAGATTTCCGTACCGTGATTTGTGGCCGAATAATCGCTATATCTTGGCCACTTCAGGGCAGCGGACCGCGAGAAACTTAAAGAAACGTCGTAAAATGAGACTAACTCGAAGGGTGTAACTCATAGCCACTCCCAAGCAAACATTTACATGTTTTTCTTAATAATTTTTCCCATTAAAATCAATTTGGCTCCTTGGAGATCGTAGTTGGCGTTTTAGATCACGATACGGAAATATCCCCTTTATTCTTATTATACCTTTGTCAAATAGAGAGACAGATAGCTCAATACAGAGAAGTTGGAGCACGGTGGCTCAGGGGATAGAGTTTTTGACTTCCAATAAGGTGAACCGGGTTCGAATCCCGACAATGGCTTATTGATTCGAGATCTGCACCCGGATCGCACCAATCATAGTGCTGATGTAACGTATCCTTAGTAGTAGACGGACCATGGGTTAGATTCAGTTCGTCGTCAGGAAAAACAATACTGTGGGAGTTTTTCGTGGATTTCCTTTCCATGTAACTCAAATGCGGGTTAGTTCCATCATAAAGTCCTCCACGTAGGCAAATTTCTCCCAATACTAGGCCTAGGTGTTCTCCTGTCTTCTGGATTTGGTTAAAAATTACAAGACTACCGAGTTGGACATGAGTAGTCGTGAACACAAAAAATCGGATCGGTTGTTAAATAAAATATAGAGAGTGTCCTCAGTGGTAGACGGATCGCGTATTGACAAAACATACCGTAGATTGTAAACGAGGCGATTGCAGGTGGAATTGGCGATGGATTACGCGTAAATGTGGTGGGAGAACGAAATTACATTAACCTAAACAGTGTAATTCGATATTCTTTTTCTCCTCCTCGTCTAGCCATAATGAATAAAAATAACTAATTAATTCTTTTTAAAGGAGAATTAAAAAAGAAAATAACCTTTTTATTATCAGGATCACTTTACAAATACACTGTATTCATATTTTATTAAACGCTATAATTTATATTTTATAAAACGATCTAGTTTTTTGATATAACAGATTCAATTTTTTTACAAGAATTGTGTTTGCGAAGAAATAAAAATAATTTACTACTACTGAACCAATCACAAAAAATAACATAACATTTTAATGCTATGTTTTATTGAAACGCTATTTTGAAGAATTAATTCTATTTAACTTTTATTGTAAGAAAACTTAACCTGTTTTATTTTAGTGATATTTTCTATTAAATCAATATTCTTTATAAAAGAATAATGTAAGCTTTTTTATAAAGATTCTTTTTTTAGAAATTAGCAAAGACATATTATTTACTAGAAAAAAAATTAAGTATTCAAAAATTTTATCACGCTTTAAAGTAATAGTTTTTTGTAAACGAAATAATCAATATTTTTAAAATAAAGTTTGAAAGAGTGTTTCATTACTAGAAGCATTCCTTATAAAAAAAATATATTAAATTACTTTTTTTTGCATAATTTTATTAAATAACTTTTTTTTTGCAATGAGATGAGATCTTAAACTTGAAAAATTGATTCAATTCCTTAATATATATAAAAGTCGGTAAATACTTCATTCATTATGGAGGTCATAGATAACTTGATACCTTTTCAATATAAGAATAATAAATGCAATTATGTAATAGAAAATGCACAATTTTAAAAATATATTTTATTTACATATATTGTTTGCAGGTTATTCTGCAACTATCATACGTAACATAAATATATAGATTCCTAAATACTGTTATATGAGTTTGGTAATTAAAAATATTATTAAAAAATAACATAATTAAAAAATAACATAATTAAAAAATAGCATAATTAAAAAAAATAACATAATTAAAAAAAATTTCAACCTTCAATTAAAAACTTTCTGTAGTCAAATATTAATAATAATTATAATTTTTAACAACTTTTTTGGGCACAAATTTTTACTTCTCGAACTTAATACTATCCTTCATATGAAAATATCAGAAAATTTATAAAAGAAAAACTATATTTTAAAATTGAGACATTGGCGTCAACAGAGGTTAGATGTATGTGCTGAGTTTAAATAAATTATATGTTATAAAACTCACATTTAAGATTTAGATCAATTTATTATCAGGTCATAAGATTGTTTTTTAATAAATAAATGTAGTGATTGTTTGATTTACAATTGTAAGGTCCTGGGTGTTTAATGTTAAGTTATACATCTCTTTAGAAATAATATTTGAAATATGCAAAGCAGGGCGGCATTCATTTCAACTTAAAAAACATCAGCTTAACTTTCAATAACTATAGATAAATAAAAAGCAAAAGTTTGATAAGAACTTTAAAAGAAATACTTTTAGAAAAATTCTTTCTAAATAATATTTAAATAAAACACAATCACTTCGCCTGAGTGATTTTGTTAGGAATTCTAAACTTTATAATTTTACAAGTTAGGTGAAAAGTAAATATCTACAATGGTGGTCGGGAATTAAGGAAATTCTAAATCTAAATTTTGAGTCCTAGAACGTAAACATCTGATCATTAGATCAAAAGTTAGTTTTAGATTTTTCGTTTATTGCTCACTGTACACTAAAAGGTGATTTTTTTCTTCTTTTGAAATTTTGATTTTAATGCCCTTACTTCAACCTCCTTCGAGTTATGCTTACTTTATAAATTTAATCTCAACTTTATTTTTCTTTTCACTTTTAAACCGTCAAAGACTTTTTTTCCATTTGTAAATTATGAAAAAATTTATTAATCTGATTGCGAAAACAGTTAATTTATTGAAATTGAACATTTTCAATTAATTCCTTTTAATAGTCATTTATATTATTAATAATAATTATTTGCACAAAATTATAATAAAGGAAAGTTTGATTAGAAATTTAAAAGTTCTTGCTGCAACAATTAGGGAATTTCTATTGACAAATTCAAGTAATTTTTTTTCCGGAGCAAAATGCATTTTTTTTTATAAAATTATTTTTATAAAACTGTGTATAATGAACATTTCAACTAAAATAATTAGTACAAAATAGCTGCTAAAAATTCTTTTAAACGTTTATAAATATTATACATTTATAAATTTCAGCTTTTCGCATTATTGCTAAATAATCTCTACGTCGAAAAAATATTTAAGGAATTCCATAATAACTGAAAATTAAATAAAATTTTAAAAAAATTGTAAATGGTTATAGAGCAGAACCATTAAGTTTAATTAATGAATATAGAATTAGTAACAAAGTCCCTGCTGATCAATAAATTTTTTTTAATCTTTTAAGTAAACAAACTTTATTGTAATAATCATTTCATTATTAAGGATTAGAGGTTATTATGAAATTATTAATATTAATTAGTGGATGACTAGGTAAAGAAGTTCACTACTTGAAATACATTTAATGAAAGTTATAAAATGCAGAAGGGGCTATGGTGGTAATAATATATAATTTTTTTATCTTAGTTTTATTACGACCTTCTAAAAAACGCTAATAAACACAATTATGTTAACAAATACAAACGATTATGTCGGAGCTATAACAAAAAAATACGCTTTATATTTCATTTAATGCAGAAGAATCTAATTAAGATCAGCTTATTTGAAACTCTGAAATGTCACACCCATATGTAACTTGGTGAATGATAGATACGTGATACCAAAAACAAAACAAAAACATAAGCACACAGCTGTTTGGCGATTTGCGAGACGCTCCTTTAACACCGATAGAAATTTTCGCCAACCCTTTTACAATCTACGGTATGTTTTGTCAATACGCAGACGGATCATGGGTTCCTTTGCAGTCAGGCTAACCGTGGGAGGTTTTTGCTGTTTTATTCTCCATGCAACTATAATGCGGGTTAGTCTCATCGAAAAAGTCCGTCATGGAGGCAAAATTTCTCCGAATATTTGATCCAGGGGTTCCCTTGTCATCTGTATTGGGTTCAAAATTACAAAGCTACGGAGTTGAACATCCACATTCGTAAACACCACGAAAGAAATTGGGTCGGCTGTTCAACGACTGCTATAATACAGAGAAGAGTGGCTGAGAGAATAGAGCACTTGTCTCTAAATGAGGTGACCTGAGTTCGATCCCAATGATAGCTGGTAGATTCGAACTCGGCACCCAGCTCACACCGACCACAGTACAAATGAAAAATATCCTCAGTGGTAGACGGGTCATGGGTTAGACTAATCATATGCCGTCAGACTAACTGTGGAAGGTTTTCCTTTCCATGTAACACAAATGTAGGTTATTTACTGCAAAAAAATCCTCCACGAAGGTATAATTGTCACCAATACTTGATAAAGGAGTCCCCTTATCTTCTAGATAGGGTTCAAAATTACAAGACTACAGAGTTGAACATTAGTAGTTGTAAACCGTGAAATTGGATCGGCTGTTCAATGACAGTAATAAAATAAAATACTGAGAAGGACAGTCCGAGGATAAATCCAGGGTAAAAGCGGGATTCAAACACGCTAACTCTAAACGGAAAGAAAATTAGTAAGCTAAAAGCGTAAAAATATTTTCACACAGTCCTTCGAAACTGATTTAATGTCAACAATTTTATTTTTATTAGCATTTGAATTGCTTCTAGCATTAATTAATTGAAATAATAACAAAAAGATAATTTTTAAATTAAAAAAAAAATCGACTAAAATAAAAAAAATTCTTTGAAACTACAAATTTTGGGGGGCACAACCTTTTTTAATACTTACTCTGCATGTTGACTAGTGATAGGTTGCTTGAGTATTTTATGTTATAGTAATTTTTATATAAATATTATATTCAGAAACGAAATTATCTGCAGGGATGGGGCATATATATATACATAAGATCAAAATAGTACTAGTATTTCAATTTTTGCTTTATTTAGGTCGATATTCCACTTGTTATTTTTGAGCTAGTTTTAGTTTCAAATTTATTATAAGTGCTCTCTTTTATTTTGAAGTTTTATTTGGAGAAAAATTATTGAATTGTGTTGGATATTATAAATGGTGTAAACCTATTTGGTGTGGTATATATATATATTATATCGTTCTGTAACGAAGTGAACAAGAAATTTACTCATTAGTAAGAGATAACAAAACTGAAATAATTCATTTGCTAGTTTAAAACAGTGCTTAACATTCGAGGAACCAGTTTATTTGTTTATTTATTTTCTTGATAAATTTGTGTGTATTGTGTAATACTTAGCTTTGTTAATCTGAAATGTTCTAATGTTTTTAAACATTACTTCTTAGTATTCCAATTGCTATTTTTAATTGAAATATTATCTTTATTTCATTGTTTTGTAACTGTTATATTAAGATACAAAGTCTACGGCGTTCATTCTAGACCTTAAAAAGGGCATTAGATTAGAAACTGGAAAGAGCCCCTAAAAAAGGGCACCCATCATAAAAAAAAGCATTATGTACAAATATTTGCTTGACTTTTAAGACACTCAAAATATACAAAATTTATCACTTAAAATTTTTTTTAGCGATAATTAGTTTAAATTAAAAAAAAAATAGTTCCTTAGTTAAATTGGTACTTTCTAGAAATTGGTTTTAAAGTGAGCTTATTATCAAATTTCGAAGAACATAAAAAATATCGATATGGTTTGAGAGTTGGTTGGTGTGAAATTTACAGTTTTGCAAAATCCTCAGATTGTTTTTTTTTTTCATGTTGATAGCTATGCTTATTTATGTACTTAATTTAAAATATTTTTTCTTTCTTATCTAGATGATGAAATTGTTGGACATCCTTGAAATTCTTTTGGAAGCTGAAGATTGCAAACAAGAAAGAATTGATGGTGATATCATTGGTAGTCAAAAACTAGAGGCTATCAGCTGATCTAATGGTTAGTTAGTAATTAACAATAAACTTAATTTTTGCATACAATTTATGAACTTTGATTATATTAGAGAGATGATTGTGCTCCGGAAAAAGTAGAGATTTTCCCCTTGGATTTTAAAGTTTCCTTCTTGAGGTAAATGCTTAGAAAAAAAGACTCACAAGAATTTACCATAGGTAGTTAAAGGCATTTGCATAATAAAATATGTACATAATTAAAAAATAACTTAAGCCAATAATTCTCTTTCTTGTGTGTTTTAAAATTTATAATAACTACTGAAACCAAACTTTAAATTTATTAATTGATAATGAATGAATTCTTATATGACGAGCCTACAATGTGAATTTTTAACATGTGGGTCATTTATTAATTAATTTTTGTAACATAATAGACCTGCTAAATTTAACTAAGGTGCTGGTTTTCAGTTTTGCTACCTAAATGTTTCATTTACTACCTACCTTTAACTACCTTGCATTACCTTTTATATTTTTAACATTCTATTATGTAAACACTTTTTAAATGGTATAGTTATATATTGATCAATTATCGTTTGTTGAAAGTTTAAAATCATCCTATCATTAATTTTACTTAGTGTTAAATTCTTCTAGTCTATTTCTTTATAACAGGAATAAGAAAAGTACTATGAGCATTGTTGTAAGTAGGGTGTCAGCACTGTAAAATGCATATTTATCTACTGCCTAAATTTAATAGAATATTAAGTCATATCTGTAAAATACGCTACAGCAGATAAGATACTGTAAAATTTGTATTTCACTATTTAGATATTATATTATATAATACCCTGGGTATTTACCCGGGTAAATACTTAAAATTCATAAATACCTGGGTATTTATGAGTTTTATTGAAACTTTTATGATCATGTTCTTTTGGGTGTTAAAAAATTATATGTATTTAAGGTACAATTAAGATTTACTTACATGGTCAGAAGTTAATTAGTTCTTAACTAAGAAGAAAAATTCCTTCATAAATGATTAAAATCATTGTATTTTAGTTTTTATTTGGGAATGGCTATGGATTAATCATCCTGAAGTTCACAGTTTGATTCATAATTCCTATTATTTATTGGCTTCTCATCTTAGAAATATATTTTTAAAATGTAAAATATTTTTCAGATTTTAGGTAATTTATTTTAGAAAATTCATCATACAAAAATTTCTCTTTATATGAATACTATACAATCTAACTCTGATCTATATTTAGTTGTAAAAAAAAAGTAAAACAAAAAAACTGTTTTTCAATAAACAGCTTGAAAGCTTTTTTGTATAACTCAAACAGAAAATTATTAGAAAATAAGCATTTAATGGTGTATTTTTTAAAATAGAGTATTTATTTAAAAAATAACTTTAAAATTGGTTAAAAAAAGTCATTAATATTCCCTTTTCGGAGAAAGAGATACTTATGCAAATTTTACCATATAAAAATAATTCTAACAAAGTAAATATTTGTAATAGTATTGAAAATTAAATCTATGAACACAGATAATTTTACCATTGTGTAATTATCATTTATTTTTCTTAAAAATGGAATATGAATAAATAGGCAGTGTTTCTAAGAGATGGTGGCTATTTTTACAGAAAGGGCAAAGAGGGTACATTTATAGGGATCAAAGGGTAGACAGGGCTTCTAAAGTTGTTTAAGGAAAACTCTGCATAAATCCTACGTAGTGATATAAATACATATTAACATAATACATAAATATATACACATCACATGACACCGTCTATAAAGTGCCACCCTGGCTTCCATAATTCTATAAACAAACATTAAAGAAAAAGTTATCTTTAAAAACTCATTTAATTTTTGATATTCTCCCTTATGTATCCACAATGCGTATTTTTATTCACCAAAGAGTTTAATTTAAAGAAATATTTAATTATAACTTAATGTTATAAATTTAATTGAAAATTCTTAGCAATATTAATAATCAATATTTCACATAAAACTGAAAATTAAATGAAAATGAAACTTATGAAACATTACCTCACTAGCCCAGACAGCAGTGTCAGATGCTTAAATATTTGTTAGTCTAAATTTGTAATTTTTTTTTTGTTACATTAAATCACATTAAGTTTTAAACTCTTAGTTCGATTTACATGTACAAATTCA
The DNA here is from genome assembly GCF_982258835.1 of Parasteatoda tepidariorum. Taxonomy (NCBI): domain Eukaryota; kingdom Metazoa; phylum Arthropoda; class Arachnida; order Araneae; family Theridiidae; genus Parasteatoda; species Parasteatoda tepidariorum. The sequence goes on from NW_028257371.1 coordinate 663,279, forward strand.
TCAGAGACAACACCTCCCTGTTTAGATATCAAAGTTTAAGTTTTGCACCACTCTGACCTCTTCTGTAAATTTAAGATAGCTGCAAAAACTCACTTTGAACTTAAAATATCGACATTTTGCTTTAAATTGTAACTTCTAACCTTTTTAAACTATAACTTCTTTCTTCTTAAACTATAACTTAAACAATTAACAGCTTTCCTCTAAATATTTTACTGTTCACTTATTTTGATAGAATGTTTCTATAATTTTTTTTAAAAATTCTAAGTAATAAAGGCTCATAGTTTTACTAGTTCCTTAGTTTTGTGATTAAAGGAGTAAATATGATGTAAGTACTAATTTTTCCAAACATAAAAGTTATTTTAAATTTGTTATTATACATATATATATAAATGAATGTCTTTGGGCTAAGTCTGTGTGCCAAATGCAATGAAATTTGGCATATATATAATTCAAAGCACTAAGAAGATCATTGTCAGTGTTATAGCATTCTATGACGAATTGTTCAAGCGGGATAGGCAAACAAGGAAATTCTGACTAGTTAAGCAGTGCCCATTGTTTTGAATTTAACTTTTGACAGTTCAGTTTTTCAACTATTTTAAATATGACATCAGTTGTGATATTTGTTAGCTTACAGATCTATTTGTAAAATAGAGTAAGGAGTTTACTGCTAGTACATTGAATTATTTTTTAATTGCTATAGAATAATCATTCAGAATAAATTTATTCTGGCTAAATTTAATCATGACTAAAATTTCTGTGAATGATGCCCATCACTCAAACCTTTATATGCTATTAGTTTAAGTAAAAGTGAATATTAAATTTAGTTTATGTTTTTTATTCTTCATAACATGAACTACTCAGTCCATCAGGGTATGTAAATGTTAAAATACTTGTCAGGATTTTAGTGATTAGGTTGAAAACTATAAGTATAAAATCTGTCTTCATACTAAACAGTTTATAATAAATTCTGTTATGTACTTACAACAAACATCAACCCTATTTAGGAAATACAAAGCTTATTAAACATGAACTATTACTAGTTATGTTAATGCAAAAATTGAACAATCAAAAGTTTTTTTCATATTTCTTAGTTTACATAAATTAAGTACATTCCATTTACCTCTATTTCATTTGGTGATTCTCCTATTGCAGGTTTTATTAAAAAAAAAAAAAAAACATGGGGTTTTCTTTTTATAAAAATGCTAAATTAGATGACTTCTGGTACTTGTATCAGAAACATTACCAACCATATCATCTATTTAGTTGCACTTGAAATTCATGTTTAAGACAGTATTTTTAAAAACACTTGGCACATCTCTATTGGAATCACCCTACACTATTGGAAGTAAGTTTTGAAATAAATGTTTTTGTTTTATTCACAAAATTAACATTGTAGTTAATTTTTGAAATATTTATCCCTATTCTTCAGTTAACAGAATAAAAATTTTACTATTGTATGTTTCAATTATTGTTTCCACGTGAAGAGGATGAAATAATAGCCCGTGCAAATCTTTTAGACAACTTAAAAACTGCAGTAAGGATGCAACCAAATAGGTAAAAGTTAAAATCCTTTTTGCACAAGTATTGTAGTGATATTTAATGGTTATAATATATAATATAATACCACTAATTAAAATATAATAAGTATTTTAGTGATTAACTAGGGCATCTACAATAAATCCCAAAAGGGTGTTTGACCTCTTTAGTAATTCTGTTCTAAATTTGAAATTTTATGGGTTGTAGCACATTCTTAATTTGCTCCCACATGGATTTAAATTAATTTCATTAAATTTTTTCTGCTTACAATTTATAATTTGTTCTCAAATTAAAATGTCTTTTGTGAATACAATAAATACATAGTAAAAGCTTGATTAGCCAGAATGTGTGTGAATTCTGAAAATTATGATTACTTGAGATAAATTAAGGTAAGTAAGGCAAAGATCATGTATATAATATTAAACATATACATGGACTTTGCCTTACTATTGGACCCCTTTATTTAATTCATAATTTTTTTTAATGTAGCTTGAGATGGAAAAACAACAAAGGACTCAAGTTGAAAATTTGGCAAAAGCTGGATGTTTATCTGATGATGCTAAAGCTGGAATAACCCCAGCACATGGAATAGTACCATGTCCTCCACCACCACCTCCATTTCGTATCGGTAAAATAGCTTTTATTTCACATAAATACAATATGTGTTAATGCATTCTATTTCAATATAATATTCTGTTATCACTGTTATCCAGTCAAGACACAAAATTCTGTCGCACCTTTTAGTAGTTATATGATAATTTTAAAAGTATTTATTCTTTGAAATGGTTTTATATACAACCATGAGTACATTAGGGAAAATAGGATTGTTTGAAAATATTGAATTTTGTTAGAATGACATGTAAGAAAAAAGACAGTACAGTTTTGAGGTGAAACCTTTGCATATATTAACTAAAACTTTTTCAATTTTCAGGAACTTCCATTATAAAGCAGACAATTTTTAAAATTATGCTCTCTGTCAATCCTACACTTAAATAATAATCCAAGCCAAAATTTCTCTTGGTGATGAAGCACATCGGTAACAATCTCTTAACCCCAAGTTGTTGACATGAAGATATAAAACCACAAGTCATGATATAAAACCACAAATATATCGAGGCATATAAAATTGTTGATAAATATTGAATTTTCTGAAAATATTAGGTAATAAAAAAAAGAAACAGTTTTAAGGGAAAAATTATTCATTTATTAACTTTGTTTGCCATTCATACAAATAAAGAAAAACCCATTATAAATTTAACAAATGACATAAATTTTAAAACTGTAGACTCTGGCAATTCTGCACATAAATGACAATCTTTAGACTTAAAAATTGTTTCTTGGTTGTAAAAACATTCATGTAAAAAGAGATGATTTCAATGAAATCTAAGTATCCTTCTTAGCTTCATGCAGTTTTATGTGCTTTTATGATTTCTTAGCTGCAAACTTTACTGCATCAAAAAATCAATCCCTGCCCCTTGTTATTCAATGTTAGTGTATAGCTAGGAAATTTTTGCACAATATTACCCAGGAGCTCAATGCTTATAGGGTCAAGTGAATTCTGAACAAATATTTTAGTATGGTAATTTTTCAACTGTTTTTATTTGTAGACATTTTATTGAATATTATGTTTTTTTGTGTCTTCTTTGATTTATTATTGTGATTATTTTCTGTATGAATAATTTTTTAGGTTCATTAAATGACAAACCTTTAAATTTGTCAAGAGTGATGTCTAAAAATATTCCTCAGCCATCAAATCCTTTGAAATCCTTTAATTGGTGTAAACTACCAGAAGTAAGAAAAACAAACTTGCTTATTAATATACTTTTCAAAAAAATAATTCATAAGTGTATAACCAATGTTATTTGAACCGTTTGGGAAAACTGTACAAAGATATTGATTTACAAAAATTTGATAAGACATTTTGTGCTTATCAAAAACAGCAGGTAACATTTTCATAAAAATTAGTAAAATAATTTTTTTCTCTGATTGCATTGGATTTAATGTATAAAATTAAACTTAGATTAAAATTAAAAATATATTCTGTGTTTTTTTTCTCAATTTCTTTGTGTTTGTTCATAGGTAATATTCCTTTTAAGTTATGAAGTATTTCAGATTTTGATAAGTTTCTACTGAAATTTATTCTCAGTGCATAACTCTTGAACGATCGTAAATATTGAGATTTTCTGTTTATTTCTAATTTGAAAACTGTGGTGAAATATACATACACATGTATATATAGTAAAGAAATAGGAATTACTCTACATTATTGTTAATTTTAAAAGATTATTACGTTTGGTTTGTGAAAATTAGTCATTAATGAGAATGCTTGAAGTTTTGGTTTTAAAATTTGAAACTATTGCAAAACTGCAGCTGCCTGTCCTGCAGAAAAAAGCATAAGCATATATTTACTTTCTGTTAAATTTATATAGTTGCTTATAGTGCTTATATACACAATAAAATTTGAAAATGTAGAATCTCATTGAAAAAAGAAAGAAAAATAGTATCCACTGTTTTTAACATCTATTGACTAGTATTAGTCATTTAGAGTAGAAAAAAAAACTTGAAGGATATTTTCAACTGTCTAATATTGTTTTAAAGAATACTAATTTTAATATTGTCTATATAATATATGTTATCTAATATATATTATATAAATATTGTCTTAAAGAATTTGTATCTGTTCAGTGCTGATAACGGCAAATGCATTTTAGAAATCATTCTTCTCACATATTTATAATTAAAATACAAGGAATGAAACTTTTATTTTATTAAAAGGCATCCACTTTATTTTTTTTAAACGCAAATAAATTTCTATCTATATTATTGACAGCAAACAAAGTGCAAACATAACGAGCAATTTCAATGTTAAACACCTACTCACCAAGCTTTTTTTTTTCGTTCTAGAAATGAATTTTAGACATATCAATCTTTAAATTCTGGACAAATTTTTACATTTATAATGTTACACAGATTTAATTTTTTAAACCTTGTTAAAGACCTTGTTTAGGAATAAATTTAGACAAACTTTCTTAATCTGCTTTCTTCTAGCTTAAATTTGCAATTCTTAATTTTAAATTAGACTATTGATAAAAATAAATTTGAAAAAAAAATAGTTTATTTTTTCTCTTTTAATTATATTATATTTGCTGTACTTAATTCTTTTAATTGGACAATAATATAAAAAATACATTTTTGTAAAATGTTTTGGAATCACTATTGAATTTATGATAATTGAATTTCCATCTAGAACAACTCTGGAAAATATTTGTGAACAAACTGGTTGCATAATATGAAGTTTCATAATAAAAATTAAAAGCTGTAGGAAATGGTTCCATTCAAATATTTCCTACTTTTTATATTTCAAAAGGAAATAGTTTATTATCTGGTTCCTTTCTTAATAACAACAGTTATGAAAATATTTTATTTTCTCTAAAAGCTAGCATTCGATTATAATTCTACTTATCAGAAAAATATGTATATTGACCTAAAAAATGCTTATTTGCATATAATTATTTGTTATTCAGAAAAGAACCCATTTCTAAACTTCTCCATTTATCACAGTTGGTACACAATTTCAATAAATACAAATCACCACTTTGGAAAGCTTTGCTTATGAAGTTGCAAAGTATGCTGGAAGTTTTGACATTGAAATTTTTTAAAGGCTATTGTATCTGGTGGAAAGCCTGTTATATTAAAAAACACAGTATAATTTTACCCAATTATATGTTTTATTTAATCTTTCCTTCATTTAATAGCCTATCCATATTTGGATATACGGCTATCAATGTTCAACTTTTTAGCCTTATAATTTTGAAACTAATTCAGAAGGAAAAAAAATTTGAAAACTTTCCACAGTTAGCCTGACAACAAAGGGTTTCTAATCTTCATTGATAAGCATATATTCTGCATTAAATTAAATTTTGATCATTTGAACTAAATTAAATAAACTTACAAATAATATGAGAGATGTTTATCACTGTAATAATGGCTTCCTTTGATTCTCAATTGTTAATTTTGGTTACGGTTTAATCATTTACAATGATTGTTTCACTGACTCAGAATATCAAATCGAATCTAAAATTTTATTTCAGATCATCAAGTAAATTGTATTTATTGCCCGTTTTCAAGGGCATATTAGTTTCCATAGTTTGTAGATTTGTATTATTCAAGTTATCTATTGCAGTTGTTCCTTATTTCTTTCCTTTACAAAACTAAAAAATTTAATTAAAAAAAATAACGCTTCTAGAAATATTTTTTAAAGGGTAAACAATGTTTACTAATACTTAGTTTACTAATATTTAATTTAGAAAAAACTAATATTTTTATTTTGAAAAAATGTTCAGAAGTTTCTGTATTCTTTTCTCAAAAACTCTTTGGAAGCGTTGAGATCAGAGAGATTATGTTTGATTACAATGCCACCCATCACCAAAAGAAAATTCAGTTAAAAAAAATTTAAAGAATAAAAGACCATATTTTTAAATGTTTAGAATAAAAATATTTAAGCTGTAAGCTAAGAATATTGTTTTTTTAAAAATTTACGACACTTTCAATTCTCTCACCACTCTATTTCGTCCAAATTCTGTTTTTTTTTTTTTTTTTTTTTTTTTTAAAGATTAATTTCCTTCTTGTTGAAATGGGACTCTGTTTCTTCCAAATACATTTTTGAAGAGAATAATCATACATAAAGTATTGTTGATAAGTTTTTCATTATGGAACAGCTTCAGTTTTTTTTTTAACAATTTTGAATATCATCCCTGATATTATGATCTCTGTTTTTTTTCTCCATAGTTCTTTCTTTAGCTACTTTTCTTCCATAAATTAATAAATACAAATTTAACCTTTATTAATGCTGTTTGGGACTTAAAATATGAATAGTTGTTTTGGGAGAAATATACTGTCATTTTCTTAATATTTCTCCAAAGTATTTTACAGATGCATAGCATTAAAGACCTTGTTTGAAAAATGTCATAAGATATGGGTTTATGTATAGTTTTCTTAAAGCATTACTTTTTGTAATGATGGATTTAACTGGTGAAGTTTCAAGTGGTGCTGTTGATCTTGCTAAGTAAAATAGACAAATTTATTTTTGAGACATAACAATATAAGTTTTATTTATGAGTTTAAAATAATTTTATAATGTATATTTCAAAGTTATTTAGTTAATCAAGTAATGTATGATGTATTAGTTTCCTTATTAATACTTTGTTTAGATTTATCCTGATCCTCCAATCAATATTGTTTTTGTGTATATTTACCACTATAGTTTAATATTAGTATAGTTTATACCATTGTTACATTACTTTTTAACTTGAGCATGAATTATCATAATGTTATTTTTACTTTGACTTCTGTGCAGCATGCTCACATCTAGCTTACATGTTTTTAAATTGTACTTATATCCTAGTTTATCAAATTTTTCATTCTAAAACAATGATTACAAGAAAAACCAAATATTTCTCCTTTTTATATGTATTAATTGCCTAGAGTTAAATAAACTTGAAAACAAAAGAAATTGTGAATATTTTTTAATATAATGCTTTTACTTTCTTAAGTTAAAAATAAACTGTTTAATGTGTCAAGTATCAATCCGAGGCTTTTCAAAATGTAAGACTTTGCATTAGCTAAAAAAAATGACAACTGCTTTAATCAGTGGATATCATGACACAACAATATTTCCTGTTTTTTATTGTAATTGATAGGTTGAGAAAGTTGGCCAATATGTCAAAAATACTACATGTTATATGCTTTTTTATTAGTTCTCATGAAAATCCTTTTTTTTTTCCTTACTTATTTACAAACAATTTAAAAAGAAACGAAATGATTTTACTTCATTAATTTTTTCTACATTTTTATTTGTTTAGAAATAATTTATAAACGATGCTCACTACTTACTGTTAACATTTTCCTGGTGATGATGCAGACATGGTTGCAGCTCAAAACAAAGCTATAATTGAAGTTGTTCAGGAACTTGTACGACAGCCGACTCAACCAAATACATGAGTTAAAGATCAGAGTAAGTATTTTTAATGTATTTTTCAATAACTTTAATAACAAACAGATTTATTTCTTTAGTTTTAATTATGTAAAAAATTAAATATTATGAACAAATATATAAATGAACGTGAAAGATTTCCTTATAAATTTATATGGTATAATACTATTTATAAAAAAAGAATAATTTTTTATCACTCAAAGAATAAATTGAAAAAATTCGAGACTTCAAAGAAATTTGTCATCAGGGTTGTTAGGAGACAGACAACCCTGACTACAGAAACTTAATTTTTTAACTTAACCAAGCTTAAGTCAGTATAGAAAATTACTACTTAAATTTTAGGGACCATAATTGTTTTTCCCTAAAATGTTCATAAGACCGGAAATTTTTAACATTAAAAATATGAATAAATTTAGTTTATCATAATATAGTTTAGTTTATCTTTATACAGTGTTAAGCAAATTTCTTTGAAAATTGGAAGATAATAATTTAAAATTTCAAAAAGCTTAAAAATATTATAGCAAAAATAGCAATATGTTGCATTAAACTGCAATTGTGATTTCAAAGGTTCTTTTAAAAAAAATAAATTTGAACTGCATTGTTCAAATTTCAAAAAGTAATGCTAAATGTTCATCCCTTAGCCTCCATTTTTAATAAAATTCTTTACAAGGTGCATGGATGAAAATGCATGTTTATTCGTAGAAGATAAAATGGTGTAATCATATATTATCTCTAATTTTCTGGATGTTTTGCATTATATATTTGGGACTCAGACAATAATTTGATATGTATATAATTATTGTAAATATTATGTAAATATATTTTTTATTTGTGGCAAGTTGTAAAAAAAATTTTCAGACAGGAAAGAGCTGGCTTGTGAGTGGTTATTTGCCCATACTTGGTTTAATTGATGAAAAACCTTTCATGTTTGATTTTTGATTTGAAAATGTAATCTTAGTATTTATTATGTTTAATTTTTTATTGGAAAATATAATCTTAGTATTTATTATGTTTTGAGGCTTTGACAAGAATATGGGAAATTTTAATTTCAGAACATTGAGAAACTGTTTGAGGCTATTATTAGTTGGTAACTTGTAGCTCAATTATTTTAAGTTTTTATTTATGTCAAGTCATAAAAAATTATTTTCAGACTGGCATGTGAGCGGTAATTATCTCATACCTGGTTTAATTGCAGAACAATTACTATTGCTTTACAAGCTGCTGATAATTGCTGTAGTCATTGCTTTTCAGTTTCCTTTGAATATCCAATTATAAGTGAATTTCATTGAAATCTGTATTCAAACTTGAAATGCAGGTGTTGTGGAACATATTCATAACTTTTAAACTTGTCTTATTTACTGAAAAAAATTGATTTTAATCTTGGAATTCGAAACTACTAATTCTTAGCTTAGCTGGATGATCACGCAACTGATCAAATTCTTCATGTGGCAATTATTTTGAAGTTGATGTAAGTAAACAATTTAATTGTTTACTTACAATTAAACAATTTAATTGTTAGTTTATTTTTAACTGAAAACAAACTTAGTAAAAAAGTATACTTAAACCTTACAATTCCAGTTGGGATAGGTGATGTTGCTTCGATAATAATTGTAGACGATATATGTTGAAAATAAAATAAATCATAAGTGATTTAAAACAGGAACAGGGTGACTGTATGAAACTTTTATTTCATAAAAATAATAATGCAGAGCTCTTGTTGCCTAGTTTACATGTAACATTTTAGGAAAAAATAATATATTTTGAATAATAATATAAGAATAAGCCATGGGAGATAAACTCACTATGACCTGTCTGATTAAATGCCAGTTAAGAAGTGCATATTTAATTGTTGGTTTGGAATACAGAAAGAGATCCATTAAAAATGGACAAAGCCAAAATTCAAGCCAATTATACTAATCTCACAATATTTAATGTTAACATTTAATTAAGCAGGCTGGAGATTTATTTCCAGGAAGTTCGTTGAAAATCAAAGTAAACCTATTAAATTGTTTTTTGTACACAGTTGGGACAGAATTGAATTATATTTGTTTAAGTTGATTTACATTAAAAAGTTAACTATTGCATTTATGAAGAAAGAAAATCATAGAAATATGTACGTTTTTTTTTTATAAAATTAATTGATTTGTTTAATTGTGAAATACATTCTCGTTTTTTATTTTATTTTTGGGGACTACTGAAATAAAAAAAATAAAGTTTTACAATAGTTTGTGAAATTTTAACTGAGGACATTGAGAAACTGTGTGAGATTATTGATAGATTGTAACTTGTAATCTTTATTTCAAATATATTCTTAGCATTTATTATCTGTGTAACATTGAAGGCCTCTAAACTGTTTTGTTTAAATTTCTATACATATTTTCTTGAGTTAATTCAGTTTGAATATTTATAGGCTATGCATTTATGGAAAGTAATTGCAGAAGTTAGAAATACAAGCATCACGAATATTATTTAGCCTCATAAAGAACTGCTCATTGATTATGTTCCATTGCAAAGACACAACCTACGACGAAACTACTACGAAAGCACAGCTTATGCTATCTCCAATAGGATTGTTAGACGGGAATACTTTCCTCATCACTTTAGAACCTCGTCTTTTCTCATGTGGTATGTAAAAGAGACCTTTTAAAAGTTCTATTAATATTGCTTAATTATGTAAAACATATTAATATTGTTTAATATTATTTACAAACAATATTATAACTAAAGAACTCAATATTACTAACTCAAATGGTTAAAAAAAATTGCAAATTTATTACTGTAAAAATAAGACAAGAACTCAATTTGTCGGTTAAATATCAAATGAAAAGTAAATAAATTTAGATTAGAAAACATCAAAAAAATAAATTATTCTAAATTGATCTTTGCAGTTCATTATTTTTTATTTCTCAAAACATAATCCTTGTCTCTGAATTAAAGGGATAATAACGATCTGTCATAAGAATAATTTCAGAAGATTGATATTTCATTTAAAACCCATCAGTGATCCTGTTAAATTTTTGGAAGCTATGGAAGCCCTTTTACCCTCTCTTAAACGAATTATTAACATTTCTCCATAATTTTGTCTTTCAGTGCATAGCTTATTATTTTACTTCAATTAGTATACATTTTGAGGATAGTAGTTAACCACAATATCAGCCTTCATCTATGAAAAAGTACCCCACTACATAGAATCGAGTTAACATGTCTTGTATACTAGTGAATTGGAATTACGGTCAAACCTGTTTATCTCGAATCTCACGGGAAAGGCGAAAAATTTGAGATTGAGAGGTTTCAAGTTATACAGGTACTTACAGTATACTAATTAGGAAATTCTATTAAAAGTGCTTTAATTGTTTTTAGTAGAAAAATATACACATTTCTTTAAATTAATTATACCATATATATCTATTTACATAAAAAAAATTTAACATATATTTAACACTGAAAATAAATTTTCCATGATTTTTGACGTATAACCTTATTTGTTTTGATTATTCTTTTGAGGTTAGAAAGAGCGCAAATACATCAAAGCCAACATTTTCCTGGGATTCAAGAATAGTTTATAAGAATTCTACAGCTTTTTCTACCTCTTTTGCATTCACTTTTGATTCATCAATATGATCTTCAGCTTCTTCCTCTTCATCTGATATTCCTGATCATTATCTATGATTTCCGCATCTGTCAATGTTCCGCATGTTGCCAGGCAGTTGTCCACTTGTAAACATCTTCAAAATTAATGTCAACATTAAAACTAGATTTTTTTGCATTCCATTCTGGTAAATCTGGCACTGCAGTTTCATCATCTTGCCTTGTGAGCCTGGGCCTTCCTCAGAAGCTTTTCCCATTCTGCCCTTCTCCCAGCAATTGATTTCCAGTTCTTTACTTTAAGGATGACAAAATCCTCATCCACACAGTCTTTCCATCTCTTTTTGGGCCTTCCTCTTGGCCTTTTATTGGAGGGGGTTGCATTAAAGACTCTTAATGCTGTTCGCTCTGGGCTCATTCTCACTACATGCCCGGCCCATCGCATTCTACTTAGTTTAATAAATTTAATGATATCGTCGCTATTAGAGATCTTATATATTTTAAAATTATATCTTTTTCTCCAGTTGTTGTTATCGAGGATAGCACCAAAAATGATTCGTAAGACCTTCCTTTCGAAGGTTGCTAATAACTTCTCTTCCCTTTTTGTTAAAGTCCATGTCTCTAAAGCATAAGTCAAAACTGACTTGATTAATACCTTATAAAGTAAAATCTTCGTCTTTTTATTAAGTGGGATTTCAATAATCATCTTAAACCATAGAGGCAGCGATTGGCTGCGATTATTCTTTTTCTGATTAATCAAAATATAAATTTACAAAACATTTATTTGTTTCATATAATTTTGAAATTTAAAAATGAGAAGCTTTATGGCATTTATCTAATTTATGTTTTACAATACTATTTACTTAATACTATTACATAAGAACTCCAACCTTAACAGAGTCAAATTAATACATATGGTGCATAGCGTTTTTTAAAAGTACTTACATGTGCTTATTTTCATTTTTTAAAAGACCTGAAAGGTCCTTTTTTCAGTGGGTGTTTTTTTAAACGTACTTAATTTTCCCTTTTCGAAAATGAGATTTTTTCCTTTACCCTGTCGATTTTCGACTTGTATTATGCAAAAGCATGTTTTTTACATTGGTTTATTCAACGTTTTACCAATTTATTCACCCACAACTTATATCGGCGTACCATCTGTTTATAGCGCACGAAAGCGCCAAACATTTTACATGTTTGATAATATACTTGCGAGACTGCATGTGCTTTTGCTGAGCTGGGTTCGGTGAGATTGAGTCTCTCATGTACAACTCTCATGTACGAGATGAGACTCTCATGTACAACTCTGCTGCATTTTGCAAAATATGATCAATTTCAGACTTCATTTTCCACCCTCTAATTTCGAACCGAAAAATCTCTCGATCGTTTTATAATGGCTAATTTAATCAAGAAAAGAGTTCTTTGTCATAAACTAGCTATTTTATCATAATCATGTAAAGTTTCTAAGAATTATTTTGTATTTTGTTAATGTATACAGTGCTGAAAAATATTTCTGAGTGCATAAAAAGTACTTAAAAGATACTTATTTCTTGTTGAAATATTTGGCTCTGCACCCTGATCAAATACTGATTGTATATTAGGGTGCACTGAGTTTTTATTTTCAAAACACTAAAGTGTATTAAAAAAAAAAGAGTCTCAAGTGAAAAGAAAAACACTGATACATAGCTGCCAACTCTACTGGATTTTTGCCAGTTTCTCTTGGTCTACTGGTTTAATAAAAAGTTTCCTAGTTTCTGTACATTTAAAAAATTCCCTAAAATTGTGTAAGTTTCTTTAAAAAAAATCACCATTGAAATAGATTAATGCTTGTTTAATTATTTAAACAAGTACATAATGACGTAGGCCTCATTTAGAGATATCAATTTAAAACTTTTTTTGTTCTAAAATCGTTCAGTTTATTTTTATTCAGGACTCCATTTGAAATTAATGAAAAAACTCTTTTAGTATCTTTGATAAATTAAATGCCTTTTAGTATTCAAAATTATGAGTGAATATAATACTAATCATTTTAAGTATATTTAATGTCAATCATAACTGAAAAATATTAAATTTTTTCTATTTTTATTACTATAAAAATCCCTAAAATTCCTTATGTGTAAAATATTTAGTACATTATGCATCAGTTATTATGAAATTTATAATATTTCGTGAAATCTACTGGATTTTTTCCTATCTATGCTGATGGGTAAAAAACTAATATTTGATGATATATTCAAATCTATGTCACCGAAAATAAGTGCTTGAAAAATGAGAAATATACGAATTTCTTGCTATTTTATTTTTTAAAACTTACTGCCATGAAATAATCATTAAAAAAAAAAAACAATTTTGTTAAAGCTTTGAGTCTCTCGTCTGGGAGTAAAATAGATGTCTACAAATTTTAATTTTATGTATATTTTTTTTCTTCTTACACAAAACTCCTTTTTGGAAATCAAGTGTTTTAAAAAATAAAAGCTTTTTTTTGCTGCCATTTTACATTTGGTACTCAACATTTATTTTAACATTTTTTGTTTAATAAAGTAGTAAAAGTTTCAAAATTTAAAATAAATATTGTATATTCTTCAGTTTTCTATTACATATTGCAATGTTTAACATCATTGAATTATTTCAGGATATGAAATGATCCGTATGTGATGGTTGAAGAAGGTTTTCTTTATCTCTATGAACTGAACATTGAAATGCTTGTGTTTTAATAAAACAGATGGGAAATATTTGCTTCTTAAAATGAATAATAATAAATATGAATTGTGTATCTTCAGAATTTGGAATTTTTTGGCTGGTAAAATTTGACATTAAGAACTGTGGTTGGTTAGATTTAAAATCATAAAAACTATGTCAAAATTCTTTTGTTCCATAGTTAGACTTTGTAAAAGTTAAGCATTACATAATTATTGAGTAGCAATAAACTGCTACTCGAAATTAACTGTATTATTTAATTTACAGTGAACTCTTGCTACTACGACATCCCATACAACAATAATTCCCTTATTACGATAATATTTCGTGGTTCCGACAAACTTGCATGCGAATGAATGTCATGCTCCTCTCATTACTACGATATTCTCTGAAGCAATAAACCCCTGTAAAACTATTTTTTTTCCAAATTTCAACCTTATTTTCTCTATTTATTATCGGTTTTCAAATAATGTAAAAAATCTTATTTTATCATCTTTTGCTAATTTTTTCCCATCTTTTCTGATAAGAGTTTTGGGTATTCATACTTAAAATTATTTGATAATGAAAATTAATATGCTATTTGTAATTGTGAGTTCAATATATGATTTTAGTAGTAACTATGTTTAATATGTGATTAGTTCATTTAATGGTATTGATAAATTGGTTATGTTCTTTTAAGTAATATAAAATACAATTTTACATAAAATATTGCAAACATAACTTAAATTCTTTTATATAAAATATATTAAAAATATCACTTATTTTAATTTTTTAAGAAATTCATAATTTTTTTTTTCTTCACTTATTTGAGAATGACATTAAAAAGCTGTAAAATTAATATTATTATTTAAACTAAATTGCTATTTTAAACTGTTTAGATATTTGATATTTCTTTTTGAAAAGGGGTTTATTCCACTTGAGTTGAAAATTTAAGAAATTTAAATTTAATTGGTAAAAAATTGGAATTGTATTGTTTAAAATTAGTTTATATTGATTAAACTGATATTTATTTAACCAATTTTTTAATTCTCAGGCTTTAAAAAATTTCGCAACAAAAGATGTTAGGACTTTTTAGATGTCTTTAGTCAACAGCAAAACTGTCACTTATTGATTTTTTTTAAATGATTGAAATTTTTAATTATTTTCCTCTCAGGTAAAATGTGCAACAAACATCTTCTATTTTAACATTTATTACTCAGTTTGAACATTCAGGTTTCTCAGTTTATTAATGTTAAGATTTATTTTTTGAAATCTGTTAACATTTGTTGGTAAACCTTATTTATGACTAAAGTTTTGAATTTTTTAATTGTTTTCATAAATAAAAAATTTCCAAGTGATGTATGAATGATGATTTTTGATGTATGTCGCATTTTTTAATAGTGTTCGTATAACGTTTGTTTTTAATAAATGTTAATCGTCGTTATGTTTGCTTTTGTTGAACTTGGTTCATTAGGTATCTTATCTATACCTAATTGTCAGGCAAAATTTAGGTTTGTTGCATCAAAATAAAAAAGGCCGACTCTCTTTTTGTTATCTTTTTTTCTTTGCCGAGCGCGAAATAACTTTGATAGACGATATAGTAGCCCACTTTCAGAGTAGGGGAGGAATTTTAACATGGTTACCATGTCTCAGCTTCGTTAAATCTGCCTGGAATAGAGAATTTAAATATTAACTTTTAAAATCTGTTTCCGTATCCTGTAATATTGGATGGAAGCTATTGAGTTTATTCGTTTAGTGTGAAAATTTTAAACTATATTCTTTTATTCAAACTTTGTTTTCATACTTGTGTATCATTTTATTGAATTGTCAATTTTGAAATAAACAATGTATTCATACGCTATTGTAAAAGAGCCCAGATGCAAAACCTTCCCACTGCTGCCTGCAGCAAGGTTTTTTCTCTAACAAAACATATAAACAGTTGTTTAAATAAATATACTGATACAATTTTAAAGAATATTCAGAATAGGAAAAAACTTCTATACAACTGCTTTTCGAGATGGTAGTTAAGATTTGCACCTAGACTAGACATTTGGGACTTTATAGATGAACTGTAATAGAAATTGTTATTTTCCAGATCATATGTTGTAACAGTTTTTTGAAGTAAATATTTAAACCATGTCTTGTACAAATACATTGTTTTATTAAATGGCAAACAACTCTTGTAAATATCTTGAATAAACTTGTAATTTTGAAATTATTTTTAGTGTTGTTGCTTAATATTACTTCTATATAGTACATTTCAATTTTTAAAGGCCGCTCAAATATTTTACCAGCGAGTTTTCGTAAATTTGGCAAAATAAGAATTGCACTTCCATCGCTTATGTAGGAAAGTCTAAAACTTTTTTTTCTCACTAACTTGAAAATAAAATACTTTGTGAAAAATCAGCTTCAAATTAAAATAAGCGATGCAAGTTAGCAAAACAAGTGTTCCATTTTATAAAGTTTCCTGTTTCTTTAGGAATCTTGAGTTTACTTTCAGTGGTAAAGTCTTGATCTCGGGAAAAGGAAATTTAGTCCAATTCTTTATTTCGTAACTTTAAATTTGAAATTAAGTTTACTAAGTGCAATTTTTTTCAATTGAGAAGTTTTGAAAATGTGGTTTTAATGTTATCGGTAAGCATTTCTCAAACTCCTCACCCTTGTGGGCAAAATAATCTCAAAACCATCTGCTTTGCTTTTGTAATATTTGAACGACCCCTTATAAATTCGAATAGTAAATAAAATTGATCAATTAAACTACTAAATGCAGCCTTCCAGAAAGTCTAAAACTCATTTTGCATTAAATGTTCATGTTTTCAAGCACATAGTGCTAGAATTCGTTTTGCACATTGTGCTTTTTTTTTGTTGATTTTTTGCTAATAAATTCTGCCTTCAATATATAGCAGATACTTACTTAAATGCATATGAGTATTATACGCTATCCAAACTACAGAAATAGTGGCAAATGTCAAAATAAATTAGTAAATTTGAAAAATATATCTCTACTGGTATTTTCAAAGTACATCCTGATAAACATATGTGCATCAAATACGAGAATATCGCCTACAATGATATTGAATACGAAAAAGTCACTATCATTATTTGTAACTATAATTATCGATTGTTAGAAAAATTAAATGTCAAGGATAACATCTTAAATATTATGTGATAATTTTTGAGTACGATATTGTGAGTCTTTAGAAATTTTGCTTGTTGCAATAAAAATATCGACCCATGTAAAAATATGAATTAAATTTAACAAAACTATATCAGGTTTTTTGAGAATACTTGGTGATAATCATATCCAATCGGTAAATAGGAATTGATGTTCTTATTGGTTGTTTAATCTGAAAAGCTGTCACCAACATGCTGTTTGTAAAACTTATATAAGTACCCTAAAATTTATGACATTAGTTTATCATAGTTCTTATTTAAAATTTTTGGCATATTAGTGTAATAAAAGTTATAATTGAAGAAAAGATTAGAAATTGAAACAACTGCTACAACTAAGTAACGAAAGTCACGGAGACTTTTATGGGATTTCAAAACAGAGTATCATCATGGGGGACATTTCAGAACGGTCATACCTGTGACTGCTGTGATATTTTCCCCAGAAAGCATGCAAACCTTGTGTTCTTTTTAGTGACACGAAAACGTTTGTACTAAAAACCTTTTTTAAATGAAGCAAAAATATTGCTGTTTCAAACCTTTCATCCTAAAATGATTAAAAATTATTTTTTAAAGCTTTTTTTTTTTAAAAAAAAAGTATTGTCGTTTAAGTAAAATGGTCACTTAGATCCATAATGACGTTTTAGCTAACGTCACACTAGCGATAGGATCAAATGGCATTGTCCATTAAAATTTCATGACAAGGTGGATTTTAGTTGAGTATACAAGACGCTTGCAAAAAGAAACTTTGTAATTAGGGTAAACCAACCAGTGAAGGAACATTTCATATATATTGATTAAAAACAAGAATTTGAAAGTTTTTCTTTAGATTGATTGGTAACAATAGCTTACTGCCAAACAATAGGAAGTCATCTAGCAATGTTTTGGATTACCTGGTCAAATAGACTTCTCTGGAAAAATTTTTGAATTTGTTATTATCTCTGCAACACCTTGTTTCTTTGAAAAAAATATAAGGTGAGTGTTTGTATTTATATGTTTGAAGTGGAATTAATTGCATGTAATAGTTTTATTTTTCGCACTGTGAAAAAGAGAATTCAAAATATAGTTATTGAACTTGCGTTTTATTTTTTTTAAGCATCATAGCATGATAAAGTACTGAGATAAGGAGGGTGTTTATTCACTGGATCACCAAACGATGAAACACCAGTGAAGGAACAAGTGTTCCTTTACTGGGTTTTTTTTTTCTAAGTTAATGACAATAAAAGATAAACTTTAATTTTCTTGTACCTTTAGGGATGTTCCGTATCAAAAGTATGTTAAAAATACGAAAAACAACTTCTAACCAGTGAGCGAACAGGCATGTTTCTTTACTGGGCATAGATTTCCCAGTGAATGAACAGTATGTGTTAATATGTTGACACATTAATTTTCAATTCATGATTACAAAAAAAAGTTAACATTTTCCAAGTATTTATATGTTATAATTTCAAGAATAGGCTTGTTTTTAAATATTTGTATGGCTTATAAATTCATAAAGAGCATTAAAAAATAACCAAAATTAAATGTTCCTTTACTGGGTGTTCATTCACTGGTAAGAGCTGTTCCTTCACTGGGTCTTCTTACTACTTACTATATGAACCTCCAAAACTTTATAACAATATTATGTAAGTTCTCTACAATTTTTTTTTACATAATTTGCAATCAGTAACAAATATGTCGACACTGTCATTTAACTAAAATTACGAGTTTTGAAATTAATATGATTTTTTAAAAGGAATTAAAAGGAAAGCAAAAATAATGAAAAAATATTTTCAATATAAACATCAATTAAATAATATCAGCTTACGAAATTTTCTTTTGATTTTAACAAACAGTATTAATGTAACGACCCTCACCTGCTCCAGGGACTGCTGGATTGCGTTTAAAAGGACAAGGCCAAGGAGTTGAATATTAGTAGTCGTAAACTCGAAATTGGGTCGGCTGTGCAATGACTGTTATAAAATAAACTAATAAATTTGGCCTGGTTAATAGGGCGTTGGACTCGTGTTCGTGAGAATGGGAGTTTGAATCCAACCGGCAGAAGAATACCCATGTATTATATGGCGACTGGTGCATGTTAAAACTGTCGGGGTCACAAAGTCCTCCAAATTCTCATAACAAATTAATACCTCTGGGTACAAATCTAGCAGTTCCCCTGTCTTCTGGATTCAGTTCAAAATTACAAGGCCACGGAGTTGAATATTAGTAGTCGTTAACTCGCAATCGGGTCGGTTGTGCAATGACTGTTATAAAATATACCAATAAATTTGGCCTGGTTAATAGGGCGTTGAACTCTTGTTGGTCAGAGTGGGAGTTTGAATCCAACCGGCAGAAAAATACCCATGTATAAAATGGTGACCGGTGCATGTTAAAACTGTCGGGGTCACAAAGTCCTCCAAATTCTCATAACAAATAAATACCTCTGGGTATAAATCTAGCAGTTCCCTTGTCTTCTGGATTCAATTCAAAATTACAAGGCCACGGAGTTGAATATTAGTAGTCGTTAACTCGCAATCGGGTCGGTTGTGCAATGACTGTTATAAAATATACTAATAAATTTGGCCTAAATAGGGCGTTGGACTCGTGTTGGTCAGAGTGGGAGTTTGAATCCAACCGGCAGCAAAATACCCATGTATAAAATGGTGACCGCTGCATGTTAAAACTGTCGGGGTCACAAAGTCCTCCAAATTCTCATAACAAATAAATACCTCTGGGTATAAATCTAGCAGTTCCCTTGTCTTCTGGATTCGGTTCAAAATTACAAGGCCACGGAGTTGAATATTAGTAGTCGTTATCTCGCAATCGGGTCGGTTGTGCAATGATTGTTATAAAATATACTAATAAATTTGGCCTGTTTAATAGGGCGTTGGACTCGTGTTGGTGAGAGTGGGAGTTTGAATCCAACCGGCAGAAGAATACCCATGTATAAAATGGTGACTGGTGCAAGTTAAAACTGTCGGGGACACAAAGTCCTCCAAATTCTCATAACAAATAAATACCTCTGGGTACAAATCTAGCAGTTCCCTTGTCTTCTGGATTCAGTTCAAAATTACATGGCCACGGAGTTGAATATTAGTAGTCGTTAACTCGCAATCGGGTCGGTTGTGCAATGACTGTTATAAGATATACTAATAAATTTGGCCTGGTTAATAGGGCGTTGGACTCGTGCTGGTGAGAGTGGGAGTTTGAATCCTACCGGCAGAAGAATACCCATGTATAAAATGGTGACTGGGGAATGTTAAAACTGTCGGGATCACAAAGTCCTCCAAATTCTCATAACAAATAAATGGGTCGCATTCATTTCATCGACAATCACTTCATCGACACACCATTTCATCGACACCACTTCATCGACAGGCCGTTTCATCGACTAGGTCATTTCGTCGACAGGCCGTTTCCTCGACAGGGTTGTTTCGTCGACAGGCCATTTCGTCGACAGGGTCATTTCGTCGACAAGTCATTTCGTCGACAGGGTCATTTCATCGACAAGTCATTTCGTCGACAGGGTCATTTCGTCGACAAGTCATTTCGTCGACCGGGTCATTTCGTCGACAAGTCATTTCGTCGACAGGGTCATTCCGTCGACAAGTCATTTCGTCGACAGGGTCATTTCGTCGACAAGTCATTTCATCGACAGGGTCATTTCATCGGTAAGTCATTTCGTCGACAGGGTAATTTCATCGACAGGGTCATTTCATCGATATGATCGTTTCATCGACAGGGTCATTTCATCGACATATCATTTCGTCGACATATCATTTCGTCGACAGGGTCATTTCGTCGACAGGGTCGCATCTTCACCTAGGTTATTACATCGACAGGGTAGTTTTGTCGGCAGGGTCATTTCGTCGACTGGGTCATTTTGTCGACAGGGTCATTTTATCGACATGATCGTTTCATCGACAGGGTCATTTCATCGACAAATCATTTCGTCGACAGGGTCATTTCGTCGACAAGTCATTTCGTCGACAGGGTAGTTTTGTCGACAGGGTCATTTCATCGACGTGATCGTTTCATCGACAGGGTCATTTTATCGACAAATCATTTCGTCGATAAGGTTATTTTCTCGACAGGGTCATTTCGTTGACAAGTCATTTCGTCGACAGGGCAGTTTTGTCGACAGGGTCATTTCGTCGACAGGGTCAATTTGTCGACAGGGTCATTTTGTCGACAGGGTCATTTTGTCAACAGGGGTCATTTCGTCGACAATATTAAGAGAAGATTATTTTGTAGGCAAAGTCATGCGTAATTTTGAAACTAGTCTTATGATTCTTTTACAATAGACGTTATGCCCCTTGCACTTTTTTGTAATTTAGTATATTTCTGATGAAATTTTTTAAGCCTAGACTGATGCAAAATCTTAATAGTATGTTGAAGTTGCCGGAAAAAAAGCATTTCATTTGAAAATTGCCTACTCCTCTATTCATATCACGTTGCAAAAACGAAACATTAATTGTATTTTACACATTTAAGTTGTATATTACACAATTTTTTTCTAATCATATTTAACACATTTGTTTCTAAGATTAATTTTTAATGTACATTATTGTAGATTATCATCGCAAAAGCAAGTGCAACAACTATTGTGAATGATTCTTGATGTAGGGAGTGAATGACGGGTGAAATTAGGAAGGAAAAAAAGACGGTATAAAATGAATCTGTGAGATAATGAAACCATGTGGTCGATAGATAATTTCAATAACAAGGTTTTTTCGTCAACAGGCCATTTCAGCTGCAAAAATTTTCTGTCGATAAAAAAGAAAATTATACTTATATAACGTTCCCCCGCAATGAGTAAAACGCATTAATACAGTTTAAAATCTTGTCCAAAAAAAAGAGAAGGAAAAGGAACTAACTTTTGCAATGATAACAATGGTGATGTTTACAAAGAATTTAATCCGAAAAACACAAACCTTTTAGATAGTTAGCTAGTAAGATTACTTCTTGTTTTATCAAAAATTTATATATTCCCTGTGTTTAGATATTTATTTTTTTCAAGCTCAGTTGATTTTTTTTCATATGCAAGTAATCGTTAATTTTGTTACTATTGACATATTAATAAAATTTTCTAACATGAAATTTCAATATTTATATATTTTCTCTTTAAAAGAAAGATCGATATAGGAAAAAAACAAACTAAGTTGTATGAGTGGCTATTACGAAGGTTGGCGAGCGAAGTGAGCGACGGGCTGAACTTCCTAGTATTATAAAAATCTTGGGAAAAAAATGCATGAGGGGAAAAATAAAATGAAAATCCAACTTGGAAAACATATTGGGAAATAATGTTGATAAAATTTTTTGTTCTAATCCTCTTCCTCATGTCTTTGTCAGCTATTCTGCTGAAGAGGGAAGTTTCTGACAATTCTTGAGAAATTTTAATGAAATATTATTTGAAACAAAAATCTTGTTCTCGCATTTCCAGTTTATTTTATTTCTTATTTAATTAATTATTTATAATGTTTTGGCGTTTAATAGTTTAATATGTATTTTATCCTATATGTTCCCTAAACATTTATAAGTTTTTTTACCTTATAAAAAAACTTCGTTAATGTAAAAAAAAAAAGAGATAAAAATCACAATGACTCCACATCCTCGGTATGCGATGCAATCGAAATGATATAAAAAATGGTTCTAAATCAGAGGAG
This sequence comes from Parasteatoda tepidariorum, assembly GCF_982258835.1. Taxonomy (NCBI): domain Eukaryota; kingdom Metazoa; phylum Arthropoda; class Arachnida; order Araneae; family Theridiidae; genus Parasteatoda; species Parasteatoda tepidariorum. Next base: position 685,878 of record NW_028257371.1, read on the forward strand.
GGGAGGAAACCTGTCTAATTGGTTTTTATGATCTAAAACATTTGGGAAAAAAACGCAATTTACTACGATATAACAAATAAATTGACTTTTGAGTTTATAATTGAAGAGAGTTATCTATATGCATCTGATTTTATTCTCATTAATGCTTTATTAAAATAAGTTTAGCAAACTTGTTTTTTTACTCAAATGTTAAAATGTTTTTCTGTCCTGATAAAGAAATGTGAATTTTTGTTACCAAAACGAAAAAAGTGGAATTTTGAATGTTGATAGAATATTTTGTGAAATTTTGCCCTTGTGGTTTTTGCTATGCATGAAAATTTTTATAAATTGTTTTTCTCATTTGTAGTCTATTGAACAAACTTGATATTTTAAATAAACATACATTTTTTATTTTCATTTTTTCTACATTTTAGTTTTGAGTCTCCTGGCTTGTTCAGGCAGAAAATAATCAAAATTTTGATTGGTGATAAGTCGTGCTAATAGTGGTCAGTAAGTGTTTGAAAATTGTGCTTTCATCCCGTGTAGAAAATCAGTTAAAAATTTCAGCAATTATACTAGTAAAAAATTGGTCAAATTTTAATTGCAAGATTTTTTTTTCCTTTTTTGTAGAGTAGGAGTTATTTATTCTTACATTTAAATTCCAAGCTTGACTTTTTGTTAATTTTCTTTTAAGCAAAATGTGTCTAATTTAAATCCTGCAAATAAAAAATGAATTAATTCATAATTTACTTACTACTATTATTATTCTTAATAAATTATACTATTATTATTCTTATTAAGTTATACTATTATTATTCTTATTAAATTATACTATTATTATTTAATTATAATAATAGTATAATTCAAAAATAGTATAATTTGATAGTATTAGATTAGAATTGAATAATTAATATTATTATTAAATTCACTATTCATAGAAAAAAACATATTTTGTGAAGACCAAACACTAACAGGCTTGCAACGTTACGCCCGTGCTTCTAAACAATTTTGGTAAGGTGAGTAGCACTTTAAATATTGTGGGAATCTACAACCGCCTCGGTAAATACCTAAACATCAAGTTTGTGTTCCTATTGTTCTTCGAAATCTCTAATAGTAATAACGAAACTAAGACTCAGTTTTATTGTTCGAATAAGCCTATTCCTGTCCTAATGTTAAAGATGCTGAGCAAAAAGTTTAAAATTGCAATTAAAGTGAACATTAAGAAATTACTTTTCCATCATAAAAAACCTAGAATTTTTTTTCTACTTATGCAGATATAATAATTAGGTCTATGATTATTTTCATTTCTGTGAGAATTCGACTGATGTCCATGTTTTTGTTAAAATTTATGTAAAAATGTTGAAAATTTTTACAGCAATAAATTTAGCTTTCCTCTCCTTGAAATAGTGTCTAAATTTTCATTGTAATATATTTTTATTACTTTTAATTCTAAAAATATATTTTATTAATTTGATTTGATATTAAAAACAATTTGATTGTTAACGTCACACTATATTAACTGTAACCACGGTCCGGATACCATGCTTGGTAATGTTCTGAAGACAATCCTTACCTATCCTAAAAATAAGTGTCGAGCTATTATGATTTAGATATAGAAATGTAGACTTCGATACATCAACCGTTTAAACGCTTCTCAACTGCCTATTAATTAATTTAAAAAGCGAACTTCTTTTAGTGCAATTGGAACAATAAACCGCCATAAAGAATTTTACTTTAGTATAGAATTAAATAAGGGCATTTTTCTAATTAATAATAGAAATATTTAGAATAAATCTCAAAAATAGTTTCAGAATTACGCATGACACTATCAACGAAATGACCCTGTCGACGAAATGACCCTGTCAACGAAAAGACCCTGTCGACGAAATGACTTGTCGACGAAATGACCCTGTCGATGAAATGACCCTGTCGACGAAATCACTTGTCGACGAAATGACCCTGTCGACGAAATGACCCTGTCGACGAAATGACCCTGTCGAAATGACCCTGTCGACGAAATGACTTGTCGACGAAATGACCCTGTCGACGAAATCACTTGTCGACGATATGACCCTGTCGACGAAATGACCTGTCGACGAAATGACCCTGTCAACGAAATGACTTGTCAACTAAATGACCTTGTCGACGAAATGACCCTGTCGACGAAATGACCCTGTTAATGAAAAGACCCTGTCAACGAAATGACTTGTCGACGAAATGACCATGTTGACGAAACGACCCTGTAAATGAATAGACCCTGTCGACGAAATGACTTGTCGACGAAATGATCCTGTCGACGAAATGACCCTGTCGACGAAATGACTTGTCGACGAAATGACCCTGTCGACGAAATAACCCTGTCGACGAAATGACTTGTCGAAGAAATGACCCTGTCGACGAAATGACCCTGTCGAGGAAACGGCCTGTCGACAAAATGACCTAGTCTATGAAATGGCCTGTCGATGAAGTGGTGTCGATGAAATGGCCTGTCGATGAAGTGATTCTCGATGAAATGAACCAGACCCCAACGAAATGACCCTGTTAGACGAAATGACCCTGTCAACGAAATGACTTGTCGACGAAATGACCCTGTCGACGAAATGACCCTGTCGACGAAATGACCTTGTCGACGAAACGACCCTGTCGACGAAATGACTTGTCGACGAAATGACCCTGTCGACGAAATGACCTTGTCGACGAAATGACCCTGTCGACGAAATGACCTTGTCGACGAAATGACCCTGTCGACGAAATGACTTGTCGATGAAATGACCTTGTCGACGAAATGACTTGTCGACGAAATGACCCTGTCGACGAAATGGCTTGTCGACGAAACAACCCTGTCGAGGAAACGGCCTGTCGACGAAATGACCTAGTCGATGAATTGGCCTGTCGATGAAGTGGTGTCGATGAAATGGCCTGTCGATGAAGTGATTGTCGATGAAATGAACCAGACCCCAAATAAATACCTCTGGGTACAAATCTAGCAGTTCCCTTGTCTTCTGGATTCGGTTCAAAATTACAAGGCCACGGAGTTGAATATTAGTAGTCGTTAACTCGCAATCGGGTCGGTTGTGCAATGACTGTTATAAAATATACAAATAAATTTGGCCTGGTTAATAGGGCGTTGGACTCGTGCTGGTGAGAGTGGGAGTTTGAATCCAACCGGCTGAAAAATACCCATGTATAAAATGGTGACTGGTGCATGTTAAAACTGTCGGGGTCACAAAGTCCTCCAAATTCTCATAACAAATAAATACCTCTGGGTACAAATCTAGCAGTTCCCTTGTCTTCTGGATTCGGTTCAAAATTACAAGGTCACGGAGTTGAATATTAGTAGTCGTTAACTCGCAATCGGGTCGGTTGTGCAATGACTGTTATAAAATATACTAATAAATTTGGCCTGTTTAATAGGGCGTTGGACTCGTGTTGGTGAGAGTGGGAGTTTGAATCCACCCGGCAGAAGAATACCCATGTATAAAATGGTGACTGGTGCAGTATAAAATGGTGACTGGTGCATGTTAAAACTGTCGGGTCACAAAGTCCTCCAAATTCTCATAACAAATAAATACCTCTGGGTACAAATCTAGCAGTTCCCTTGTCTTCTGGATTCGGTTCAAAATTACAAGGTGACGGAGTTGAATATTAGTAGTCGTTAACTCGCAATCGGGTCGGTTGTGCAATGACTGTTATAAAATATACTAATAAATTTGGCCTGTTTAATAGGGCGTTTGACTCGTGTTGGTGAGAGTGGGAGTTTGAATCCAACCGGCAGAAGAATACCCATAAAATGGTGACTGGTGCATGTTAAAACTGTCGGGGTCACAAAGTCCTCCAAATTCTCATAACAAATAAATACCTCTGGGTACAAATCTAGCAGTTCCTTTGTCTTCTGGATTCGGTTCAAAATTACAAGGCCACGGAGTTGAATATTAGTAGTCGTTAACTCGCAATCGGGTCGGTTGTGCAATGACTGTTATAAAATATACTAATAAATTTGGCCAGGTTAATAGGGCGTTGAACTCGTGTTGGTCAGAGTGGGAGTTTGAATCCAACCGGCAGAAAAATACCCATGAATAAAATGGTGACCGGTGCATGTTAAAAAATTCGGGGTCACAAAGTCCTCCAAATTCTCATAACAAATAAATACCTCTGGGTATAAATCTAGCAGTTCCCTTGTCTTCTGGATTCGGTTCAAAATTACAAGGTCACGGAGTTGAATATTAGTAGTCGTTAACTCGCAATCGGGTCGGTTGTGCAATGACTGTTATAAAATATACTAATAAATTTGGCCTGGTTAATAGGACGTTGAACTCGTGTTGGTCAGAGTGGGAGTTTGAATCCAACCGGCAGAAAAATACCCATGTATAAAATGGTGACCGGTGCATGTAAAAACTGTCGGGGTCACAAAGTCCTCCAAATTCTCATAACAAATAAATTCCTCTGGGTATAAATCTAGCAGTTACCTTGTCTTCTGGATTCGGTTCAAAATTACAAGGCCACGGAGTTGAATATTAGTAGTCGTTAACTCGCAATCGGGTCGGTTGTGCAATGACTGTTTTAAAATATACTAATAAATTTGGCCTGGTTAATAAGGCGTTGAACTCGTGTTGGTCAGAGTGGGAGTTTGAATCCATCCGGCAGAAAAATACCCATGTATAAAATGGTGACCGGTGCATGTTAAAACTGTCGGGGTCACAAAGTCCTCCAAATTCTCATAACAAATAAATACCTCTGGGTACAAATCTAGCAGTTCCCTTGTCTTCTGGATTCGGTTCAAAATTACAAGGTCACGGAGTTGAATATTAGTAGTCGTTAACTCGCAATCGGGTCGGTTGTGCAATGACTGTTATAAAATATACTAATAAATTTGGCCTGTTTAATAGGGCGTTGGACTCGTGTTGGTGAGAGTGGGAGTTTGAATCCACCCGGCAGAAGAATACCCATGTATAAAATGGTGACTGGTGCAGTATAAAATGGTGACTGGTGCATGTTAAAACTGTCGGGGTCACAAAGTCCTCCAAATTCTCATAACAAATAAATACCTCTGGGTACAAATCTAGCAGTTCCCTTGTCTTCTGGATTCGGTTCAAAATTACAAGGTCACGGAGTTGAATATTAGTAGTCGTTAACTCGCAATCGGGTCGGTTGTGCAATGACTGTTATAAAATATACTAATAAATTTGGCCTGTTTAATAGGGCGTTTGACTCGTGTTGGTGAGAGTGGGAGTTTAAATCCAACCGGCAGAAGAATACCCATGTATAAAATGGTGACTGGTGCATGTTAAAACTGTCGGGGTCACAAAGTCCTCCAAATTCTCATAACAAATAAATACCTCTGGGTACAAATCTAGCAGTTCCCTTGTCTTCTGGATTCGGTTCAAAATTACAAGGTCACGGAGTTGAATATTAGTAGTCGTTAACTCGCAATCGGGTCGGTTGTGCAATGACTGTTATAAAATATACTAATAAATTTGGCCTGTTTAATAGGGCGTTTGACTCGTGTTGGTGAGAGTGGGAGTTTGAATCCAACCGGCAGAAGAATACCCATAAAATGGTGACTGGTGCATGTTAAAACTGTCGGGGTCACAAAGTCCTCCAAATTCTCATAACAAATAAATACCTCTGGGTACAAATCTAGCAGTTCCCTTGTCTTCTGGACTCGGTTTCAAAATTACAAGGCCACGGAGTTGAATATTAGTAGTCGTTAACTCGCAATCGGGTCGGTTGTGCAATGACTGTTATAAAATATACAAATAAATTTGGCCTGGTTAATAGGGCGTTGGACTCGTGCTGGTGAGAGTGGGAGTTTGAATCCAACCGGCTGAAAAATACCCATGTATAAAATGGTGACTGGTGCATGTTAAAACTGTCGGGGTCACAAAGTCCTCCAAATTCTCATAACAAATAAATACCTCTGGGTACAAATCTAGCAGTTCCCTTGTCTTCTGGATTCGGTTCAAAATTACAAGGTCACGGAGTTGAATATTAGTAGTCGTTAACTCGCAATCGGGTCGGTTGTGCAATGACTGTTATAAAATATACTAATAAATTTGGCCTGTTTAATAGGGCGTTGGACTCGTGTTGGTGAGAGTGGGAGTTTGAATCCACCCGGCAGAAGAATACCCATGTATAAAATGGTGACTGGTGCAGTATAAAATGGTGACTGGTGCATGTTAAAACTGTAGGGGTCACAAAGTCCTCCAAATTCTCATAACAAATAAATACCTCTGGGTACAAATCTAGCAGTTCCCTTGTCTTCTGGATTCGGTTCAAAATTACAAGGTCACGGAGTTGAATATTAGTAGTCGTTAACTCGCAATCGGGTCGGTTGTGCAATGACTGTTATAAAATATACTAATAAATTTGGCCTGTTTAATAGGGCGTTTGACTCGTGTTGGTGAGAGTGGGAGTTTAAATCCAACCGGCAGAAGAATACCCATGTATAAAATGGTGACTGGTGCATGTTAAAACTGTCGGGGTCACAAAGTCCTCCAAATTCTCATTACAAATAAATACCTCTGGGTACAAATCTAGCAGTTCCCTTGTCTTCTGGATTCGGTTCAAAATTACAAGGTCACGGAGTTGAATATTAGTAGTCGTTAACTCGCAATCGGGTCGGTTGTGCAATGACTGTTATAAAATATACTAATAAATTTGGCCTGTTTAATAGGGCGTTTGACTTGTGTTGGTGAGAGTGGGAGTTTGAATCCAACCGGCAGAAGAATACCCATAAAATGGTGACTGGTGCATGTTAAAACTGTCGGGGTCACAAAGTCCTCCAAATTCTCATAACAAATAAATACCTCTGGGTACAAATCTAGCAGTTCCCTTGTCTTCTGGATTCGGTTCAAAATTACAAGGCCACGGAGTTGAATATTAGTAGTCGTTAACTCGCAATCGGGTCGGTTGTGCAATGACTGTTATAAAATATACTAATAAATTTGGCCAGGTTAATAGGGCGTTGAACTCGTGTTGGTCAGAGTGGGAGTTTGAATCCAACCGGCAGAAAAATACCCATGAATAAAATGGTGACCGGTGCATGTTAAAAAATTCGGGATCACAAAGTCCTCCAAATTCTCATAACAAATAAATACCTCTGGGTATAAATCTAGCAGTTCCCTTGTCTTCTGGATTCGGTTCAAAATTACAAGGTCACGGAGTTGAATATTAGTAGTCGTTAACTCGCAATCGGGTCGGTTGTGCAATGACTGTTATAAAATATACTAATAAATTTGGCCTGGTTAATAGGACGTTGAACTCGTGTTGGTCAGAGTGGGAGTTTGAATCCAACCGGCAGAAAAATACCCATGTATAAAATGGTGACCGGTGCATGTAAAAACTGTCGGGGTCACAAAGTCCTCCAAATTCTCATAACAAATAAATTCCTCTGGGTATAAATCTAGCAGTTACCTTGTCTTCTGGATTCGGTTCAAAATTACAAGGCCACGGAGTTGAATATTAGTAGTCGTTAACTCGCAATCGGGTCGGTTGTGCAATGACTGTTTTAAAATATACTAATAAATTTGGCCTGGTTAATAAGGCGTTGAACTCGTGTTGGTCAGAGTGGGAGTTTGAATCCAACCGGCAGAAAAATACCCATGTATAAAATGGTGACCGGTGCATGTTAAAACTGTCGGGGTCACAAAGTCCTCCAAATTCTCATAACAAATAAATACCTCTGGGTACAAATCTAGCAGTTCCCTTGTCTTCTGGATTCGGTTCAAAATTACAAGGTCACGGAGTTGAATATTAGTAGTCGTTAACTCGCAATCGGGTCGGTTGTGCAATGACTGTTATAAAATATACTAATAAATTTGGCCTGTTTAATAGGGCGTTGGACTCGTGTTGGTGAGAGTGGGAGTTTGAATCCACCCGGCAGAAGAATACCCATGTATAAAATGGTGACTGGTGCAGTATAAAATGGTGACTGGTGCATGTTAAAACTGTCGGGGTCACAAAGTCCTCCAAATTCTCATAACAAATAAATACCCCTGGGTACAAATCTAGCAGTTCCCTTGTCTTCTGGATTCGGTTCAAAATTACAAGGTCACGGAGTTGAATATTAGTAGTCGTTAACTCGCAATCGGGTCGGTTGTGCAATGACTGTTATAAAATATACTAATAAATTTGGCCTGTTTAATAGGGCGTTTGACTCGTGTTGGTGAGAGTGGGAGTTTAAATCCAACCGGCAGAAGAATCCCCATGTATAAAATGGTGACTGGTGCATGTTAAAACTGTCGGGGTCACAAAGTCCTCCAAATTCTCATAACAAATAAATACCTCTGGGTACAAATCTAGCAGTTCCCTTGTCTTCTGGATTCGGTTCAAAATTACAAGGTCACGGAGTTGAATATTAGTAGTCGTTAACTCGCAATCGGGTCGGTTGTGCAATGACTGTTATAAAATATACTAATAAATTTGGCCTGTTTAATAGGGCGTTTGACTCGTGTTGGTGAGAGTGGGAGTTTGAATCCAACCGGCAGAAGAATACCCATAAAATGGTGACTGGTGCATGTTAAAACTGTCGGGGTCACAAAGTCCTCCAAATTCTCATAACAAATAAATACCTCTGGGTACAAATCTAGCAGTTCCCTTGTCTTCTGGATTCGGTTCAAAATTACAAGGCCACGGAGTTGAATATTAGTAGTCGTTAACTCGCAATCGGGTCGGTTGTGCAATGACTGTTATAAAATATACTAATAAATTTGGCCAGGTTAATAGGGCGTTGAACTCGTGTTGGTCAGAGTGGGAGTTTGAATCCAACCGGCAGAAAAATACCCATGAATAAAATGGTGACCGGTGCATGTTAAAAAATTCGGGGTCACAAAGTCCTCCAAATTCTCATAACAAATAAATACCTCTGGGTATAAATCTAGCAGTTCCCTTGTCTTCTGGATTCGGTTCAAAATTACAAGGTCACGGAGTTGAATATTAGTAGTCGTTAACTCGCAATCGGGTCGGTTGTGCAATGACTGTTATAAAATATACTAATAAATTTGGCCTGGTTAATAGGACGTTGAACTCGTGTTGGTCAGAGTGGGAGTTTGAATCCAACCGGCAGAAAAATACCCATGTATAAAATGGTGACCGGTGCATGTAAAAACTGTCGGGGTCACAAAGTCCTCCAAATTCTCATAACAAATAAATTCCTCTGGGTATAAATCTAGCAGTTCCCTTGTCTTCTGGATTCGGTTCAAAATTACAAGGCCACGGAGTTGAATATTAGTAGTCGTTAACTCGCAATCGGGTCGGTTGTGCAATGATTGTTATAAAATATACTAATAAATTTGGCCTAAATAGGGCGTTGGACTCGTGATGGTGAGAGTGGGAGTTTGAATCCAAGCGGTAGAAGAATACCCATGAATAAAATGGTGACCGGTGCATGTTAAAACTGTCGGGGTCACAAAGTCCTCCAAATTATCATAACAAATAAATACCTCTGGGTACAAATCTAGTAGTTCCCTTGTCTTCTGGATTCGGTTCAAAATTACAAGGCCACGGAGTTGAATATTAGTAGTCGTTAACTCGCAAGCGGGTCGGTTGTGCAATGACTGTTATAAAATATACTAATAAATTTGGCCTGTTTAATAGGGCGTTGGACTCGTGTTGGTGAGAGTGGGAGTTTGAATCCAACCGGCAGAAGAATACCCATGTATAAAATGGTGACTGGTGCAAGTTAAAACTGTCGGGGACACAAAGTCCTCCAAATTCTCATAACAAATAAATGCTTCTGGGTACAAATCTGGCAGTTCCCTTGTCTTCTGGATTCGGTTCAAAATTACAAGGCCACGGAGTTGAATATTAGTAGTCGTTAACTCGCAATCGGGTCGGTTGTGCAATGACTGTTATAAGATATACTAATAAATTTGGCCTGGTTAATAGGGCGTTGGACTCGTGCTGGTGAGAGTGGGAGTTTGAATCCAACCGGCAGAAAAATACCCATGTATAAAATGGTGACCGGTGCATGTTAAAACTGTCGGGGTCACAAAGTCCTCCAAATTCTCATAACAAATAAATACCTCTGGGTATAAATCTAGCAGTTCCCTTGTCTTCTGGATTCGGTTCAAAATTACATGGCCACGGAGTTGAATATTAGTAGTCGTTAATTCGCAATCGGGTCGGTTGTGCAATAACTGTTATAAAATATACTAATAAATTTGGTCTGGTTAATAGGGCGTTGGACTCGTGTTGGTGAGAGTGGGAGTTTGAATCCAACCGGCAGAAGAATACCCATGTATAAAATGGTGACTGGTGCATGTTAAAACTGTCGGGGTCACAAAGTCCTCCAAATTCTCATAACAAATAAATGCTTTTGGGTACAAATCTGGCAGTTCCCTTGTCTTCAGGATTCGGTTCAAAATTACAAGGCCACGGAGTTGAATATTAGTAGTCGTTAACTTGTAATCGGGTCGGTTGTGCAATGACTGTTATAAAATATACTAATAAATTTGGCCTGGTTAATAGGGCGTTGGACTCGTGTTGGTAAGAGTGGGAGTTTGAATCCTTCCGGCAGAGGAATACCCATGTATAAAATGGTGACTAGTGCATGTTAAAACTTTCGGGGTCACAAAGTCCTCCAAATTCTCATAACAAATAAATACCTCTGGGCACAAATCTAGCAGTTCCCTTGTCTTCTGGATTCGGTTTCAAAATTACAAGGCCACGGAGTTGAATATTAGTAGTCGTTAACTCGCAATCGGGTCGGTTGTGCAATGACTGTTATAAAATATACTAATAAATTTGGCCTGGTTAATAGGGCGTTGGACTCGTGTTGGTGAGAGGGGGAGTTTGAATCCTACCGGCTGAAGAATACCCATGTATAAAATGGTGACTGGTGCATGTTAAAACTGCGGGGGTTACAAAGTCCTCCAAATTCTCGTAACAAATAAATACCTCTGGGTACAAATATAGCAGTTCCCTTATCTTCTGGATTCGGTTCAAAATTACAAGGTCACGGAGTTGAATATTAGTAGTCGTTAACTCGCAATCGGGTCGGTTGTGCAATGACTGTTATAAAATATACTAATAAATTTGGCCGGGTTAATAGGGCGTTGGACTCGTGTTGGTGAGAGGGGGAGTTTGAATCCTACCGGCTGAAGAATACCCATGTATAAAATGGTGACTGGTGCATGTTAAAACTGCGGGGGTCACAAAGTCCTCCAAATTCTCGTAACAAATAAATACCTCTGGGTACAAATATAGCAGTTCCCTTGTCTTCTGGATTCGGTTCAAAATTACAAGGCCACGGAGTTGAATATTAGCAGTCGTTAACTCGCAATCGGGTCGGTTGTGCAATGACTGTTATAAAATATACTAATAAATTTGGCCTGGTTAATAGGGCGTGGGACTCGTGCTGGTGAGAGTGGGAGTTTGAATCCAACCGGCAGAAGAATAACAATGTATAATATGGTGACTGGGGCATGTTATAAATGTCGGGGTCACAAAGTCCTCCAAATTCTCGTAACAAATAAATACCTCTGGGTACAAATCTAGCAGTTCACTTGTCTCCTGGATTCGGTTGAAAATTACAAGGCCACGGAGTTGAATATTAGTAGTCGTTAACTCGCAATCGGGTCGGTTGTGCAATGACTGTTATAAAATATAGTAATAAATTTGGCCTTGGACTCGTGTTAGTGAGAGTGGGAGTTTGAATCCAACCGGCAGAAGAATACCCATGTATAAAATGGTGACTGGTGCATAATAAAACTGTCGGGGTCACAAAGTCCTCCAAATTCTCATAACAAATAAATACCTCAGGGTACAAATATATTTATATATTTATTACTTATATTTTGTAATATTAATATTTTGTAACATTAATATTTTGTAATATTAATATTTTTGTAATATTTTACTTTCTATTGTGGCGGCATCTATTGGCTGACAAATGAAGCAAAATATTATGAAAAAATATTTATTATTTATTTTGTGTAATAAAAATATTTTCTATTGTGGCGACATCTATTGAATAACAAACGAAGCAAAATATCATGAAAAAATATTTATTATTTATTTTGTGTAATAAAAATATTTTCTATTGTGGCGACATCTATTGAATAACAAACGAAGCAAAATATCATGAAAAAATATTTATTATTTATTTTGTGTAATAAAAATATTTTCTATTATTGTGGCGACATCTATTGAATAACAAACGAAGCAAAATATCATGAAAAAATATTTATTATTTGTATTTTGTAATATTAATATTTTGTAGTATTATATCTGTCGGGGTCACAAAGTCCTCCAAATTCTCATAACAAATCAATACCTGTGGGTACAAATCTAGCAGTTCACTTGTCTTCTGGATTCGGTTCAAAATTACAAGGCCACGGAGTTGAATATTAGTAGTCGTTAACTCGCAATCGGGTCGGTTGTGCAATGACTGTTATAAAGTATACTAATAAATTTGGCCTGTTTAATAGGGCGTTTGACTCGTGTTGGTGAGAGTGGGAGTTTAAATCCAACCGGCAGAAGAATACCCATGTATAAAATGGTGACTGGTGCATGTTAAAACTGTCGGGGTCACAAAGTCCTCCAAATTCTCGTAACAAATAAATACCTCTGGGTACAAATATAGCAGTTCCCTTATCTTCTGGATTCGGTTCAAAATTACAAGGTCACGGAGTTGAATATTAGTAGTCGTTAACTCGCAATCGGGTCGGTTGTGCAATGACTGTTATAAAATATACTAATAAATTTGGCCTGGTTAATAGGGCGTTGGACTCGTGTTGGTGAGAGGGGGAGTTTGAATCCTACCGGCTGAAGAATACCCATGTATAAAATGGTGACTGGTGCATGTTAAAACTGCGGGGGTCACAAAGTCCTTCAAATTCTCGTAACAAATAAATACCTCTGGGTACAAATATAGCAGTTCCCTTGTCTTCTGGATTCGGTTCAAAATTACAAGGCCACGGAGTTGAATATTAGTAGTCGTTAACTCGCAATCGGGTCGGTTGTGCAATGACTGTTATAAAATATACTAATAAATTTGGCCTGGTTAATAGGGCGTTGGACTCGTGTTGGTGAGAGTGGGAGTTTGAATCCAACCGGCAGAAGAATAACCATGTATAAAATGGTGACTGGTGCATGTTAAAACTGTCGCGGTCACAAAGTCCTCCAAATTCTCATAACAAATAAATACCTCTGGGTACAAATCTAGCAGTTCCCTTGTCTTCTGGATTCGGTTCAAAATTACAAGGCCACGGAGTTGAATATTAGTAGTCGTTAACTCGCAATCGGGACGGTTGTGCAATGACTGTTATAAAATATACTAATAAATTTGGCCTGGTTAATAGGGCGTTGGACTCGAGCTGGTGAGAGTGGGAGTTTGAATCCAACCGGCAGAAGAATACCCATGTATAAAATGGTGACTGGTGCATGTTAAAACTGTTGGGGTGAAAGTCCTCCAAATTCTCATAACAAATAAATACCTCTGGGTACAAATCTAGCAGTTCCCTTGTCTTCTGGATTCGGTTCAAAATTACAAGGCCACGGAGTTGAATATAAGTAGTCGTTAACTCGCAATCGGGTCGGTTGTGCAATGACTGTTATAAAATATACTAATAAATTTGGCCTGGTTAATAGGGCGTTGGACTCGAGCTGGTGAGAGTGGGAGTTTGAATCCAACCGGCAGAAGAATACCCATGTATAAAATGGTGACTGGTGCATGTTAAAACTGTTGGGGTGAAAGTCCTCCAAATTCTCATAACAAATAAATACCTCTGGGTACAAATCTAGCAGTTCCCTTGTCTTCTGGATTCGGTTCAAAATTACAAGGCCACGGAGTTGAATATAAGTAGTCGTTAACTCGCAATCGGGACGGTTGTGCAATGACTGTTATAAAATATACTAATAAATTTGGCCTGGTTAATAGGGCGTTGAACTCGTGTTGGTCAGAGTGGGAGTTTGAATCCAACCGGCAGAAAAATACCCATGTATAAAATGGTGACCGGTGCATGTTAAAACTGTCGGGGTCACAAAGTCCTCCAAATTCTCATAACAAATAAATACCTCTGGGTACAAATCTAGTAGTTCCCTTGTCTTCTGGATTCGGTTCAAAATTACAAGGCCACGGAGTTGAATATTAGTAGTCGTTAACTCGCAAGCGGGTCGGTTGTGCAATGACTGTTATAAAATATACCAATAAATTTGGCCTGTTTAATAGGGCGTTGGACTCGTGTTGGTGAGAGTGGGAGTTTGAATCCAACCGGCAGAAGAATACCCATGTATAAAATGGTGACTGGTGCAAGTTAAAACTGTCGGGGACACAAAGTCCTCCAAATTCTCATAACAAATAAATGCTTCTGGGTACAAATCTGGCAGTTCCCTTGTCTTCTGGATTCGGTTCAAAATTACAAGGCCACGGAGTTGAATATTAGTAGTCGTTAACTCGCAATCGGGTCGGTTGTGCAATGACTGTTATAAGATATACTAATAAATTTGGCCTGGTTAATAGGGCGTTGACCTCGTGCTGGTGAGAGTGGGAGTTTGAATCCAACCGGCAGAAAAATACCCATGTATAAAATGGTGACCGGTGCATGTTAAAACTGTCGGGGTCACAAAGTCCTCCAAATTCTCATAACAAATAAATACCTCTGGGTATAAATCTAGCAGTTCCCTTGTCTTCTGGATTCGGTTCAAAATTACATGGCCACGGAGTTGAATATTAGTAGTCGTTAATTCGCAATCGGGTCGGTTGTGCAATAACTGTTATAAAATATACTAATAAATTTGGTCTGGTTAATAGGGCGTTGGACTCGTGTTGGTGAGAGTGGGAGTTTGAATCCAACCGGCAGAAGAATACCCATGTATAAAATGGTGACTGGTGCATGTTAAAACTGTCGGGGTCACAAAGTCCTCCAAATTCTCATAACAAATAAATGCTTTTGGGTACAAATCTGGCAGTTCCCTTGTCTTCAGGATTCGGTTCAAAATTACAAGGCCACGGAGTTGAATATTAGTAGTCGTTAACTCGTAATCGGGGCGGTTGTGCAATGACTGTTATAAAATATACTAATAAATTTGGCCTGGTTAATAGGGCGTTGGACTCGTGTTGGTAAGAGTGGGAGTTTGAATCCTTCCGGCAGAGGAATACCCATGTATAAAATGGTGACTAGTGCATGTTAAAACTTTCGGGGTCACAAAGTCCTCCAAATTCTCATAACAAATAAATACCTCTGGGCACAAATCTAGCAGTTCCCTTGTCTTCTGGATTCGGTTTCAAAATTACAAGGCCACGGAGTTGAATATTAGTAGTCGTTAACTCGCAATCGGGTCGGTTGTGCAATGACTGTTATAAAATATACTAATAAATTTGGCCTGGTTAATAGGGCGTTGGACTCGTGTTGGTGAGAGGGGGAGTTTGAATCCTACCGGCTGAAGAATACCCATGTATAAAATGGTGACTGGTGCATGTTAAAACTGCGGGGGTTACAAAGTCCTCCAAATTCTCGTAACAAATAAATACCTCTGGGTACAAATATAGCAGTTCCCTTATCCTCTGGATTCGGTTCAAAATTACAAGGTCACGGAGTTGAATATTAGTAGTCGTTAACTCGCAATCGGGTCGGTTGTGCAATGACTGTTATAAAATATACTAATAAATTTGGCCGGGTTAATAGGGCGTTGGACTCGTGTTGGTGAGAGGGGGAGTTTGAATCCTACCGGCTGAAGAATACCCATGTATAAAATGGTGACTGGTGCATGTTAAAACTGCGGGGGTCACAAAGTCCTCCAAATTCTCGTAACAAATAAATACCTCTGGGTACAAATATAGCAGTTCCCTTGTCTTCTGGATTCGGTTCAAAATTACAAGGCCACGGAGTTGAATATTAGCAGTCGTTAACTCGCAGTCGGGTCGGTTGTGCAATGACTGTTATAAAATATACTAATAAATTTGGCCTGGTTAATAGGGCGTGGGACTCGTGCTGGTGAGAGTGGGAGTTTGAATCCAACCGGCAGAAGAATAACAATGTATAATATGGTGACTGGGGCATGTTATAAATGTCGGGGTCACAAAGTCCTCCAAATTCTCGTAACAAATAAATACCTCTGGGTACAAATCTAGCAGTTCACTTGTCTCCTGGATTCGGTTGAAAATTACAAGGCCACGGAGTTGAATATTAGTAGTCGTTATCTCGCAATCGGGTCGGTTGTGCAATGACTGTTATAAAATATAGTAATAAATTTGGCCTTGGACTCGTGTTAGTGAGAGTGGGAGTTTGAATCCAACCGGCAGAAGAATACCCATGTATAAAATGGTGACTGGTGCATAATAAAACTGTCGGGGTCACAAAGTCCTCCAAATTCTCATAACAAATAAATACCTCAGGGTACAAATATATTTATATATTTATTACTTATATTTTGTAATATTAATATTTTGTAACATTAATATTTTGTAATATTAATATTTTTGTAATATTTTACTTTCTATTGTGGCGGCATCTATTGGCTGACAAATGAAGCAAAATATTATGAAAAAATATTTATTATTTATTTTGTGTAATAAAAATATTTTCTATTGTGGCGACATCTATTGAATAACAAACGAAGCAAAATATCATGAAAAAATATTTATTATTTATTTTGTGTAATAAAAATATTTTCTATTGTGGCGACATCTATTGAATAACAAACGAAGCAAAATATCATGAAAAAATATTTATTATTTATTTTGTGTAATAAAAATATTTTCTATTATTGTGGCGACATCTATTGAATAACAAACGAAGCAAAATATCATGAAAAAATATTTATTATTTGTATTTTGTAATATTAATATTTTGTAGTATTATATCTGTCGGGGTCACAAAGTCCTCCAAATTCTCATAACAAATCAATACCTGTGGGTACAAATCTAGCAGTTCACTTGTCTTCTGGATTCGGTTCAAAATTACAAGGCCACGGAGTTGAATATTAGTAGTCGTTAACTCGCAATCGGGTCGGTTGTGCAATGACTGTTATAAAGTATACTAATAAATTTGGCCTGTTTAATAGGGCGTTTGACTCGTGTTGGTGAGAGTGGGAGTTTAAATCCAACCGGCAGAAGAATACCCATGTATAAAATGGTGACTGGTGCATGTTAAAACTGTCGGGGTCACAAAGTCCTCCAAATTCTCGTAACAAATAAATACCTCTGGGTACAAATATAGCAGTTCCCTTATCTTCTGGATTCGGTTCAAAATTACAAGGTCACGGAGTTGAATATTAGTAGTCGTTAACTCGCAATCGGGTCGGTTGTGCAATGACTGTTATAAAATATACTAATAAATTTGGCCTGGTTAATAGGGCGTTGGACTCGTGTTGGTGAGAGGGGGAGTTTGAATCCTACCGGCTGAAGAATACCCATGTATAAAATGGTGACTGGTGCATGTTAAAACTGCGGGGGTCACAAAGTCCTTCAAATTCTCGTAACAAATAAATACCTCTGGGTACAAATATAGCAGTTCCCTTGTCTTCTGGATTCGGTTCAAAATTACAAGGCCACGGAGTTGAATATTAGTAGTCGTTAACTCGCAATCGGGTCGGTTGTGCAATGACTGTTATAATATATACTAATAAATTTGGCCTGGTTAATAGGGCGTTGGACTCGTGTTGGTGAGAGTGGGAGTTTGAATCCAACCGGCAGAAGAATAACCATGTATAAAATGGTGACTGGTGCATGTTAAAACTGTCGCGGTCACAAAGTCCTCCAAATTCTCATAACAAATAAATGCTTCTGGGTACAAATCTGGCAGTTCCCTTGTCTTCTGGATTCGGTTCAAAATTACAAGGCCACGGAGTTGAATATTAGTACTCGTTAACTCGCCATCGGGTCGGTTGTGCAATGACTGTTATAAGATATACTAATAAATTTGGCCTGGTTAATAGGGCGTTGGACTCGTGCTGGTGAGAGTGGGAGTTTGAATCCTACCGGCAGAAGAATACCCATGTATAAAATGGTGACTGGGGAATGTTAAAACTGTCGGGATCACAAAGTCCTCCAAATTCTCATAACAAATAAATACCTCTGGGTACAAATCTAGCAGTTCCCTTGTCTTCTGGATTCGGTTCAAAATTACAAGGCCACGGAGTTGAATATTAGTAGTCGTTAACTCGCAATCGGGTCGGTTGTGCAATGACTGTTATAAAATATACTAATAAATTTGGCCTGGTTAATAGGGCGTTGAACTCGTGTTGGTCAGAGAGGGAGTTTGAATCCAACCGGCAGAAAAATACCCATGTATAAAATGGTGACCGGTGCATGTTAAAACTGTCGGGGTCACAAAGTCCTCCAAATTCTCATAACAAATAAATACCTCTGGGTATAAATCTAGCAGTTCCCTTGTCTTCTGGATTCGGTTCAAAATTACATGGCCACGGAGTTGAATATTAGTAGTCGTTAACTCGCAATCGGGTCGGTTGTGCAATAACTGTTATAAAATATACTAATAAATTTGGTCTGGTTAATAGGGCGTTGGACTCGTGTTGGTGAGAGTGGGAGTTTGAATCCAACCGGCAGAAGAATACCCATGTATAAAATGGTGACTGGTGCATGTTAAAACTGTCGGGGTCACAAAGTCCTCCAAATTCTCATAACAAATAAATGCTTTTGGGTACAAATCTGGCAGTTCCCTTGTCTTCAGGATTCGGTTCAAAATTACAAGGCCACGGAGTTGAATATTAGTAGTCGTTAACTCGTAATCGGGTCGGTTGTGCAATGACTGTTATAAAATATACTAATAAATTTGGTCTGGTTAATAGGGCGTTGGACTCGTGTTGGTAAGAGTGGGAGTTTGAATCCTTCCGGCAGAGGAATACCCATGTATAAAATGGTGACTAGTGCATGTTAAAACTGTCGGGGTCACAAAGTCCTCCAAATTCTCATAACAAATAAATACCTCTGGGCACAAATCTAGCAGTTCCCTTGTCTTCTGGATTCGGTTTCAAAATTACAAGGCCACGGAGTTGAATATTAGTAGTCGTTAACTCGCAATCGGGTCGGTTGTGCAATGACTGTTATAAAATATACTAATAAATTTGGCCTGGTTAATAGGGCGTTGGACTCGTGTTGGTGAGAGGGGGAGTTTGAATCCTACCGGCTGAAGAATACCCATGTATAAAATGGTGACTGGTGCATGTTAAAACTACGGGGGTCACAAAGTCTTCCAAATTCTCGTAACAAATAAATACCTCTGGGTACAAATATAGCAGTTCCCTTATCTTCTGGATTCTGTTCAAAATTACAAGGTCACGGAGTTGAATATTAGTAGTCGTTAACTCGCAATCGGGACGGTTGTGCAATGACTGTTATAAAATATACTAATAAATTTGGAATGGTTAATAGGGCGTTGGACTCGTGTTGGTGAGAGGGGGAGTTTGAATCCTACCGGCTGAAGAATACCCATGTATAAAATGGTGACTGGTGCATGTTAAAACTGCGGGGGTCACAAAGTCCTCCAAATTCTCGTAACAAATAAATACCTCTGGGTACAAATATAGCCGTTCCCTTGTCTTCTGGATTCGGTTCAAAATTACAAGGCCACGGAGTTGAATATTAGTAGTCGTTAACTCGCAATCGGGTCGGTTGTGCAATGACTGTTATAAAGTATACTAATAAATTTGGCCTGTTTAATAGGGCGTTTGACTCGTGTTGGTGAGAGTGGGAGTTTAAATCCAACCGGCAGAAGAATACCCATGTATAAAATGGTGACCGGTGCATGTTAAAACTGTCGGGGTCACAAAGTCCTCCAAATTCTCGTAACAAATAAATACCTCTGGGTATAAATCTAGCAGTTCCCTTGTCTTCTGGATTCGGTTCAAAATTACATGGCCACGGAGTTGAATATTAGTAGTCGTTAACTCGCAATCGGGTCGGTTGTGCAATAACTGTTATAAAATATACTAATAAATTTGGTCTGGTTAATAGGGCGTTGGACTCGTGTTGGTGAGAGTGGGAGTTTGAATCCAACCGGCAGAAGAATACCCATGTATAAAATGGTGACTGGTGCATGTTAAAACTGTCGGGGTCACAAAGTCCTCCAAATTCTCATAACAAATAAATGCTTTTGGGTACAAATCTGGCAGTTCCCTTGTCTTCAGGATTCGGTTCAAAATTACAAGGCCACGGAGTTGAATATTAGTAGTCGTTAACTCGTAATCGGGTCGGTTGTGCAATGACTGTTATAAAATATACTAATAAATTTGGTCTGGTTAATAGGGCGTTGGACTCGAGCTGGTGAGAGTGGGAGTTTGAATCCAACCGGCAGAAGAATACCCATGTATAAAATGGTGACTGGTGCATGTTAAAACTGTTGGGGTGAAAGTCCTCCAAATTCTCATAACAAATAAATACCTCTGGGTACAAATATAGCAGTTCCCTTGTCTTCTGGATTCGGTTCAAAATTACAAGGGCACGGAGTTGAATATTAGTAGTCGTTAACTCGCAAGCGGGTCGGTTGTGCAATGACTGTTATAAAATATACCAATAAATTTGGCCTGTTTAATAGGGCGTTGGACTCGTGTTGGTGAGAGTGGGAGTTTGAATCCAACCGGCAGAAGAATACCCATGTATAAAATGGTGACTGGTGCAAGTTAAAACTGTCGGGGACACAAAGTCCTCCAAATTCTCATAACAAATAAATACCTCTGGGTACAAATCTAGCAGTTCCCTTGTCTTCTGGATTCGGTTCAAAATTACAAGGCCACGGAGTTGAATATTAGTAGTCGTTAATTCGCAATCGGGTCGGTTGTGCAATAACTGTTATAAAATATACTAATAAATTTGGTCTGGTTAATAGGGCGTTGGACTCGTGTTGGTGAGAGTGGGAGTTTGAATCCAACCGGCAGAAGAATACCCATGTATAAAATGGCGTCTGGTGCATGTTAAAACTGTCGGGTCACAAAGTCCTCCAAATTCTCATAACAAATAAATGCTTCTGGGTACAAATCTGGCAGTTCCCTTGTCTTCTGGATTCGGTTCAAAATTACAAGGCCACGGAGTTGAATATTAGTAGTCGTTAACTCGCCATCAGGTCGGTTGTGCAATGACTGTTATAAGATATACTAATAAATTTGGCCTGGTTAATAGGGCGTTGGACTCGTGCTGGTGAGAGTGGGAGTTTGAATCCTACCGGCAGAAGAATACCCATGTATAAAATGGTGACTGGGGAATGTTAAAACTGTCGGGATCACAAAGTCCTCCAAATTCTCATAACAAATAAATACCTCTGGGTACAAATCTAGCAGTTCCCTTGTCTTCTGGATTCGGTTCAAAATTACAAGGCCACGGAGTTGAATATTAGTAGTCGTTAACTCGCAATCGGGTCGGTTGTGCAATGACTGTTATAAAATATACTAATAAATTTGGCCTGGTTAATAGGGCGTTGAACTCGTGTTGGTCAGAGAGGGAGTTTGAATCCAACCGGCAGAAAAATACCCATGTATAAAATGGTGACCGGTGCATGTTAAAACTGTCGGGGTCACAAAGTCCTCCAAATTCTCATAACAAATAAATACCTCTGGGTATAAATCTAGCAGTTCCCTTGTCTTCTGGATTCGGTTCAAAATTACATGGCCACGGAGTTGAATATTAGTAGTCGTTAACTCGCAATCGGGTAGGTTGTGCAATAACTGTTATAAAATATACTAATAAATTTGGTCTGGTTAATAGGGCGTTGGACTCGTGTTGGTGAGAGTGGGAGTTTGAATCCAACCGGCAGAAGAATACCCATGTATAAAATGGTGACTGGTGCATGTTAAAACTGTCGGGGTCACAAAGTCCTCCAAATTCTCATAACAAATAAATGCTTTTGGGTACAAATCTGGCAGTTCCCTTGTCTTCAGGATTCGGTTCAAAATTACAAGGCCACGGAGTTGAATATTAGTAGTCGTTAACTCGTAATCGGGTCGGTTGTGCAATGACTGTTATAAGATATACTAATAAATTTGGCCTGGTTAATAGGGCGTTGGACTCGTGCTGGTGAGAGTGGGAGTTTGAATCCTACCGGCAGAAGAATACCCATGTATAAAATGGTGACTGGGGAATGTTAAAACTGTCGGGATCACAAAGTCCTCCAAATTCTCATAACAAATAAATACCTCTGGGTACAAATCTAGCAGTTCCCTTGTCTTCTGGATTCGGTTCAAAATTACAAGGCCACGGAGTTGAATATTAGTAGTCGTTAACTCGCAATCGGGTCGGTTGTGCAATGACTGTTATAAAATATACTAATAAATTTGGCCTGGTTAATAGGGCGTTGAACTCGTGTTGGTCAGAGAGGGAGTTTGAATCCAACCGGCAGAAAAATACCCATGTATAAAATGGTGACCGGTGCATGTTAAAACTGTCGGGGTCACAAAGTCCTCCAAATTCTCATAACAAATAAATACCTCTGGGTATAAATCTAGCAGTTCCCTTGTCTTCTGGATTCGGTTCAAAATTACATGGCCACGGAGTTGAATATTAGTAGTCGTTAACTCGCAATCGGGTCGGTTGTGCAATAACTGTTATAAAATATACTAATAAATTTGGTCTGGTTAATAGGGCGTTGGACTCGTGTTGGTGAGAGTGGGAGTTTGAATCCAACCGGCAGAAGAATACCCATGTATAAAATGGTGACTGGTGCATGTTAAAACTGTCGGGGTCACAAAGTCCTCCAAATTCTCATAACAAATAAATGCTTTTGGGTACAAATCTGGCAGTTCCCTTGTCTTCAGGATTCGGTTCAAAATTACAAGGCCACGGAGTTGAATATTAGTAGTCGTTAACTCGTAATCGGGTCGGTTGTGCAATGACTGTTATAAAATATACTAATAAATTTGGTCTGGTTAATAGGGCGTTGGACTCGTGTTGGTAAGAGTGGGAGTTTGAATCCTTCCGGCAGAGGAATACCCATGTATAAAATGGTGACTAGTGCATGTTAAAACTGTCGGGGTCACAAAGTCCTCCAAATTCTCATAACAAATAAATACCTCTGGGCACAAATCTAGCTGTTCCCTTGTCTTCTGGATTCGGTTTCAAAATTACAAGGCCACGGAGTTGAATATTAGTAGTCGTTAACTCGCAATCGGGTC
Source organism: Parasteatoda tepidariorum (assembly GCF_982258835.1). NCBI lineage: Eukaryota > Metazoa > Arthropoda > Arachnida > Araneae > Theridiidae > Parasteatoda > Parasteatoda tepidariorum. Next base: position 708,918 of record NW_028257371.1, read on the forward strand.
GGTTGTGCAATGACTGTTATAAAATATACTAATAAATTTGGCCTGGTTAATAGGGCGTTGGACTCGTGTTGGTGAGAGGGGGAGTTTGAATCCTACCGGCTGAAGAATACCCATGTATAAAATGGTGACTGGTGCATGTTAAAACTGCGGGGGTCACAAAGTCTTCCAAATTCTCGTAACAAATAAATACCTCTGGGTACAAATATAGCAGTTCCCTTATCTTCTGGATTCTGTTCAAAATTACAAGGTCACGGAGTTGAATATTAGTAGTCGTTAACTCGCAATCGGGACGGTTGTGCAATGACTGTTATAAAATATACTAATAAATTTGGCCTGGTTAATAGGGCGTTGGACTCGTGTTGGTGAGAGGGGGAGTTTGAATCCTACCGGCTGAAGAATACCCATGTATAAAATGGTGACTGGTGCATGTTAAAACTGCGGGGGTCACAAAGTCCTCCAAATTCTCGTAACAAATAAATACCTCTGGGTACAAATATAGCAGTTCCCTTGTCTTCTGGATTCGGTTCAAAATTACAAGGCCACGGAGTTGAATATTAGCAGTCGTTAACTCGCAATCGGGTCGGTTGTGCAATGACTGTTATAAAATATACTAATAAATTTGGCCTGGTTAATAGGGCGTGGGACTCGTGCTGGTGAGAGTGGGAGTTTGAATCCTTCCGGCAGAGGAATACCCATGTATAAAATGGTGACTAGTGCATGTTAAAACTGTCGGGGTCACAAAGTCCTCCAAATTCTCATAACAAATAAATACCTCTGGGCACAAATCTAGCAGTTCCCTTGTCTTCTGGATTCGGTTTCAAAATTACAAGGCCACGGAGTTGAATATTAGTAGTCGTTAACTCGCAATCGGGTCGGTTGTGCAATGACTGTTATAAAATATACTAATAAATTTGGCCTGGTTAATAGGGCGTTGGACTCGTGTTGGTGAGAGGGGGAGTTTGAATCCTACCGGCTGAAGAATACCCATGTATAAAATGGTGACTGGTGCATGTTAAAACTGCGGGGGTCACAAAGTCCTCCAAATTCTCGTAACAAATAAATACCTCTGGGTACAAATATAGCAGTTCCCTTATCTTCTGGATTCGGTTCAAAATTACAAGGTCACGGAGTTGAATATTAGTAGTCGTTAACTCGCAATCGGGTCGGTTGTGCAATGACTGTTATAAAATATACTAATAAATTTGGCCTGGTTAATAGGGCGTTGGACTCGTGTTGGTGAGAGTGGGAGTTTGAATCCAACCGGCAGAAGAATACCCATGTATAAAATGGCGTCTGGTGCATGTTAAAACTGTCGGGTCACAAAGTCCTCCAAATTCTCATAACAAATAAATGCTTCTGGGTACAAATCTGGCAGTTCCCTTGTCTTCTGGATTCGGTTCAAAATTACAAGGCCACGGAGTTGAATATTAGTAGTCGTTAACTCGCCATCAGGTCGGTTGTGCAATGACTGTTATAAGATATACTAATAAATTTGGCCTGGTTAATAGGGCGTTGGACTCGTGCTGGTGAGAGTGGGAGTTTGAATCCTACCGGCAGAAGAATACCCATGTATAAAATGGTGACTGGGGAATGTTAAAACTGTCGGGATCACAAAGTCCTCCAAATTCTCATAACAAATAAATACCTCTGGGTACAAATCTAGCAGTTCCCTTGTCTTCTGGATTCGGTTCAAAATTACAAGGCCACGGAGTTGAATATTAGTAGTCGTTAACTCGCAATCGGGTCGGTTGTGCAATGACTGTTATAAAATATACTAATAAATTTGGCCTGGTTAATAGGGCGTTGAACTCGTGTTGGTCAGAGAGGGAGTTTGAATCCAACCGGCAGAAAAATACCCATGTATAAAATGGTGACCGGTGCATGTTAAAACTGTCGGGGTCACAAAGTCCTCCAAATTCTCATAACAAATAAATACCTCTGGGTATAAATCTAGCAGTTCCCTTGTCTTCTGGATTCGGTTCAAAATTACATGGCCACGGAGTTGAATATTAGTAGTCGTTAACTCGCAATCGGGTAGGTTGTGCAATAACTGTTATAAAATATACTAATAAATTTGGTCTGGTTAATAGGGCGTTGGACTCGTGTTGGTGAGAGTGGGAGTTTGAATCCAACCGGCAGAAGAATACCCATGTATAAAATGGTGACTGGTGCATGTTAAAACTGTCGGGGTCACAAAGTCCTCCAAATTCTCATAACAAATAAATGCTTTTGGGTACAAATCTGGCAGTTCCCTTGTCTTCAGGATTCGGTTCAAAATTACAAGGCCACGGAGTTGAATATTAGTAGTCGTTAACTCGTAATCGGGTCGGTTGTGCAATGACTGTTATAAGATATACTAATAAATTTGGCCTGGTTAATAGGGCGTTGGACTCGTGCTGGTGAGAGTGGGAGTTTGAATCCTACCGGCAGAAGAATACCCATGTATAAAATGGTGACTGGGGAATGTTAAAACTGTCGGGATCACAAAGTCCTCCAAATTCTCATAACAAATAAATACCTCTGGGTACAAATCTAGCAGTTCCCTTGTCTTCTGGATTCGGTTCAAAATTACAAGGCCACGGAGTTGAATATTAGTAGTCGTTAACTCGCAATCGGGTCGGTTGTGCAATGACTGTTATAAAATATACTAATAAATTTGGCCTGGTTAATAGGGCGTTGAACTCGTGTTGGTCAGAGAGGGAGTTTGAATCCAACCGGCAGAAAAATACCCATGTATAAAATGGTGACCGGTGCATGTTAAAACTGTCGGGGTCACAAAGTCCTCCAAATTCTCATAACAAATAAATACCTCTGGGTATAAATCTAGCAGTTCCCTTGTCTTCTGGATTCGGTTCAAAATTACATGGCCACGGAGTTGAATATTAGTAGTCGTTAACTCGCAATCGGGTCGGTTGTGCAATAACTGTTATAAAATATACTAATAAATTTGGTCTGGTTAATAGGGCGTTGGACTCGTGTTGGTGAGAGTGGGAGTTTGAATCCAACCGGCAGAAGAATACCCATGTATAAAATGGTGACTGGTGCATGTTAAAACTGTCGGGGTCACAAAGTCCTCCAAATTCTCATAACAAATAAATGCTTTTGGGTACAAATCTGGCAGTTCCCTTGTCTTCAGGATTCGGTTCAAAATTACAAGGCCACGGAGTTGAATATTAGTAGTCGTTAACTCGTAATCGGGTCGGTTGTGCAATGACTGTTATAAAATATACTAATAAATTTGGTCTGGTTAATAGGGCGTTGGACTCGTGTTGGTAAGAGTGGGAGTTTGAATCCTTCCGGCAGAGGAATACCCATGTATAAAATGGTGACTAGTGCATGTTAAAACTGTCGGGGTCACAAAGTCCTCCAAATTCTCATAACAAATAAATACCTCTGGGCACAAATCTAGCTGTTCCCTTGTCTTCTGGATTCGGTTTCAAAATTACAAGGCCACGGAGTTGAATATTAGTAGTCGTTAACTCGCAATCGGGTCGGTTGTGCAATGACTGTTATAAAATATACTAATAAATTTGGCCTGGTTAATAGGGCGTTGGACTCGTGTTGGTGAGAGGGGGAGTTTGAATCCTACCGGCTGAAGAATACCCATGTATAAAATGGTGACTGGTGCATGTTAAAACTGCGGGGGTCACAAAGTCTTCCAAATTCTCGTAACAAATAAATACCTCTGGGTACAAATATAGCAGTTCCCTTATCTTCTGGATTCTGTTCAAAATTACAAGGTCACGGAGTTGAATATTAGTAGTCGTTAACTCGCAATCGGGACGGTTGTGCAATGACTGTTATAAAATATACTAATAAATTTGGCCTGGTTAATAGGGCGTTGGACTCGTGTTGGTGAGAGGGGGAGTTTGAATCCTACCGGCTGAAGAATACCCATGTATAAAATGGTGACTGGTGCATGTTAAAACTGCGGGGGTCACAAAGTCCTCCAAATTCTCGTAACAAATAAATACCTCTGGGTACAAATATAGCAGTTCCCTTGTCTTCTGGATTCGGTTCAAAATTACAAGGCCACGGAGTTGAATATTAGCAGTCGTTAACTCGCAATCGGGTCGGTTGTGCAATGACTGTTATAAAATATACTAATAAATTTGGCCTGGTTAATAGGGCGTGGGACTCGTGCTGGTGAGAGTGGGAGTTTGAATCCTTCCGGCAGAGGAATACCCATGTATAAAATGGTGACTAGTGCATGTTAAAACTGTCGGGGTCACAAAGTCCTCCAAATTCTCATAACAAATAAATACCTCTGGGCACAAATCTAGCAGTTCCCTTGTCTTCTGGATTCGGTTTCAAAATTACAAGGCCACGGAGTTGAATATTAGTAGTCGTTAACTCGCAATCGGGTCGGTTGTGCAATGACTGTTATAAAATATACTAATAAATTTGGCCTGGTTAATAGGGCGTTGGACTCGTGTTGGTGAGAGGGGGAGTTTGAATCCTACCGGCTGAAGAATACCCATGTATAAAATGGTGACTGGTGCATGTTAAAACTGCGGGGGTCACAAAGTCCTCCAAATTCTCGTAACAAATAAATACCTCTGGGTACAAATATAGCAGTTCCCTTATCTTCTGGATTCGGTTCAAAATTACAAGGTCACGGAGTTGAATATTAGTAGTCGTTAACTCGCAATCGGGTCGGTTGTGCAATGACTGTTATAAAATATACTAATAAATTTGGCCTGGTTAATAGGGCGTTGGACTCGTGTTGGTGAGAGGGGGAGTTTGAATCCTACCGGCTGAAGAATACCCATGTATAAAATGGTGACTGGTGCATGTTAAAACTGCGGGGGTCACAAAGTCCTTCAAATTCTCGTAACAAATAAATACCTCTGGGTACAAATATAGCAGTTCCCTTGTCTTCTGGATTCGGTTCAAAATTACAAGGCCACGGAGTTGAATATTAGTAGTCGTTAACTCGCAATCGGGTCGGTTGTGCAATGACTGTTATAAAATATACTAATAAATTTGGCCTGGTTAATAGGGCGTTGGACTCGAGCTGGTGAGAGTGGGAGTTTGAATCCAACCGGCAGAAGAATACCCATGTATAAAATGGTGACTGGTGCATGTTAAAACTGTTGGGGTGAAAGTCCTCCAAATTCTCATAACAAATAAATACCTCTGGGTACAAATATAGCAGTTCCCTTGTCTTCTGGATTCGGTTCAAAATTACAAGGGCACGGAGTTGAATATTAGTAGTCGTTAACTCGCAAGCGGGTCGGTTGTGCAATGACTGTTATAAAATATACCAATAAATTTGGCCTGTTTAATAGGGCGTTGGACTCGTGTTGGTGAGAGTGGGAGTTTGAATCCAACCGGCAGAAGAATACCCATGTATAAAATGGTGACTGGTGCAAGTTAAAACTGTCGGGGACACAAAGTCCTCCAAATTCTCATAACAAATAAATACCTCTGGGTACAAATCTAGCAGTTCCCTTGTCTTCTGGATTCGGTTCAAAATTACAAGGCCACGGAGTTGAATATTAGTAGTCGTTAATTCGCAATCGGGTCGGTTGTGCAATAACTGTTATAAAATATACTAATAAATTTGGTCTGGTTAATAGGGCGTTGGACTCGTGTTGGTGAGAGTGGGAGTTTGAATCCAACCGGCAGAAGAATACCCATGTATAAAATGGCGTCTGGTGCATGTTAAAACTGTCGGGTCACAAAGTCCTCCAAATTCTCATAACAAATAAATGCTTCTGGGTACAAATCTGGCAGTTCCCTTGTCTTCTGGATTCGGTTCAAAATTACAAGGCCACGGAGTTGAATATTAGTAGTCGTTAACTCGCAATCGGGTCGGTTGTGCAATGACTGTTATAAAATATACTAATAAATTTGGCCTGGTTAATAGGGCGTTGGACTCGTGTTGGTGAGAGGGGGAGTTTGAATCCTACCGGCTGAAGAATACCCATGTATAAAATGGTGACTGGTGCATGTTAAAACTGCGGGGGTCACAAAGTCTTCCAAATTCTCGTAACAAATAAATACCTCTGGGTACAAATATAGCAGTTCCCTTATCTTCTGGATTCTGTTCAAAATTACAAGGTCACGGAGTTGAATATTAGTAGTCGTTAACTCGCAATCGGGACGGTTGTGCAATGACTGTTATAAAATATACTAATAAATTTGGCCTGGTTAATAGGGCGTTGGACTCGTGTTGGTGAGAGGGGGAGTTTGAATCCTACCGGCTGAAGAATACCCATGTATAAAATGGTGACTGGTGCATGTTAAAACTGCGGGGGTCACAAAGTCCTCCAAATTCTCGTAACAAATAAATACCTCTGGGTACAAATATAGCAGTTCCCTTGTCTTCTGGATTCGGTTCAAAATTACAAGGCCACGGAGTTGAATATTAGCAGTCGTTAACTCGCAATCGGGTCGGTTGTGCAATGACTGTTATAAAATATACTAATAAATTTGGCCTGGTTAATAGGGCGTGGGACTCGTGCTGGTGAGAGTGGGAGTTTGAATCCTTCCGGCAGAGGAATACCCATGTATAAAATGGTGACTAGTGCATGTTAAAACTGTCGGGGTCACAAAGTCCTCCAAATTCTCATAACAAATAAATACCTCTGGGCACAAATCTAGCAGTTCCCTTGTCTTCTGGATTCGGTTTCAAAATTACAAGGCCACGGAGTTGAATATTAGTAGTCGTTAACTCGCAATCGGGTCGGTTGTGCAATGACTGTTATAAAATATACTAATAAATTTGGCCTGGTTAATAGGGCGTTGGACTCGTGTTGGTGAGAGGGGGAGTTTGAATCCTACCGGCTGAAGAATACCCATGTATAAAATGGTGACTGGTGCATGTTAAAACTGCGGGGGTCACAAAGTCCTCCAAATTCTCGTAACAAATAAATACCTCTGGGTACAAATATAGCAGTTCCCTTATCTTCTGGATTCGGTTCAAAATTACAAGGTCACGGAGTTGAATATTAGTAGTCGTTAACTCGCAATCGGGTCGGTTGTGCAATGACTGTTATAAAATATACTAATAAATTTGGCCTGGTTAATAGGGCGTTGGACTCGTGTTGGTGAGAGGGGGAGTTTGAATCCTACCGGCTGAAGAATACCCATGTATAAAATGGTGACTGGTGCATGTTAAAACTGCGGGGGTCACAAAGTCCTTCAAATTCTCGTAACAAATAAATACCTCTGGGTACAAATATAGCAGTTCCCTTGTCTTCTGGATTCGGTTCAAAATTACAAGGCCACGGAGTTGAATATTAGTAGTCGTTATCTCGCAATCGGGTCGGTTGTGCAATGACTGTTATAAAATATACTAATAAATTTGGCCTGGTTAATAGGGCGTTGGACTCGAGCTGGTGAGAGTGGGAGTTTGAATCCAACCGGCAGAAGAATACCCATGTATAAAATGGTGACTGGTGCATGTTAAAACTGTTGGGGTGAAAGTCCTCCAAATTCTCATAACAAATAAATACCTCTGGGTACAAATATAGCAGTTCCCTTGTCTTCTGGATTCGGTTCAAAATTACAAGGGCACGGAGTTGAATATTAGTAGTCGTTAACTCGCAAGCGGGTCGGTTGTGCAATGACTGTTATAAAATATACCAATAAATTTGGCCTGTTTAATAGGGCGTTGGACTCGTGTTGGTGAGAGTGGGAGTTTGAATCCAACCGGCAGAAGAATACCCATGTATAAAATGGTGACTGGTGCAAGTTAAAACTGTCGGGGACACAAAGTCCTCCAAATTCTCATAACAAATAAATACCTCTGGGTACAAATCTAGCAGTTCCCTTGTCTTCTGGATTCGGTTCAAAATTACAAGGCCACGGAGTTGAATATTAGTAGTCGTTAATTCGCAATCGGGTCGGTTGTGCAATAACTGTTATAAAATATACTAATAAATTTGGTCTGGTTAATAGGGCGTTGGACTCGTGTTGGTGAGAGTGGGAGTTTGAATCCAACCGGCAGAAGAATACCCATGTATAAAATGGCGTCTGGTGCATGTTAAAACTGTCGGGTCACAAAGTCCTCCAAATTCTCATAACAAATAAATGCTTCTGGGTACAAATCTGGCAGTTCCCTTGTCTTCTGGATTCGGTTCAAAATTACAAGGCCACGGAGTTGAATATTAGTAGTCGTTAACTCGCCATCGGGTCGGTTGTGCAATGACTGTTATAAGATATACTAATAAATTTGGCCTGGTTAATAGGGCGTTGGACTCGTGCTGGTGAGAGTGGGAGTTTGAATCCTACCGGCAGAAGAATACCCATGTATAAAATGGTGACTGGGGAATGTTAAAACTGTCGGGATCACAAAGTCCTCCAAATTCTCATAACAAATAAATACCTCTGGGTACAAATCTAGCAGTTCCCTTGTCTTCTGGATTCGGTTCAAAATTACAAGGCCACGGAGTTGAATATTAGTAGTCGTTAACTCGCAATCGGGTCGGTTGTGCAATGACTGTTATAAAATATACTAATAAATTTGGCCTGGTTAATAGGGCGTTGAACTCGTGTTGGTCAGAGAGGGAGTTTGAATCCAACCGGCAGAAAAATACCCATGTATAAAATGGTGACCGGTGCATGTTAAAACTGTCGGGGTCACAAAGTCCTCCAAATTCTCATAACAAATAAATACCTCTGGGTATAAATCTAGCAGTTCCCTTGTCTTCTGGATTCGGTTCAAAATTACATGGCCACGGAGTTGAATATTAGTAGTCGTTAACTCGCAATCGGGTCGGTTGTGCAATAACTGTTATAAAATATACTAATAAATTTGGTCTGGTTAATAGGGCGTTGGACTCGTGTTGGTGAGAGTGGGAGTTTGAATCCAACCGGCAGAAGAATACCCATGTATAAAATGGTGACTGGTGCATGTTAAAACTGTCGGGGTCACAAAGTCCTCCAAATTCTCATAACAAATAAATGCTTTTGGGTACAAATCTGGCAGTTCCCTTGTCTTCAGGATTCGGTTCAAAATTACAAGGCCACGGAGTTGAATATTAGTAGTCGTTAACTCGTAATCGGGTCGGTTGTGCAATGACTGTTATAAAATATACTAATAAATTTGGTCTGGTTAATAGGGCGTTGGACTCGTGTTGGTAAGAGTGGGAGTTTGAATCCTTCCGGCAGAGGAATACCCATGTATAAAATGGTGACTAGTGCATGTTAAAATTGTCGGGGTCACAAAGTCCTCCAAATTCTCATAACAAATAAATACCTCTGGGCACAAATCTAGCAGTTCCCTTGTCTTCTGGATTCGGTTTCAAAATTACAAGGCCACGGAGTTGAATATTAGTAGTCGTTAACTCGCAATCGGGTCGGTTGTGCAATGACTGTTATAAAATATACTAATAAATTTGGCCTGGTTAATAGGGCGTTGGACTCGTGTTGGTGAGAGGGGGAGTTTGAATCCTACCGGCTGAAGAATACCCATGTATAAAATGGTGACTGGTGCATGTTAAAACTGCGGGGGTCACAAAGTCTTCCAAATTCTCGTAACAAATAAATACCTCTGGGTACAAATATAGCAGTTCCCTTATCTTCTGGATTCTGTTCAAAATTACAAGGTCACGGAGTTGAATATTAGTAGTCGTTAACTCGCAATCGGGACGGTTGTGCAATGACTGTTATAAAATATACTAATAAATTTGGCCTGGTTAATAGGGCGTTGGACTCGTGTTGGTGAGAGGGGGAGTTTGAATCCTACCGGCTGAAGAATACCCATGTATAAAATGGTGACTGGTGCATGTTAAAACTGCGGGGGTCACAAAGTCCTCCAAATTCTCGTAACAAATAAATACCTCTGGGTACAAATATAGCAGTTCCCTTGTCTTCTGGATTCGGTTCAAAATTACAAGGCCACGGAGTTGAATATTAGCAGTCGTTAACTCGCAATCGGGTCGGTTGTGCAATGACTGTTATAAAATATACTAATAAATTTGGCCTGGTTAATAGGGCGTGGGACTCGTGCTGGTGAGAGTGGGAGTTTGAATCCTTCCGGCAGAGGAATACCCATGTATAAAATGGTGACTAGTGCATGTTAAAACTGTCGGGGTCACAAAGTCCTCCAAATTCTCATAACAAATAAATACCTCTGGGCACAAATCTAGCAGTTCCCTTGTCTTCTGGATTCGGTTTCAAAATTACAAGGCCACGGAGTTGAATATTAGTAGTCGTTAACTCGCAATCGGGTCGGTTGTGCAATGACTGTTATAAAATATACTAATAAATTTGGCCTGGATAATAGGGCGTTGGACTCGTGTTGGTGAGAGGGGGAGTTTGAATCCTACCGGCTGAAGAATACCCATGTATAAAATGGTGACTGGTGCATGTTAAAACTGCGGGGGTCACAAAGTCCTCCAAATTCTCGTAACAAATAAATACCTCTGGGTACAAATATAGCAGTTCCCTTATCTTCTGGATTCGGTTCAAAATTACAAGGTCACGGAGTTGAATATTAGTAGTCGTTAACTCGCAATCGGGTCGGTTGTGCAATGACTGTTATAAAATATACTAATAAATTTGGCCTGGTTAATAGGGCGTTGGACTCGTGTTGGTGAGAGGGGGAGTTTGAATCCTACCGGCTGAAGAATACCCATGAATAAAATGGTGACTGGTGCATGTTAAAACTGCGGGGGTCACAAAGTCCTCCAAATTCTCGTAACAAATAAATGCCTCTGGGTACAAATATAGCAGTTCCCTTGTCTTCTGGATTCGGTTCAAAATTACAAGGCCACGGAGTTGAATATTAGCAGTCGTTAACTCGCAATCGGGTCGGTTGTGCAATGACTGTTATAAAATATACTAATAAATTTGGCCTGTTTAATAGGGCGTGGGACTCGTGCTGGTGAGAGTGGGAGTTTGAATCCAACCGGCAGAAGAATAACAATGTATAATATGGTGACTGGGGCATGTTATAAATGTCGGGGTCACAAAGTCCTCCAAATTCTCGTAACAAATAAATACCTCTGGGTACAAATCTAGCAGTTCACTTGTCTCCTGGATTCGGTTGAAAATTACAAGGCCACGGAGTTGAATATTAGTAGTCGTTAACTCGCAATCGGGTCGGTTGTGCAATGACTGTTATAAAATATACTAATAAATTTGGCCTTGGACTCGTGTTAGTGAGAGTGGGAGTTTGAATCCAACCGGCAGAAGAATACCCATGTATAAAATGGTGACTGGTGCATAATAAAACTGTCGGGGTCACAAAGTCCTCCAAATTCTCATAACAAATATAAACCTCTGGGTACAAATCTAGCAGTTCCCTTGTCTTCTGGATTTGGTTCAAAATTACAAGGCCACGGAGTTGAATATTAGTAGTCGTTAACTCGCAATCGGGCCGGTTGTGCAATGACTGTTATAAAATAATCTGATAAATTTGGCCTGGTTAATAGGGCGTTGGACTCGTGTTGGTGAAAGAGGGAGCTTGAATCCAACCGGCAGAAGAATACCCATGTATAAAATGGTGACTGGTGCATGTTAAAACAGCCGGGGTCACAAAGTCCTCCAAATTCTCATAACAAATAAATACCTCAGGGTACAAATATATTTATATATTTATTACTTATATTTTGTAATATTAATATTTTGTAAGATTAATATTTTGTAATATTAATATTTTTGTAATATTTTACTTTCTATTGTGTCGGCATCTATTGGCTGACAAATGAAGCAAAATATTATGAAAAAATATTTATTATTTATTTTGTGTAATAAAAATATTTTCTATTGTGGCGACATCTATTGCATAACAAACGAAGCAAAATATCATGAAAAAATATTTATTATTTATTTTGTGTAATAAAAATATTTTCTATTGTGGCGACATCTATTGAATAACAAACGAAGCAAAATATCATGAAAAAATATTTATTATTTATTTTGTGTAATAAAAATATTTTCTATTATTGTGGCGACATCTATTGAATAACAAACGAAGCAAAATATCATGAAAAAATATTTATTATTTGTATTTTGTAATATTAATATTTTGTAGTATTATATCTGTCGGGGTCACAAAGTCCTCCAAAATCTCATAACAAATCAATACCTGTGGGTACAAATCTAGCAGTTCACTTGTCTTCTGGATTCGGTTCAAAATTACAAGGCCACGGAGTTGAATATTAGTAGTCGTTAACTCGCAATCGGGTCGGTAGTGCAATGACTGTTATAAAATATACTAATAAATTTGGCCTGTTTAATAGGGCGTTTGACTCGTGTTGGTGAGAGTGGGAGTTTAAATCCAACCGGCAGAAGAATACCCATGTATAAAATGGTGACTGGTGCATGTTAAAACTGTCGGGGTCACAAAGTCCTCCAAATTCTCGTATCAAATAAATACCTCTGGGTACAAATATAGCAGTTCCCTTATCTTCTGGATTCGGTTCAAAATTACAAGGTCACGGAGTTGAATATTAGTAGTCGTTAACTCGCAATCGGGTCGGTTGTGCAATGACTGTTATAAAATATACTAATAAATTTGGCCTGGTTAATGGGGCGTTGGACTCGTGTTGGTGAGAGGGGGAATTTGAATCCTACCGGCTGAAGAATACCCATGTATAAAATGGTGACTGGTGCATGTTAAAACTGCGGGGGTCACAAAGTCCTTCAAATTCTCGTAACAAATAAATACCTCTGGGTACAAATATAGCAGTTCCCTTGTCTTCTGGATTCGGTTCAAAATTACAAGGCCACGGAGTTGAATATTAGCAGTCGTTAACTCGCAATCGGGTCGGTTGTGCAATGACTGTTATAAAATATACTAATAAATTTGGCCTTGGACTTGTGTTAGTGAGAGTGGGAGTTTGAATCCAACCGGCAGAAGAATACCCAAGTATAAAATGGTGACTGGTGTATGTTAAAACTGTCGGGCATCTATTGGATAACAAAGGAAGCGAAATATCAAGACAAAAATATTTATTATTCATATTTCATAATATTAATTTTCAATTGTGGCGACATCTATTGAAAAACAGGGAAAACAAAATATCAAAGAAAAATATATTTATTACTTATATTTTGTAATATTAATATTTTGTAACATTAATATTTTGAAATATTAATATTTTTGTAATATTTTACTTTCTATTGTGGCGGCATCTATTGGCAGACAAATGAAGCAAAATATTATGAAAAAATATTTATTATTTATTTTATGTAATAAAAATATTTTCTATTGTGGCGACATCTATTGAATAACAAACGAAGCAAAATATCATGAAAAAATATTTATTATTTATTTTGTGTAATAAAAATATTTTCTATTGTGGCGACATCTATTGAATAACAAACGAAGCAAAATATCATGAAAAAATATTTATTATTTATTTTGTGTAATAAAAATATTTTCTATTATTGTGGTGACATCTATTGAATAACAAACGAAGCAAAATATCATGAAAAAATATTTATTATTTGTATTTTGTAATATTAATATTTTGTAGTATTATATCTGTCGGGGTCACAAAGTCCTCCAAATTCTCATAACAAATCAATACCTGTGGGTACAAATCTAGCAGTTCACTTGTCTTCTGGATTCGGTTCAAAATTACAAGGCCACGGAGTTGAATATTAGTAGTCGTTAACTCGCAATCGGGTCGGTTGTGCAATGACTGTTATAAAATATACTAATAAATTTGGCCAGGTTAATAGGGCGTTAAACTCGTGCTGGTCAGAGTGGGAGTTTGAATCCAACCGGCAGAAAAATACCCATGAATAAAATGGTGACCGGTGCATGATAAAAATTCGGGGTCACAAAGTCCTCCAAATTCTCGTAACAAATAAATACCTCTGGGTACAAATATAGCAGTTCCCTTGTCTTCTGGATTCGGTTCAAAATTACATGGCCACGGAGTTGAATATTAGTAGTCGTTAACTCGCAATCGGGACGGTTGTGCAATGACTGTTATAAAATATACTAATAAATTTGGCCTGGTTAATAGGGCGTTGGACTCGAGCTGGTGAGAGTGGGAGTTTGAATCCAACCGGCAGAAGAATACCCATGTATAAAATGGTGACTGGTGCATGTTAAAACTGTTGGGGTGAAAGTCCTCCAAATTCTCATAACAAATAAATACCTCTGGGTACAAATCTAGCAGTTCCCTTGTCTTCTGGATTCGGTTCAAAATTAAGAGGCCACGGAGTTGAATATAAGTAGTCGTTAACTCGCAATCGGGTCGGTTGTGCAATGACTGTTATAAAATATACAAATAAATTTGGCCTGGTTAATAGGGCGTTGAACTCGTGTTGGTCAGAGTGGGAGTTTGAATCCAACCGGCAGAAAAATACCCATGTATAAAATGGTGACCGGTGCATGTTAAAACTGTCGGGGTCACAAAGTCCTCCAAATTCTCATAACAAATAAATACCTCTGGGTACAAATCTAGTAGTTCCCTTGTCTTCTGGATTCGGTTCAAAATTACAAGGGCACGGAGTTGAATATTAGTAGTCGTTAACTCGCAAGCGGGTCGGTTGTGCAATGACTGTTATAAAATATACCAATAAATTTGGCCTGTTTAATAGGGCGTTGGACTCGTGTTGGTGAGAGTGGGAGTTTGAATCCAACCGGCAGAAGAATACCCATGTATAAAATGGTGACTGGTGCAAGTTAAAACTGTCGGGGACACAAAGTCCTCCAAATTCTCATAACAAATAAATACCTCTGGGTACAAATCTAGCAGTTCCCTTGTCTTCTGGATTCGGTTCAAAATTACAAGGCCACGGAGTTGAATATTAGTAGTCGTTAATTCGCAATCGGGTCGGTTGTGCAATAACTGTTATAAAATATACTAATAAATTTGGTCTGGTTAATAGGGCGTTGGACTCGTGTTGGTGAGAGTGGGAGTTTGAATCCAACCGGCAGAAGAATACCCATGTATAAAATGGCGTCTGGTGCATGTTAAAACTGTCGGGTCACAAAGTCCTCAAAATTCTCATAACAAATAAATGCTTCTGGGTACAAATCTGGCAGTTCCCTTGTCTTCTGGATTCGGTTCAAAATTACAAGGCCACGGAGTTGAATATTAGTAGTCGTTAACTCGCCATCGGGTCGGTTGTGCAATGACTGTTATAAGATATACTAATAAATTTGGCCTGGTTAATAGGGCGTTGGACTCGTGCTGGTGAGAGTGGGAGTTTGAATCCTACCGGCAGAAGAATACCCATGTATAAAATGGTGACTGGGGAATGTTAAAACTGTCGGGATCACAAAGTCCTCCAAATTCTCATAACAAATAAATACCTCTGGGTACAAATCTAGCAGTTCCCTTGTCTTCTGGATTCGGTTCAAAATTACAAGGCCACGGAGTTGAATATTAGTAGTCGTTAACTCGCAATCGGGTCGGTTGTGCAATGACTGTTATAAAATATACTAATAAATTTGGCCTGGTTAATAGGGCGTTGAACTCGTGTTGGTCAGAGAGGGAGTTTGAATCCAACCGGCAGAAAAATACCCATGTATAAAATGGTGACCGGTGCATGTTAAAACTGTCGGGGTCACAAAGTCCTCCAAATTCTCATAACAAATAAATACCTCTGGGTATAAATCTAGCAGTTCCCTTGTCTTCTGGATTCGGTTCAAAATTACATGGCCACGGAGTTGAATATTAGTAGTCGTTAACTCGCAATCGGGTCGGTTGTGCAATAACTGTTATAAAATATACTAATAAATTTGGTCTGGTTAATAGGGCGTTGGACTCGTGTTGGTGAGAGTGGGAGTTTGAATCCAACCGGCAGAAGAATACCCATGTATAAAATGGTGACTGGTGCATGTTAAAACTGTCGGGGTCACAAAGTCCTCCAGATTCTCATAACAAATAAATACCTCTGGGCACAAATCTAGCAGTTCCCTTGTCTTCTGGATTCGGTTTCAAAATTACAAGGCCACGGAGTTGAATATTAGTAGTCGTTAACTCGCAATCGGGTCGGTTGTGCAATGACTGTTATAAAATATACTAATAAATTTGGCCTGGTTAATAGGGCGTTGGACTCGTGTTGGTGAGAGGGGGAGTTTGAATCCTACCGGCTGAAGAATACCCATGTATAAAATGGTGACTGGTGCATGTTAAAACTGCGGGGGTCACAAAGTCTTCCAAATTCTCGTAACAAATAAATACCTCTGGGTACAAATATAGCAGTTCCCTTATCTTCTGGATTCTGTTCAAAATTACAAGGTCACGGAGTTGAATATTAGTAGTCGTTAACTCGCAATCGGGACGGTTGTGCAATGACTGTTATAAAATATACTAATAAATTTGGCCTGGTTAATAGGGCGTTGGACTCGTGTTGGTGAGAGGGGGAGTTTGAATCCTACCGGCTGAAGAATACCCATGTATAAAATGGTGACTGGTGCATGTTAAAACTGCGGGGGTCACAAAGTCCTCCAAATTCTCGTAACAAATAAATACCTCTGGGTACAAATATAGCAGTTCCCTTGTCTTCTGGATTCGGTTCAAAATTACAAGGCCACGGAGTTGAATATTAGCAGTCGTTAACTCGCAATCGGGTCGGTTGTGCAATGATTGTTATAAAATATACTAATAAATTTGGCCTAAATAGGGCGTTGGACTCGTGATGGTGAGAGTGGGAGTTTGAATCCAAGTGGTAGAAGAATACCCATGAATAAAATGGTGACCGGTGCATGTTAAAACTGTCGGGGTCACAAAGTCCTCCAAATTCTCATAACAAATAAATACCTCTGGGTACAAATCTAGTAGTTCCCTTGTCTTCTGGATTCGGTTCAAAATTACAAGGCCACGGAGTTGAATATTAGTAGTCGTTAACTCGCAATCGGGTCGGTTGTGCAATGACTGTTATAAAATATACTAATAAATTTGGCCTGTTTAATAGGGCGTTGGACTCGTGTTGGTGAGAGTGGGAGTTTGAATCCTACCGGCAGAAGAATACCCATGTATAAAATGGTGACTGGTGCAAGTTAAAACTGTCGGGGACACAAAGTCCTCCAAATTCTCATAACAAATAAATACCTCTGGGTACAAATCTAGCAGTTCCCTTGTCTTCTGGATTCGGTTGAAAATTACATGGCCACGGAGTTGAATATTAGTAGTCGTTAATTCGCAATCGGGTCGGTTGTGCAATAACTGTTACAAAATATACTAATAAATTTGATGTGGTTAATAGGGCGTTGGACTCGTGTTGGTGAGAGTGGGAGTTTGAATCCAACCGGCAGAAGAATACCCATGTATAAAATGGCGGCTGGTGCATGTTAAAACAGTCGGGTCACAAAGTCCTCTAAATTCTCATAACAAATAAATGCTTCTGGGTACAAATCTGGCAGTTCCCTTGTCTTCTGGATTCGGTTCAAAATTACAAGGCCACGGAGTTGAATATTAGTAGTCGTTAACTCGCAATCGGGTCGGTTGTGCAATGACTGTTATAAGATATACTAATAAATTTGGCCTGGTTAATAGGGCGTTGGACTCGTGCTGGTGAGAGTGGGAGTTTGAATCCTACCGGCAGAAGAATACCCATGTATAAAATATTGACTGGGGAATGTTAAAACTGTCGGGATCACAAAGTCCTCCAAATTCTCATAACAAATAAATACCTCTGGGTACAAATCTAGCAGTTCCCTTGTCTTCTGGATTCGGTTCAAAATTACAAGGCCACGGAGTTGAATATTAGTAGTCGTTAACTCGCAATCGGGTCGGTTGTGCAATGACTGATATAAGATATTCTAATAAATTTGGCCTGGTTAATAGGGCGTTGGACTCGTGCTGGTGAGAGTGGGAGTTTGAATCCTACCGGCAGAAGAATAACCCATGTATAAAATGGTGACTGGGGAATGTTAAAACTGTCGGGATCACAAAGTCCTCCAAATTCTCATAACAAATAAATACCTCTGGGTACAAATCTAGCAGTTCCCTTGTCTTCTGGATTCGGTTCAAAATTACAAGGCCACGGAGTTGAATATTAGTAGTCGTTAACTCGCAATCGGGTCGGTTGTGCAATGACTGTTATAAAATATACTATTAAATTTGGCCTGGTTAATAGGGCGTTGGACTCGTGTTGGTGAGAGGGGGAGTTTGAATCCTACCGGCTGAAGAATACCCATGTATAAAATGGTGATTGGTGCATGTTAAAACTGCGGGGGTCACAAAGTCCTCCAAATTCTCGTAACAAATAAATACCTCTGGGTACAAATATAGCAGTTCCCTTGTCTTCTGGATTCGGTTCAAAATTACAAGGCCACGGAGTTGAATATTAGCAGTCGTTAACTCGCAATCGGGTCGGTTGTGCAATGACTGTTATAAAATATACTAATAAATTTGGCCTGGTTAATAGGGCGTGGGACTCGTGCTGGTGAGAGTGGGAGTTTGAATCCAACCGGCAGAAGAATAACAATGTATAATATGGTGACTGGGGCATGTTATAAATGTCGGGGTCACAAAGTCCTCCAAATTCTCGTAACAAATAAATACCTCTGGGTACAAATCTAGCAGTTCACTTGTATCCTGGATTCGGTTGAAAATTACAAGGCCACGGAGTTGAATATTAGTAGTCGTTAACTCGCAATCGGGTCGGTTGTGCAATGACTGTTATAAAATATACTAATAAATTTGGCCTTGGACTCGTGTTAGTGAGAGTGGGAGTTTGAATCCAACCGGCAGAAGAATACCCATGTATATAATGGTGACTGGTGCATAATAAAACTGTCGGGGTCACAAAGTCCTCCAAATTCTCATAACAAATAAATACCTCTTGGTACAAATCTAGCAGTTCCCTTGTCTTCTGGATTTGGTTCAAAATTACAAGGCAACGGAGTTGAATATTAGTAGTCGTTAACTCGCAATCGGGCCGGTTGTGCAATGACTGTTATAAAATAATCTGATAAATTTGGCCTGGTTAATAGGGCGTTGGACTCGTGTTGGTGAAAGAGGGAGCTTGAATCCAACCGGCGGAAGAATACCCATGTATAAAATGGTGACTGGTGCATGTTAAAACAGCCGGGGTCACAAAGTCCTCCAAATTCTCATAACAAATAAATACCTCTGGGTACAAATATATTTATATATTTATTACTTATATTTTGTAATATTAATATTTTGTAACATTAATATTTTGTAATATTAATATTTTTGTAATATTTTACTTTCTATTGTGGCGGCATCTATTGGCTGACAAATGAAGCAAAATATTATGAAAAAATATTTATTATTTATTTTGTGTAATAAAAATATTTTCTATTGTGGCGACATCTATTGCATAACAAACGAAGCAAAATATCATGAAAAAATATTTATTATTTATTTTGTGTAATAAAAATATTTTCTATTGTGGCGACATCTATTGAATAACAAACGAAGCAAAATATCATGAAAAAATATTTATTATTTATTTTGTGTAATAAAAATATTTTCTATTATTGTGGCGACATCTATTGAATAACAAACGAAGCAAAATATCATGAAAAAATATTTATTATTTGTATTTTGTAATATTAATATTTTGTAGTATTATATCTGTCGGGGTCACAAAGTCCTCCAAATTCTCATAACAAATCAATACCTGTGGGTACAAATCTAGCAGTTCACTTGTCTTCTGGATTCGGTTCAAAATTACAAGGCCACGGAGTTGAATATTAGTAGTCGTTAACTCGCAATCGGGTCGGTAGTGCAATGACTGTTATAAAATATACTAATAAATTTGGCCTGTTTAATAGGGCGTTTGACTCGTGTTGGTGAGAGTGGGAGTTTAAATCCAACCGGCAGAAGAATACCCATGTATAAAATGGTGACTGGTGCATGTTAAAACTGTCGGGGTCGCAAAGTCCTCCAAATTCTCGTATCAAATAAATACCTCTGGGTACAAATATAGCAGTTCCCTTATCTTCTGGATTCGGTTCAAAATTACAAGGTCACGGAGTTGAATATTAGTAGTCGTTAACTCGCAATCGGGTCGGTTGTGCAATGACTGTTATAAAATATACTAATAAATTTGACCTGGTTAATGGGGCGTTGGACTCGTGTTGGTGAGAGGGGGAATTTGAATCCTACCGGCTGAAGAATACCCATGTATAAAATGGTGACTGGTGCATGTTAAAACTGCGGGGGTCACAAAGTCCTTCAAATTCTCGTAACAAATAAATACCTCTGGGTACAAATATAGCAGTTCCCTTGTCTTCTGGATTCGGTTCTAAATTACAAGGCCACGGAGTTGAATATTAGCAGTCGTTAACTCGCAATCGGGTCGGTTGTGCAATGACTGTTATAAAATATACTAATAAATTTGGCCTTGGACTTGTGTTAGTGAGAGTGGGAGTTTGAATCCAACCGGCAGAAGAATACCCAAGTATAAAATGGTGACTGGTGTATGTTAAAACTGTCGGGCATCTATTGGATAACAAAGGAAGCGAAATATCAAGACAAAAATATTTATTATTCATATTTCATAATATTAATTTTCAATTGTGGCGACATCTATTGAAAAACAGGGAAAACAAAATATCAAAGAAAAATATATTTATTACTTATATTTTGTAATATTAATATTTTGTAACATTAATATTTTGAAATATTAATATTTTTGTAATATTTTACTTTCTATTGTGGCGGCATCTATTGGCAGACAAATGAAGCAAAATATTATGAAAAAATATTTATTATTTATTTTATGTAATAAAAATATTTTCTATTGTGGCGACATCTATTGAATAACAAACGAAGCAAAATATCATGAAAAAATATTTATTATTTATTTTGTGTAATAAAAATATTTTCTATTGTGGCGACATCTATTGAATAACAAACGAAGCAAAATATCATGAAAAAATATTTATTATTTATTTTGTGTAATAAAAATATTTTCTATTATTGTGGTGACATCTATTGAATAACAAACGAAGCAAAATATCATGAAAAAATATTTATTATTTGTATTTTGTAATATTAATATTTTGTAGTATTATATCTGTCGGGGTCACAAAGTCCTCCAAATTCTCATAACAAATCAATACCTGTGGGTACAAATCTAGCAGTTCACTTGTCTTCTGGATTCGGTTCAAAATTACAAGGCCACGGAGTTGAATATTAGTAGTCGTTAACTCGCAATCGGGTCGGTTGTGCAATGACTGTTATAAAATATACTAATAAATTTGGCCAGGTTAATAGGGCGTTGAACTCGTGTTGGTCAGAGTGGGAGTTTGAATCCAACCGGCAGAAAAATACCCATGAATAAAATGGTGAACGGTGCATGATAAAAATTCGGGGTCACAAAGTCCTCCAAATTCTCATAACAAATAAATACCTCTGGGTATAAATCTAGAATTTCCCTTGTCTTCTGGATTCAGTTCAAAATTACAAGGTCACGGAGTTGAATATTAGTAGTCGTTAACTCGCAATCGGGTCGGTTGTGCAATGACTGTTATAAAATATACTAATAAATTTGGCCTGGTTAATAGGGCGTTGAACTCGTGTTGGTCAGAGTGGGAGTTTGAATCCAACCGGCAGAAAAATACCCATGTATAAAATGGTGACCGGTGCATGTAAAAACTGTCGGGGTCACAAAGTCCTCCAAATTCTCATAACAAATAAATACCTCTGGGTATAAATCTAGCAGTTCCCTTGTCTTCTGGATTCGGTTCAAAATTACAAGGCCACGGAGTTGAATATTAGTAGTCGTTAACTCGCAATCGGGTCGGTTGTGCAATGATTGTTATAAAATATACTAATAAATTTGGCCTAAATAGGGCGTTGGACTCGTGATGGTGAGAGTGGGAGTTTGAATCCAAGTGGTAGAAGAATACCCATGAATAAAATGGTGACCGGTGCATGTTAAAACTGTCGGGGTCACAAAGTCCTCCAAATTCTCATAACAAATAAATACCTCTGGGTACAAATCTAGTAGTTCCCTTGTCTTCTGGATTCGGTTCAAAATTACAAGGCCACGGAGTTGAATATTAGTAGTCGTTAACTCGCAATCGGGTCGGTTGTGCAATGACTGTTATAAAATATACTAATAAATTTGGCCTGTTTAATAGGGCGTTGGACTCGTGTTGGTGAGAGTGGGAGTTTGAATCCTACCGGCAGAAGAATACCCATGTATAAAATGGTGACTGGTGCAAGTTAAAACTGTCGGGGACACAAAGTCCTCCAAATTCTCATAACAAATAAATACCTCTGGGTACAAATCTAGCAGTTCCCTTGTCTTCTGGATTCGGTTCAAAATTACATGGCCACGGAGTTGAATATTAGTAGTCGTTAATTCGCAATCGGGTCGGTTGTGCAATAACTGTTACAAAATATACTAATAAATTTGGTGTG
Source organism: Parasteatoda tepidariorum (assembly GCF_982258835.1). NCBI lineage: Eukaryota > Metazoa > Arthropoda > Arachnida > Araneae > Theridiidae > Parasteatoda > Parasteatoda tepidariorum. The sequence continues at coordinate 731,189 of NW_028257371.1, forward strand.
GTTAATAGGGCGTTGGACTCGTGTTGGTGAGAGTGGGAGTTTGAATCCAACCGGCAGAAGAATACCCATGTATAAAATGGCGGCTGGTGCATGTTAAAACAGTCGGGTCACAAAGTCCTCTAAATTCTCATAACAAATAAATGCTTCTGGGTACAAATCTGGCAGTTCCCTTGTCTTCTGGATTCGGTTCAAAATTACAAGGCCACGGAGTTGAATATTAGTAGTCGTTAACTCGCAATCGGGTCGGTTGTGCAATGATTGTTATAAAATATACTAATAAATTTGGCCTAAATAGGGCGTTGGACTCGTGATGGTGAGAGTGGGAGTTTGAATCCAAGTGGTAGAAGAATACCCATGAATAAAATGGTGACCGGTGCATGTTAAAACTGTCGGGGTCACAAAGTCCTCCAAATTCTCATAACAAATAAATACCTCTGGGTACAAATCTAGTAGTTCCCTTGTCTTCTGGATTCGGTTCAAAATTACAAGGCCACGGAGTTGAATATTAGTAGTCGTTAACTCGCAATCGGGTCGGTTGTGCAATGACTGTTATAAAATATACTAATAAATTTGGCCTGTTTAATAGGGCGTTGGACTCGTGTTGGTGAGAGTGGGAGTTTGAATCCTACCGGCAGAAGAATACCCATGTATAAAATGGTGACTGGTGCAAGTTAAAACTGTCGGGGACACAAAGTCCTCCAAATTCTCATAACAAATAAATACCTCTGGGTACAAATCTAGCAGTTCCCTTGTCTTCTGGATTCGGTTCAAAATTACATGGCCACGGAGTTGAATATTAGTAGTCGTTAATTCGCAATCGGGTCGGTTGTGCAATAACTGTTACAAAATATACTAATAAATTTGGTGTGGTTAATAGGGCGTTGGACTCGTGTTGGTGAGAGTGGGAGTTTGAATCCAACCGGCAGAAGAATACCCATGTATAAAATGGCGGCTGGTGCATGTTAAAACTGTCGGGTCACAAAGTCCTCTAAATTCTCATAACAAATAAATGCTTCTGGGTACAAATCTGGCAGTTCCCTTGTCTTCTGGATTCGGTTCAAAATTACAAGGCCACGGAGTTGAATATTAGTAGTCGTTAACTCGCAATCGGGTCGGTTGTGCAATGACTGTTATAAGATATACTAATAAATTTGGCCTGGTTAATAGGGCGTTGGACTCGTGCTGGTGAGAGTGGGAGTTTGAATCCTACCGGCAGAAGAATACCCATGTATAAAATATTGACTGGGGAATGTTAAAACTGTCGGGATCGCAAAGTCCTCCAAATTCTCATAACAAATAAATACCTCTGGGTACAAATCTAGCAGTTCCCTTGTCTTCTGGATTCGGTTCAAAATTACAAGGCCACGGAGTTGAATATTAGTAGTCGTTAACTCGCAATCGGGTCGGTTGTGCAATGACTGATATAAGATATTCTAATAAAATTGGCCTGGTTAGTAGGGCGTTGGACTCGTGCTGATGAGAGTGGGAGTTTGAATCCTACCGGCAGAAGAATACCCATGTATAAAATGGTGACTGGGGAATGTTAAAACAGTCGGGATCACAATGTCCTCCAAATTCTCATAACAAATAAATACCTCTGGGTACAAATCTAGCAGTTCCCTTGTCTTCTGGATTCGGTTCAAAATTACAAGGCCACGGAGTTGAATATTAGTAGTCGTTAACTCGCAATCGGGTCGGTTGTGCAATGACTGTTATAAAATATACTATTAAATTTGGCCTGGTTAATAGGGCGTTGGACTCGTGCTGGTGAGAGTGGGAGTTTGAATCCTACCGGCAGAAGAATACCCATGTATAAAATGGTGACTGGTGCATGTTAAAACTGCGGGGGTCACAAAGTCCTCCAAATTCTCGTAACAAATAAATACCTCTGGGTACAAATATAGCAGTTCCCTTATCTTCTGGATTCGGTTCAAAATTACAAGGTCACGGAGTTGAATATTAGTAGTCGTTAACTCGCAATCGGGTCGGTTGTGCAATGACTGCTATAAAATATACTAATAAATTTGGCCTGGTTAATAGGGCGTTGGACTCGTGTTGGTGAGAGGGGGAGTTTGAATCCTACCGGCTGAAGAATACCCATGTATAAAATGGTGACTGGTGCATGTTAAAACTGCGGGGGTCACAAAGTCCTCCAAATTCTCGTAACAAATAAATACCTCTGGGTACAAATATAGCAGTTCCCTTGTCTTCTGGATTCGGTTCAAAATTACAAGGCCACGGAGTTGAATATTAGCAGTCGTTAACTCGCAATCGGGTCGGTTGTGCAATGACTGTTATAAAATATACTAATAAATTTGGCCTGGTTAATAGGGCGTGGGACTCGTGCTGGTGAGAGTGGGAGTTTGAATCCAACCGGCAGAAGAATAACAATGTATAATATGGTGACTGGGGCATGTTATAAATGTCGGGGTCACAAAGTCCTCCAAATTCTCGTAACAAATAAATACCTCTGGGTACAAATCTAGCAGTTCACTTGTATCCTGGATTCGGTTGAAAATTACAAGGCCACGGAGTTGAATATTAGTAGTCGTTAACTCGCAATCGGGTCGGTTGTGCAATGACTGTTATAAAATATACTAATAAATTTGGCCTTGGACTCGTGTTAGTGAGAGTGGGAGTTTGAATCCAACCGGCAGAAGAATACCCATGTATATAATGGTGACTGGTGCATAATAAAACTGTCGGGGTCACAAAGTCCTCCAAATTCTCATAACAAATAAATACCTCTTGGTACAAATCTAGCAGTTCCCTTGTCTTCTGGATTTGGTTCAAAATTACAAGGCCACGGAGTTGAATATTAGTAGTCGTTAACTCGCAATCGGGCCGGTTGTGCAATGACTGTTATAAAATAATCTGATAAATTTGGCCTGGTTAATAGGGCGTTGGACTCGTGTTGGTGAAAGAGGGAGCTTGAATCCAACCGGCGGAAGAATACCCATGTATAAAATGGTGACTGGTGCATGTTAAAACAGCCGGGGTCACAAAGTCCTCCAAATTCTCATAACAAATAAATACCTCTGGGTACAAATATATTTATATATTTATTACTTATATTTTGTAATATTAATATTTTGTAACATTAATATTTTGTAATATTAATATTTTTGTAATATTTTACTTTCTATTGTGGCGGCATCTATTGGCTGACAAATGAAGCAAAATATTATGAAAAAATATTTATTATTTATTTTGTGTAATAAAAATATTTTCTATTGTGGCGACATCTATTGCATAACAAACGAAGCAAAATATCATGAAAAAATATTTATTATTTATTTTGTGTAATAAAAATATTTTCTATTGTGGCGACATCTATTGAATAACAAACGAAGCAAAATATCATGAAAAAATATTTATTATTTATTTTGTGTAATAAAAATATTTTCTATTATTGTGGCGACATCTATTGAATAACAAACGAAGCAAAATATCATGAAAAAATATTTATTATTTGTATTTTGTAATATTAATATTTTGTAGTATTATATCTGTCGGGGTCACAAAGTCCTCCAAATTCTTATAACAAATCAATACTTGTGGGTACAAATCTAGCAGTTCACTTGTCTTCTGGATTCGGTTCAAAATTACAAGGCCACGGAGTTGAATATTAGTAGTCGTTAACTCGCAATCGGGTCGGTAGTGCAATGACTGTTATAAAATATACTAATAAATTTGGCCTGTTTAATAGGGCGTTTGACTCGTGTTGGTGAGAGTGGGAGTTTAAATCCAACCGGCAGAAGAATACCCATGTATAAAATGGTGACTGGTGCATGTTAAAACTGTCGGGGTCACAAAGTCCTCCAAATTCTCGTAACAAATAAATACCTCTGGGTACAAATATAGCAGTTCCCTTATCTTCTGGATTCGGTTCAAAATTACAAGGTCACGGAGTTGAATATTAGTAGTCGTTAACTCGCAATCGGGTCGGTTGTGCAATGACTGTTATAAAATATACTAATAAATTTGGCCTGGTTAATAGGGCGTTGGACTCGTGTTGGTGAGAGGGGGAATTTGAATCCTACCGGCTGAAGAATACCCATGTATAAAATGGTGACTGGGGAATGTTAAAACTGTCGGGGTCACAAAGTCCTCCTAATTCTCATAACAAATAAATACCTCTGGGTATAAATCTAGCAGTTCCCTTGTCTTCTGGATTCGGTTCAAAATTACATGGCCACGGAGTTGAATATTAGTAGTCGTTAATTCGCAATCGGGTCGGTTGTGCAATAACTGTAATAAAATATACTAATAAATTTGGTCTGGTTAATAGGGCGTTGGACTCGTGTTGGTGAGAGTGGGAGTTTGAATCCAACCGGCAGAAGAATTCCCATGTATAAAATGGTGACTGGTGCATGTTAAAACTGTCGGGGTCACAAAGTCCTCCAAATTCTCATAACAAATAAATGCTTTTGGGTACAAATCTGGCAGCTCCCTTGTCTTCAGGATTCGGTTCAAAATTACAAGGCCACGGAGTTGAATATTAGTAGTCGTTAACTCGCAATCAGGTCGGTTGTGAAATGACTGTTATAAAATATACTAATAAATTTGGCCTGGTTAATATGGCGTTGAACTCGTGTTGGTGAGAGTGGGAGTTTGAATCCAACCGGCAGAAGAATACCCATGTATAAAATGGTGACTATTGCATGTTAAAACTGTCGGGGTCACAAAGTCCTCCAAATTCTCATAACAAATAAATACATCTGGGTACAAATCTGGCAGCTCCCTTGTCTTCAGGATTCGGTTCAAAATTACAAGGCCACGGAGTTGAATATTAGTAGTCGTTAACTCGCAATCAGGTCGGTTGTGAAATGACTGTTATAAAATATACTAATAAATTTGGCCTGGTTAATATGGCGTTGAACTCGTGTTGGTGAGAGAGGGAGTTTAAGTCCAACCGGCAGAAGAATACCCATGTATAAAATGGTGACTGGTGCATGTTAAATATGTCGGGGTCACAAAGTCCTCCAAATTCTCATAACAAATAAATACCTCTGGGTACAAATCAAGCAGTTCCCTTGTCTTCTGGATTCGGTTCAAAATTACAAGGTCACGGAGTTGAATATTAGTTGTCGTTAACTTGCATTCGGGTCGGTTGTGCAATGACTGTTATAAAATATACTAATAAATTTGGCCTTGGACTTGTGTTAGTGAGAGTGGGAGTTTGAATCCAACCGGCAGAAGAATACCCATGTATAAAATGGTGACTGGTGTATGTTAAAACTATCGGGGTCACAAAGTCCTCCAAATTCTCATAACAAATCAATACCTCTGGGTACAAATCTAGCAGTTCACTTGTCTTCTGGATTCGGTTCAAAATTACAAGGCCACGGAGTTGAATATTAGTAGTCGTTAACTCGCAATCGGGTCGGTTGTGCAATGACTCTTATAAAATATACTAATAAATTTTTCCTGGTTAATAGGGCGTTGGACTCGTGCTGGTCAGAGTGGGAGTTTGAATCCAACCGGCAGAAGAATACCCATGTATAAAATGGTGACTGGGGAATGTTAAAACTGTCGGGATCACAAAGTCCTCCAAATTCTCATAACAAATAAATACCTCTGGGTACAAATATAGCAGTTCCCTTATCTTCTGGATTCGGTTCAAAATTACAAGGCCACGGAGTTGAATATTAGTAGTCGTTAACTCGCAATCGGGTCGGTTGTGCAATGACTGTTATAAAATATACTAATAAATTTGGCCTGGTTAATAGGGCGTTGGACTCGTGTTGGTGAGAGGGGGAGTTTGAATCCTACCGGCTGAAGAATACCCATGTATAAAATGGTGACTGGTGCATGTTAAAACTGCGGGGGTCACAAAGTCCTCCAAATTCTCGTAACAAATAAATACCTCTGGGTACAAATATAGCAGTTCCCTTGTCTTCTGGATTCGGTTCAAAATTACAAGGCCACGGAGTTGAATATTAGCAGTCGTTAACTCGCAATCGATTCGGTTGTGCAATGACTGTTATAAAATATACTAATAAATTTGGCCTGGTTAATAGGGCGTGGGACTCGTGCTGGTGAGAGTGGGAGTTTGAATCCAACCGGCAGAAGAATAACAATGTATAATATGGTGACTGGGGCATGATATAAATGTCGGGGTCACAAAGTCCTCCAAATTCTCGTAACAAATAAATACCTCTGGGTACAAATCTAGCAGTTCACTTGTATCCTGGATTCGGTTGAAAATTACAAGGCCACGGAGTTGAATATTAGTAGTCGTTAACTCGCAATCGGGTCGGTTGTGCAATGACTGTTATAAAATATACTAATAAATTTGGCCTTGGACTCGTGTTAGTGAGAGTGGGAGTTTGAATCCAACCGGCAGAAGAATACCCATGTATATAATGGTGACTGGTGCATAATAAAACTGTCGGGGTCACAAAGTCCTCCAAATTCTCATAACAAATAAATACCTCTTGGTACAAATCTAGCAGTTCCCTTGTCTTCTGGATTTGGTTCAAAATTACAAGGCCACGGAGTTGAATATTAGTAGTCGTTAACTCGCAATCGGGCCGGTTGTGCAATGACTGTTATAAAATAATCTGATAAATTTGGCCTGGTTAATAGGGCGTTGGACTCGTGTTGGTGAAAGAGGGAGCTTGAATCCAACCGGCGGAAGAATACCCATGTATAAAATGGTGACTGGTGCATGTTAAAACAGCCGGGGTCACAAAGTCCTCCAAATTCTCATAACAAATAAATACCTCTGGGTACAAATATATTTATATATTTATTACTTATATTTTGTAATATTAATATTTTGTAACATTAATATTTTGTAATATTAATATTTTTGTAATATTTTACTTTCTATTGTGGCGGCATCTATTGGCTGACAAATGAAGCAAAATATTATGAAAAAATATTTATTATTTATTTTGTGTAATAAAAATATTTTCTATTGTGGCGACATCTATTGCATAACAAACGAAGCAAAATATCATGAAAAAATATTTATTATTTATTTTGTGTAATAAAAATATTTTCTATTGTGGCGACATCTATTGAATAACAAACGAAGCAAAATATCATGAAAAAATATTTATTATTTATTTTGTGTAATAAAAATATCTTCTATTATTGTGGCGACATCTATTGAATAACAAACGAAGCAAAATATCATGAAAAAATATTTATTATTTGTATTTTGTAATATTAATATTTTGTAGTATTATATCTGTCGGGGTCACAAAGTCCTCCAAATTCTTATAACAAATCAATACCTGTGGGTACAAATCTAGCAGTTCACTTGTCTTCTGGATTCGGTTCAAAATTACAAGGCCACGGAGTTGAATATTAGTAGTCGTTAACTCGCAATCGGGTCGGTAGTGCAATGACTGTTATAAAATATACTAATAAATTTGGCCTGTTTAATAGGGCGTTTGACTCGTGTTGGTGAGAGTGGGAGTTTAAATCCAACCGGCAGAAGAATACCCATGTATAAAATGGTGACTGGTGCATGTTAAGACTGTCGGGGTCACAAAGTCCTCCAAATTCTCGTAACAAATAAATACCTCTGGGTACAAATATAGCAGTTCCCTTATCTTCTGGATTCGGTTCAAAATTACAAGGTCACGGAGTTGAATATTAGTAGTCGTTAACTCGCAATCGGGTCGGTTGTGCAATGACTGTTATAAAATATACTAATAAATTTGGCCTGGTTAATAGGGCGTTGGACTCGTGTTGGTGAGAGGGGGAATTTGAATCCTACCGGCTGAAGAATACCCATGTATAAAATGGTGACTGGGGAATGTTAAAACTGTCGGGATCACAAAGTCCTCCAAATTCTCATAACAAATAAATACCTCTGGGTACAAATCTAGCAGTTCCCTTGTCTTCTGAAATCGGTTCAAAATTACAAGGCCACGGAGTTGAATATTAGTAGTCGTTAACTCGCAATCGGGTCGGTTGTGCAATGACTGTTATAAAATATACTAATAAATTTGGCCTGGTTAATAGGGCGTTGAACTCGTGTTGATCAGAGAGGGAGTTTGAATCCAACCGGCAGAAAAATACCCATGTATAAAATGGTGACCGGTGCATGTTAAAACTGTCGGGGTCACAAAGTCCTCCAAATTCTCATAACAAATAAATACCTCTGGGTATAAATCTAGCAGTTCCCTTGTCTTCTGGATTCGGTTCAAAATTACATGGCCACGGAGTTGAATATTAGTAGTCGTTAATTCGCAATCGGGTCGGTTGTGCAATAACTGTAATAAAATATACTAATAAATTTGGTCTGGTTAATAGGGCGTTGGACTCGTGTTGGTGAGAGTGGGAGTTTGAATCCAACCGGCAGAAGAATACCCATGTATAAAATGGTGACTGGTGCATGTTAAAACTGTCGGGGTCACAAAGTCCTCCAAATTCTCATAACAAATAAATGCTTTTGGGTACAAATCTGGCAGCTCCCTTGTCTTCAGGATTCGGTTCAAAATTACAAGGCCACGGAGTTGAATATTAGTAGTCGTTAACTCGCAATCAGGTCGGTTGTGAAATGACTGTTATAAAATATACTAATAAATTTGGCCTGGTTAATATGGCGTTGAACTCGTGTTGGTGAGAGTGGGAGTTTGAATCCAACCGGCAGAAGAATACCCATGTATAAAATGGTGACTATTGCATGTTAAAACTGTCGGGGTCACAAAGTCCTCCAAATTCTCATAACAAATAAATACCTCTGGGTACAAATCTGGCAGCTCCCTTGTCTTCAGGATTCGGTTCAAAATTACAAGGCCACGGAGTTGAATATTAGTAGTCGTTAACTCGCAATCAGGTCGGTTGTGAAATGACTGTTATAAAATATACTAATAAATTTGGCCTGGTTAATATGGCGTTGAACTCGTGTTGGTGAGAGTGGGAGTTTAAGTCCAACCGGCAGAAGAATACCCATGTATAAAATGGTGACTGATGCATGTTAAATATGTCGGGGTCACAAAGTCCTCCAAATTCTCATAACAAATAAATACCTCTGGGTACAAATCAAGCAGTTCCCTTGTCTTCTGGATTCGGTTCAAAATTACAAGGTCACGGAGTTGAATATTAGTTGTCGTTAACTTGCATTCGGGTCGGTTGTGCAATGACTGTTATAAAATATACTAATAAATTTGGCCTTGGACTTGTGTTAGTGAGAGTGGGAGTTTGAATCCAACCGGCAGAAGAATACCCATGTATAAAATGGTGACTGGTGTATGTTAAAACTATCGGGGTCACAAAGTCCTCCAAATTCTCATAACAAATCAATACCTCTGGGTACAAATCTAGCAGTTCACTTGTCTTCTGGATTCGGTTCAAAATTACAAGGCCACGGAGTTGAATATTAGTAGTCGTTAACTCGCAATCGGGTCGGTTGTGCAATGACTCTTGTAAAATATACTAATAAATTTTTCCTGGTTAATAGGGCGTTGGACTCGTGCTGGTCAGAGTGGGAGTTTGAATCCAACCGGCAGAAGAATACCCATGTATAAAATGGTGACTGGGGCATGTTAAAACTGTCGGGGTCACAAAGTCCTCCAAATTCTCATAACAAATTAATACCTCTGGGTAGAAATCTAGCAGTTCACTTGTCTTCTGGATTCGGTTCAAAATTACAAGGCCAAGGAGTTGAATATTAGTAGTCGTTAACTCGCAATCGGGTCGGTTGTGCAATGACTGTTATAAAATATAGTAATAAATTTGGCCTTGGACTCGTGTTAGTGAGAGTGGGAGTTTGAATCCAACCGGCAGAAGAATACCCATGTATAAAATGGTGACTATTGCATGTTAAAACTGTCGGGGTCACAAAGTCCTCCAAATTCTCATAACAAATAAATACCTCTGGGTACAAATCTAGCAGTTCCCTTGTCTTCTGGATTCGGTTCAAAATTACAAGGCCACGGAGTTGAATATTAGTAGTCGTAAACTCGCAATCGGGTCGGTTGTGCAATGACTGTTATAAAATATACTAATAAATTTGGCCTGGTTAATAGGGCGTTTGACTCGTGTTGGTGAGAGTGGGAGTTTGAATCCATCCGGCAGAAGAATACCCATGTATAAAATGGTGACCGGTGCATGTTAAAACTGTCGGGGTCACAAAGTCCTCCAAATTCTCATAACAAATAAATACCTGTGGGTATAAATCTAGCAGTTCCCTTGTCTTCTGGATTCGGTTCAAAATTACAAGGCCACGGAGTTGAATATTAATAGTCGTAAACTCGAAATTAGGTCGGCTTTGCAATGACTGTTATAAAATAAACTAATAAATTTGGCCGGGATAGCCTGGTTGATAGGGCGTGAAATCAAGATTGAGTCGGTCTGGAAAAATATGGTGTTGTATATGAACTTTTGAATCATTTATGTGTAGTGGTGCCGAAAATATGTTTAAATGAATAAAAAATAATAACTTTGAGCATTTACTTAGCCACTACTAGAATAAATTTTTACCAAAAGCGTAGAAAGTCGACAGATCTGTATACCAAGTGAATATTTTTTTTCTCTTACGTATCACTTAAACCAGTGGTTCCTGAACTTTTTTGTCTCGCAGACCCCTTGCCATGTTTTTCAGTTTCGGATATTGATTTTTTTTTTGTCCGTGATCTTGCGTGCAGATAAAGTTGGAAGTCTAGCTAGCTAAAGAGTTGACACAGGTTAGGCTACGATTTACCGCGGAAAAATACTTTTAGTTACAAAATAAAACTTTACACGCAGAGAAAATAAAAACGTACGCGGGGAGAGCTGCAGGCAACTACTAGTTTATAATTATTCCCTATAATGATAACTTAAATTTTAATAAAATTTTTACTTCATAACTACTTTTATAAATTATGTAGATAGATGTCTTTGTATCATAAGGTAGTATAATGTAAGTAAATAGGTACATTCAGTGTATGTTGATTATTCCATTCATGAAATGTCAAAATTAAAAGACTCGAGCTGCTCATAAGCGATCCACTATCTTGGGACCCCTTTTTCATCTATATAGACCATTTTGGGAATCACTGATCTAGACAATCAGTTGCGAAGAACTTCAAAACGCTTGAAGTATCAGCTAGTGAAATGTGACTAACCATAAATCCTGACAAAACTAAATACATGGAGATAAATAGAGGGCTCACTAAGGCAATGCCTACCCTTGCATGTGAATGACAATGGATTTTAAGCTGTTGATGAATTTCAATATCTTAGGACTACTGTAGCCTGCAAAAATGACATAAATATCGAAATCGATAGTCGCTTAGCAATGGCAAATAAGTGCTACTTTGTTTTAAAAGGCCAACTAAAAAGTAAGTTTCTTAAACAAAAGACAAACATTAACATATACAAAACAGTTCTACGGCCTGTGATCCTATATGGCGGTGAGTGCTGGATTTTTAATTATAATGAGGAGAACAAATTGCTGATTTTTGAGAAAGGGATACTTAGAAGAATTTTTGGTGCAGTCTATGAGAATAGCAAATGGCGCACCCTTTACAATCATGAGTTACATAAAAAGTATAAAAAACCAGACATAGTTCATGCTATTAGGGCCAATCGCAATCGATGACTGGGACACCTTTACAGATCTGAAGACTTGAAAAATAACTTTTTTAAACCAGAAGGTACAAGAAAAAGTGGTCGTCCACTGACTAGGTGGCTGGACGCAGTTGGAAGGGACCTAAAGATAATAGGAATAACTAACTGGAAGGCCATGGTACAGAATAGATCAAGATGGCAAAAACTTATTGGGTCGGCCTTGACATGTCATGGGCTGTAGGGCCCAAGAAGAAGAGGAATTTATATTTTTTAATATAAATATTTTCGATTGTGGTGACATCTATTAAATAACAAATGAAGCAAAATATCAGGAAAAAATATAACTTTTATTATTTATATTTTGTAATATTATATTTTCTATTGTGGCGGCATCTATTGGATAACAAAGAAAGCGAAATATCATGAAAAAATATTTATTATTTGTATTTCGTAATATTAATATTTTGTAATATTATATTTTCTATTGTGGCGGCATCTATTGAATAACAAACGAAGTAAAATATCAAGAAAAAAATATTTATTATTCATATTTTGTAATATTAATATTTTCTATTGTGGCGTCATCTATTGAATAGCAGAGAAAGCAAAATATTATGAAAAAATATTTATTATTTATTTTGTGTAATAAAAAAATTTTCTATTGTGGCGGCATCTATTGAATAATACGAGGGTTGCTATTCATATATCTGGCCTAATAATGAAAAAACAAATATGTAGGACCGAAATTGGTTTTATTGTTTTTCAAAATATTCTCCATGATGATCAATACACTTTTACATGCGTTGGAACCAATTTTCAAAGCACTTTTTCCAGTCCGATTGAGGTAACTCCAAAACATGCGTTTTGAATACATCAACCGCTTTTTCGGGGGTCGAAAATCGTTGTCCACGTAATTTATTTTTGATGTGTGGGAATAAGAAGTCATTGGGTGCCAAATAAAGGCTGTACGGCGGATGACCCATCAGTTCGATCTTTCGCTCCGTCAGAAATGCCTTTGTTTGAGTCGATGTGTGAGAGCTCGCATTGTTATGATGAAGAATGATTCGCCTGTTCTTCTGCTTTTTTCGAATTTCTCCGATGACTTCTGGCAAACAAATGGTCGTGTACCATTCAGAATTGACCGTCCTGCGTTGCTCTCACGCCACTGTTGCCACATGACCATTAATGCCGACGAAACAGGCAATCATTTGTTTCGATGTGCTTCTTCCTCGAACAACTTCTGTTGGTTTTGCCTCGTCTTGGAAGACCCATACAGTTGATATCTGTTTTGTTTCCGGCTCATATGCATAGATCCATGATTTGTCACCTGTGTAGATGTTATACACAGCCTTTGATGTACCTTGAACGTATTTTTCCAACATTTCTTTGCACCAATCAACACGAGCCTTTTTTTGAGTGCTTGTCAGATTATGCGGGATCCAACGCGAAAATTTTTTTTACGCTCAAATGTTCATGCAATATTTAGGCATATTTATATGCTCATGCAATGTTCATGCAATACTAGGTGGCTGGACGCAGTTGGGAGGGACCAAAAGATAACAGGAGTAACTAACTGGAAGGCCATGGTACAGAATAGATCAAGATGGCTAAAACTTGGGTCAGCCTTCACCTGTCATGGGCTGTAGTGCCCAAGAAGAAGAGGAACTTATATTTTTTAATATAAATATTTTCGATTGTGGTGACATCTATTGAATAACAAACGAAGCAAAATATCAAGAAAAAAACATTTATTATTTATAATTTGTAACATTAATATTTTCTATTGTGGCGACATCTATTAAGTAACAAAGAAAGCAAAATATTAAGAAAAAAATATTTATTATTCATATTTTGTAATATTAATATTTTGTAACATTAATATTTTGTAATATTAATATTTTTGTAATATTTTACTTTCTATTGTGGCGACATCTGTTGAATAACAAATGAAGCAAAATATCATATATATAATTTGTAACATTAATAATTTCTATTGTGGCGACATCTATTAAATAACAAAGGAAGCAAAATATTAAGAAAAAATATTTATTATTTATATTTTGCAATATTAATATTTTGTAACATTAATATTTTGTAATATTAATATTTTTGTAATATTTTATATTCTATTGTGGCGGCATCTATTGGATAACAAAGGAAGCGAAATATCAAGACAAAAATATTTATTATTCATATTTCATAATATTAATATTTTCAATTGTGGCGACATCTATTGAAAAACAGGGAAAACAAAATATCAAAGAAAAATATATTTATTATTTATATTTTGTAATATTAATATTTTGTAACATTAATATTTTGTAATATTAATATTTTTGTAATATTTTACTTTCTATTGTGGCGGCATCTATTGGCTGACAAATGAAGCAAAATATTATGAAAAAATATTTATTATTTATTTTGTGTAATAAAAATATTTTCTATTGTGGCGACATCTATTGAATAACAAACGAAGCAAAATATCATGAAAAAATATTTATTATTTATTTTGTGTAATAAAAATATTTTCTATTGTGGCGACATCTATTGAATAACAAACGAAGCAAAATATCATGAAAAAATATTTATTATTTGTATTTTGTATTATTAATATTTTGTAGTATTATATTTTCTATTGTGGCGGCATCTATTGAATAATAAAAGAAGCAAAATACCAAGAAAAAATATTTTTTATTGATATTTTGTAGTATTAATATTTTCCATTGGGGCGACATCTATTGAATAACAAACGAAGCAAAATATCAAGAAAAAAATATTTATTATTTATATTTTGTATTAATATTTTCTATTGTTGCGCCATCTATTGAATAACAGGGAAAACAAAATATCAAACAAAAAAATATTTATATTTGGTATATATTTTGTTATATTTTGGTTAGTATTGATACTTCCATCTTTTCATTCACTTTAAGGCAGAATACGACAGTATCAAACGAAATAAGTAGTATGAAGCAATATAGGAATTTGGTATTTCCCTGAAGCTTATTAACTTGACAATGGCAACACTAAGAATACTCTCAAGTGCAAAGTTAAGTTGCAAAACGAACTCTCCGAGCCCTTCTACACTGATAGAGGCCTGAGGCAGGGAGATGCGCTTACCTGCTTTCTATTTATTATCGCACTTAAAAAAGTAATCAGAGCATCTGGAATCAATGTAAGAGGCACTATTTTTCAAGGATCTACGCAAATTCTTGCTTATGCAGGTGCTCTTGATATTATAGGAAGATCTAGACAATCAGTGGTGGAGAACTTCAAAGCTCTTGAAGTAGCAGCTTATGAAATGGGACTAACCATTAATGCTGACAAAACTAAATAAATGGATATAAACAGTGGGCTCACAAAGGCAATATCCTTGCATGTGAATGATTACGAATTTGAAGCTGTTGATAAATTTAAACATCCTGAGACTACTGTAACCTACAAAAATGATGTTAATACCGAAATCGATAGCCGTTTAGCAATGGCAAACGAGTGCTACTTTGATTTAAAAAGTCAACTGAAAAGTAAATTTCTTAAACAAAAGGCAAAAATTAGCCTATGCAAAACGGCCTGTGATTCTACGGCCTGTGATTCTATATGGCGGTGAGTGCTGGATTTTTAATAAAAAGGAGGAGAACAGATTGCTGATTTTTGAGAAAGGAACACTTAGAAGAATTTTTGGTGCAGTCTATGAGAATAGCAAATGGCGCACCCTTTACAATCATGAGTTATATAATAAGTATAAAAAAACCAGACATAGTTCGTGTTATTAAGACCAATCGCAATCGATGGCTGGGACCCCCTTATAGATCTGAAGACTTGAAAAGGGGTCGTCCACTGACTAGGTGGCTGGACGCAGTTGGGAGGGACAAAAAAAATAACAGGAATAACTAACTGGAAGGCCATGTTACAGAATAGATCAAGATGGCAAAAACTTGGGTCCGCCTTGATTTGTCATGGGCTGTAGTGCCCAAGAAGAAGAGGAATTTATATTTTTTAACATAAATATTTTCGATTGTGGTGACATCTATTGAATAACAAATGAAGCAAAATATCAAGAAAAAAATATAACTTTTATTATTTATATTTTGTAATATTGATATTTTCTATTGTGGCGACATCTGTTGAATAACAAATGAAGCAAAATATCATATATATAATTTGTAACATTAATAATTTCTATTGTGGCGACATCTATTAAATAACAAAGGAAGCAAAATATTAAGAAAAAATATTTATTTATATTTTGCAATATTAATATTTTATAACATTAATATTTTGTAATATTAATATTTTTGTAATATTTTATTTTCTATTGTGGCGGCATCTATTGAATAACAGGGAAAATAAAATATCAAAGAAAAAAATATTTATTATTTATATTTTGTAATATTAATATTTTGTAATATTAATATTTTGTAATATTAATATTTTGTAATATTAATATTTTTGTAATATTTTATTTTCTATTGTGGCGGCATCTATTGAATAATAAAGGAAGCAAAATACCAGGAAAAAATATTTTTTATTGATATTTTGTAGTATATTAATATTTTCCATTGGGGTGACATCTATTGAATAACAAACGAAGCAAAATATCAAGAAAAAAAACATTTATTATTTATATTTCGTGACATTAATTTTTTCTACTGTGGCGTCATCTATTGAATAACAGAGAAAACAAAATATCAAAGAAAAAAGTATTTAATATTTATATTTGGTATATATTTTGTTATATTTTGGTTAGTATTGAGACTTTCCATCTTTTTATTAACTTTAAGGCAGCATACGACAGTATTAAACGAAATAAGTAGTATGCAAGCAATGGAGGAATTTGGTATTCCCCTGAAGCTTATTGACTTGACAAAGGCAACACTAAGAATACTCTAATGTGCAAAGTTAAGTTGCAAAACGAACTCTCCGAGCCCTTCTACACTGATAGAGACCAAAATTAAAAGTCACGACCTGCTCATATGTGATCCACTATCGTTGACCCCCATTTTTTTTCCATTTGACATGAACCCCGTGCAGGTTGTCTTCGACCCCTGAGGGTCGATAGAGACCATTTAGGGAGTCACTGACTTAAACTTTATAAAGGTAATATGACTTGCTTCATACTTATTTATATTGTATTATGGTAGACCGAGCTTCCTTGTATCTGCAAGATAAATCTTAGCAATAAACCAATTGTTCAACACCTTTTTTAAAAAAAAAACTGTTCTTTTAGCACTAGGTTTACGGACGCTTCTTATATACCCATCTCTACGAACACGCGTCAATTTGACGCATGAACGAATATATATAACAACACTTACTGAAGATGCCTAATTGCTCTGGACAGCAAATATATATTTTAAAGTGGTAGTTTATCAATTGTGACTCTTGGTTTTATAAATTCAATTTAGTAGATTTTTATCCACCACTATTTCTAAATAATTCGCATGCTTATATAATTCACGTCTTTGTATTTGCAAATTTTACTTAGTAGTTATTTACCGATTTTTTAAAAAATAATTTTTTAGGCGTGTCCGGAGCAGTTGGTATCCCTTAAACATAGAAGGCATTGTACATATTTACTATAAGAAAAAAAAATTAAAATATGAGATATATATTTATGAAATATTCCAGTATTTTATTTTTCAATACTCGAACTAAGAAACTGAAACCTTCAAAATCTAACATCAATTGACATTCTGCGTTTGTTCTTCCTATTATTACTCATCGGCAACAGTTGTTTATCGCTTGTTTCATTTGAGATAACGGATCGAAGTACTGTTGGTACATTCCTATTTATTATTAATGTGGTGTTTGCATGTTTACTCAAAATTTTGTCTAAATTACGATCGAAGGTCAAATTGACGCATATCCGTCGAGATAGTTATACCACAAAGAGAATTTCAATATTTCAACACTTTTGAAGAAAATAGACTTCAATATATATTTACCTCAATCAATGGATAAAAGTCATTACCAGAGATAAAATAAAAATGCAGGCTGAGATAGCCTGGTCGGTAGGCGTATTGACAAAACATACCGTAGATTGTGAAGGGGTTGGCGAAAATATCTATCGGCGTTGAAGGAGCGTCTCGCAAATCGCCAAACAGCTGTGTGTTATGTTTTTTTTTTTTTTTCGGTATCACGTATCTATCATTCACCAAGTTATATATGGGTGTGACATTTCAGAGTTTCAAATAAGCTGATCTTCATTAGATTCTTCTGCATTAAATGAAATATAAAGCGTATTTTTTTGTAATAGCTCCGACCTAATCGTTTTTATTTGTTAACATAATTGTGTTTATTAGCGTTTTTTAAAAGATCGTAATAAAACTAAGATAAAAAAAATTATATATTATTACCTCCATAGCCCCCTTCTGTATTTTCATAACTTTCATTAAATGTATACGCGTATTTCGAGTAGTGCACTTCTTTACCTACTCATCCACTAATTAAAATTAATAATTTCACAATAACCTCTAATTCTTAATAATGAAATGATTATTACAATAAAGTTCGTTTACTTAAAAGATTAAAAAAAATTATTGTTCAGCAGTGACTTTGTTACTAATTCTGTTCTAAGTTGAGATTAAGTTTATAAAGTAAGCATAACTCGAAGGAGGTTGAAGTAAGGGCATTAAAATCAAAATTTCAAAAGAAGAAAAAAATCACCTTTTAGTGTACAGTGAGCATTAAACGAAAAATCTAAAACTAACTTTTGATCTAATGATCAGATGTTTACATTCTAGGACTCAAACTTTAGATTTAGAATTTCCTTAATTCCCTACCACTATTGTATATATTTACTTTTCACCTAACTTGTAAAATTGTAAAGTTTAGAATTTCTTACAGAATCACTCAGGCAAAGTGATTGTGTTTTATTTAAATATTATTTAGAAAGAATTTTTCTAAAAGTATTTCTTTTAAAGTTTTTATCAAACTTTTGTTTTTTTTATTTATCTATAGTTATTGAAAGTTAAGTTGATGATTTTTAAGTTGAAATGAATGCCGCCCTGCTTTGCATAGTTCAAATATTATTTCTAAAGAAATGTATAACTTAACATTAAACACCCAGGACCTTTAAATTGTAAATCAAACAATCACTACATTTATTTATTAAAAAACACTCTTATGACCTGATAATAAATTGATCTAAATCTTAAATGTGAGTTTTATAACATATAATTTATTTAAACTCAGCACATACATCTAACCTCTGTTGTCGCCAATGTCTCAATTTTAAAATATAGTTTTTCTTTTATAATTTTTCTGATATTTTCATATGAAGGATGGTATTAAGTTCGAGAATTAAAAATTTGTGCCCAAAAAATTTTTGCTAAAAATTATAATTATTATTAATATATGACAACAGGAAGTTTTTAATTGAAGGTTGAAATTTTTTTTAATTATGTTATTTTTTAATTATATTTTTAATTACCAAACTCATATAACAGTATTTAGGAATCTATAAATTAATGTTACGTATGATAGTTGCATTATAACCTGTACGCAATATGTGTAAATAAAATATATTTTTAAAATTGTGCATTTTCTATTAATTGCATTTATTATTCTTATATTGAAAAGGTATCAAGTTATCTATGACCTCCATAATGAATGAAGTATTTACCGACTTTTATATATATTAAGGAATTGAATCAATTTTTCACAATGTTTAAAATCTCATCTCATTCCAAAAAAAAGTTATTTCATAAAATTATGCAAAAAAGTAATTTAATATATATTTTTTTTATAATGAATGCTTCTAGTAATGAAACAAACGCTTTCAAACTTTATTTTAAAAATATTGATTATTTCGTTTACAAGAAACTATTACTTTAGAGCGTGATAGCATTTTTGAATACTCTATTTTTTTTCTAGTAAATAATATGTCTTTGTTAACTTCTAAAAAAATAATCTTTATAAAAAAGCTTACATTATTCTTTTATAGAGAATATTGATTTCATAGAAAATATCACTAAAATAAAACAGGTTATGTTTTCTTACAATAAAAGTTAAATAGAATTAATTCTTCAAAATAGCGT
Source organism: Parasteatoda tepidariorum (assembly GCF_982258835.1). Taxonomy (NCBI): domain Eukaryota; kingdom Metazoa; phylum Arthropoda; class Arachnida; order Araneae; family Theridiidae; genus Parasteatoda; species Parasteatoda tepidariorum. The sequence goes on from NW_028257371.1 coordinate 750,742, forward strand.
TTCAATAAAACATAGTATTAAAATGTTACGTTATTTTTTGTGATTGGTTCATTAATAAATTATTTTTATTTCTTCGCAAACACAATTCTTGTAAAAAAAATTAAAAAATTGAATCTGTTTTATCAAAAAACTAGATCGTTTTATAAAATATAAATTATAGCGCTTAATAAAATATGAATACAGTGTATTTGTAAAGTGATCCTGACAATAAAAAGGTGTTATTTTCTTTTTTATTTTCTCTACTAAAAGGAATTAATGAGTTATTTTTATTCATAATGGCTAGTCGAGGAGAAGAAGAAAATATCGAATTACACTGCTTAGGTTAATGTAATTTCGTTCTCCCACCACATTTACGCGTAATCCATCGCCAACTCCATCTGCAATCGCCACGTTTACAATCTACGGTATGTTTTGTCAATACGCGGTCGGTAGGGCGCTGGGCTCATCTCCGAGAGTTCGCGGGTTCGAATCCCGCCGGTCGAAGACTATTTATCGTAAAGTGACTGATGCACGTTAAATCTGTTGAGTCGCAAAAGTCCTCCATGTTCCCATAACAAATCAATACCTCTGGGGGTACTGGATTGGAGATCGATCGTTCTCCGATTCAAGTCAAAATTACGATCTGTGGATGAATGAATGGTTGTATGAATGGGTCCGCCCTATAAACGGTTGCGACGTATGGTGTGGCAGAAGTCGAATTCTAGGCCATAGATGGCGCCACTGAAAAACAAGAAGCGCACACTCTGCCTTAAATTTGCTCGGTTTCACCGAGCAAGCTTGTCCGTGAGGCAAGTGACATTAGAAACAACAAAAATAGAATAAATAAAAATGCAACCGGGATTTGTAATTTTCCTTATAAAATTCGAAATGCGTCAAAATGACGCGTCCCATAAATCTAGTGTTAAAGCGACGCTATAGAACCAAGTGAGTTAATTACAAAAGAAAAAAAAAATGCTGAACAGGTGACAAGCACGCATTTATTTCTATCAATTTTTTTCTTAAAATTAAAAATTAGTTGTTGCTCATTTCGAGACTAGATATATTTATTTAAATAATTAAGTGTGCTGGCGAATAAAACGTTTTTAAGATACACTTTATTTTCCTATCACTTTTTAACTCTTTTAAGAACTTTACGAATCTTGTGCAAGTTTGAAATAAATAGAGGCGAAATTGGATCGTCATAGAGTAAACTTGTTTCCGAGTTATCAAAGGTAGCACTCATCGGATCGGAATGGAACTCACCGGAAGGATCAAATCCATGACCTCTTGGACATGATCCTATCAACCAGGCCTTTTAAAAATTTAAACTTTATTAGTGCCCAAGAAAAAGATTAAATAAATGAACAAGGAATCAAAATAAGGCCTATTTTTTCAGGTGAATTTCAATTTTTAGTTGCTAAGCGCTTGCATTTAATATTTTTGTCTTAAATTTCTTAGCATAATTTTTTTTAACCGTCGTTAAACAGCCGACCCAATTCACGGGTTTACGACTACTGATGTTCAACTCCGTAGCCTTGTAATTTTGAACCCAATACAGAAGACAAGGGAACTCCTGGATCAAGTATTGGGAGAAATTTACCCTCGTGTAGGACTTTTTGATGGAACAAACCCGTATTTGCGTGACATGAAGAAAAAACCCCACGGTTAGCCTGATGAAAAGGGAACTAACCCGTGATCCGTCTGCCACTGAGGATATTTTACGTCAGCACTGAAGTCATTGTGGGCCGAGTGCAGATATATCATACAGCTGTCACTGGGATTCGGGTCCGGTTCATTTTAGTAGGTGAACGCTCTATCTGCTGAGCCATCATATCTGAGGGCTTTATTTAGTCTCCTTTCAGCAACAATACAAAATCCTAGCCTAAAATCAGAGCCTGATTATCGCCTCCCTATTGGAAAAAATTCGCAAAACCAGTATCAAAAACCAGTAACAATGATACCAGAACCAGTATGACTATACCAGAAATTTAAAACCTGGTATGAAACTATATTGGAAATTTTAAAACCTGGTATGAAACTATATTGGAAATTTTAAAACCTGGTATGGCACCATACTGGAAATTTTAAAACCAGTATAGCACCATACGGGAAATTTTAAAACCAGTATAGCACCATACGGGAAATTTTAAAACCAGTATAGCCCCATACTGGAAAGTTTAAAACTAGTATGACGCCACGCTAGAAATTTTAAAACCAGTATGTAGCATACTGGAAATTTTAATACCAGTTTTCAAATATACAGGAAAGTGTGAAACCAGTATAATATTGTACTGGAAATTTTGATATCAGTTTTCAAACATGATGGATATACTAACTTAAATTCTTAGAAAGTGTATATTTTTCCGGAAATCTAACAGGTTTCAACATTTTCAAACTAGCTTACTTCTTTAATAATTTATTATTTTATAAAGTCTTCGTTTTTTTTTCTCGATTATATACTAATTTCCAATAATTAATTTCTTAGATTTTTATAAGAACTCCTAACTAATATATTAAGAGTGGTGAAAACGTACACTTTCTGTGTGCATCAATATTTTAAAAAAATTCATATTTAAAATTATTAAAATCATTTTATAATTTTGGAGCGAAGGGAGTTTTTCAGTTAGAGTTTTGTACATTTTAATTATTTTAAAATCTAAGTCATCTAAGTAAAATCTAGTTATTGAAATTAAAGTAATTTTATAATAAAAGTAATTTTATAATAAAAGTAATTAAACAATAAAACTTGTTTTTATTCGTTTATTCTTTACTTACTTATTTATTTTTTTATTTACAAAAATTATTTTAATCAAAGTCATGATGAGAAAAGAATATTATTAATTGCATCACTTTAAATTTTATTATAAGCTGTTTTTAATTTTTATTTATTTCTTCTTGAATTTATACTAAACTAAATCTATGTTGCTCCTAATCGAACCAAATTTATCAATTCGCAAAATAAATTATTTAGTTTAGGTTTCAAACGACTTGGTAAAAAAAGAAATAAGCTTACATAAATTGAAAATTGATATAAAATCTTAAAAACTTTTTACCATAACCAAACTTAAATCTCTCCTTCACAAATTTATAAATTTCTTAAAATTTTCCGTTTTTGAAATTTGTAGTTTAAATCATAAAACAAAATAAACTTTTATGAAATAAATAAATAAATTTGTAAACTTTCCACACTTTCTGGGGGGCCTCAAAAATTAATAAAAAGTCCACAATATTACTTTTTTTTAATACTGAAAGAAATAGTTTTTCTCAAAAAAGGCATTTTTTTATTTCAAATTTTCTTTATATTGTGATAAACCGAACTCGTGTAAACATTGCACTTATCAAATTCCAAAGTACAGCTGAATTTTAATTGGTGCAATTTTTACTCCAACGGCTTAAGCAAATGCAAATTCGCAAAGTCTCCTATTAATGATTAGTTTCAACAAGAACTAAAAGCTTATTCTTAACAAATATGTAAAGCTGTAGATGGAAGGCTACAATCTTTAAAATAATTCAACTAATCAGTGACTTTTTCCATTCAGTGCAAATTTCCATGATGGAAAATGCTACTTTAATACTATGATGATTAACCATCAAGAGAAGTTTGACTCTCATGAACCAACTATCACTGATGATCTGTGGTGGTTCACGCTGGTTTAATGGGAATTCTTGTTGGTCCATCAGAACAATTTGCTTTGTTTTTTATGTTGGACCATCAAAAATTATGTTGAACCATCCCGAATTTCTTCATTGCGGGATGACGGTTATTCATGATCGTTCCAACATTGGATTTCTACGACACTATGATGGAAATTCGTGAAGATTCAACATGAACAAATCAAGTTGATGGTGTGTTTTTCATGTTGGACCAGCTATTCTTAGGTTAGACCGTCATAAATCGATCCGAATTCTTACTAATTGTTGGTTACCATCAAAAAAATATAATGGTTCTTGATGGAATTATTGATGGTTACCATCAACATTATGTTGGTCCATCAATGGAAAACAATCAAAAATTTTAACTAGGGATATCTCAGCGGCAAATGATTATCCTATTTTGAATTGGGAGACCATGAATTCAGTTTTCTAATATCTAGATTTAGATACTATTCCACTCATTCGTTGCCATAGTTACCAGTCAATTGCAATTTACGCTTTTCTGTCTCGCTAAGCGATAATGAAAATTTGCAGATCCCGTTAAGATGTATCTTTCAGACAAAACTCTAAATTTATCGCCTGAAGAATATCTTAGGTTGCCTGCTTGAGAATATATTTTTCACCTGATGACGTAGTATGATTAACTTAAAGGCTTTTTAATTCTAGAATATATTTAGACCTCTCCTTTCAAATATTACTCTGAAACACTTTTAGTTTAGTTTCAAATGCATTCACATAGATGAAAAAAATATATTAAAAATGAAGAACTTTAATAAATGATAGAGCATTGAAAAATTAAAATATTCCGTAAAAAAATCTGACAATTTAGTTCAGAAAATATGTAATTTAGAATAAACATATTTAAATGTTTTATATCTTAATCTTTATAGGGCAATACCTGCCATAGATATTTTATTAAAAGATATATTGGAATATAAATAATCGTATAAAAAATAAGAGTGAACTGCAGGAAATTTTTAACATGAACATACATAGAACTTCTTACACTAAATTATAATATTTCAAAAGTTCACTTCTTTGATAAATTCTTTGTAAGCAGTTAAATTTAAAAATTACTTTGAGCAAAATAAAAAATGAATCATATCAGTAGCTGTATAGTAATTCTAAACTCTCGACGAACTAACCATTAAGCATTGTGTATAGTACAATATTCTGCCACAATAGAATAGTTCGCATAAATATCATTTGTAATTTTTTGAGGGGTAAAAAGGGAAAAGATACAGATTCGATTGAACAGAAAGATTATTAAAAGTGGAGAATCGAAAATTGAATTAGTTTTGTTTTGGTGAATTTTAACCATTTGCATTTTGCGCAAATATGCATTGAATTTTTACTCATAAATTTAGGAGGTTTTTCTTTTAGGTCACAAGAAATTTATTTGCTGAAAGATCAGAAAGTGCAAACAGGGTTGACAAAGATGTTATAACAATCAGTTTGATTGATTCAAATCTTACAAGCAGCATATTTTATAATGTCACTCAAATGTTAAACTACTATGAAGAAATTTAATACATGAATGTGATTGATGATTTCTTAACACTTCTGGGCCTTGGATTTCCGGATCAATAATTCCATGCACAGGTGATTTTATATAGATATAGAAAATAGTTTCCTGCTGTACATTGTTCTTCAGTTCCATTAAAACTGATGCTCATACAATAAATATATGTTTTACTCCTTAGACTATTTATACATAAAATAAGTTAAAAAGTATCTTACAGGAATGGCAAAATTTAAGGTACTATTAATATTTTAGAAAATAACCTTTAACTGTCAATAATATTAATTTTAAAGCATTAACACATCGAAACATTTTGAAGTTAAGAAAAATGTCCAAAAATCTGTAGAAATTTTTTTTTCTGAGAGATTTAAATTATAACTTAACAGATGGGAGTAATAAATACAAGATGCAACTATTTTTTAAAGTATTAATAAAATACATATTTTGTAAAATACTTTCAGTAATTACTTAACTGAAAAGTTCTAACATATAATTTTAACAATGCAAATAATTATAACAACCTCGTAAAATAAAAATTATAACAAGATTAACTTAATATTTTATCTGATCTTTCTTTTCTTGATGTAATAATCAAGAAAAAGAGTTCATCGTCTGAAACTAGTTATTTTATCATGATTATGTAAAGTCTTTGAAAATTATTTTGCATTTTGTTAATGTATATTGTACTTAAAAGGTGCTTATTTTTTTGTTGAATGATTTTTCTACGCACCCTGATCTGTTAGCAGGTTTTGCATTTTGATTACACCAACGACAGAACAGGATCTAAAGAAACTAAGAGATCAAAGAACTGATTTGAATAAAAACTTTTACTTAAATTATATTGTTTAATCAACTTCTCGTGATTCAAGAAAAATGTATTAAAAGGCTCTCAATCGGTTTAACAATGTTGGTCTTAACTGATATATTTAGTAGTCATTTACAGGTATGATGATTTAATAATCTCTACTGGCTTCTTTATTTCGCTCTGCTTCATTAAGTTTAGTTTTGATTACGGTAACTAAACGAAATTGATATTTTTCTCCCCATAATGTTATTTTCTAGTAACCGTAAACATATATTAATTGTGTTTAATTTCAGATAAAATTCCTTCGAAAGAATACATTTTGAACAGTAATTTCAGATAAATACTGAAAATTTTGAAGTTTCTACATTTTTTATATAGGTCCTTTACTATTATTTTTTAAACAATCATTTACTTAAAATCTGCTTTGAATTGTGTTTTTTTTTATTATCAGTTAAATTATCGAATTCAAAGGTAAATTCGTAAAGGGTTTTGGGTCTTAATATTTTAAAATGTTTTAACTTGTTTCTCACTGAAAACCTTTTATTAAATATTGAGCAAAATGTTATTTGCATGCGTGTAAAAAGAAACGATTCTTTAAAGATAGTATAATGCAATCATAATAAAATAGCATAGAATGTAGGACCAATTTATGAGCCTTTACTTTTTTCTACTAAAAAAGCTTAATATTTCATCTTTTTTTACTCCCCTTAAAAAACCACAAGATATAGATAATAACTACTGATTTATTCGAAACAAAAAATATTTACTTTGGGTTTTTATTAGTGGAATAATGAATGTTCCATAAAAACATCCAAGTGTTAAAAAAAAGTAAACTTAATTATTTAGCAAAGCTACTACATAAAAAAAATTGCTATACATTTTTAATTTCGCCAAGAAAAAGAAGTAAAACTTATAAAAATATTCATGAACTCAACAATTCAACTTATTTTGTATTTCAAATGTTTGTGATTTATATCAAGTAAAACAAAAAAATTTCAAATATTAGATATGCTTACCAACAAAAAAATAGGTACTTTATAAATTTGTTTTGTTTAAAGCAATTTGTTAAGTGATTTTACTTCTTAAATTAGGTTAAAATTATGCAAGGTTGTACTAAAAGTAATATTAATAAGAGGCCGTCAGCAAAGATGCAAAGACTTGAGAAGATTAATTTCGAGGGAGAAGTAACAAGTACCACATCACGCATTTTAGTTCAAATATATTCTAGTAATTTAAAATGTTTTATTTTAACTTGCATCCTTAAAAAATATAAAGTTCTATTTCCCTCTTATATAAGGGCGAGTCGGGTAGCCCCGCCCAGCGGGTACCCCCGCCCACTGTCAATTTCATATGTATAGAATATTTTTTCAAGTCAATGGGCCATCGGACATTAATTGTTATATTAAAAACAGATTATTTTCAAAGTTTCAAGTATTTATGCAGCTGTTAACATGGTAAACAATAGTTTTGAAAAAATATTGAATACAGTAGTCATGATATTAAGAAAAATTGGTTGAATGTTCGATTCAACTTCATTTTAATACTAAAAAAAAATTTTTTTCTATACATACGGCATTAAAGTATGTAGTCTTAAGTTTAATTTGCACAAAGAAAGAAGTTTATATGAGAAAAATTGTTCAAGTAATTACAAATTTACAAAAAAAATGGATTTCGGGTAGCCCCGCTCGCATGAATGCCGGGTATCACCGCCCAATTTTATTTCGTCGATAAATGTATGGTTGCAAAGATTATTTTATTGCTTCAAATTTGAATGTAATATGCATTTTTAACAACAAATATAGTTGTTATTAAATGATTGTTATTAAATGATTGTTATTAAATGATTGTTATTAAATGATAGAATTCACTAAAAGTATATAAATATGTAATAAATAAAATAATTTTGTGATAAAAATGATAAGCGGGGTTTATTTATTGTCAATACATTAGTTATTTTCATTTACACCTGAAAAAACAGTCAAGAAACATAATTTTTGTAACTAGGCGGGGCTACCCAACACATTTTGAAAATAACTAAAAAACATGTTTCTTTAAATTTCTATTTTTTTAGGCTAAACTATTCTTTTTTTGGTTTATTCTCTTTGCATTATTTAATTAGATGATAAAACAATAGAAACATACAAAAATATTGATCATTACTCAATATTATTCAAAAATATAAGCAATACTCCTTAAGTGGGCGGGGCCAGGGACCGATTAAGACAAATTCAGGCCCAAGGCCCACCAAATTTTCTGGGCCCCTTACAAAATATTTTGAAATTAAATTACTAAAGAGTAGTCCTAATAATGAAAAAGAATCCATTAAACTGCATGACTCAATAGAAACATTCTAAGAAATTTTAAAAGCAGACAATTGAAGATTATTTTTCTAAGAAAAAGTTTACGTATCTATAAATTAAAGCAAAATATAAAAACAATACAATGTTATGTCAGAATAAAAAACAGTTTGATGATCACAAACAATTGAAATCAGTGATTTTTGCTAAAAGTCACTGATTAGCTGAATTATTTTTAATTTAGTACTTAAATCAAGACATAGCTAGCTCACCTTTAATTAGCGATTTTACTAATTTTTGAGGCCCCTCAGAAATTGGGGGCCCTAGGCCCATGCCTATTGGGCCTAGGCTATAATCAGGCACTGGGCGGGGCTACCCGACTCTCCCCTAAATATTTTATTTACTAGTTTTTAATTGCGCTTTTTCTTGTAAATATTAATCTCAATTCAAGCAATATTGCACAAATAATTTTATGCTTTAATTATATTATAACACTTTATTATTTAAAAGTAAAACGTAATGTGTTCTATAAATAAGTTTCTGTATTTCGGGTATATGTTTATCTAATGTAGTTTTACTTTTGACAATGGTATAGCAAAAAAGAGGTAATCGAAGTTATTGAAAAATATGACTTCAATCATGGACTACAGTTTCATTGCTCATCAAAACAGTAAGACATGGCGAATGTCAAATGCGATTAATTCTTTCGGAATTACTAAAAACTGTCATTGAAAGATTCAGTATAATACTAGTGTACATGGATTTTATCGTTTGAGAGCATAAAAGTGCACTTAGTTTTATTAGTTGTCTAAACCAGTTGTATGTTTAACAAAAAGAACATTTATTCATATAGATCAGAAGAATTAACATAGTTTGTTGCTTAGTTGTTGAACCACTTTCTGTTTTCCATAAACATGTTTGATGTTACGTAAATACATAGTTTAAACCGTCATACATAGTTACATAGTTTAAATACATAGTCAAACTCATTCTATAAGGTAGTAACAAAACATTTATAGAACTCTTAAGCGCCGCAAGTGTTCCTAAAACATACCTTCAACTGCTTTAAAAGTATTCATTGATGTAGAAATTGAGATGTTTGTAAACGTTTTGAATGTTGCTTAAATTTATAGTTCACTTTCTTTGTTTAAGAGTTCAATCCAGTTTAATTTTCCAACTCTTTATACTCATTTCAAACTTAGCAATTTCAAAATACTATTTCAGTTATTATTTCTCAGTAAATTATCGAATTTTAACTATACCATTTGAGCTGCATCTGACGAAATAATGAGCAATAACACTCGCATATTGCAATGAATGTTGATATTAACTCCCATGCATTTTATGCATATTAAAGATATTCAAAGCCGTACACTAAGCTTCACGTAGCTAGCTATAAGAAGGAATTTAAATTCGAAATGTTATGTTTAGGTTGTAAAATAAAATTTGTCGATATTATGTTAAAGGAAAACATTTAAACATGCAAATTAAAGAATTAGAAAGGTAAAAAGTGTGAATCGAAAGTTTCTAATTCCTTCAAATTTCGCAGATTTCTTTAAGTAAATTAGAAATGTGAATTTTCCCTCCAAAAAATTAGACTTTATTTTGATTACTAAATTGTAATTTTTGCATGGACACAAAATCACAGGAATTTAATTTTGAAGAAATTTTTATCAAAAGTAATTACAAAACGATAGCTCAATGACTTACTGCAATATGCAATTTGAAAGAAAAATTCTTTCAATTTGAGGATAAAACTCAACTCAAACGTATGTTTTCCTGAACATTTTTAAGGTATCTACAATTTCAGAAATTAATCTCTGAAACAGATTCAAACCTGTCAACAAAATAAAAACTGCAGATGCTTGATTCGTAGTGAACAATCATTTTAAGATTTTTTGCGTGATTTTTATGCTTTGTCACATTATGAACTGTTCAATACGCTCAAATTTATGTATCAAATTTAAGCCTTTGATAGTTCAAATTAGTATACAATATTGTGATTAAGGAATCTATATTTTGGTTCAACATTGAACCAACTTTTCTGAAAAGTTATCAATTAAAAGAATGATAAATTAAAATTTCACGTGTATTAAATGAAGTTACATGTAACACTAGTTATTAAATTTAATTTTATAATCTTTGGTAAAATTTTGATCGTCTTAAAAGTTGGATATAAGGTAAATGAGCAAAAGTGAATTTAGCATCAACTAAATTTATGAACTACCATATATACTTTCCAAATTTCCTTTGCAATCCTAAAATTTGATGCTAAATAAGGGCTAAGATCCATTGTGCAGTTGGTATTAGGATTAGCAATTTTATTTTTGCGTGGTGTACATAGCAACTAGTGTTTCAAATAGGTTTGTTCATAAGTTTAAAATAAAGAGTAAAAGTAAAATAGTACGGAAGTAAGATTTCTGAATGTTTTAAGAAAAACCATTAAATACACATTAGTACATACAAGACTAATTTATTAGTTCCTCATTTTAAATGTACATCAAAACTAAGAGAACGTCAAATTATAACAGAAATAAAACTCTCACAAATTCCAGCATACATTCAGTACAAGTTCTAATATACAGGATTACCAATGCTAAAAAAAATTCTATTGCCAAGCACAGGTCAAACAAAAATTCACATTTGCAAATACTAATTTAGTTATGCATGCAATTTTGAAGAAATTTAGCACTACTACATATAAATGATCATTTAAGAGAAACTTTACTACAGTTCACTAGTTTACAAGAACTAAAATTTAAAGTTCGTTCAAAAACTAGAATTCGGGGAACAGAAACAAAATTCTATTTAAATGAATTTCTTTTCGCACTTTTACTAATTAAACATATTAGATTAGTAAGAATAAATTGCAAGCTTTTTATGCTCATTATTACAAAATGATTTTTATTAAGAGACTAAATTAATTCAGTGAAAAGTGATATTTCGATGGTTTTCCAACTAAAATTTTAAAAAAACTATCACTTAATTTATTAATTTCAGTTACTAATTTCATTTTACAAAATTTTCGAGGTTTTAATTATCAATGTTAAACTTTTTAGCCTCATAATTTTGAATCATACCCAAAAGACAAACGTTTCTCAAACTCTGAAAAAGTCTTGGGTGATAACTTTGGAAAACTAGCCGAACTTTTGTTAAGTCTTAATGTTACATTTAGCAAGGATTCAGAATTTAAAAAAACTAGAGTATGAAATGGAAAATTGAAACAAAATAAAGTACTGAAAGAAAAAGATACTTCGTACTAGAAACAATTATTAATTCCATTTGCTATTATAAGCAATTTCCTAAACATTTAATGAAATTATAAAATAAACTTATACAATATAAGTTTACATATATACACATATAAGTTTTCCTCCAGACAGTGATTTACTTTCTATTGCTTTTTTGGTTCAACACAACATTTATAGGTCGTACATTAATAAGCATAAATCCACAGCAAAAAGAACAAACAAGATGTTGAAAATACAAATTAAACATTGACTGAAGGTTAGAATTTGAGTTAGAAACTTATTTACTTTGGATTATGCAACTTAATTCTTTATCTCTATTGAATATCCACATTTTTGTTCTTTTATTTTCCTCTATAGCAGGAAAGAACATTAATAGAAATTTATAAATTTCAGACTGCTTAAAAAAAAAGAAAAAAGTTAAATTTGAAAAATTACAATTACGCTGAATCCGTGAGATCAAATTCATGCCTTTTCTTATAAAAGCAGTATTTTAAAGAAAATCTGTAGAAACACTACTAATACCCTATAATCTGTTACACATTCAATATGTAAAGTGCCTCAGTTGAAGAATTGAAGCAACATATGCAAAATCAATGATCTGAATCAGATAAATTTACTTCATTTTGTTTTTTAAAAATTCCTTTCTTATTTAAAAAGGTAAATTGCAGGATCCTCATTTAAAGTAAATAAAAGGATCGTTCAAGATTTTTTTTTAAATGTTAGATTTAGAATATATTTTATTCTTATTTTATGCCACAGTTGAGATAAAACTTTCCCGCAATTCTAGCTTTTAAGGCTCAGTTTTAATAAAAGTTAATTGAAAGCTCGTATTTAAATTGACAGTTTGATTTGACAGTTTTGTTTTGAGAAACACCATTAAATGCACATCAATATTTACAAGACTAATTTATTGTTTCCTCATTTTAAAAATGCACAGCAAAACTGAGAAAAATTGGCACAAATTATAACATCGAAATAAACAGCTCACAAATTCCGTCATACATATAGTACAAGTTCTAATTTACAAGACTACCAATGAAAAAAATTTCTATTGCCAAAAAGAGTTCAAACGAAAATTCACATGTAAATGTTAAATTTAGTTATACATGCAATTTTGATGAAATTTAGCACTACTACATATAAATGATGATTTAAGAGAAAACTTTACAAGAACTAAAATTTAAAGTTCGTTCAAAAACCAGAATTAGGGGAACAGAAACAAAAGTTCTATTTAATTTGTTTTCCTACTTTTTCGAATTAAACATTAGTAAAATTAAATTGCAAGCTTTCCATGCATTAAAACAAAAAAATTTGACTAAATTTACTAATTTAATTCAGTGAAAAGTGATATTTCGCTTACTTTCCAACTAAAATTTAAAATAAACTCACTTCTTAATTTATTAATTTCATTTTATAAAATTTTCGGGGTTTTAATTATCAATGTTAAACTTTGTAGCTTCGTAATTTGAAATCATACCCGAAAGACAAACGTTTATCAAGCACTGAAATAGTCTTAAGTGATAACTAACCGAACTTTTGAAGAACTAACCGAATTTTTGTTAAGTTTTAACGTTACAGTAAAGGGATCCGAATATGCAAATCGACAAAAAAGCAGCGAAAATCTCCAATAGGTAGCCTGAGAAGGGGATTCAAGCCCATGATCTCTTTTATCACCGAGTTTATTTTACGTTAAAACTGGAGTCTGGGAGAGCCGCAAGCCTAATTCAAATCGACCAGGTCATCTCTAGGATTTGAATTAGAGTCACCTAAATAAGAGGCAAGCGCTCTATCCCTGGAGCATTTGTTTTCATACTTCTGCGAAATATGAAAACACGGCAAGAAGCCGAATTGTCCAGAAACAGACATTTGAATAAGTGAATTGTGAAGTTCGGAAACGGCTGAAAGAGTGTGAAACACAAAGCAAAAGCGGTAGCGGCCGTCTACCACTTCCACTTCAAGCATCACATTCTCCCAGTCAATTCAAAACTTCTGGTCATTACTTGCAAGATCCTGTTTTATATTGTCCTAACACAGCACGAAGCCGAATTGTCCAAAAACAGAAATTTGAATAAGTGAATCGTGAAGTTCCGAAACGGCTGAAAGAGTGTAAAACACAAAACAAAAGCGGTAGCGGCCGTCTACCACTTCCACTTCATGCATCACATTCTCCCAGTCACTTCAAAACTTCTGATCGTTACTTGCAAGTTCCAGTTTTATATTGTCCTATGTTGCATTAATTCAGCAATTCTCATTTCGGTATGACATTCACTAAATTTAGGCTTTCTTTCAAGGGAAGAAAAGTTGCTTTCAGTATTAAAAATTTAGGATCTGATAACAGTTTGGCTAACCATTGGAGTTTTTCGCCGTTTCCTTTCCATCTAATGCAAATGCTGCGCACTAAAAAAACTATTAAGGGACCGTTATTCGATTTTCTGTAACAGAAACGAGATTGACATGGAAGATTTACTCATCGAACAGGGATTAAATAAGTCAAATTCGCCAAAGAAAGGAATAGCTTGACCCAGAGATTATCGTATTTTATAGAAATTACGGAGAATCGCGTGTCCATTTTTAGGACGGGAAAACCGAAACGCATGGTAATTTAAGAGTTACGAAACGACTATTCATTTCCACTAACAGTTAAAACAACCCATCTTTCCTTAACTAATCGCAGTAATAGTTAATGACTTTTTCTGAAACTTCTTGTTAAGTAACGCAAAAAAATTTTAATTACTATTTTAGAGACAATCTCTGGGATATAAAGCAGATTTATAGGATTAAATTTTATTGACGTTTATCGGGACTATTTAGAAATAGAAGCTAATTTAAATGTAGAAAATTCGTTATTTTCGAGAAAAAAAAAGATTTATAAAGTCCCTTTAAATTTTAGTTCTTTAGTTTAACATTTAGAAAGGATTCAGCATTTGAAAAACTAATAGATGAAATGGATAATTTAAACAAAATTAAGTTCTCGCTACTGAAAGAAAAGATTCTTCGTACTGGAAAACAAGCATTTCAAACCATTGAAAATATTAAGAAATTTCCACAACATTCAAAGAAAGTACAAAATAAACTTTAATACTAATTATGGTCTTCCTCCAGACAGTAATCTACACATTTTAAACAGAATTTTTGACTACACAACATTTATAGGTCGCACATTAACAAGCATAAATTCTTAACTAAATGGGAAAAAAACAAAGATGTTGAAAATAGAAATTGAACATTGACTGAAAGTTCTAATTTGAGTTGGAAACAGATTACTTTGTATTATACAATATAATTCCTTATCTCTTGACAATACCCAATTTTCGTTCTATTATCTTTCTTTATAGCAATGAAAGAACATTAATATAAATTTATAAATTACAGAATGTTTAAAAAAGTTAAATTTTGAAAAATTACAATTACGCTGAATCCTTCTGATAAAATTCATACCTTTTCTTTTAAAAAAGTATTTCAAAGCAAATCAGTAGAAACTACTAATACACTATAATCTGTTACACATTCAATATGTAAAGAGTCTCAGTTGGAGATTTGAAACGATATGCAAAACCAATGACTGAAAATCTGATAATTGAACTTCATAATTTTGCTTCTTTAAAAAAAAAAATTCCTTTCTTATTTAATGCAAACTAAATTACATTAATACGTCAAAAACCCATTGAAATTAAAATTGGAGATTAGATTTTAAATGTGAAATTTAGATAACTTCTACTCTTATTTAATGCCGCAAACTGAACGAAAACTTTATCGCAATTCCTGCTTTTTCAAGGCTCTGTTTAAGTAAAAGTTAATTGAAAGCTCGTATTTAAAATAACAGTTTATACTTTGACAGTGAAGCTTCTGTTCTGCGGAAAATAGTCAGCACACTTCCCACACTAGTTTCTGAAAAAACACTGCTTTTCATGCAAAATCAGTGCATGCTCATGTTTGATTTAAAATAAAATTTTATTCATTCTACTTAAAATTTTTATAGCAGTACCCAAATACTTATACTTAGCAACCTTTTCTTAAGATCCCGTCACTTTAGCAGAAACTTCAAATGTGAATTAAAAAGAAATTAAAAAACTTATTTAAACCTCGCTCTCAGAAATATGTAAAGGAGAATCCTACATAAATATTGTTCTGTGAAACTGGCGTTCGTTCTTTAACAAAGGCTTATTCCGGATTTTTAGAAATCCTGAAAATTCTACCGATACATTTCTGGAGATAAAATTTTCGTATTTTTACTAATCTTTGTGAAAACAATGATTGCTGGTTTTTAGGAGAAAAAAGTCATAATTAATTTTAGAATTAAACTGAAGTTATGGATTCTTAAGATTGAAATTATGAAAAGCAGGCGTCTAAAATTAAGTTCCTTGATGGAAGTAAATTTCTGATCAAAGACAGGGTCTTAACTACTTTAGTTACTTTTTTTCAGCTAATTTTGCATTTTCTTGCTTTAAATTGTGTGCTTAAGATCGTGCTTACAAGTTTAAAGCATAAAATTCCTAGATTAATATTTTAGTACTACAGAGTTAATTCAAACATTCTAGACCCTTTGATATTATTTAACTTCATATTATGGTTGTACGTGTTTCATTATTCCTAAATTTTTCTGAATTTCGTATGACCAACGACGTAGAAATGTTTGATATTGAAAATCATATCTACAACAAGTCTTTGTTGAGAAAAAATAAAAGATCAAGAAATTTGAACTTTAAAGGAACAATTTATGAATAACATATCTACTACGACCACAGTGACTAGAATTCCACTTTTTATTTTTCTCAACAAAAAAGCAATCTGAACATATTGAGGCAAATAAGAAATTCAAGTAAATGCTGTTTCAAGGTATGAAGTTAATCTACCAGTAAAATAAATTAGATAATTCAGTATCTTTAAATAAAAATCTAAAATTACAGAATAATTTAACATTCTTACAAATTAAAACTGGTTCAAAATTTGAGATTATCCAGCACCATTTATAAAGGCTAGTGATCTAATTTTTACCTAAGCATTTTTAAATAATCAATATTTTAGTCATTTCTAAAAATATTTACTTTAAACTAGATATTGTAACTATATAGTTTGGAAATAAACAGATAATCTAATTCACAATCTTCAGAATTTACAAATTTGAGCAATTTTTATGATTAATTTTCTTTATAATAAGAAATCCGTATTCCAATCCTATGTTAAATATTCCACGCAAATCAAATCTTATTTTGCTTCTGAAATAAGTTAGTGTTAGCTTTCTGTTAGGATAAGTTAGAGTTACTTGTTAGTAATTTACTCAGAGCGAAACAAGATTTGAATCTCTTCTGAAGAATTCAGAAGCCACTTAATAAGAATTTCAATTTTTATAAAGATTTCCCCCTATTAAATACTTTTATCTGAAACGTAAGGGACGTAAAAATTAAACTTTACGTAGATAAACTGAATATATTTAGAAACTTAAAAAAATCCAACTAAACATTACTGAATCTTGTTAAGATATTTAAATAAAGCGCAATTTTATTTCATCTTTTTCAGTCTTCACTTCATACTTTCCCTTATTTGCCAATATTTTCTTTCGCCACCAAAAGATTTAAAGTTAAACGAAAATATTAAAAATTTATTTACTAACTTAAAACAATTATCCACTTGCAAAGCTTTTCAGGTTCTATTAAATCTTTGAAAACTCTAAAATGAGAGCAAATAAATTTTTAATATGAGTGGAGGTGGAAAAAAAAAGCAAAAACTCCAAGTCACTGTGGTGCTTAGAATAAGGGTAAATCCTGATAATTCTTTAAACATTTTTAGACAGAAAAAATAGAATTTTGATTTAAAAATGATCTAGAATATTCTTAAACAAACTTTATTAGCCCTTTCCGAAGCTACGAATTTAGATTGAAAACTTTAGTGGTGCAGAACATTAGAAAGTTCGTCCTTAGACATTACATTGAAAGTAAAGATACTGTAGCTCTTAGTTATTTAATCAGTGGTTGCAAAAAATCCGTGCGTTTAGTTTTACATTTCTAGTGTTTTGTTAAGTATGTCGAATTAGTAATCGTTTTTATTAAGCTTCTTCCGATATTTACTTGCGTCCTATCTGTTTTTTGAAGCTGATTACAAACAAAACATTTTGCTATATCTTAATAAAAAAAAAAGTAAACTAGTTACTAAATAAATACGTTAGATTATTGAAATTACATAAACACTTTATAAAATACAAAAAAGTTCTCATTGAAAAATTTATCAAGTGCATTTAAGATCTTTTAAGGATGAATAACCTTTTTAGATTTAGAAGTGAGTCGTATTGAGCAGTGAGTCGCCAAAAAGTCACCGGTGTTTTACGCTGTATTTTATAACTATAAATTATTAAAGAGTTAAATACGTTTTTCACTTGTTTTGGCCTAAATGCAAAATGAAAAAGTGCAAATTGGTTTAATGAAAATTCTGTGTCGAAGAGTTGAAAAAGGAGGGGTCTGTTAAAACTAAAATTACTTCGGCGAATCTAAGAAATTTTCCACTGCCAACTATTTGGGAAGTCGCAGAAACAAGGAAAACATATGAAGATAATGTTTGAGATTTCCAGATTACAGTAGATTTCTAATCTAAATGATAGAATGTTTCTGCTCTGTTTAAATTATAAACATCTAAATGTTTTAGATCATTTTTAATTTTGGAAATATTAAATAGCCATTATGTAATTTTATAAATGTTAATACTTTATATTAGATTGCCGATTACACAATATAGATTACAAAAAGTGGTTTCTAGTCCTTGGAAAATTTGAATTTTGTTATCCCTTACGGTGAACGTATTTATATATTGTATTTCTCTATCATTTTACTGTTTAATAGTAAGTTTATCTAGTTTTTAAATTTAATATTATTCTATTTTTACAATTTAAGTTTTATTCCTTTAGTTTTTTTCCATTACTTATAACCGTTATATTTTACTATTGAATCACAATTTTTAAACTTACTATTCTAATATAGTAAATTTCCGTTTAATGCAGCAATTTATTTATCTGTATCCACATTTAAAATAAAGAGAAACAATGCCATATTGAGTTGGAATTTTGGATTTAAGTTAGAGAACCAGTAAATCTAAATTCACTTTTCTTAAAAATTTAATTTTTAGAAATTATTTTTACCCAACCTGTATGTTTAAATGCAAAAACATTAAGATTTTTATCTTTCCCGTTTCAAGCTTTTAAAAAAATTTAGATTTGTATTTTTAAAGAAATTAAAATGTAAGATTTGCAATTTTTTTAAACTTTTATTTAAATTTATAAATTTCTTTGCTTATTCAACTGTCTATGAAGACTGAAATGTTTTAACGTTGAAATTAACATAGATTACAGTTTCAATGCGCCAATTCATCTTACTATACCTTCCAGCATTTATCGTAGAATTAACTAAATAAAGACTTGAACCACTAATATAAGAAACAAATAGAAGTTCAACTTATGATTTTCAGTCAAACTATTTGCAAATTAAAGATTTCATTTCTGAAAATTATTTAAAATTTTTTTGAAAAGGTAGATTTAAAATTTCAAAAAGTTACAATTATTTTAAGAGATTTTAACATTAGAATAGATACGACTTAATTTACAGGAATGCATAGGTTTAACAAATTTTTTAACTGTCAGTTATTTGACTTCCTTTTCATTTCTTAACTAGTTCTGAACTGATAAAAGGGCAGAAGCATACTGATATGTAGATCAAAACAGGAAACAATTAGTTCGAGTAACATATTTGCCTCCGTACTTTATACTGTACAAAAAACATCAACTGAAATAGTATATTTTGAATAAATATTTTGAAACAGTTGTCAATTCTCTAAAACAATGTTTTGTAAAAATGCATCAATACAGCTGCGAAATAATTTTTAAGTTCGAAGAAAAATGTAAACTAACTTATTGTAGGGTGTGGCAAAACTTTATTGCAAGTAGACTTCCATGAACTATTGCTCTGTTGTCGTTGCTCTGTCTATCGACGGGAATTTAGATAGACAGACTTCTGGTGATTCTGATAGAAGAACTAAAGACTGCACTCTGGACGAAAATGGTAGTGAAGCTGTAAGAAAAGGACATTCATTAGTCACGAAGAAAAACTTAATTCATGTATAGTTTAAAAATCTTAATTTGAAAAACTTGCTTAAAATTTATCACTATTCCATCGATTAAGCTTAAATTTTGTATTTTAAAGTTTGAGTTTAAAATAAAAATAAAAAAATTTGTTTTTTACCGAATTTTTCAACCACTAACATATTCAAAGCTATTCGTTATATAAGATTATCTTTTGATACACTAGTTTTCAAAACTATTATGCACAAAAAGTTTTCAATTAACTTTACCTATGGTAATGTGCAGAAAAGAAAACAAAACTTTTAAAGGATTTTTGAGATTGAGTACCACCCAAATTTCGATCACAAATCTATAAGAAGGTATATTCTAGGAGCATAAGTTTGTGTTTAATGTCGCTACCTAATTGTTTAATTATCGTAATTGATTCTTACGAAGATCACTGTACAAAGTATAATAAGCACGTGTGTAATTATAAGTATATAGCTTTTATAAGCACATTATAATTTAATAAGCACATAGTTTTTATTGAAATAGTTAAAAAAAAAAGACACCATTTTTTAATTTTTGCTTGTTTGCTCTAAGTTTAATTTTTCGAGTGAAAATCTCATTTCTAAAGAAAACCTGTTCGTTCTAGAAAAACCGAAAAAGTCAGTGCTAGATCCAAGAAACAACTTAGTTTAAAAAACTCAAAGAATAGCCACGTCGAGTATTACATTCTTGCAGTATTTTTGAAATATGTCTTATTAAGCCACTCCTTTAAGCGTACAAGCGTTGTGCATGAAGGCTATACTTTTTATTTAAATCTGTCTATTTTATTTTCTTTCTACTCAATTTTTAACGATATTTTGAATAAAAAATATCACAATTCGCTTTTTTGGCAGAGTTTCTGATGTGTTTATAAATTCAGGATTCAATGCAAGACGACAACATTAAAGCAATATAAGTTGAACTCAAAAATACAATTGTGAAACAAAATGGCGGCTGAAATAAGGCGAGAAAAAGTAAAAAAATAATACAGCACGTTTAAATAATATAACAATGAAAATATAATAGTTTTCGTAATTTTATATTATAAATGAAAAGCAAAGTTTTATTTCCGAAGTAATTATAAAATAAATCACATTAGAAAATAACGCAAAAACCTGAAGAAAAAAAAACACAACTTTTGTTTTTCGGTATATTTAGTCCACCCTTGCAATACGGGCAAAATGGGGCATATTTTTTCGAAAGAAACATCAAAGACGACAACAAAAAAAAATTTAGCTAATTACCTCGTGGAACTTTTTGGAACTAAGTTTCGAAAATCATTCAAACATTGTAAAATGTCAAATGATAAGATATAAACTATAAGTTTGTCAAGAGTATTAACTTATCCAACAAATTGAAAAATTGTATTATAATTTAACACTAACTAATTACTCTGATAAAAGTGTAACAGTAAGGTAAAATTCCTATATATATATTTATGAAATAAAAATTAAAAAGTTACATTTAAAACAATTTTTGTTAACATATTTTTCAATAAATTGTACTCTCGTCGGTCCAAAAAGTAAATCATAATCTTTGGAAGGATTATGAATACTTAATTTGGGATATATTAAAACTGCCTACGCATATTCTGGTTGAAAAATAATTTTTTTCTTTTGGCCAAAGATCATAATCTTCTGACCCACAATGCAACGTAGAGCTTTATCGTCTATTCAGCTATTTCAAAATTGCCTGTTAGTAAAACGGCCTCAGTGAGAAAAATAAATGAGGACAACAAGTCAGTAAATTATTTAAATTATCATTTAAACAAAAATGCGAAAAGTTTTTTTGAAAATAATTAATTGAATATATCACTTACCGGAAGAGGATGCTGTTGAAATACACTTTCGCACTGGCAAATTTAATAATTCATCTGCGATCTGGAAGATTCTACGGAATATTCGATTCAAGATAAATTTTTTTTCGATTTAAGATAAACTGTCAGATATCTTTTCATTTTTGAAAGTACATAAAGTTCGATCAAAACCACTCATCTAAAATATACGCACACCATATACATTGAATATATATGTAAGAAAAAAGCGTCAAAATTATCGTATATAACTACAACCATTTGCTAGAAAAAATAACAATTTCGATGGAAAAACTCCAGACAGTCGCAAAATCTTAGGACAGAGGAACAAACTCTCGACTTCGGACATATATATACTCCATAAAAATGCCGATAACGATTATTTTAGACAAAAATTTAAATTTGAAAAGGGGCCTTCCTAGCCGAGTGGTATCACCCGCAATAGGCTGTGCGAATCGTGAAGATTTCAGGTTCGTAACCCTGAATGTCTTCTTCGTGATGTGCTTCAAGCATCACAGGTTGCGATCAGTGTTCGGGTGGGTGACCACTTGGATCAGTCTGTGTAGGGACAGAGGGTGTGCGGTCTTCGTTAAACTGTTCTACCGTAAAGTACTCGACTTTGCGTGCATGTCATCGGGCTACCGAAGAGGGAATGCCATCCCCTCTGCAAAGGATCAAAATTGTGATTGCATGTCTTAGGATCATTCTCAAGGATGTTTCCCAGACCGTCACCAATAGGCTATTGTGCAACTCTAGTGTGACGTAAATGAACTACAACATCGTGATGTCTTTCACTAAACTTTTCTATCTGTCCTTCTACTTGATAAAGGTTCAATAGCCTAAATTGAGCACTCAAGTCTTCAAATGTATGTAATTTCGGCAACACCGAAATGACCGAGATTTCTAAAAGGTTAGTTTCCCGAAATTGCAGCAAGGAGAATTGTTGTATTCATTGTTCTGCAGCAGAAGTATTAATAGTTACAAATAATCTGCGAGTTTCGTTAAAAGTAATCAAACAACTCTCATTTATTTTATTGTAATTTTTTTGATGAACATTTCGTTTTATTTTGCAAACAAAAATTACAAAAAACAGAAATCCTAATTAGTTAATACTCAATTACTGAATTAATTTGATTTTTTTTATAATTACACATTTAAGTAACATAAAGTAAGTACGTAACATAAAGTATGTATATAACTTTTTTATATTGGTAAGTAGGTAGATACTTTATTTGCGTCGCACTAGAGCTGCACAATGCGCATTTGACGACGGTCTGGCAAACGTTCCTGAGGATGATCCGAAGAAATGCCATCGCACTTTTGTCCCTGCTTTGGTAGCCCGACGACTTGAGCGCGAAGTTGAGCTCTTTACAGTAGAACAGTTTAACAAGGTACTTTCCGTTAGAACTATGTTTCATGTAGTTTTCAGTTCCATGTAGCTTTAAAAATTAAAAGATTTTAATCTACATGAAAATCAAGGCAGAAACTAACTTCCTTCCTTCTTGTATGACTCTCCTCACGCTAATATTGAAAGCATGCGAAGTGTTGCCATAGGTAGAGAGTTCTATTTTACGCCACTCGCTAATTTCAACTGCCTTATTTCTTCCTCAGTGATGTTTCCCAGACCGTCGCCAATAGCCCATTGTGCAGCTCTAGTACGACGTAAATGAACAAACAAGCGGCCTTATTTCTCGGTGGCTGTGCTGCACAGCAACCTCCTGCTATCTATTAGGCCTCAACCCTAAACTACATTGATGGGAAAATAGAGCTATAAGCTAATGCAAAGATTTCGAGGCGATCTATATCAATTCAGCTAGTAGTGTCTATTGTTTGCCAAGGTCTATTTATTAGATTGAAGCAGGGACTAATATAGGGGATAAGGACATTTAACTTCTCCCGGGGGGTTTCAGAAAAGCAACATGCTTTTGACAGACCGGTTTTACGCACAAAAAGTGGCATTCACGTCGTCCTAGTGATTATTTTCTGACATTCCCGCCGTACCTTAGCATTGCGCGTAATCAGTGTTGATCATTAAAAAGCAATTTAATTTAAATTCTAAAATTTTTTCATTTCCGTAAACCAGTATATTATTTTGTATATTGCTTAAAGATGTCTATTCATTACTCATAATTTATTTGTTTGTTTATTGAAATTTTAAAACCAGAGATCATTCAGATTACGAGCAATTATATACTATAGTTTCGGTTTTGTTTAATTTCGGTTTTCAGAACTTGGGTTAATTAAAACCGAAGGAAGGATATTTGCTTATTCAACCATAGTTATTAGTTTGAAACGCCTGGTTCTATTATAACTGAAGTATAGATGCTTATATTAGCATTTTTTTATATTTAAAAATTTGATATAGCAGAACGAGTTCAAAACTAAAACACTTTGAATTTTATAAGTTTACTATTATAGTTTTAAAATCGTTATAATTAAAAATGCACATTAATGACAAATTTTTTTAAGCAAAATATAAGCCATGCAACCTTAAATTTTTTAAATTTTCCTATGAGAATCAAAAATAAAAATCTTTTTCATGAAAATAATTATTCGTAGCATTTATTATATATATATATATATATATATATATATATATATATATATATATATATATATATATATATATATATATATATATATACCTATCAAAATCTCCCAATTCATTTCTTAATGTCCGCGTAAGACTATCTACCTTGCTAATTAATTGCCCTCAATCATTTTGTTTTGATTTAACAAGGAGTAAAGATAAAATAAATCATAATTTATGTAAATATTTAAACATTGCTGCCTTTATGAATGTTTTTTTTTAAAGAAAACAATCATATTTTGCGTTACACGTAAAGGGAAACCACGAAAATATCATTCAGATTGTTGACGCTTGAAGAGTTCCAGCGAAATGCTCAGTAATCGTAATGAATTTTTTTTATATAATAAATCATTTTTTTTTGCGTCTTTGACAGACAGTCAATTATTTCGGTGATTAGCGAGATGCTCTTCATATTTTTTGTAACTTTAAACTCATTCCAAAAATCAAAGTAGCGTGCAATTTAAATATCGGCGTAAAACAATGTTTATAAAAGTTATTAAAATAATTTATTTTAACCAAGATTAAGTTGAAATTAAAGTAATCAAATATTGCGTTAAATGCAAAGGAAAACCACGAAAAATTCTTTCAGATAACTGAACAATAATAAGATTACAGCTAAATGTTCATTATCGCAATGAATTATTTTTTAACCATAAATTTATATCATCCTTGACAGACAATTTATCATCTTAGTGGATGTTGTGAAATACTTTTCCGATATTTTTAACTTTTAACACGACCCAGATATCAAAGTAACTTGCAATTTAAATATCAGAGTAAAATCATGTTTATAAAAGCTTTTGTAGCAACCTATATATTATTTAAAATAAAATTAAAATTTAGACAAATCAAATGTTGCGTTAAATGCAAAGGAAAACCACGAAAATGTCTTTTAGATTGCTGAACAATAATCGCATTACAGCTAAATGTTCATTATCGCAATGAATTGTTTTTTTAACCATCAATTTTTTTTATCATCCTTGACAGACAATTTGTCATCTTAGTGGATGTTGTGAAACACTTTCTTATATTTTTAACTTTTAACACGATCCATAATATCAAAGTAACTTGTAATTGAAATAGAGGAGTAAAATCATATTTTGAAAGACTTTTTGAATGAAAATAATTAGAATTTCCATTACACACAAATAGAAAACCAAGAAAACGTTTTACTAGCAAACTAGTTGTACGCTAACAGGCAATAATGAGACTATATCTCAGCAATTATTATCATTTTCCTATTTCTTGTGTTTTATATGAAATTTAATGTTTTGACTAGCTTGGAATGTTTACTAAAATGTTGTTTATTTTATTTATTTATTAATTTTTTGTAAATACATGAATTGTATTTTATTTTATTTGAAATATTTGAATTTCAGAATGATATAAAGAATTAAATTTTAATAACATACTAGTTTTTTTTTTCTTTTTTTTTTTTAAGTTTAAAATTTACGAATTATAAATCTTTAAAAAAATCTGGAAAAAAATGTGTCATAAAATTTGCGAATTTCAGATTTTTCTGGCAAAGAGACTGAATGTTATGAATTATTATTAATCATTACAACTTATAATAAAAATCAAATTAAAAAAAAGAGCAAATTATGTACAGCTGCAATAAATAAGCACCGCAGTTCACTAGAGGGCGTGGATATAAAGTACAAACTAGTTACTAAACCAGTGATGTCAACGTTCACCGTGACGTCCGTTTGGTCGAGTGATTTGAAGGTAAAAGTACCCAGCGGTAAGCCAAGAAGCGGTAAGTTCCTGCAGATAAATGTGCGGAACAATGAGCAATCGCGAAGCTCGAAATTCGTGTAGGTGGTCCAGTTGTTCGCCGCCGCAACACTGTGTGCGAATCAGATTTTTTTTCGCATGATATTGGTGAAAATTATGAGTTGTTGTCAATTTACGTCGCACTAGAGCTGCACAATGGGCTATTGGTGACGGTCTGGGAAACATCCCAGAGGATGATCCGAAGACATGCCATCGCAATTTTGATCCTCTGCGGAGGGGATGGTACCCCCGCTTCATTAGCCCGATGACCTGCGCACGAAGTGGACCACTTTACGGTAGCACAGTTTAACGAGGACCAATACCGCACACCCTCGGTCCCTCTGCAGACTGATCCACGTGGGCACCCACCCGCCCACTGACCGTAGCCAGTGATGCTTGACTTCGGTGATCTGCTGAGAACCGTGACTTAACGATCAGTCCACTGCGGGACGTGAAAGTTATGAGCGAATATTCACTAGTGAAAAATTCGCCTTTGAGATTCACTTTTGCATGCAGTGACAATGGCTTTTTACAAATTTAGTATTTCCATTTGAACTGGTTAGTAACATTTGCAGAAATGGGCAACCGGATCCTTTACATAATTAGGAAATGTGTCCGTAAACAAACAACTGACTTTGTTGATCATTTCGCGTTAGCATACCCTTAATTATTTAATGGAATAGTTTGAAATATTCCTGTATGTGCATCAGCATTAGTCAATTTTAATTAAAGAATGGTGTGAGTTCTTTTTTATTTTTATTTCTCATAATAATAAGCGCAATAACGTTTTTTTAATTTTTCAACATAATCATGTTTAGAATTATTTATTTAAAAGCTCTGCAATTTTGCATTGCACTTTTAAATGCAAATAATATTTTTCGAAGAAATTAATCTTGTGTAACATTTTTTTTACATTTGGGCCGTGGAAGTTTATCAAACCCTGTGCTGGTATAAATGCAGTTGCTTTATCTTTATAATTTTACAATTTCAATGAGTCTAAGTTGCTGCAATGACTAGTTTTCTGTAATCTTTTTAATTCCTTTTTTCCCCTCCCTTTTTAAAATTTGTTAACCGTAGTTTTTTGCAACCCTATTAAACTTTTATTACCTTAATCACTTATTGCAGTAAGTTTATTATACCTTGCTGTATCAAGAAGCTCATTGTAGGAAGATTTCTGTATCGTGATCTATAGCCAAACGAATGCCCAGCTTTCAGGCAATGGCCCTCAAGAAACTAAAAAATTTTATAAAAGGGGGCCTACTAAAAGGATATTACTCATAGCCATCCTTTAACAAGCTTCAATCTACTTGTTTAATTCTTTTAGTTTGCAAATTTAAAATAAATTTGCTACCTTGGTGATTATAGTCGGCATGACAGATCATGACACGGAAATATTTCCTTAATTATTACTTTATAGAAACTTTACTAATAATTATAAATAAAATTCTGTTTTCTTAGTTAATATGTGTGAAAATATTACATAATTGATAAACCTTATGTGAGGGTAAACAAATCAAGGGTAACCAAATTCATGGCTGTTGGAGTATAACTAAGGGTACTTTTCGCTTTACTGGGTGCAAGCGAAAAGTCACTAATATATACATGTGCTTTTCTTAGTTGTTATTATGCGTCTGTGAGAATATGTATTAAAGACCTAATAAATATCAATTTTTAAAAAAATTTCAGGAATATGAGTATCTACGGGTATGAGTATCTCCATCAGTACCTGCACTAAAGATATTGCCAAGTTTTGGCCCCTTGGCAGTTTCCTGAGAAAAACAAATTGAAGAAAGAAATCAACTAAAGGGGTAAAACATGTATCCAACAATAGCATTTTTTTTTCAATTTTTGCAAATTAAAAAAACTTTTTGGCACAGAAATACCATAGAAATATTTAAATAAAGCTCCTTAAACTCTTAGTTTAAAGTAAAAAGGCATCCTAGAAGTGACTATGTAAGCTAACATAGGTTTTTAAAAATTAAAGAAATACTCTATTTAACAGTCGTAGTTAATTTTGAGAAACAAAACACTAATATTATAATTTAATTTCAAGATGTTTAATTTCATTGGTCTAATCCTACTAAAATTTTTTGTTTCTAAATATAAATAATAATTATCTTTTTTAAACACAAACTTTTTATTCTCTAACTGTATATAACCTTGTGAAAACAATGGAAGGGATATATATATATATATATATATATATATATATATATATATATATATATATATATATATATATATATATATATATATATTTGCATTAAAAAAATAAAGCAAATAAAACCAAACCTGGTCTAAATATCATCCCATATAAGACCAATATATGTTAAAATAAAAATGGGCACAACCTGCCTAAGTGAGGTAACCTGTCCAGTACAGCGGCAGATGACATCCTGTCAATCAGAGGAAAAACTTGTCTACTATGGTGTGTGATTGCCTGTAACAGCTATATAACTCTTGCATTGATGTTTCATGCTTTTTCTTAGAGTTCTTATCAATTCGTGTGACAACTGTACTCATTCTTGCATCAAGGCATCCTTCAGTTCATAGCTATGGTCCTTGGAGCTCATCTTCAAGCTATAGTGATTGTCCAAAGATGTCCCAGATAGGTTCAGTGGGATTTAGGTCTAGAGGCCACTCCAATTGGAGGTATTCATCACCCAACTGAGCACTGTGTGGATAGGCATTATTGCTCATAAAGATGAAATTTGGTCCATATACTCTGTTGAAAAGTCTCACGTAGGATGTAAGAATCTGGTCCGTGTACTACTTAGCTGTCAGAGTACCACTATTGTACACATTCAGGTAAGTATGCTGATGCCTGGCCCTACGATCAGACTGCCTCGATCATAGTGTTTCTTTTCAACAATGTTAGAGGGCATATATTGACTCCCAGATTCTCTCCTGATAAGAACCTGTCTCAAATCACTGTCGAGACTAAATCTAGACTTCTCACTAATGAGAACCTACCCCCTAATTATGCTCTCAGCACCATGTAAGGTGGTCTTTTTTTGTGTGAATCACAGTCGAAGGAATGCTGGCTAAAAGTCTGAAATAATGGTCTTGAGACTGCATTGTTGTATTTTTGTGGCCTTGACCAGGTTGGTGGATCACTTTCCCTGTTTTTGTGAACTGTTTCCACTTAGTGGACACCACAATTCTCAAAACTCTGAGTTCCCTACAACAAGTAGCCTATAATTGGCCTGCCTCGAGTCTTCCAACTATGGAACATCTTGTGGCATCATCTAGACAATGACAACTGGCTATAATAATAAGTAAAAAAAAGAAAATTCTAAAAAAAAATTTAAAAAAAAGAAAGAACAAACAAGGATTGGGCTAAGCTTTATGTTTTGAAACGTCTTTACGCTGCTTGCTTCAGGGAGCAAATGTGGTACCTCTGCGACAAACTCAGTCACAGCTCCACTGCCTTGCAATGTCACTGGCCACTGCATGGAACAGGTGTCTGCAAACATCTTATCTATCTTCTGATGTCTTATTTCTGTATAGATGTTACTTATTTTGTTTTTCTTTATTAAAAAAAGCTGTTTTTTTCTTTAATTATTTTTATCAGTGTCTTATGTTTTAAATAAAAATGTATATAAGTAATCAAAAAAATTTTAAGGGTGAGAGATTAGGCACCTACAGTGGTTAGCTGCATACATGAATTATTTACGCAAAATATGTTTATACATAGATTATATACATAATAACATACTAAAATTATATGTTTGTGTACTCACAATAAAGGCCTAAACAATAAACCCTGTGTCTAAATATTATAAAATAAAAAATTTTAGCATAAAAAAATATTTTGTCTAAGCTTAAGGAAGTTTCATGAAATTGAATGGCAACCGAAAGTCGATTTTAATTTCCAAAACGAATTTGATGATTTGACCATGTGAATGTAAAGACTGATTTTAATTTTTTAATGTAGAAATTTATTTACTTGGCTATCTCTCCAACGGTGCCATTAAGCTAATAATTTTTTGAAGTCTTCTTTTTGCCTTCAAATTCATTATTTATTGTTTGAGATCTCTCCATTCTTCTAACTTAAAATAAATTTAAAGCAATTAGAGTTTGTTTCATTTTGGCGAATAATGAAACTTACAAATTTAATTCACTGGCTTGCATCAGAATGTTTTAATTTGTAACACAATCATATTGAAGTTTCAAATTTTTTTTGTTATCCATTAAAAGTGCCATTGAACTAATTAACGTATTTGTTTTGTCTAAAGTTTTAGCATATGTTGTACTAAACATTTTAAAAACAAACTCACCACGATTACCTATTCTTATCAAATTATCTTAAAATGACCAGATCTGAAAGTACGAGCATGTAAGAGACAAAAATTAAATCCACAATTCCTAAAGCAATATGAGTTTGTTTTGATTTTGGATCATAAATCTCAAAATAACTGAAACTCTACTTTTTTAAAAAGGTAACTACCTAGTATAAAATCTGAGTAAATATGTGCACTACACATAAACACGATATAGCAAACTCATGTTATCTCATTCGCTTTTGTTTGGACCAGCTGAGTCATTATATTGAGCTTCAACTGTATTTATATTATTTTTTATAGAATATAACTCAGCTGGAAACTGAAGCTTTAAGTGACATTAAGTGAAAACCAATATAACATTTCTTGTTCTTATAAAACAGAATAATCTCTGTTTTTTTTAAAATTTCTAATGCATGTTTACTAATTTTGCCTGTGAATAATTGCAGTCCTTACAATTTATGCAAATTCTTAAAAATATTGAAATTTTTTTTATAGAATTGTTAAAACTGGAGGTGAGTTTTATCATTGAATAGCTTTTTCTGGAGTCCTTAAGCATGGCAAGAATGCCAGTAATGAGTGTATCAGCATCCATTAATGATCCTGTTGCTGTTATGAATACTTACCGCTCATATGTATCAATGCTCAAAGATCCTGTTGCAAGTAAGTTAAATAATTAGTCATTACGAATTGAAAAATCAGAATTTATTTTCACTTACAAATTGCTCATTGCAATTTAGTATTTGAGATTACATTTAACTAAAGATGTACTTAATGAATAACTACATTCTTGTGGCTGATGTTTTTTATTTTGGTAATGTTTACAATCCTCATAAATTGATATTCATAGAAAATAAAATAATAATAAAAATAAATAATAAATAAGTAATATACTTATAAATAAATCTTACTTATCTTCATCAAATACAAAATCATTCTTCAATATTTTTTGTCTCGTTTTAAAGATACCTATAAACAAATCATTGTATTTATCAGAACCTGATAAAAAATCATACTTAATTATTCTTACTTCTCATTTTTAATTAAATCATATCCACATTTCTTTTTAAAACAAAACCTTGATCAAATATATTTTATGCATTTATTGTAGTAACCTGTAATTATAGCTTATTTTATTTTTTATTTATTTATCTGTCATTAATTCACTTTTCTTATTGATTTTTATATTGCAAAACTTCAATTTTCTCTTTTTATTTTCTTTTATAGAAAATGAAAGTAAATTAAAAGCTTTACAAGAATTAAGTGGAGAGCTTGAAGTAAGATTTTAATGTAATAGTGAATTCTATAGTAAAATGCTGTATTCAAAATGTCATTTTATGGGGAATTCAAAATTTATTTTTTCAGTTTCAGAGATGACAGTTCATTTTTTATAATTTCGCAGATTATATATGCCACTATCAGGACTGAATGTGCCGTGGAAAAATTCTGTATTTTTCGCTAACAGTGATCCGGAAGTTTCTGGAGATTGAAGGTCGAGATGTTTCAAAAAATCATTGATCACAGAAGTTTTCGGAAATTAAATTTTCAAAGGTGGAACTTAAAAACACAGTTTATTTTATTTGTTTGTAAGGGAGAGCCAGATACTTTATAAGCTTATATTCATGATTAATATTAATTTTTATCAGTAGATAGTTATTATAATCATAAACTCAAGAAAGAAAGACATATTTATAAATTTTAATTACTTCTCCGGGTCATCATAGGTACGTGTAAATGGTATAGGTATATGTAAAATTTTTTAATTTATTTTAAGTAATCTAAGAATTATTGAGAAAAAGGAAAAAAACCTTGTTTAAATTTTTTTTAACTCAAGAAATTTTCCGGAATTTTGACTTGGGCTCACAATCACCCCTGCACTATTAAAGTCATTGTACCGTTAAGACCAGCATTCAATTCGATTTTAACTTCTGAATTACAGGAACCTTTTAAACCCTGCCCCATTTTCTAGATATTTAAATTTGCCTCAAATTTTTTGGTTTAATTTTTCACTTTTTTACCAAATTTTTTTCTTTTACATTAAATGCAATTGGCAGTTTAGTTTCCCATATACTGATAAATTTATTTATTTAGAAATTAACGTTTAAGCACCAATCGTGTAAAGATCATTGAATTTAATTGAATGGCAAATAAGAATTTAAATTCTAAGAATTAAGGAGCATTCAAGTGATTGGCTCAAAAGCTTTTTAAAAACTGTTTAAGCAAGCTGAGACATAAAATCACTATTTATCTTCCCTCCTATGTTAATATTAATAGACTATTAATGATAAACATGTTATTAGTTTTATTACTCTAATGAAGAAAAAGAAAATTATTTTGATACATCACAGTTTGAATTTGAAACTTAAAGACCAGAGGCACACAATTGAAATCAAGTATACTTTGTTTATAAAGATTTTTTTTTTAAATAACAAATAAAAATAAAAGAATTTGAATAGAAGTTTAACTAACAATAATAAAAAGAATAATATTTAAATAAAATATTTGTGTAATAATTTTGTAATTAATGTATCCTTTTATTTTTTCAGACTATTGTTAGTAATCCACAATATCCTTCATTTTTGGATCAGGCTATAAAAAGTATGTATTTTCATGTCTTGCCAATGGATCATTTTGCATATTTTGATGTCGACACACACATATATATTTATATATATATATATATATATATATATATATATATATATATATATATATATATATATATATATATATATATATATATATATATATATATATATATATAGATTATAATTTTTTTATCCATATGTTGTCAATTATTAGTATACATTACTAATGAGCTTAATGAACACAATTAATAGTCATTGATATGGGTTTAAGATAACAAATTTGAACAGTATTTAAAAAAGTAATACCATTGTTGCTAATGTCTGTAGGTTAGGTTGTGTGTGTATGAAATCAACCTCATTTTAATGTCTTGGCAGAATAATCAGGTTTTCTCTATTTGCGCTTGATCTCACTTTGTTTTTATACTCAAGAATGCTGTTTTTAAAAATTAGATTAAATCAGGTTAGTAATTGTCCTGATAATATTGATGTTCCTGATAAAAAATATATAATCCGTATTAGACCTGAATTTTGCGTGCCTATAGAATATTTGATTTTCGAGGAATGAAAATGCAGATTTTTGAGAAAGTAGATTTAAAGAATTGAAAAAATTTGATCCAATATCCTTTTTCTTCTTTCTTTTTAAATGCTTGTCAAAATTGCAATATTTGATAGTTCCAATATGGAGTCTGTCTATTGATTATTTACATGGTTTAGATCTTTAGAGTCTTACCCAGAGGATTCATTGTTTCAACCTATTTGGGAATTAAGTCATTCACTGGAAAGGAAAATAGATAAGCTATGTTGCAACATCAAATTTTTATGATGTCGATTTCAAGGGTGATACGCTTATTTATTATTTTCACCAAATACAATGAAAAATCTTGTAAGATTTCTGTTTCACAAATATTGATTGTTTTCTTTCATGTGATTTCAGTCAACAAGCAGTCATAAAACTTTTAAATGATGTATTGGGGGATTGCTTACTAAAATTAGTGTTCTATATAAATGTAAAGCTGCATATTCATTGCATTTCAGTTTTGAGATTATTGAAACCCTACATTAATTAGATTAAAGAAATCTTCAGCTCAATTTCACATTTGAATTATATATTGGTCTGAGTAAAATATTGACAAATTGATACTGTTCATTTTTTTAATGCAACAGTCTCATCAAATTTTTCCATGTTTTGATTTGGAACTATTATTTATTGTTCTGTATTGATAAAATTACTCTGGAAACTGTTGAAACTTTTTGCTATGAACAAGTTATTTTTTTGCTGTGAAATTTTATTTTGTTACTATTAAGTAGAGTAAATTATACTTTTCAATTAACTGTTCTAAAAAATGCTCTGCCGTTCCAAATCTGTTCTAATTTTGTCCTGTTTTTTTTATTTTTAAATTGCTGTTCTGATTTGTTCTTTGGCCTGCTACAAAGCTTGCTTACTGTTTTCAGCTTGGGCAATGTTTGTATTTTATTTAATAATGTATATAACCTTTTTTTTTTATTTAAATATATTTGCAGTTTTTTGTCTATTCAAGTTTTTAGAGATTTATTAAATGTTTTTAAATTTACTAGCAAATAGGATATTTCATATTTTCATCATATAATTTCAAAATTAAATTTGAGAACTCTACTTTTTGTTATATAATATTTTAAGCATGAAAATCTGTCTGTTGTCTAATATTTTATTGACAATTTTTTTAAAAGGTAACTAATCGGACCTAATTTGAATTTTAATATTATGATATATTGTCATAAAACATACATATTTCAGAGTGTATTACAATATTTTTAAAATTTAACTGTTGACTTTGGTCAAGTTCTTGTTAACCAAACAAAATATAAAATTCAGCTTAATGTTATAATCTATAATTATATAATTTGGTCAATAATACTCCTGATATTATCACATTCTATATTTATCATTTTCAATAAACAGTGCAATTTTTTGATGTTCAGGAACTGTAATTGATAATTGTGTTTTTGATATTTATCATTGTTGAAAATTATAATATACTCAATATGTATTCAAATTTACTCAATGTAAATCAAATATTGTTATCACTATAGTTAAGAATTAATGTTTTGTTGCTCAACTCTAGTAACTAATATGATTCCTGTGAAGTTTATTTGATAAAAATTTTGAATAGCTGAAAATATTTTTTGAAAACTAAAAATTTTCTTCACTAACATTTTCAAATTTACTTCTCTACATTTTATAATAATGAATAAAAGATAAACGTTTGTATTTCCTTCATATTGTGGGAAAAGAGTAACACTTTTTGTTACAGAATTTACAGTGAAAATAAAATTTGACTTACTGTGCTTCATCTCAAAACTGAATTTTTTATTTTAAATACTTGATGAATTTTTATTTTTCAGAAATTACCTTACTACATTAGATTGATGTTTACATCTGAAAAGATTAGCTAATAAAATGTTGCTATTTATAAACTTAGAATTTTGTTGCTTTCATAAAAACTTAAAGAAACTATGCAGATATTTTTCTCAATTTATATATTTCCTCTATATGTTTAATGTTGGAATTTTATGACTTCTCCTATACTGATTTTATTGATATTTTTTATTTATTCAAATCTTCATATTTTAGGTGGAAAATGAGGAAAACATATTGGTAGTTTTAAGAATAATCATAGAATTTTATAAGACCTTCAGGCCACCATGCAGCTTCGAAGTAAGAATGTGTTATTTATATGATTTATCTTTTTCAATGAATTTGCTTTTGTATTAATATATTTCACAAATGTACAGATTCATGGAAAACTATTTTATTAATCAACTTTTGTAAATTTTTGCATTACATTGATTGGAAAGTGTTTCTGTAGGTTTATTAACTTACATTTGCACGGGGAAAAGAATATTGACTTGAGTGGATGTCATTTAATAGGATACATAATACTACTAGTTATTTATCATTTTACACTACTCTGGCTACTGTTTTTTTTATTATATATCTTATAAGAGATTTTTTTTTTTTTTTTTTTAGATTTTCCACTTGTTTAATTAGTTATTTTGCACTTAAAAGTTTAAATATAGTCTTCCATTACAATGATAAATGCTTCTATGAATAATTCTTCATAAAATGAAAAAAGGAAACAATAGAGGAAACAGAGGACGACAATAGTTCTGCTTTGAATCAATTTATAAATAAAGTTTATAAGCCTGTAATTTGCGATATAAATGTCAATGATCACACAAAGTTAACTCATTTTAAATTCTCTGTACAGAAATTTCTTGACAAATTGTTCCTAAAATGTTCTTGTTTAAATTTCTCAAGGTTTTTAATAGAAGTTTTTTTTTTTTTCTAAAAAGAACTATATTCTTTTTAATTTCTTGTTGAAATTTTATGAAACATTTATGTGTTTTTTTTTCTTTTAAAATTTTAATTAAAAATGATTGACTACAGACGCTTTCTTTTGTAGTGTCTGTTGCTTATTTAATCAGAATTGGTTTATGACAAACTCTCTATTGAGGAAGAAAAAATATTGTGTATAAATATTTAATACTCTGCATTGTTCAATATGAATACAGTTTTGTGATATATAAGCATGCTTCACCTTTATCGTGATAACATATGTAATTATAATAATTATATGATGTATATACCATATCGTATAATTATCATATCATATACCATCATGATATTAATTATGATTATGTTAAAAAAGTCAAAATATTTGAGAGAGCATTAATATAATGTATGATTACTATTAGTATGATTCTTAACAGAATCATGAAATCGGTTGGTTACACTATCATGCTACATACCGATTGAAAGAAGAAAATATATTCTAAATTGTAAAAAATAATTAAGCTTTTGTGATTTTCCAATTATTTTTAGATACAGTTGTTTCTGCTTTATGTAAAGAATATTTACAAAGAACTGCCTAATCACTTGCATCTTATATTTGAACTACGGCCTACTCCAAATGTAAAAGAGTTATCGGCAACTACGTTGGAACTTTTATTGAAAGAAACATTTACCATAACACAGATTCACATTGAGAAAAGTGGAAAAAGAATCCCGAATTCAACTACCCAGATGGTGAGTAAAAATAATTTAACGTCTGTAAATCAGTTTTATTAGTTATTAAAATAATCATTAGTTCATATAATATGAAAATTTCAAGTCTTTTGTTTAAAACCTTTTTAAATGCATGTAGATTACATTATTCAATTTTTTTCGCTTTCATTTCCTGAGTAAGCAATAAAAATAGTTATTTGGCTAAACCATTATAAAATTTAAACTATTTGTTGTAGCTTTGGTAATATTTAAAAATTTGCTTATTCACAAGTATGAAAGGGTTTCCATTCCTAAAAAGCCTTAAATTTAAATATGGTTTTAGGAGCCCATAAAAAGGTCTGTTTTTCTTTCTAAGCCTTCTTATAGCTCATTCATATTTTAATTTTGAAGACTTCAATTGCATTTTATAATTGTTTTCATTATTATTCTTAATGCTATTAAATTTCAAAAGTGATATTCAAGTAAAATTAAAAAAGTTATGAAGTAACTTCATTTAAAAATTTAGTGTGAGGAGCATTTTTTTTCCAATTTAATTCTAAAACATGCTTAAAATCTTTTTTCTTACTAAATTAATTTGAACTTCAGGTCAATTTTTAGTAGTATTTACTTTAACATCTCAAAAGCATGCATACATGATCTAAAAAATAATCATGTATGCATGCTTTCAATCTGTATAAGCCTTCAAAGTTAAGAGAAAATGTTACTATTATTATAATAGGGGTGTACTACCTTTTGAAGTGAAGGGCCACATGCACAGCAGATTGACCTATGAAGGGTTGCATGCCCAAGAATTTAGACAGGCATGTTGACAGCAATTATAGGTAGTAATTGTGTCATAAACATCATTGTTCTAGGCACTAAATTCTTTTTATCAGTTAACCTTGTAATATATTTGTAT
The DNA here is from genome assembly GCF_982258835.1 of Parasteatoda tepidariorum. Taxonomy (NCBI): domain Eukaryota; kingdom Metazoa; phylum Arthropoda; class Arachnida; order Araneae; family Theridiidae; genus Parasteatoda; species Parasteatoda tepidariorum. The sequence goes on from NW_028257371.1 coordinate 788,329, forward strand.
AAAATTAAATGCTTTTAAATGTTTAAAATTAAAAACTGATTACCCAAGGAAACAAAACACAATCAGAAAACCAGAATCAATTATGAGAAGAAAAAAAAACAACAGATAAATAGAAATAAATAAAAATAATAGGAAAATTAATTTTTTTTTATCACATTACATAATGCAGAAGTCCATTTAAACATACATTTTAATATTAAAAATTTTTAACGTTCATAGAATTAAATTTAAAAAAGAAAAAAAAGTATTCTAGTTAATGAAATAAATGCAAGTTAAATTCTTTTGTTTATAGAAAGTTTGTAAGGTTAAGAATGATTAAAATTAAAACAAAACCCTTTCAGTGCGAAATAAGATTCAACATTTAGTAGGGAATATTCTCCAACTTTAAAACTTTAGTTTTATATAAATTATAAAAGCAGGGGCTAGAAGAGAAAAGAAAACATTAATTTTGATCTTAAGAATCTATTTATTAATTATTATTAAATAATATCAACTTAATCTATGGATTTATCAACTTAATTACAAGAACTTACGGAGCTACCTATGATTTTAAATTGTAATTATACTATTTTGGAATATATATTAATTTCCTATACTATTGGACTTGGTTATACTATAATACTATTTGGAATATATGTTAATTTTCATGAAAATTAAAATATTGTTTAGAAAGTCAAGCATTGTTAATCTTTCACTGTATAAACGTTAAATTAAATAAATATGAAAGATTCACATACAATTTCTTTTGACTACAGATTGCATAAATGTTTTTTTTTTCATTTATATTTTATAATTTTTTTAAAAACATGCAGCTGACTTAACTGTCTTTAATTATATATTCAATCTTAAAAAAAGAATTTAAATTTAAAGTTTGGAAATTTTCTTTACAAGCTAAGTTTTTATTGTGTTTCAATTTGAATGACTTAAAAAATTGAAAAATAACCTTGTTAAGTCATTGACAAGACACTGTATTAATGTAATATTTCTTTACCTGTGTCCTTTTACATTGGGTTAGCTCTCTGCCTTGGAGATTTTGGAACTTGCTCTTAGATATTCTAGCTATATAATTCAAAAACTGATTTTTTTTTTCAATCTTGAGATAAAGATTAGAGTTGTTAAATTTTTTTTATTAACAAACAATTTTGTATTGAATTAAAATATTTTGAAAATAAACTTTATTTTTTTATACAAGTATTTTTTATAATACACAGACAGTTTTTTATTTTATCCTTTTCAAAAAAATAAAAATTCATATGAAACTTAGAAATTGAAAATTTGTTTGATGCATTTTAAACAGAAGGATCAAGGCAGAATCAGTAAGAATATACCTTAGGTTTCCAAAACTCGTGAATTGTATTTTATTATTTTGGAAAATTTTGAATTTTTTTCTAATTGTTTGTTTTTCTTGATAGAATTATTTAAAATATTGTTAAAAGAATTATTAAATTAAGAAAAATGTCACGTGAAAAATATGAGCTGGATCATTCAAAAAGTCAACTTTCAAATGATTGTTTGCTTTTCAGAAACCGAAGGGACTTTGAGCAAGCTCCCTGTCCCTGAACTCACCCATTCTTTTATTGTCATACTTTGTTGCTTTGAATACATAATGAAGGCATAACCATCTATTGTATCAATAAAGTTTAACTGGTAGTTCTCTTAGTCAAATTAAATAACATGGTTCTCCAGTTTTATGTGTGTTTAAAAAAATTTTAAACTAAAAATTAAAAAATTACTTTCTTCTATACTTTCTTGCACTAAGAATTGTTACTTTGTGATTTTTCTTTTTTATATTGTTTATATGTTTGATTTAATTTACAGGTCATTTTAATCCCAAAAGCTGTTCCTTAAAGGCACTGGCAGAGCTACCTATAATTTTTGTCTTGATGTACCAGCTGTATAAAATGAGTGTTCATAAAGATGTCTAAGAATTTATACCATTGATAATGACAACTATTACTTTACAACCCACAACTCAACAGAGGTAACTTAATTTTAATATTACTTACATATTTTTTGATAATAGAAAGTTTAATATTAGTGACTATGCTTCAATGTTGAAATAGTCTATGAAGTGATAAATAATTGTCTCTTTGTTTGCCAAATTACTCTTAGATGATAATTTATCTATATAAGATAACTAAGAACTCTCTGGAAGCATTAAAAATGTTGCACATGCTTTAAATTCCAGAAATTGGAAGCAGTTTTCAGTTGATAATGATCATTGTCAATATTTACATAGCTTTTGATTAATCTGGCATTGATTCTCATATTTGCTATTAAGTATTTGTTTTATTAAAATTTTCCTGTTTCTAAATAAAAACTAATTTAAGTTTTGATATGTGAAATATCATTAAAATATATAATTTTGATTAATTTCAGAACAGTCATTAAAAAATAATTTTCTAATTTTATAGAAAAACTCATACCTCCAATAAAGTTTCAATTAATTCACAGCATGTCCTATATAAGATAACTATAATGTATTCTCTTTGATAAAATACATCTCAATGTGGATATATAATTTTCTAATTCTTATTCTGTTTGGATCAAATCACTAAACTTAGAATATAATTTTTTTTAAAATATCTTACAACCAGCTCATAATTTAATTAAGAAATAGTTAATCTGAGAAATATTTGTCAATATTACAAAAAATTTTGCATTTTTTAGTCTTTTTAAAAAATAAAAGCTTGTTAATCTTTTTTAGTTAAAACAAATCTTGTATCCAAATGAAATCAGATTTATTTTATTGGTCTCATTATTCTTATACTTGATTGAAGCTGGAATGTCTTTTTTTTTTCCCTTTGAAAAGGCTTGCAGCAAAAATATTGCAAAATGTGAGTAAGTTTTTTTCCAAATATTGCAAAACAATGTCATATATTTAACTCAAAAAATAGTCTAAAGAATATTGACGATATCGTGTATAATGTATTTTAATACATTGTTACACTTATTAAAAATAACACTTTCTTAATTGAAACAAACATTTTACTATGGAGTTTAATGTAACCTATTAAGTGATCGGCCCACTAGGTATACCAAGGCTATAATTAACACCACTCTTGCATCACCTCTTAATATACTGACCACTTTTCAAACTAGGCCATCAAATTGGTACATTACAAATGGTCGACTTGCGTGATTTTCGCTGTAAAATCTATTTTATTGATTTTTGCATGCAGGATATACCTTAATGTCTTTCTTTTTTACTTATTTTATATTTTATACCAAATGATCAAGTCAGAGTGGTTTTATACAGTAAAACTCTTATTGTTTTTTACTCATTCAATTGTATTCTGTGAAAGAATTTTATGTTCAATGACTAGGTGGGACAAAGTTAAACATTAAATTTTGTGCATTTAATTTGTTCTTGGGGAGAAAAAGACAAAATGCAGAATGTTTGCAGAAATTTTATTTTTTGTTTTGTTTTATTTTAGGAGCAATCCATCTTTCAACAAAGAAGTTTATGTTAACTTTATGGCTGCATAGATAAAATACATTATCCTTTCTAGCTTACCTAGTTAGAATATATCAAGTGAGTAGGTTAATGACTAATTAATCAAGAATTATTCCTTATTTTTTGAATAAATATTTTTTATACCGTATTTTTAAGGAAATCCCTTTGCTGCTTAGAAGTACTCTAATGTGGTATAACAATGTTGAGCACACTACTAAGAAATTTTAAATAAATAATAATGTGATCTGTAATAAATAAAAGTTAAGCAAATTTTAAAATAAGTTTTCTGTAATTACTTAAAACAATGTTAATTTTTTTGGTTATATATCAAGCATTGTCATTCACTGGTGACTGACACGGCCAAAACAAAAGGTTCAGTGTCAGTCACTGATGGCTGATGTGGACCTCAACATGTTAAAAGACACTTTAATACTCACAGATATGATTTCAAAATCGACTCAGAGGTCAAAGGCACCAAGCTATTCATGTGCTGAAGTGGGGATAGATACTCAATCAAGCTTTAGATCCATAAGTGTGAGTTAGGAAGTAAAAGCAACTTCTGCTTAACAAAATCATGCCATTGGTTAGGAATTGTAGAATTTTAGCTTTTATGACCCTCCTGACCTACAACAGGCTGTTGTGAGCTATCTTTACATTGAGTACTTAATAATGTGTGTTGAAAAATTAATTTTCCAGGCTCATTTTTTCAATACATTTTGCATTTAACATATTAATCGCTAGTTAATTTTTTTTAGTAATTATATAATGAAACATAGAATATGATAAAAAAATTCTGCACAATGCATTAGGAATCAAATTTTTGACTTTATAAATTAAATAGCCCTGATGCTGAACTATTTGCTCTTTGAACATTAAATAGAGGTAATGTGCAAAGTATATTACAAAATATATTATCTAGAACTCATTAAAAGGGAAAATAAATTGAAAAGTCATGCTAATAAAAATAAAGGGAACTTGATATGATATATTTGATTAATCCCCCCCCCCCATATTTCCTTGCTTACTTGTTTATTGGTTCAAAATGAAGGAGGTAATTTATTTTTTTAGAACTATTCTGACTACTGGAATATTTTCTGATTATTAAATTCATTTTATTATGTTGTGAACATAAAAAAAAAAAAATTTCTGCCCATTTTATTTTATTTTTTACTACTGTGATTCAACTGTATCATTAATATTGGAACCTTCAATTATAAAATCACTGAATTGTAAAATTAGCTGCTTTTTACTATTAAATCTGCAAGAACGGAATCATTTTAATATCAAACTATGTAAAAACCATCTTCTAATAAAATTATTATCGTTATGTAATGACAAAATTTTGTATGTGAAAAACTTTGCTTTTTTTGTGTTTGAATGATTAGAATTTTCTATATTCTCAAGTTTTGAATAAATATAAATAATAAATTGTTGTCTGTTGTCTATGAGCAAAGTTACTGGTGTTGATTGTATTTTGTGTTGAAATTGAAGGGCAAAAGTTTAAAAAATTAGGAAAAAGGGAGTCTAAGGGAATCCAAAAGAAAACTGTTTATGGGCTAAGAAAAATTGTAAAATGCCTATCATTCAATGTCATGGATCCTCAATCATTCAATAAAGTGAATCTAACTTCAATGGATTTAAGAAGAACTCTTGATTTCTTAAAATAAACTATACTGAAAAGAAAAGGATATTTAATGTTTTAGAAACTCTGATATGTTTTCAAACTATGGTGAATCTTTAATTTGAAATTTTGCTTATCAAATATAATATTTTAAAATCCTCCTGCAAGTTAAAAAATGTTGCTCATGTTCATGTCAAATGTAGGTTTTGCAAAAATAAAACATAAATGTAGTAATCAATTTAGTTTTTAATCAATTTAATTTAGTTTAAAATTAAACTTTGAAATGACTTTTTCCTACATTTTGGTTTTTAAAATTTGCTGCTTTTTAAAATCAAGTGTTCTAAAAATGGATGTGATTTTAATAGGCAGCATGCTCTGTATTTATGTTTATCTGAGTAATATTATCCTAAATTAATTTCAAATTATCCTAAATTAATTTCAAATTTATTTAAATTAAGATAATAATTTAACCCAGCTGTGATTTTAATTTGATTTTTTTTTGTAGAATATTGTGAATGAATATTCCTCACAGTTTGCTAAAGGAATGATAGGATTGTTGTGTCTATGTCCGCAAGAAGTGGCCCACTTGCACAAAGTATTGCTTGTAGCAGCGCGTCATATTTTAGCCACAGAGCTAAGAGATAGTAAATGCTTTTTTTATTACTTAAATATGTCTTGTTTTTTTCCTTTATCCTGAAACATGTTTTTTTTCTCTTTATTTTTAAATAAATGACTCATTTTTTTTAAAAAATTTTTTAACTTTAGATACCATTTGAAAAATATTGTTTGAAATGTTCTCTGTGTGTACTAGTTCTCCTTATTTTTTGAGAAATTCTTTTATTTTTATACCATTTTCAGAATTGTGCATATATAACTAATTATATCTAAAAATTAATAACTCTAAGAAAAGAAAATTTAATAAAGATGTAATAGCAGGATTGTTTTAAAAAAGAATAGCAAAATTATATTTTAAAACAGTCTTTCTCAGTCTTAAATAATTTATAATTTAAATACTATTATTTTAAAAATAAACTGTGTTATTATATATCTATTATTTGATAAGATAGAGTAAAATACTTTTCATAACTATGAACGAACAATTAAAAAAAGTTCAACAAAATTTACATCTTCAATGTCTCTAATATGTCTAGTGTTACCCGTCAAATTTTATTTAAGATCATTCAAAGCATTGCTCTTGGCCTGCTTGTGTGATTTTAATATAAATGTGGCATTGTGTTCATGATAATCAAATGTGGAAATGAAATCACTAGTTTTTCTCTCTTTTTGTTTCTCTGAACTGATTTTCTTTCCTTTTTTCACTGCCATGTTTAAATGTGTGATTTCTATGGTAGTCATCAGTATCATTATTAGATTAGAATACTAACTGGGAAATATATAAAAAAAATTCTATTTTTATTACTATAAAAGTCCCTAAAATTCCTTATGTGTAAAATATTTAGTACATTATGCAAAAATTATCATGAAATTTATAATATTTCATGAAATCTACAGGAATTTTTCCTATGCTGATGGGTAAAAAACTAATTTTTTGATGATATACATTCAAATCACAACTATACAAATTTCTTACCATTTTATTTTTTGAAACTTACTGCCATGAAATAATAATAAAAACAAGTTTGTTAAAGCTGGGGGCTTGTTAAAGTCTGTCATCTGGGAGCAAAACGATCTACAAATTTAAATTTTATGTATATTTTTTCCTTAAAACTCCTTTTTGGAAATAGTGTTTTTAAAATTAAAGCTCTTGTTTTTCTTGTTTTTTTTTTCCATTTAACATTTTGTACTCAACATTTATTTTAACATTTTGTGATTAATAAAGTAATAAAAGTTTCAAAATTTAAAATAAATGTTGTGATTGTTTAGTTTTGTATTACATATTGCATTGTTTAATTTTATTGAATGATTTCAGAATACAAAATGTTCCGTGTGTGATGGTTGCATCTTTCGAAGGTTTTCTTTATATCTATGAACTGAACGTTGAAATGGGGGGAGATCGTATTTAAATAAAACAGCACAGGTAGAAAATATTTGCTTCTTAAAAATAATAATAATAAATATGAATTGTGTATTATTCTCTTCAGAGTTTGAAATTTTTTGGCTGGTAAAACTTCCCATAAAAACTGTGGTTGGTTAGATTTAAAAACATCAAAACTATCTCAAATTTTTTTGTTCATAGTTAGATTTTTTTTATATATATATTCGTCATTGAACAATCTACCCAATTTTGGGTTTACGACTACTGCTAATGTTCAACTCCGTAGCCTTTTAATGTTGATATAATCCAGGAGACAATGAAACTCCTGTATCAGTACTCCCAGAGGTATGATTTGTTATCGGAACATGGAGGACTTTGTGACTCGACAGATTTAACGTGCATCAGTCACCATTTACTACACCAGGAGTCTTCGGCCGGCGCAGATCGAACCCACAAACTCTTAGTGCTCCAGTGCCCTACCAACCAGGCTATCCCAGCCTCATAGTTAGACTTTGTAAAAGTTAAGCATTACATAATTATTGAGTAGCAATAAACTGTAACTCAAAATTAACTATGCATTATTTAAATTATTATTAAATGCTGATCAAAGTGTTTAAAAATAGTTAGTTTTTTCCTTTCTCATTTAGTTAGTCTAAAAACTAGACATTGCAAGGTAGTTTTGTGTTAAACAACTAAGACAATGGCGTTTCATCAAGCTGTAATTTCTGGAGTTTTCTTTTTTAAGATATATTTAAAAGAAATAGCTGCTTTTACAAATGACTCAAAATTGCTATGAGATTTAAGGATAAAGTTATTAGGGGTCTGTCTAGGTTTTTTTTAGGGGTACCTATTTTGTGAAAATTTAGACATAATTTGTGAAAATTAAAAGTTACATCAAAAAATCAACACAAAAATATGGTAAAATAAGAAATTATTTTCAAAAATTGTCACTACAAATAAAAATCATTTATGATTAGTAAATTTTTGTCCATGTACAGTAGAGCGCCGATTATCCGAACTGCTCGGGACCGAATGCGGTTCAGATAATGAATAGTTGGAAAGTTGTTTAAAATCTAGTTTAAATAATTATTATTTATGCACTAGCTTCCCTTCACACTTTTTCTAGGCTTAGGACTGGCAGTACTATCTAAAATAGCTCTGACGTGTTTAAAACTTTATTTTTTAAATTTTTAAATATTTATTTGTATTACTTTTTCTTCAATTTGAATTATTTTTATCATATTTCTGCTTTTTTTATCATTTTTTTGTCAATTACTGATTTTTACCACATTTTTCTTCATTTTCCATTGCAAAAGTATCCAGCAAAAACTTTTGTTTCAAAGAAGATGCTCTTTTTGTGCAGCCATATCCTTTATTCTTTTTAAATTAATCAACTGAACTGGATCAACATCATTTTGACATTCTAACCAATTCATTGCAATATCTAATAAATTGCATGCTACTATATGAGAAAGTCCACTATCTTGAACTTGATCACCTACTTCTTCCTCTTAGTCTGTGGAGTTTTGATTTTCATTCAAAATTTCAACAACAATTTCATCATCAATTAAAATTTTAAATCCTGAGTCATTTTCATTGTCTCGACACCAGTCTTCTATTTCTTCTGCTGTATAAACCTGGCACCTTTTCACCCAAAAGAAACTTCATTCAGAAACTTCAGTTTCGTTTGTTTTTCTGTTAAGAATTTTATTCCAAGATTTAAGATTCCAAGCACTGTTATTACTAATCATTAACCATAAGTGACAACTACCCATCCTTCAATTGTAGAACTTCAGCACTTGTCTATTCATAAACACCTTCCTCGTTCCAACCATTGTAGATTGTCAAAATGAAGCTTGCATTCTTTTAAGATAATTTTCAATTGAAGAGGGCTAAAGGGGTATGTAGGTTAAACTGCTGAAAAAGGCTGTAAATTAAATATGGTCTTCAGATGTAGTGGATATTTTTCATTCTTCTAAATTTAGAAAAATTGTCGATAAGTTAAAAAGAATTCTAAACTTAAAAATAAAAAGGCGAATTCGGATGTAGTTCGGATAATTGGACGTTTGGATAATAAGGGTTCGGATAATTGGCGTCTTACTGTATTAAAAAATAATTTCGCTATTGTTACATTTCGGGCTTAAAATTGTTTCCAAATTTAAAAATCCATTGTTCACAGTTAAATTTCAACTTGCATTTAACAGTACTAGAAATAAGTTATTTTCATTATGAGAAACTTTTCGACTAGGTCATACAAAAAAAAGTTTCACAGAGAAAAAAGCGTTTCATACAAAAATAAAGATCTGTTAGAATAAATTTACAATAATGTTGAAGATAATATTCAAATGTTTAGAATAATGTTTGAATTTTGTCTTCCTTTAAAGTTTATAGAGAGAGAATCTCATTGCTTCATTTTAAAAAACTCTAGGATTTATAGTTTCTTTATGGGGATACAGAAACAAAATTTTAAGAGGTGGAGAATCTTTGAACTTACTTATTTTAAAGTATTTTGTTAAACTACCGGTTTTTTAAAAGTTGGTTTTGTGAAGGTACCGCTAAACGGTAGTAAATTTACCCTGGACAGACTACTGGTTATTCTTTGAGTTTATGCAATTCATTTTCTATATACTCATGCATTTTAAAACTTATTTAAATAATCTTAAAATTTCAGGATTTAAATTGGTCTGTTAAGCAAATATTTTAAATTAAATGTGAGTGAAAAGTATAGTTAGATATTCATTTATTTAGTTTTTAAAATTTTTTGAGTGCAATAAATGTTTTTGATGACAATGAATCTTGAAATCTATGACAATTCTAATGCTCATTCATACTAGTTGTTAAAGATTAAATTTTTTTGTTATAAAACTGAATGCAACATGTTCATTATTTTATTTTATAATATGTTTAATTGTTTAGATTAATAAGTGGCCATTATTTTAAACTTTATTTTAAATCAGTTTTACTTGTAAAACCAGTTTGTACTCGTTATGAACATTGGTTAATATGTTAAGCATAGGTATAGTTTGTCTATGATATGAACTCTGCCCACCACAAAGTCTGTGGCCATCTGCTGCTATGGAACCAAGAATAGTGCATTTCAGGGAGGGTAGCTTCTCTTCATTATAGGGCGAAGAAAATGATTCCCTTTCTTTCGTCGTTTCACCGAGCCAAAAGCTGTTCTAAACAACGACCCCACTTTAAATAGTTATACTTCGTTACCCCATATAGATGGCAGCACTTTTTAAAAATTTTCACTCATTTAATGTTTTTCTGTTTTATTTTTTCAGGATTTTCAAAAAGGGGTCAGCACTTGACTTATTTCTAGAGTTTTCTTAATGATTTGGCAATTTATATTTTTCTTATATGTGGGCGTCTTTTTATTAGATCTTAGTCTGTGTACTTTTAAATCATTACTTAGACTTACGCTGTGAACTTTTAAATTGGGACTGTTTGTCATTAATTTTTCTTTGCATTTCCTTTTCAATTTTTTTAATTGCTTTTTCTTATTTAATTTTCCATTATGAGGCCTTGGGGACGCAGTCAGTTTTTGATTTCACTACTGACAACTGAAAGGCTCCTGTGTGTTGGCCGGCAATGTGTCCCCTGATGAAGTACTGTCCTGCCAGAATTGTATTTCTGACTTTATAAATTAAAATAAAACAAATTTGGATTCAGTTGCTTTTCGATTTTAATTTATTATTTTAAATATTACTTACTTATTTTGTCTTTTTCTGAATTTGTCAATTAGTTTTATTCTTTGATTAGACCTCATTACCATAGTCACCTCCACTGGCCCAGACAAATGGTTAGGGGAATTCTTACTTTAGACAAACTATATAAAGCAATGTTTTTGCGGTTAATATAAGATGGTGGCTTTTAAATGTCTAAGTGTTTAATATTTTGGTGTGACGCATGATAGAGTCGCACTATCTTATTTAATTTATGAGCTGAGGCATTCATTGATGTCTTGTGGCCAAAATGAGGCAGTGAGTGAGTCATTCATTAATGTTAATTTTTTTAATAAAATTTTCTAAAAATTTTAAATTTTTTATTTATTTTTACTTAACATATATTTTTGGAATAATTTCTAACATGGATAGATGGTTGGATAGTTGAATAAAGACCTATGTGATTTAAACCAAACAGTTTTTTTTTAAACTATTTTATATAGTTAAATTTTATGTTCTTCATATAAATTCATTCAGTTTAATTGTAACAAAATAAAAAAAAAGGATATTTTCTTCCAATTTTGAACTTAATTTCTAATGGGAATCTGTATTATTTCAAATAAACATAGAAAAAGTTTTAAACAAAAATATCTATCTAAACATTGTTGGCATTTCAGCCCGGAAGAAACATACAGGGTATCTGCTCACCTGGAAAATCATGAAAATTCATGAATTTCGGTATTGAACCAAATTTGTCATGATTTTAGTTATATTTTCAAAGAAATCATGGGAAGTCATGGATTTAGTTTGCTGAAAAATCTAATTTTTTTAATTGAATTCCTCCCCCTCTGCCAATTTCATGGTGTTCCAAATATCTAAATTTCTAACAAAATCCCCAGTCACAGTCATATTTTATTAAAGTATAAAATGTTTTTATTGTGTTCTTTAAAAATTATGGTTTTCTATCAAAAAATGAAAGAACATCATTTCTAGAGCGAATTATCTTTTATACTTCTGTGATTTCAGAAATTTTGTTTTTATTTATTTTTTTATTTATTTTATAAATTTAAAATTCTAGCTGAAGCAAGCCAGTCAATGGTGAGTTTTTTTATTCCGAAATGAGAACAGAAAAATCAGGAATATCTTTCCTTTCAGATGAACAAGAAAAGTCTCTTTAGAATATAATTTTGCAGGAGAAAGAGAAAAAAAATTATTTTATTTTTATTTTTTTCAGCTATTTTATTGCTTCAACTTTTTCTTTACTCTGTTTTTTAAATTTAAAATCTGTAAATATGAAGATGCAGAGTATAACAGTTTTGGTTATACCTATCATTTCAATTAATGTTATTACAATGCTTTTTTAAATTTATGGTTTTTATCAAAGAAAATAGTAACTTCATTAAGTCATGAAAATTTCTTGGAATTAGTCATGGATTTGAAAATCTAAAATGTAGCAGATACGCTGAACATATTTCTTCCAGAACAGTGGAAGAAACTGAATAAAACAAAAAAAAAGAGGGCAAACTGGAAAATAATTAAAAATGACAAATACAATTGTTTAACAATAGGTATTATATAACTCGTATGTAAGCAAATTAAATTCAGTATAGTTACAAAAAGTTTGTCACATTAACTTTAAAAAAAAAAGAAGAATTATTTGTTAGTTTTAAAGAGAATTTTAAATTCTATTTATCATATTATTCAGGAGTTGGTTTGGGTAATCATACTTAACATTATTTGATAATGAAAATTATTATGCTATTTGTAATTAATTGTGTGAATTCAATATATGATTTTAGTGGTATCAATGTTTAATATGTGATTTGTTTATTTAGTGGTATTGATAAATTGATTATGTTCTTTTAAGTAATGTAAAATAAAGTTGTCCATAAACTATTGAAAACATAACCTAAATTCTTTTATACAAAATATTAATAAATATCACTTATTTTAATTTTTTAAGAAATTCATAATTTTTTTCTTCTTGTTTTCACTTATTTGAGAATGACATTAAATAGCTCTAAAATTAATGTTATTATTTAAACTAGATTGCTATTTTAAACTGTTTAGATATCTGATATTTCTTTTTGAAAAAGGGTTTATTCCACTTGAGTTGAAAATTTAAGAAATTGGAAATTTAAATTTAATTTGTAAGAAATTGGAATTGGATTATTTAAATTTAGCTTAGATTGATTGAGTTGATATTTAATTAACCAATTTTTTAATTACAGGCTTTAAAAAATTTCACAACAAAAGATGTTGGGGACTTTTTGGAAATCTTTAGTCAACAACAAAACTGTCCCTTATTGATTTTTTTTTTTAAATGATTGAAATTTTTAATTCTTTTCCTCTCAAGTAAAATACATAACAAACATCTCATATTTTAACATTTATAACTCAGTTTGCAAATTCAGGTTGCTCAGTTTATTAATCTTAAGATTTATTTTTTGAAACCTATTAATATTTGTTTGTTAACCTTATTTATGACTTTAATTTGGAATTTTTTAATTATTTTCATAAATAAACTGAAGTCAGTCTTGAAAGAAAATCAGTAGGTAAAATTAAATTAATATCTCTTTTCAATTTGTTTTTAATATTAAAATTTATGTATTTCCTTAAAAATGTAAAAAATTTTTGCTGTTAAGGAAAAATAAAAGTTACATTTTAATGTAAACATTGGTAATTTTTATAATTACTGTGAAATGATCAAGTAATGATGTAGCAAAGAATGAGATGGAACTTCAACGCTTACCTGCGTAAACAAAATTTGTACTATTAGTGTATCTAAAGCGTTTTTTGATGCTGGCCCAAGTTAAATTGAGATTATTATTTAAAAAAAAAATTATGGAGATGGAACAAAAAATAAATAATGATGAAGTGAAAAAATAAATAGAGATATGTATAACTTAGAAAAAAAATTTTGTTTATTATTTAGTGGTTGATGTGAAAAGATGTACAAGGTTAGCTGTTATTTTTATCTTGTTTGCTGTAAAAAATAAATTAATATAATGAATGAAAAAAATCTTTATAATTAATTTAATATATAAGTCCTTATTATAGAAAGGTACATTCTGAAGTCAGTGAACTATAAATGTCTGAAAATTCTTCTAGATTGTGTTCATTTATCAAAAAAATAAGTTCTGTCTTGAAATATTTTTAGAGTGGGCAACCATGGTGACCACTTATTCTTCAAACCTAATGTGTCGACGACCGATATCGATTGGTCACCGACTCCCGTGGAATTAACTTTTTATATCTTTTCATTTAATACTCAATTTTTGTAAGCGTTTTTTTGCTTGGATTAAGCTATATATATATATTTTTAAAAATCCTTACATGCTCGAAGAATAACAAAATGTTTATGATTTTAGGTTAGAAGGACCACTTAGACCTACTACAAAGAATTCAAGTCGTGCTTTGTCCAAATTTGAACCTCATTCAACGAGTCATCCTGTTGAGTCTGTGGAAAAAGAGCCATCTATCTCAAGTAATTCCTTCTTATTGTTGATGTTTTCTTCTGAGCCTTTTCAACCCAATGGACAATTACAGTCAAATTTTTTTTTAATTTTAATGCATTCAGAATCCCTTAAAACTCCCAGAAAACATTTTATTACTTTTCTAAGAAGGTTATTTATTTAGTTATTTTCAATCAAAAAACGCTTACTTTCGTTTTCGCCTGAAACGGGGAGTCACGTGATTATTCACGAACTGACGTCACACGTGTCCATCTGCCATTCACTTACAATAGCCGTGCTGTGAAAACCCATACGTTCTTGCTTTTGTTTAAATTTTCTAATTAAATCCAACAATTTTAGATGGTCTAAAGCTATCCGTATAAAAAATTGCGCCTTAATATCGCTTAATAAAAATGTGGATTTGATATAACGTATTTTAATAATGTTAAATTTCAGTGGTACCCACTGAAACATTGTTAATACTTGACAAAATTTTGTAGCTCGGAATATTTAAGATTTTTTAGTTCTATAAAAAAAAGTGCATGGTATTGCTTATAAATGATGCGTTATAAATACAAAATAACTTCGTTTTTTCATTTTTAAACTATAATCTTAATTTTAATGTATACTTCAAGTTCATTTGGAAGATTTATTTTCATCTTAAGTGAAAGAAATGTTGGATCAATTTCTTATGTAGAATAAATAGTTTTAGATTTTAAAATGTAGGACAGCTTAAGTTATTGATAATTTTTATCTATTTATTCTAGCGTGAATTCAAAGCATGTAATTGTATTCATAGCAGTAGCCTCTTAAAAAACTTGTGATCCCAGCAAAACTTTAAATTCATATATATATATATATATATATTTCTGCAGATTTTATTAACTTTACTTTAATTGCCTTAATCTATGTTATAAGAGTATTTGAAATCAAGAATATGCATTTATTTAGTTCTTTTTTGCAGAAATAGGAATAAAATTTTATAAATGCATATAAAAATAATTTTTCGCCATACCAAAGTTCCTATTTACTCAAAGAATAAAAATATTGAGAAAAAATATCAACATTACTGTTTATTTTTTAATTATTTAATAAATAATAAAGAATGTGCATTAGAATTTCTTTCCATTTTGTATAAGTTAATTTTTTATTTTTGTTCTCTAGCTTTAGTGAAACAAAAACTTCCAGCTTAATGATATTCGCTGAAATTTTGTGGATAAATAAGTTAATTAGATATGGATTAAGGAGAAATTAAGTGAAATTTTAAGTATAACTAGATTATGGTGATGATGATGGTCAGATATATTTCAATGGACTAAATTCTTGAAAGTGTTGATACGTTTTCGGCTATACCGTATGCATAACCTGAGATTTTTTTTAAACTACTTTATTAAATTTTTTTAAATTAAAAATGTATAATGTATTCACTTTACTATTTTAGAATTCTTCATTGCAAGTACTGACAAATAGCTTGCAAAAATAAGGAGAGAAATTAACAATAACCATACTTTATTAATACTCTATATTGCAGAAAAAGGAATTAAAATTTATAAATTTAAAAATAAAAATAATTTCGAACTGTAACGGAATTCCTATTTAAGCTAGGAATAATAAATATAAGCGTTAATGTGTATTTAAATATTTAATACATAGTGAAACAAACAAAAAAAGATGACATAAATTGCATTAGTAAGTATTTACCTAAAAAGAAAATCCTTCAACTCTAGTAATAAATAAATAAATAAAAGAAGCAACATTAAATTACATTATTTGAATTTTTGATCATTAGCACATAGATTGTAACGATGATGGACTGATATTTTTCAATGGACAAGATTTATGAAAATACTGATTTGTTTTAATGCAATTACGAATTATAAAATCATCCATCCTATATCAAAATGTATGAAATTTCTATCCAATCTGCAACTTATTTTAATTAAGCGATTAGGTTGTAATGAAGCATTAATTTAATTTAAAGGTAAGTGGAATGAAATAGTATTTTCTATGAACTTTAACACTACTGATTTCAGCCGAAAAGAAATGTTGATTCGCTGTAAAGAGCTACATAATCATTTCTTCAGATATTTTAATGATAAATAACAACGTTTGAAGTTTTAAAATCTTTCTTTCATTTTGCACACACTCTCAGAACCGTAAATTTAATTCACAAAATTTTTATTGATAATTTACAAAGGATGTTCATACGGTATACGTGATATCAAAACTAAAAGAGCATTGAAATAGCCTTAGCGGATGAAGATGGCATGTTTCCCTTCGGCACATTTGACGTCATAACAAATCAGGAGTCGTTTTTGATTGCATCACTTACGGAAGCCTTTTGGGGCAATTTAAATGTTTAATAACTAAATAAATTAACATTTGCCGAAAAAAACAATCAGATTTTCGGTTTCAGGGGAGAATTTCCAATAAGTTAGGTATGAAAATAAAAAAAATTATGATATGCTGTAATTGTCCATTCTTTGGTTCCATCTTTATTTGATTCATTTCTTTTTAAAAATAGAAAATTTAAGCATATTGAATCTTTAAACGTTTTTCTTCTGCTTTTAAAAACTATGTAAGTGGTTAAATATGATTTAATTTCAATTAATCACATATTATTGTATAATACAGTCAAACCTCGCTATAGTGAACCTTCAAGGGGCCGAAATTTCAGTTCACTATAACTGGGAGTTGATTATATCCATACTGCAAACAATTTTAATTAATTTTTCCAAACTGCTCCCTTTTATTACACATTATTTAAATAAATGACCAATGAAAAGAAATACAAAAATGATTAAAGAACAATATGTAGTAACAAAAAATGTGTTCACTTATATTTTTTATTACTCATCGTCGTGCGTGCAAAAGATTTAGGGATGAAAAACTGAGATAAAAGAAGCAAATAAGAAAAAATGCTTCTGGCTACATTTCACTCAATAAGAGGTCTTAAAAATTGGTATATGTATTTTATGTAGGAATTTCGAAATTACCAACTAATGAAGGAAAAAATCACTCAAGGGCAGAAAAAAGTTCAGAATATCCAATTTCCTCTCATCTTTTGGTTCGCTATATCCACAAAAAATGATATATGTGTATGGCAAGGCACGTGAGCGAGCATTTCGTTCACAATGTCCGGGAGTTCAGCAGAGTTTAACTGTATTTTATTAATTCAGGGTGATGTATTTTTTTTAATGTGACTTAGTTGTTAAAAAGTTAATCTTTTATTTTATTGATTAATAAGTTCTTCCTTTATTTTTCATTTTCCAAATATTATATTTTTTTCATTTATTCATTTATTTTGTTTAATTCAAAGCATTACTTTTTGGTTATTTATACTATTTGATTTAACTTAATAAATATGGAATAACTTTAGCCATCTATGGATTATTTATATGTTTGTTAGTTTCTTTTTTGAATGGTTTGATATTTGTTGTTAAAAATGTTTTTTGTCTTCAGTTATGTTCTTTTTAAATAAGTATCACTTGAATAAGTTTAACAATTTTTTTTATGTTTTATTTCACTCTTAAAAAAATACTTTCTACCAACCCAATAATAATAACATGGTGCATTTTTAAAAAGTGCTTAAAGGTGCCTTTTTTCTTTTTTTAAAAGCCCTGAAAGATGCTATTTTCATTGAGTGTTTTTAAAAAGTGTGTAATTTTCCATTTTCGAAAATTAAATTTTTTTCTCTACCATGTTGATTTTCGACACATAGTATGCAAAAGCGTGCTTTACACATTGTTCTATTCAGCATTTCCACAATTCATCCAACCACAGGCTACTTCGGCGCATCATTGGTCTATAGAGTATGAAAGCGCCAATCTTTTTGCATGTTTAGTGAAATACTTGTGAGTTAGCAAGCACGTCCACTGAGCTGGGATAAGTGAGATTCTTGCACTCTCATGTGCAAATCATGATTTAAATCAAATGATTTTTTTTTTAAAAATCATTGATTTAAATCAACAGATTTTTTATATATACATTGATTTGAAAAGTTAAAAAACAGTGTTTAAAATTATTGATACTTTTATTATTTTCTTTTCTTAGTTTTAAAATTTATTTTAAATGAAGTGCTGCATTAATTAATTTTAGTTAACGAAATTACTTTCATTCTTGGTGTGTGATAAATTCCAACACATTAGAAATTACATTTTTAAAAATCTTTTAATGCTTGAAATTGAAAGTACAGATTAAAGAAAACATTCAGGGCTGTCTTAATATGGACTTGCATAGCTGTAGAAAGTTATTAATAAACATGAATTTTTTTCACAAAAAAAAATACAAATAATGTTAATTTAAATTCTACCTTATGATTGAAAAAGCATGGAGGTAAAATCTTCATTATATTTTATTGGTGGAAAATGTATATTTCTAAAGCTTGAGGTTATATTAAAAAAAAATACCCTAATTTGCCAAAAATGGAATAAAAATGCTGATTGATTCAGATATTTTTTTCTGATACAGTGTCACTCTTCCCCTTTAAACTCTACTTAAAGCAGTAGGGTTATTAACTGGTAACAGTGTGCATGTTTACAGTGTACATCTTTGACATTATCAGAAAGAAATTTTCTGAAGAAAAAAAATTCCAATGAGTACATAGATAGATTTTTTAATTTTTTTTTTTTTTTTGTAGCTTAACTTATCTATTTTGATTTGGAATTAAGAATTAATATTTTGCTATAAAAATTTATAGATTAAATATTTGTTTATTTTTTGATGAATGACTACATTTATAAACACAGTCTGTTACATTTATTTTGTCATTTTAAAAATCAAAAGAAAGAAAATCACAATTTTAAATTAAAATTATGGTTTGCTAATTGAAACTTTGGTTTAATAGTTTAAGTATTCTTTAAATTCTCTATTTCATCTAGTCTTTAAATTTCAATCTTGCATTTGTTTCGAAATGGTTGCTATGCTATGTATTATAATGAAAAATTGTTTTAGGTAGTTAAATCTTCTAAAATATTTTTATAATATAGTTTAATATTACTTTCATATTGATTAAACATTTATAAAGTTTTTTTTAATTATAAATCCAAGTTCTTACAATATATTTGAACAAAAATCAAAAAAATTCGATTTAAATAAAAAAAAATCTGATTTTTTTTTTGTTGTTTTTTTAAAGAAAAAAAATCAAAAAAATTACAAACCCTGCTCGTGTGCAACTCTGCTGCATTTTGCAAGATATTCTCAATTTCAAGCTTCATTTTCCACCCTCTGATATCGAGCTGAAAAATCTCTCCAGTATTTTATAATGGCTGATATAATCAAGAAAAGAGTTCTTTGTCAGAACTTGTTATTTTATCATGATCATGTAAAGTCTTTGAAAATTATTTTGCATTTTGTTAATGTATATAGTGCTTAAAAATATTTTTTAATTGCTTAAAAAGTACTTATTTTTTGTTGAAAGATTTGACTATACACCCTGAATAAGATTTTAAATTAATTGTTCTGGTTTATTTCCACAGATATCAAGTCCAGTCCTGTCCATAATCTGAAACTGGGCTATACCTGGCCTGAAGTTGAACTGAATCCTCCTTACCTTGGTCTGACATTGAGTGAAAAATAAATTGAATTCTAACATTACATCCTAATTTGGGTGTAAGTAACGGAAACCACTTGTGTACTGTTGATGTTCCTGTTAGATATGAAATATCTTTTTGTGATACGGAACAGACATTCTCATCTGTTGCTTGAAATATGTATATTTTTCATCAGATATCATATATGTATCAGCTCATCATTTGTGTACAAAAATGGAAAACATATGTAATCATATAAAAATTTCAAGGCTGTGAAAAGTTTTCATTGACAATGTAATAGTTGAAAAAAAATTATTTGAAAAAAAAATTAGCCTTATTGAAAAAAGTATCTTGATTTTGTACAATGGGCCTAAAATTTTATTTATTATTAGGTGAAAAAGTTTTTTTAATTTTTTATTTAGGTGAAAAAGCTTGGTTAAAATAGGAACGCACAACATGCGGTCCGCCAACTGTTGTTGTGCAGCCCGCAGGAGCTGAATGTATAAAAAATTTCCTTTTAATTTAGTTTTTTTTTAAAATTTTATTTAGTTAAAATATTTCATTCAAATTTATATTACTCTATAAAATATGTATATTTTTAGCACTTTCATTCTGTAAGAATTTATATCTCTCCTATATATATTAGTAAATAAACTAATTATTGAGAAAAATCGAAAAAGCTTTTTTAAAGAAAAGTATTGGTTGTTTTAGTTTTAAATAAATTCAAATAATTAAAAGTATTTAATTTTCTGAAGTATGTTATTAAGTTTTCTGACAAAAATATTTAATGCTTAGAACATTAATGTTTTTATAAAAATTATCATATTTGCCGCAGACATGACTAAATATGTATGCGGCCTTTTGTTTATCTACCTGCTGTGCAAGTGGCCCTTCACTTAAAAAGCTTGTGCACCCCTAGTTTAAAATTTTAATTTTTTTTTTCAAAGCAAAAGCATGTTACAAATTTTAGTTTTTAAGTTTAAAAATTTAAGATTTAGAAAGAAAATTACTTTTTTTGAAAAGTTATGTATGAAATTTATTATTCAGGTCACCTGGAATCTGAATTAGAAATAATTGTTTTTCAGGTTTAACTGTATTTTCAATTTTCAACTATAGGTATTTTCCATCTATAGGTTAGATTACTATGCAGATTCCAGATATTTAAGTATATATTACAGAAAGTTTAAGTATAATATTTTCACATGGGACTCTTCTTACTTATTTCCTAACTTCCTAAACTTTAATGTAATGAAAGAAAATGCTGTATTGAGTATTTATTTTTCTTAACCGCTTCCCTCTATTTGGAATAGTGAATTTGTAATGAAACTGGGAAGAAGTTCTTCAATAGCAGGTGTATATGGTCATATAAAAAGAATCATTATGCATAACGTTGTTACATAGCCTTATTATTACCATAAATACTCAGAATAATAAGTTTAAAATATATTAAGTAAAACTTGCCTCCATCAAATTTTTTAAATGTTTAATATCGATATTTTCGTCATATGATCGCCAATTGGCAATCTTTCTCGGAATTGTTCCCATCCTTCTCCCAAAAGTGGTGTAATAAAGTCAGGTGACAAAGAGGGAACCAAATACTAATTCCTGGTAAATGGATACATATGCAGTAAAAAAAACTTCAAATAAATATGTAAATAATTTAAATGGTTACATTTTGAGCAAAATAGTTTCACATGCTTTTTTTTTTTCTTTCATGATTTGGGTTGATCAGTATTTTCTAATCTCATGCCCGACTGTTACTGTACGCAGAGATGATTGTGCTCCAGAAAAAATCTGGATTTTTCGCTAACCGCGATCCAGAAATTTCTGGAAATCCAAAGTCCAGAAGTTTCAAGAAATTATTGATCACATTTATAAATAAAAATATTAGAACTAGAATTTATGTTTGACATCTCTTCCATTTGAAACTATTTTTTCTGGTAGAATAATAAATGTGATTAGAAATAAAAATAAACTTATACATAATTATTAATTTAAATTATGCTGCATGTAATTTATTTAGAATTTCATGTTGTGAAAATATCAATGGTTTAAATTTAAAAAAGACGGTAATTTTTTGAAACGTGTCATTAATGATTTTACTCAAGAAATGTTCAGGATTTTTCAGTTGGGATCACAATCACCCCTGTGTACATTTGTTAACTTAAAAACTAATATTTGTATTATGATTTGAAGAGAAATTTTTTAAAAAATTGAAAAATTTTTTAATGTATGTTTTTGAGCTTAAAAAAGAGCTTAACTTTAGGCTCATTCTAAAAGACCTAAATATTTTTGGAGAGTATGTAACTACAGCGAAAACTTTTTATGGTCTCAAAATTTTGAATATCGAAAAAAATTGTTTTTCATGATACACTCTTATGTCTACGTTTTTTTCTTTTTTAATTGAGAGTTGTAATAATTGCAGATTGTTTTCATTCACTGTATTCTCTGTCACCCAATACTTAGACTATAAGCCATTTGTTCTTTCATTACTTATTTGTTTGTTTGTTTTTTCTGATTATTTAATTATTATTTAAGGTCTGGGATTTTATATTCAGAACACAGATATTTTGGATGAACTTAAAATATTAACAACTGAGCATAGTATGCAATGATAGAAGGGAAATTTGTTTTAATGTCAAATAACGATGAAATTTATAACTATTTTTTTTTAATAACAAAATGAATTATATCTACAGCCCCTGGACAAATTATTAGACACACTATTAGATTCTATGTAAAATCTTAATTATCAGGTGATACTCTATACAGTGTGTCTAATAATTTGGCTAGATATGATATATTGTTAAACTATATCATGCAAAATTATATTCTTTAGTATCAAAATATGAGTTGGTTTTAGTTGTTTAAAATGCTTCTTTTTTTTGTTTGGTTAGTAGTCTCAGATGCCCAGAATCTATAAAATTGTAATTTCTATTAAAAAAAAATTTTTTTTTCTTCATAAATGTGTTATATTTTTGTAGTTGTGGTGGTTGTTCACATTTTCAATAAATCTGAATCTCTTGAATCTCAATTCTTATTAATAATTGAACTTTTTAAAACAGATTGCAATGCTTTCTTTTCAATAATGTGTTGTCTCTAACCCAAGTTGCAAAATGAAATCTGTTCAAAATTAATTGTTATTTTTATAGGCTCATATTTCATTTTCAATTGACTATTTCATCAAAGCAACATTTATCATTGGTTGAAATTCAACAGGGTTCCCACGGTCCTCAGAAACTTAATTTTTTTTTTAAAATGAGGGTCTTTAAATGTACTTAATTTTGGTGCAAGGCTTTTAAAAGTCCTTAATTTTTCAGTATCACTATACATGGGTGCCACTTTTCAGTCCCAGGGACTGAAATCAGTCTTGAGAAAAATCAATAAAAATCAAATTCTATCAATTAAAAAAAATTTTCTTTTTTTTTTCATTAGAAATTTTGTAATTTTTTTTTTGTCGAAATAAAAAAATATTGTATCTTAATGATAACATATGATATGGTATTGATGTCAGGACTTTAATTTATCTTCTTTTTGTCAGCTTCACTAAATCTCATTCTTTCAAGTCTTGACAAATAGGATTGCCTGAACTTTATCTACTTGTATAATTAAATTTTGTACTATTAATGAATCTAAGTCTGCTCTAATTTGCTTCCTCCACCATAACCTATCGTCATGCTGGTCAAAGTTAAATCAAGATTATTTTTTTAAAAAAGAAAGAAATTATAGTGCTAGAGCAAAAAATAAGTAATGGTGAAGTGAAAAACAGGGATATGAATGGTTTCAGGTTGTTAAGAAATATGCAAGGTTGGCTGTTATTTTCGTTTTGTTTGTTAAAAAAACATAAAATAAAAAATTAGAAAAAATAATCAAATTATTGATTTAATAGGCTAATAACAAGGAAAGGTAAATTTTGGTGTCAGTGTGCTATAAATTTCTAAAAGTTTGGTAAACAATGCTAGACAGTATTATTTGGTCAAAAAATGAGTTCAGTCTTGAAATTTTTTAGAGTGGCACCCCTGCACTATAGTCAGAGATGATTGTGCTCCGGAAAACATCTGGATTTTTCGCTAACCAGGACTTCGCTATATCTGTTCCGCAAACAGTTTTAACTAATGGTTCCAAAATCCTCCCTTTTATGACACATCATTTAAATAAATGATCAATAAAATGAAATACAAAAATGACTGAAAAATAATACGTTAAACAAAAATGTGTTAACTTTTATTTCTTATTACTCTTCGTCTTACGTGCAAATTTTTTTTTAATAATTTCTAGCTGATGAGCAATCCTCAGCATCAAAAAGGGAAACACTTCCTGACTCTCCGATAATTTTTCCTGAATTTATGTTATTCCGCTTTTTTTAAACCTGTCTATCCAGCCATTCAAACACATAAAAGTAGTCTCACAAAATCACTTAGCGAATTCATCGGCTTTAACTTGAAGCCTTTGTCCAGATACTAGAAGATGGCGGCTTCATTGAATGCTGAACGAATTCAATAATGAAGCAAACAAAAAAAATGCTTATCGCTACATTTCATGCTGTAAATAGTTTTAAAAATCGGTATATGTATTTATTTTGAAGTAGAAATTTCAAAATATGAAGAAAATAAATCAGTCGAAGACAGAAAAAAGTTTATAATATCCAACTATCTCTCTTTTTTTTGTTTCACTATATCTACAAAAAATAACATTATATGTGTGTAGCAAGGCACGGGAGCGAACATTTTGTTCACTATATTCGGGAGTTCACTATAAACCGTGTTCACTATAGCGGGGTTTGACTATATATCGAAACTAATGATCTCAGATTCCTTAGTATTTTGCATATTTTTATTAATATATACGATTTGCCTTTTGCAAAATAAATCTTAATTAACAAAGATTATTTTTCAAAATTTTTCTTTTATATGATTGTTTTTCAATTTTAAGTTTCTGACACCTTTTTTTATGATCTACTTCTATTAGAGGAAAAACATTATATGAAAATTTTTTTTTATATATATTTTAACTTAGAAGCATGAGTAGATCTGAAATATGTCATTAAAAAATACACAATTTTCGAATCTATCTTTACAAACAAAACAAAAAACAAATTATACAGCGAAAAGGTTCTGCTTTTTATTTATATTTCAAATAAATTTACTGTATCAAAAATTAGTAATTTTTCCTCACCAATTTATATGGATTATTATATGAAATATTTCAATTATTATTTGTATTAATTTTCATTAATTAATTACATGAATTGTTATTTTTATAATTAATTATTCAATGAATAATTCAAAAGTAAATAATTCAAGCCACTTGGTAGAGCGATTGAAATCCATGCATATTTTATGTTGGAACTGTTTTTTTTCGATGCTATCTATTTTTATTTGCAAAGGTGCTAATGTGATTAGAATATATGATTTCTTTTTCAATTTGTTTTATCTGATTGTGTTGCTATTCTGTTTATTCCCTGATTATTTTTTTTTTCAATTTTGTAAAACATTTTGTGCCCAAATAAAGGATGAAATTTTTAACTACATCTTGCATTTTAATTTTTTTTGCTTTTCATCACTTTTTTTCAGCTTTTTTACTATTGAATCTTGCATCAAAAATCCGCTTGAACTGAGAAAATTTTTTTTTTATCAAAATTGTCAAATTATAATGTATATATAAGAATTTTTTTAAAAAAATATCTGTGAATGATAATGAGCCACTTTTGTAATGTAGATAGAATATAAAAATGAAGCAATGTAAGTTCCATCAAAAGGTCCATGAAGGCAAATTTCTCGCAATAGTTCGTCTAGGGTTTTTCCTTGTCTTCTGGTTTGGGTTCAAAGTTACAAGTCTACGGAGTTGAACTTTAGTAGTCGTAAACCCAAAATTGGGTTAACTGTTCAACGACGGTTATAAAGTAACTTATACTAAAGGATCTCTGAGAAAGCTGGAAACGGTTCAGCAATAGAAACTATTTTGAATTAATAAATGTACAGTGCCCAAAATAAAAAACCCAAATAACTTTTGATAATCGGATTTTCACGCTCTAGGACTCAATGGTTCGAGGAGGTGACTTCAAATTTGCTAATTAATTAGTGCACACAATATTTTAAGATGCGAAATCAGATGCAAAAACGTATTTTTACTCAATAATAGTCTTTTTTTTTTTCTTCAGATACGGATTTCAGACAAAAGACACGGCGTTAGCGACAATCTCGTACAAATTCTGCCAATAGTTGGGTCAGGACAGCTGTTCAAAGTTTGGACCCCTTAATGTTAATTTTATTTTCTGGGTATTTCGCCATAATTCAAATTTTTTTTAAACTGACGAATCACGCACACAAATGTAAAATTCATTTTATCAATCAAAGATAATTCCATGCGAAGAATAACTTTTATTCTATATTTTTTATTTAAGACTGGTCAAGAAAATTTTGTTTTAAAATTAATAAATTTTTTTAATTAGTTAAAAAAAAATCAAATTTTTTTTTAAACTAACTGACAAATGTTTTGCACACAAATGTAAAATTCATTATATCAATCAAAGATAATTCCATGCGAAAAATAATTTTTAATTAGCCTTTAAAAATTTTCTTCCGCAGCCATGTATGCACCATAGACCCCTACTTAGGGTCCGAGTTTGAAAATTATACCTTGATATTAAAGGGAGCTAGGGGGTCTCGAAATTTGAACCTTACTCGTGCCATTTTATATTTTTATTCTTTTTTTTTATTATTCCATTACGCTTTCTTTGCTGGATTTCATACACAGAAAACACCCCATGCATGCTAAAATATTCAAAATGTTACAAAAGAAGTCGAAAAAGAGCAAATAAATTGATTTTCCTGGATTTTTCCAGCTTTTTCACATTTTCCTAATAAAAAAAATTATTTCCTACATGCAGGACCCACCAGAATATCGACAAACACATTAAAAAAATAATATTAATTAAAATAAACAGAAAAAAAGAACATTTTTTGAAAATTTGTCCGTCCCTGGGATTCGAACCCCCTCCAGCAGCGGGCAACTGCTCCTGGTCAGTAAACAAAATTTATTTTGGCAGATTGTGGGCCCACTAATTGGTATATAAAAAAATCCTTCGGTAAAATTGTTCGATATATTAAATTCTAATTTCGGGCGGAGTTTGAAATTTATAGGTTAATATTATAGGGAGTTACGAGGTGTGATGTGTGCGTGCCTCCTGATATGACTTCTGTCCCTTTTTCAGCCATTATTCGCTCCTTAACAAAGAAAAGTATTTCTTCTCTCATATAGAACACTTTATTTGCTTTAAAATATTGAAAAGAAGTTAAAAAAATAATATAAATTGAAATAAATAAATAAGTAAAAATTATCCGAAATTTTTCCGTTTATTAGCTATTTCCCAAAGAAAAAATAGTTTTTTTTTGTATACAAAAAACTTGATTCACGTTAAAATATCAAAAAATTTATTAAAAAAATAATATAAAAAAAGAGAAAAAATTTGAATGTCGACCGTCGCAGGGTTTCGAACCCATGGCCCCCGGAACAACAAATCTAACTTGCCTCACAACTTTACCAATAGCGCCATGCTTCACATGCCTACTCCGCGAATATTTAGCTTAAAACACTTTATCCCGGTTAGTAAACAAAATTTAGTTTGGCCCATAGTGGGCCGACTAAGAGGTCTATAAAAAAATCCTTCGGTACAATTGCTTGATACATTAAATTCTAATTTTGGGCGGAGTTTGAAATTTATAGGTAAATATTATAGGGATTTACGGGGTGTAATGTGTGCGTGCCTCCTGATATGACTTCCGTCCCTTTTTCAGCCATTATTCGCTCTTTAACAAAGAAAAATATTTCTTTTGACATATTTGACACTTTATTCGCATTAAAATATTGAAAAGAAGTTAAAAAAATAATATAAATTAAAATAAATAAATAAATAAAAATTATCTGAAATTTATCCGATTATTAGCTTTTATTCGCTATTTCCCCAAGAAAAAATAGTTTTTTTTTATATACAGAACACTTCATTCACGTTAAAATATCAAAAAATATATTTAAAATAATAATATAAAGATAAGAAAAAATATGCATGTCGACCCGCGCAGGGTTTCGAACCCATGGCCCCCGGGACAACAAATCTAACTTGCCACACAGCTTTACCAACTGTGCCATGATTCATATGCCTGTCCCGAAAATATTTAGCTTAAAACACCTCCTCCCGGTTAGTAAACAAAACTTATTTTGGCAGATTGTGGGCCCACTAATCGGTATATAAAAACATTCTTCAGTACAATTGTTCGAAACATTAAATTCTAATTTTGGGCGGAGATTGAAATGTATAGATTAATATTATAGGGAGTTACGGGGTGTGATGTGTGCGAGCCTCCTGATATGAGTTCTGTCCCTTTTTCAGCCTTTATTCACTCTTTAACAAAGAAAAATATTTCTTTTCACATATAAAAGACTTTATTCGCATTAAAGAACACATAATGGAATATTAATAAACGTATAATAGATAAAAAAAAATGGCGGGGTGGGGTTCGAATTTCGAAGCCGTCTAACTCCCTTGAATATTAAGTTATAATTTTCAAACTCGAACCTTAAGTAGGGGTCTATGGTCCAAATATATCTGCTGCAGGAAATTTTTATAGATGAATTAGGGGGAGCAGGGGGCCCCTCAAAGTTCTATTGGATAGCTGACAGAAAGAGGACTTTTGAAGAGAAATTGTGTCCGGCTTCTCGTGTTCTAGTGGTATAGTGGTCAGGACACGGGACAAGTAACTGACGGCAGGTTCGAGGGGGCGCAGGTTCGAATCCCAGCGTTATCATTTTTTCAAAAAATTTCTTTTTTTTTCTTCCGATAATTTTGTATTATATTATTTTTTCAATGTGTTTTTCCATATTTAAGAGGGTCCTACATATAGGAAAAAAATTTTTTAATTTGAGAAAATGGCGAATAATGGGTAAAAACTGGAAAAATCCAGTAAAATTGGTTTATTTCCATTGTTTTAAATTATTTTTACAATATATTCGACAGTTTCTAATGCGTAAGGTGTTCTAAGAGTAAAATTGTGCATCTTTCTTTGTTGAAGAACGCATAATGGAATATTAATAAACATATAATAAATTTAAAAGAAAAGCGGGGTTGGGTTCGAATTTCGAAGACGTCTAACTCCCTTGAATATTAAGTTATAATTTTCAAACTCGAACCTTAAGTAGGGGTCTATGGTCCAAACATATCTGCTGCAGGAAATTTTTATAGATGAATTAAGGGGAGCAGGGGGCCCCTCAAAGTTCTATTGGATAGCTTACAGAAAGAGGACTTTTGAAGAGAAATTGTGTCCGGCTTCTCGTGTTCTAGTGGTATTGTGGTCAGGACACGGGACTAGTAACTGACGGCAGGGGCGAGGGGGCGCAGGTTCGAATCCCAGCGTTATCATGTTTTCAAAATATTTCTTTTTTTTTCTTCCGATAATTTTGTATTATATTATTTTTTCAATGAGTTTTTCCATATTTAAGAGGGTCCTACAAATAGGAAATAATTTTTTCAATTTGAGTAAATGGCGAATAATGGGTAAAAACTGGAAAAATCCAGGAAAATTGGTTTATTTCCATTGTTTTAAATTATTTTTACAATATATTCGACAGTTTCTAATGCGTAAGGTGCTCTAAGAGTAAAATTGTGCATCTTTCTTTGTTGAAGAACGCATAATGGAATATTAATAAACATATAATAAATTTAAAAAAAAGGCGGGGTTGGGTTCGAATTTCGAAGACGTCTAACTCCCTTGAATATTAAGTTATAATTTTCAAACTCGAACCTTAAGTAGGGGTCTATGGTCAAAACATATCTGCTGCAGGAAATTTTTATAGATGAATTAAGGGGAGCAGGGGGCCCCTCAAAGTTCTATTGCATAGCTTACAGAAAGAGGACTTTTGAAGAGAAATTGTGTCCGGCTTCTCGTGTTCTAGTGGTATTGTGGTCAGGACACGGGACTAGTAACTGACGGCAGGGGCGAGGGGGCGCAGGTTCGAATCCCAGCATCATAATGTTTTCAAAAAATTTCTTTTTTTTTCTTCCGATAATTTTGTATTATATTATTTTTTCAATGAGTTTTTCCATATTTAAGAGGGTCCTACAAATAGGAAATAATTTTTTCAATTTGAGTAAATGGCGAATAATGGGTAAAAACTGGAAAAATCCAGGAAAATTGGTTTATTTCCATTGTTTTAAATTATTTTTACAATATATTCAACAGTTTCTAATGCGTAAGGTGCTCTAAGAGTAAAATTGTGCATCTTTCTTTGTTGAAGAACGCATAATGGAATATTAATAAACATATAATAAATTTAAAAAAAAGGCGGGGTTGGGTTCGAATTTCGAAGACGTCTAACTCCCTTGAATATTAAGTTATAATTTTCAAACTCGAACCTTAAGTAGGGGTCTATGGTCCAAACATATCTGCTGCAGGAAATTTTTATAGATGAATTAAGGGGAGCAGGGGGCCCCTCAAAGTTCTATTGGATAGCTTAGAGAAAGAGGACTTTTGAAGAGAAATTGTGTCCGGTTTCTCGTGTTCTAGTGGTATTGTGGTCAGGACACGGGACTAGTAACTGACGGCAGGGGCGAGGGGGCGCAGGTTCGAATCCCAGCGTTATCATGTTTTCAAAAAATTTCTTTTTTTTTCTTCCGATAATTTTGTATTATATTATTTTTTCAATGAGTTTTTCCATATTTAAGAGGGTCCTACAAATAGGAAATAATTTTTTCAATTTGAGTAAATGGCGAATAATGGGTAAAAACTGGAAAAATCCAGGAAAATTGGTTTATTTCCATTGTTTTAAATTATTTTTACAATATATTCGACAGTTTCTAATGCGTAAGGTGCTCTAAGAGTAAAATTGTGCATCTTTCTTTGTTGAAGAACGCATAATGGAATATTAATAAACTTATAATAAATTTAAAAAAAAGGCGGGGTTGGGTTCGAATTTCGAAGACGTCTAACTCCCTTGAATATTAAGTTATAATTTTCAAACTCGAACCTTAAGTAGGGGTCTATGGTCCAAACATATCTGCTGCAGGAAATTTTTATAGATGAATTAAGGGGAGCAGGGGGCCCCTCAAAGTTCTATTGGATAGCTTACAGAAAGAGGACTTTTGAAGAGAAATTGTGTCCGGCTTCTCGTGTTCTAGTGGTATTGTGGTCAGGACACGGGACTAGTAACTGACGGCAAGGGCGAGGGGGCGCAGGTTCGAATCCCAGCGTTATCATGTTTTCAAAAATTTTCTTTTTTTTTCTTCCGATAATTTTGTATTATATTATTTTTTCAATAAGTTTTTCCATATTTAAGAGGGTCCTACAAATAGGAAATAATTTTTTCAATTTGAGAAAATGGCGAATAATGGGTAAAAACTTTAAAAATCCAGGAAAATTGGTTTATTTCCATTGTTTTAAATTATTTTTACAATATATTCGACAGTTTCTAATGCGTAAGGTGCTCTAAGAGTAAAATTGTGCATCTTTCCTTGTTAAAGAACGCATAATGGAATATTAATAAACATATAATAGATAAAAAAAAATGGCGGGGTGGGGTTCGAATTTCGAAGTCGTCTAACTCCCTTGAATATTAAGTTATAATTTTCAAACTCGATCCTTAAGTAGGGGTCTTTGGTCCAAACATATCTGCTGCAGGAAATTTTTATAGATGAATTAGGTGGTGCAGGGGCCCCTCAAAGTTCTATTGGATAGCTGACAGAAAGAGGACTTTTGAAGAGAAATTGTGTCCGGCTTCTCGTGTTCTAGTGGTATTGTGGTCAGAACACGGGACAAGTAACTGACGGCAGGGGAGAGGGGGCGCAGGTTCGAATCCCAGCGTTATCATTTTTTCAAAAAATTTCTTTTTTTTTCTTCCGATAATTTTGTATTATATTATTTTTTCAATGTGTTTTTCCATATTTAAAAGGGTCCTACATATAGGAAATAAATTTTTTAATTTGAGAAAATGGCGAAAAATGGGTAAAAACTGGAAAAATCCAGGAAAATTGGTTTATTTCCATTGTTTTAAATTATTTTTACAATATATTCGACAGTTTCTTATGCGTAAGGTGTTCTAAGAGTAAAATTGTGCATCTTTCTTTGTTAAAGAACGCATAATGGAATATTAATAAACATATAATAAATAATAGAAAAAATGGCGGGGTGGGGTTCGAATTTCGAAGCCGTCTAACTCCCTTGAATATTAAGTTATAATTTTCAAACTCGAACCTTAAGTAGGGGTCTATGGTCCAAACATATCTGGTGCAGGAAATTTTTATAGATGAATTAGGGGGAGCAGGGGGCCCCTCAAAGTTCTATTGGATAGCTGACAGAAAGAGGACTTTTGAAGAGAAATTGTGTCCGGCTTCTCGTGTTCTAGTGGTATTGTGGTCAGGACACGGGACAAGTAACTGACGGCTGGGGCGAGGGGACGCTGGTTCGAATCCCAGCGTTATCATTTTTTCAAAAAATTTCTTTTTTTTTCTTCCGATAATTTTGTATTATATTATTTTTTCAATGTGTTTTTCCACATTTAAGAGGGTCCTTCATATAGGAAATAAATTTTTTAATTTGAGAAAATGGCGAAAATGGGTAAAAACTGGAAAAATCCAGTAAAATTGGTTTATTTCCATTGTTTTAAATTATTTTTACAATATATTCGACAGTTTCTAATGCGTAAGGTGTTCTAAGAGTAAAATTGTGCATCTTTTTTTGTTAAAGAACGCATAATGGAATATTAATAAACATATAATAAATAAAAAAAAATGGCGGGGAGGCGTTCGAATTTCGAAGTCGTCTAACTCCCTTGAATATTAAGTTATAATTTTCAAACTCGAACCTTAAGTAGGGGTCTATGGTCCAAACATATCTGGTGCAGGAAATTTTTATAGATGAATTAGGGGGAGCAGGGGGCCCCTCAAAGTTCTATTGGATAGCTTAGAGAAAGAGGACTTTTGAAGAGAAATTGTGTCCGGTTTCTCGTGTTCTAGTGGTATTGTGGTCAGGACACGGGACTAGTAACTGACGGCAGGGGCGAGGGGGCGCAGGTTCGAATCCCAGCGTTATCATGTTTTCAAAAAATTTCTTTTTTTTTCTTCCGATAATTTTGTATTATATTATTTTTTCAATGAGTTTTTCCATATTTAAGAGGGTCCTACAAATAGGAAATAATTTTTTCAATTTGAGTAAATGGCGAATAATGGGTAAAAACTGGAAAAATCCAGGAAAATTGGTTTATTTCCATTGTTTTAAATTATTTTTACAATATATTCGACAGTTTCTAATGCGTAAGGTGCTCTAAGAGTAAAATTGTGCATCTTTCTTTGTTGAAGAACGCATAATGGAATATTAATAAACATATAATAAATTTAAAAAAAAGGCGGGGTTTAGTTCGAATTTCGAAGACGTCTAACTCCCTTGAATATTAAGTTATAATTTTCAAACTCGAACCTTAAGTAGGGGTCTATGGTCCAAACATATCTGCTGCAGGAAATTTTTATAGATGAATTAAGGGGAGCAGGGGGCCCCTCAAAGTTCTATTGGATAGCTTACAGAAAGAGGACTTTTGAAGAGAAATTGTGTCCGGCTTCTCGTGTTCTAGTGGTATTGTGGTCAGGACACGGGACTGGTAACTGACGGCAAGGGCGAGGGGGCGCAGGTTCGAATCCCAGCGTTATCATGTTTTCAAAAATTTTCTTTTTTTTTCTTCCGATAATTTTGTATTATATTATTTTTTCAATGAGTTTTTCCATATTTAAGAGGGTCCTACAAATAGGAAATAATTTTTTCAATTTGAGAAAATGGCGAATAATGGGTAAAAACTTTAAAAATCCAGGAAAATTGGTTTATTTCCATTGTTTTAAATTATTTTTACAATATATTCGACAGTTTCTAATGCGTAAGGTGCTCTAAGAGTAAAATTGTGCATCTTTCCTTGTTAAAGAACGCATAATGGAATATTAATAAACATATAATAGATAAAAAAAATGGCGGGGTGGGGTTCGAATTTCGAAGTCGTCTAACTCCCTTGAATATTAAGTTATAATTTTCAAACTCGAACCTTAAGTAGGGGTCTATGGTCCAAACATATCTGGTGCAGGAAATTTTTATAGATGAATTAGGGGGAGCAGGGGGCCCCTCAAAGTTCTATTGGATAGCTGACAGAAAGAGGACTTTTGAAGAGAAATTGTGTCCGGCTTCTCGTGTTCTAGTGGTATTGTGGTCAGGACACGGGACAAGTAACTGACGGCTGGGGCGAGGGGACGCTGGTTCGAATCCCAGCGTTATCATTTTTTCAAAAAATTTCTTTTTTTTTCTTCCGATAATTTTGTATTATATTATTTTTTCAATGTGTTTTTCCACATTTAAGAGGGTCCTTCATATAGGAAATAAATTTTTTAATTTGAGAAAATGGCGAAAATGGGTAAAAACTGGAAAAATCCAGTAAAATTGGTTTATTTCCATTGTTTTAAATTATTTTTACAATATATTCGACAGTTTCTAATGCGTAAGGTGTTCTAAGAGTAAAATTGTGCATCTTTTTTTGTTAAAGAACGCATAATGGAATATTAATAAACATATAATAAATAAAAAAAAAATGGCGGGGAGGCGTTCGAATTTCGAAGTCGTCTAACTCCCTTGAATATTAAGTTATAATTTTCAAACTCGAACCTTAAGTAGGGGTCTATGGTCCAAACATATCTGGTGCAGGAAATTTTTATAGATGAATTAGGGGGAGCAGGGGGCCCCTCAAAGTTCTATTGGATAGCTTAGAGAAAGAGGACTTTTGAAGAGAAATTGTGTCCGGTTTCTCGTGTTCTAGTGGTATTGTGGTCAGGACACGGGACTAGTAACTGACGGCAGGGGCGAGGGGGCGCAGGTTCGAATCCCAGCGTTATCATGTTTTCAAAAAATTTCTTTTTTTTTCTTCCGATAATTTTGTATTATATTATTTTTTCAATGAGTTTTTCCATATTTAAGAGGGTCCTACAAATAGGAAATAATTTTTTCAATTTGAGTAAATGGCGAATAATGGGTAAAAACTGGAAAAATCCAGGAAAATTGGTTTATTTCCATTGTTTTAAATTATTTTTACAATATATTCGACAGTTTCTAATGCGTAAGGTGCTCTAAGAGTAAAATTGTGCATCTTTCTTTGTTGAAGAACGCATAATGGAATATTAATAAACATATAATAAATTTAAAAAAAAGGCGGGGTTTAGTTCGAATTTCGAAGACGTCTAACTCCCTTGAATATTAAGTTATAATTTTCAAACTCGAACCTTAAGTAGGGGTCTATGGTCCAAACATATCTGCTGCAGGAAATTTTTATAGATGAATTAAGGGGAGCAGGGGGCCCCTCAAAGTTCTATTGGATAGCTTACAGAAAGAGGACTTTTGAAGAGAAATTGTGTCCGGCTTCTCGTGTTCTAGTGGTATTGTGGTCAGGACACGGGACTAGTAACTGACGGCAAGGGCGAGGGGGCGCAGGTTCGAATCCCAGCGTTATCATGTTTTCAAAAATTTTCTTTTTTTTTCTTCCGATAATTTTGTATTATATTATTTTTTCAATGAGTTTTTC
Organism: Parasteatoda tepidariorum; assembly: GCF_982258835.1. NCBI lineage: Eukaryota > Metazoa > Arthropoda > Arachnida > Araneae > Theridiidae > Parasteatoda > Parasteatoda tepidariorum. The sequence continues at coordinate 823,651 of NW_028257371.1, forward strand.
CATATTTAAGAGGGTCCTACAAATAGGAAATAATTTTTTCAATTTGAGAAAATGGCGAATAATGGGTAAAAACTTTAAAAATCCAGGAAAATTGGTTTATTTCCATTGTTTTAAATTATTTTTACAATATATTCGACAGTTTCTAATGCGTAAGGTGCTCTAAGAGTAAAATTGTGCATCTTTCCTTGTTAAAGAACGCATAATGGAATATTAATAAACATATAATAGATAAAAAAAAATGGCGGGGTGGGGTTCGAATTTCGAAGTCGTCTAACTCCCTTGAATATTAAGTTATAATTTTCAAACTCGATCCTTAAGTAGGGGTCTTTGGTCCAAACATATCTGCTGCAGGAAATTTTTATAGATGAATTAGGTGGTGCAGGGGCCCCTCAAAGTTCTATTGGATAGCTGACAGAAAGAGGACTTTTGAAGAGAAATTGTGTCCGGCTTCTCGTGTTCTAGTGGTATTGTGGTCAGAACACGGGACAAGTAACTGACGGCAGGGGAGAGGGAGCGCAGGTTCGAATCCCAGCGTTATCATTTTTTCAAAAAATTTCTTTTTTTTTCTTCCGATAATTTTGTATTATATTATTTTTTCAATGTGTTTTTCCATATTTAAAAGGGTCCTACATATAGGAAATAAATTTTTTAATTTGAGAAAATGGCGAAAAATGGGTAAAAACTGGAAAAATCCAGGAAAATTGGTTTATTTCCATTGTTTTAAATTATTTTTACAATATATTCGACAGTTTCTTATGCGTAAGGTGTTCTAAGAGTAAAATTGTGCATCTTTCTTTGTTAAAGAACGCATAATGGAATATTAATAAACATATAATAAATAATAAAAAAAATGGCGGGGTGGGGTTCGAATTTCGAAGCCGTCTAACTCCCTTGAATATTAAGTTATAATTTTCAAACTCGAACCTTAAGTAGGGGTCTATGGTCCAAACATATCTGGTGCAGGAAATTTTTATAGATGAATTAGGGGGAGCAGGGGGCCCCTCAAAGTTCTATTGGATAGCTGACAGAAAGAGGACTTTTGAAGAGAAATTGTGTCCGGCTTCTCGTGTTCTAGTGGTATTGTGGTCAGGACACGGGACAAGTAACTGACGGCTGGGGCGAGGGGACGCTGGTTCGAATCCCAGCGTTATCATTTTTTCAAAAAATTTCTTTTTTTTTCTTCCGATAATTTTGTATTATATTATTTTTTCAATGTGTTTTTCCACATTTAAGAGGGTCCTTCATATAGGAAATAAATTTTTTAATTTGAGAAAATGGCGAAAATGGGTAAAAACTGGAAAAATCCAGTAAAATTGGTTTATTTCCATTGTTTTAAATTATTTTTACAATATATTCGACAGTTTCTATTGCGTAAGGTGTTCTAAGAGTAAAATTGTGCATCTTTTTTTGTTAAAGAACGCATAATGGAATATTAATAAACATATAATAAATAAAAAAAAATGGCGGGGAGGCGTTCGAATTTCGAAGTCGTCTAACTCCCTTGAATATTAAGTTATAATTTTCAAACTCGAACCTTAAGTAGGGGTCTATGGTCCAAACATATCTGGTGCAGGAAATTTTTATAGATGAATTAGGGGGAGCAGGGGGCCCCTCAAAGTTCTATTGGATAGCTGACAGAAAGAGGACTTTTGAAGAGAAATTGTGTTCGGCTTCTAGTGTTCTAGTGGTATTGTGGTCAGGACACAGGACAAGTAACTGACGGCTGGGGCGAGGGGACGCAGGTTCGAATCCCAGCGTTATCATTTTTTCAAAAAATTTCTTTTTTTTTCTTCCGATAATTTTGTATTATATTATTTTTTCAATGTGTTTTTCCATATTTAAGAGGGTCCTACTTATAGGAAATAAATTTTTTAATTTGAGAAAATGGCGAATAATGGGTAAAAACTGGAAAAATCCAGTAAAATTGGTTTATTTCCATTGTTTTAAATTATTTTTACAATATATTCGACAGTTTCTAATGCGTAAGGTGTTCTAAGAGTAAAATTGTGCATCTTTCTTTGTTAAAGAACACATAATGGAATATTAATAAACATATAATAAATATAAAAAAAATGGCGGGGTTGGGTTCGAATTTCGAAGCCGTCTAACTCCCTTGAATATTAAGTTATTATTTTCAAACTCGAACCTTAAGTAGGGGTCTATGGTCCAAACATATCTGCTACAGGAAATTTTTATAGATGAATTAAGGGGAGCAGGGAGCCCCTCAAAGTTCTATTGGATAGCTTACAGAAAGAGGACTTTTGAAGAGAAATTGTGTCCGGCTTCTCGTGTTCTAGTGGTATTGTGGTCAGGACACGGGACAAGTAACTGACGGCTGGGGCGAGGGGGCGCAGGTTCGAATCCCAGCGTTATCATTTTATCAAAAAATTTCTTTTTTTTTCTTCCGATAATTTTGTATTATATTATTTTTTCAATGAGTTTTTCCATATTTAAGAGGGTCCTACAAATAGGAAATAATTTTTTCAATTTGAGTAAATGGCGAATAATGGGTACAAACTGGAAAAATCCAGGAAAATTGGTTTATTTCCATTGTTTTAAATTATTTTTACAATATATTCGACAGTTTCTAATGCGTAAGGTGCTCTAAAAGTAAAATTGTGCATCTTTCTTTGTTGAAGAACGCATAATGGAATATTAATAAACATATAATAAATTTAAAAAAAAGGCGGGGTTGGGTTCGAATTTCGAAGACGTCTAACTCCCTTGAATATTAAGTTATAATTTTCAAACTCGAACCTTAAGTAGGGGTCTATGGTCCAAACATATCTGCTGCAGGAAATTTTTATAGATGAATTAAGGGGAGCAGGGGGCCCCTCAAAGTTCTATTGGATAGCTTACAGAAAGAGGACTTTTGAAGAGAAATTGTGTCCGGCTTCTCGTGTTCTAGTGGTATTGTGGTCAGGACACGGGACTAGTAATTGACGGCAGGGGCGAGGGGGCGCAGATTCGAATCCCAGCGTTATCATGTTTTCAAAAAATTTCTTTTTTTTTCTTCCGATAATTTTGTATTATATTATTTTTTCAATGAGTTTTTCAATATTTAAGAGGGTCCTGCAAATAGGAAATAATTTTTTCAATTTGAGTAAATGGCGAATAATGGGTAAAACTGGAAAAATCCAGGAAAATTGGTTTATTTCCATTGTTTTAAATTATTTTTACAATATACTCGACAGTTTCTAATGCGTAAGGTGCTCTAAGAGTAATATTGTGCATCTTTCTTTGTTGAAGAACGCATAATGGAATATTAATAAACATATAATAAATTTAAAAAAAAGGCGGGGTTGGGTTCGAATTTCGAGGACGTCTAACTCCCTTGAATATTAAGTTATAATTTTCAAACTCGAACCTTAAGTAGGGGTCTATGGTCCAAACATATCTGCTACAAGAAATTTTTATAGATGAATTAAGGGGAGCAGGGGGCCCCTCAAAGTTCTATTGGATAGCTTACAGAAAGAGGACTTTTGAAGAGAAATTGTGTCCGGCTTCTCGTGTTCTAGTGGTATTGTGGTCAGGACACGGGACAAGTAACTGACGGCTGAGGCGAGGGGGCGCAGGTTCGAATCCCAGCGTTATCATTTTATCAAAAAATTTCTTTTTTTTTCTTCCGATAATTTTGTATTATATTATTTTTTCAATGAGTTTTTCCATATTTAAGAGGGTCCTACAAATAGGAAATAATTTTTTCAATTTGAGTAAATGGCGAATAATGGGTAAAAACTGGAAAAATCCAGGAAAATTGGTTTATTTCCATTGTTTTAAATTATTTTTACAATATATTCGACAGTTTCTAATGCGTAAGGTGCTCTAAAAGTAAAATTGTGCATCTTTCTTTGTTGAAGAACGCATAATGGAATATTAATAAACATATAATAAATTTAAAAAAAAGGCGGGGTTGGGTTCGAATTTCGAAGACGTCTAACTCCCTTGAATATTAAGTTATAATTTTCAAACTCGAACCTTAAGTAGGGGTCTATGGTCCAAACATATCTGCTGCAGGAAATTTTTATAGATGAATTAAGGGGAGCAGGGGGCCCCTCAAAGTTCTATTGGATAGCTTACAGAAAGAGGACTTTTGAAGAGAAATTGTGTCCGGCTTCTCGTGTTCTAGTGGTATTGTGGTCAGGACACGGGACTAGTAACTGACGGCAGGGGCGAGGAGGCGCAGGTTCGAATCCCAGCGTTATTATGTTTTCAAAAAATTTCTTTTTTTTTCTTCCGATAATTTTGTATTACATTATTTTTTCAATGAGTTTTTCAATATTTAAGAGGGTCCTGCAAATAGGAAATAATTTTTTCAATTTGAGTAAATGGCGAATAATGGGTAAAACTGGAAAAATCCAGGAAAATTGGTTTATTTCCATTGTTTTAAATTATTTTTACAATATACTCGACAGTTTCTAATGCCTAAGGTGCTCTAAGAGTAAAATTGTGCATCTTTCTTTGTTGAAGAACGCATAATGGAATATTAATAAACATATAATAAATTTAAAAAAAAGGCGGGGTTGGGTTCGAATTTCGAAGACGTCTAACTCCCTTGAATATTAAGTTATAATTTTCAAACTCGAACCTTAAGTAGGGGTCTATGGTCCAAACATATCTGCTACAGGAAATTTTTATAGATGAATTAAGGGGAGCAGGGGGCCCCTCAAAGTTCCATTGGATAGCTTACAGAAAGAGGACTTTTGAAGAGAAATTGTGTCCGGCTTCTCGTGTTCTAGTGGTATTGTGGTCAGGACACGGGACTAGTAACTGACGGCAGGGGCGAGGGGGCGCAGGTTCGAATCCCAGCGTTATCATGTTTTCAAAAAATTTCTTTTTTTTTCTTCCGATAATTTTGTATTATATTATTTTTTCAATGAGTTTTTCCATATTTAAGAGGGTCCTACAAATAGGAAATAATTTTTTCAATTTGAGAAAATGGCGAATAATGGGTAAAAACTGGAAAAATCCAGGAAAATTGGTTTATTTCCATTGTTTTAAATTATTTTTACAATATATTCGACAGTTTCTAATGCGTAAGGTGCTCTAAGAGTAAAATTGTGCATCTTTCTTTGTTAAAGAACGCATAATGGAATATTAATAAACATATAATAGATTAAAAAAAATGGCGGGGTGGGGTTCGAATTTCGAAGTCGTCAAACTCCCTTGAATATTAAGTTATAATTTTCAAACTCGAACCTTAAGTAGGGGTCTTTGGTCCAAACATATCTGTTGCAGGAAATTTTTATAGATGAATTAGGGGGAGCAGGGGGCCCCTCAAAGTTCTATTGGATAGCTGACAGAAAGAGGACTTTTGAAGAGAAATTGTGTCCGGCTTCTCGTGTTCTAGTGGTATTGTGGTCAGGACACGGGACAAGTAACTGACGGCTGGGGCGAGGGGACGCTGGTTCGAATCCCAGCGTTATCATTTTTTCAAAAAATTTCTTTTTTTTTCTTCCGATAATTTTGTATTATATTATTTTTTCAATGTGTTTTTCCATATTTAAGAGGGTCCTTCATATAGGAAATAAATTTTTTAATTTGAGAAAATGGCGAAAAATGGGTAAAAACTGGAAAAATCCAGTAAAATTGGTTTATTTCCAATGTTTTAAATTATTTTTACAATATATTCGACAGTTTCTAATGCGTAAGGTGTTCTAAGAGTAAAATTGTGCATCTTTTTTTGTTAAAGAACGCATAATGAAATATTAATAAACATATAATAAATAAAAAAAAATGGCGGGGAGGCGTTCGAATTTCGAAGTCGTCTAACTCCCTTGAATATTAAGTTATAATTTTCAAACTCGAACCTTAAGTAGGGGTCTATGGTCCAAACATATCTGGTGCAGGAAATTTTTATAGATGAATTAGGGGGAGCAGGGGGCCCCTCAAAGTTCTATTGGATAGCTGACAGAAAGAGGACTTTTGAAGAGAAATTGTGTCCGGCTTCTCGTGTTCTAGTGGTATTGTGGTCAGGACACGGGACAAGTAACTGACGGCTGGGGCGAGGGGACGCTGGTTCGAATCCCAGCGTTATCATTTTTTCAAAAAATTTCTTTTTTTTTCTTCCGATAATTTTGTATTATATTATTTTTTCAATGTGTTTTTCCATATTTAAGAGGGTCCTACATATAGGAAATAAATTTTTTAATTTGAGAAAATGGCGAATAATGGGTAAAAACAGGAAAAATCCAGGAAAATTGGTTTATTTCCATTGTTTTAAATTATTTTTACAATATATTCGACAGTTTCTAATGCGTAAGGTGTACTAAGAGTAAAATTGTGCATCTTTCTTCGCTAAAGAACGCATAATGGAATAATAATAAACATATAATAAATAAATAAAAAATGGCGGGGTGGGGTTCGAATTTCGAAGCCGTCTAACTCCCTTGAATATTAAGTTATAATTTTCAAACTCGAACCTTAAGTAGGGGTCTATGGTCCAAACATATCTGTTGCAGGAAATTTTTATAGATGAATTAGGGGGAGCAGGGGGCCCCTCAAAGTTCTATTGGATAGCTGACAGAAAGAGGACTTTTGAAGAGAAATTGTGTCCGGCTTCTCGTGTTCTAGTGGTATTGTGGTCAGGACACGGGACAAGTAACTGACGGCTGGGGCGAGGGGACGCTGGTTCGAATCCCAGCGTTATCATTTTTTCAAAAAATTTCTTTTTTTTTCTTCCGATAATTTTGTATTATATTATTTTTTCAATGTGTTTTTCCATATTTAAGAGGGTCCTTCATATAGGAAATAAATTTTTTAATTTGAGAAAATGGCGAAAAATGGGTAAAAACTGGAAAAATCCAGTAAAATTGGTTTATTTCCAATGTTTTAAATTATTTTTACAATATATTCGACAGTTTCTAATGCGTAAAGTGTTCTAAGAGTAAAATTGTGCATCTTTTTTTGTTAAAGAACGCATAATGAAATATTAATAAACATATAATAAATAAAAAAAAATGGCGGGGAGGCGTTCGAATTTCGAAGTCGTCTAACTCCCTTGAATATTAAGTTATAATTTTCAAACTCGAACCTTAAGTAGGGGTCTATGGTCCAAACATATCTGGTGCAGGAAATTTTTATAGATGAATTAGGGGGAGCAGGGGGCCCCTCAAAGTTCTATTGGATAGCTGACAGAAAGAGGACTTTTGAAGAGAAATTGTGTTTGGCTTCTAGTGTTCTAGTGGTATTGTGGTCAGGACACAGGACAAGTAACTGACGGCTGGGGCGAGGGGGCGCAGGTTCGAATCCCAGCGTTATCATTTTTTCAAAAAATTTCTTTTTTTTTTCTTCCGATAATTTTGTATTATATTATTTTTTCAATGTGTTTTTCCATATTTAAGAGGGTCCTACATATAGGAAATAAATTTTTTAATTTGAGAAAATGGCGAATAATGGGTAAAAACAGGAAAAATCCAGGAAAATTGGTTTATTTCCATTGTTTTAAATTATTTTTACAATATATTCGACAGTTTCTAATGCGTAAGGTGTACTAAGAGTAAAATTGTGCATCTTTCTTCGCTAAAGAACGCATAATGGAATAATAATAAACATATAATAAATAAATAAAAAATGGCGGGGTGGGGTTCGAATTTCGAAGCCGTCTAACTCCCTTGAATATTAAGTTATAATTTTCAAACTCGAACCTTAAGTAGGGGTCTATGGTCCAAACATATCTGTTGCAGGAAATTTTTATAGATGAATTAGGGGGAGCAGGGGGCCCCTCAAAGTTCTATTGGATAGCTGACAGAAAGAGGACTTTTGAAGAGAAATTGTGTCCGGCTTCTCGTGTTCTAGTGGTATTGTGGTCAGGACACGGGACAAGTAACTGACGGCTGGGGCGAGGGGACGCTGGTTCGAATCCCAGCGTTATCATTTTTTCAAAAAATTTCTTTTTTTTTCTTCCGATAATTTTGTATTATATTATTTTTTCAATGTGTTTTTCCATATTTAAGAGGGTCCTTCATATAGGAAATAAATTTTTTAATTTGAGAAAATGGCGAAAAATGGGTAAAAACTGGAAAAATCCAGTAAAATTGGTTTATTTCCAATGTTTTAAATTATTTTTACAATATATTCGACAGTTTCTAATGCGTAAGGTGTTCTAAGAGTAAAATTGTGCATCTTTTTTCGTTAAAGAACGCATAATGGAATATTAATAAACATATAATAAATAAAAAAAAATGGCGGGGAGGCGTTCGAATTTCGAAGCCGTCTAACTCCCTTGAATATTAAGTTATAATTTTCAAACTCGAACCTTAAGTAGGGGTTTATGGTCCAAACATATCTGTTGCAGGAAATTTTTATAGATGAATTAGGGGGAGCAGGGGGCCCCTCAAAGTTCTATTGGATAGCTGACAGAAAGAGGACTTTTGAAGAGAAATTGTGTCCGGCTTCTGGTGTTCTAGTGGTATTGTGGTCAGGACACGGGACAAGTAACTGACGGCTGGGGCGAGGGGACGCTGGTTCGAATCCCAGCGTTATCATTTTTTCAAACAATTTCTTTTCTTTTCTTCCGATAATTTTGTATTATATTATTTTTTCAATGTGTTTTTCCATATATTTAAGAGGGTCCTACATATAGGAAATAATTTTTTTAATTTGAGAAAATGGCGAATAATGGGTAAAAATTGGAAAAATCCAGGAAAATTGGTTTATTTCCATTGTTTGAAATTATTTTTACAATATATTCGACAGATTCTAATGCGCAAGGTGTACTAAGAGTAAAATTGTGCATCTTTCTTTGTTAAAATATTGAAAAGAAGTTAAAAAAATAATATAAAATAAAATAAATAAATAAATAAAATTTATCCGAAATTTATCCGATTATTAGCTATTATTCGCTACTTCCCCCCAAAAATTTGTTTTTTTTTTTTTGTATACAGAGCACTTGATTCAAGTTAAAATATCGAAAAATATGTTAAAAAAAATAATATTAATAAAAAAAGAAAAAATTTGAAAGTCGATCGTCGCAGGGTTTCGAACCCATGGCACCCGGAACAGCAAATATAACCTGCCACACAGCTTTACCAACTGCGCCATGATTCATATGCCTGAAACACGAATATTTAGCTTAAAACCCCTCCTCCCGGTTAGTAAACAAAACATATTTTGGCAGATTGTGGGCCCACTGATTGGTATATAAAAAAATCCTTCTGTAAAATTGTTCGATACATTAAATTCTAATTTTGGGCGGAGTTTTAAATGTATAGGTTAATATTACAGGGAGTTACGAGGTGTGATGTGTGCGTGCCTCCTAATATGACTTCTGTCGCTTTTTCAGCAATTATTCGCTCCTTAACAAAGAAAAATATTTCTTTTCACGTATAGAACACTTTATTCGCTTAAAAAGATTGAAAAGAAGTTAAAAAAATAATATAAATTAAAATAAATAAATAAATAAAAATTTTTCGAAATTTATCCGTTTATTAGCCATTTTTCGCTACCCCCCCCCCCAAAAATTGCTTTTTTCTGTATACAGAACACTTGATTCAAGTTAAAATATCAAAAAATATATTTAAAAAAATAATATTAAAAAAAAAAGTTAAATGTCGATCGTCGCAGGGTTTCGAACCCATGGCCCCCGGAACAGCAAATCTAACTTGCCACACAGCTTTACCAACTGCGCCATGATTCACATGCCTGCTCCGCGAATATTTAGCTTAAAACACCTCCTCCCGGTTAGTAAACAAAACTTATTTTGGCAGATTGTTAGCCCACTAATTGGTATATAAAAAAATCCATTAGTATAATTTTTCGATTCATTAAATTCTAATTTTTGGCGGAGTTTGAAAATTATAGGTTAATATTATAAGGAGTTATGGGGTGTGATGTGTGCGTTCCTCCTGATATGACTTCTGCCCCTTTTTCAGCCCTTATTCGCTCTTTAACAAAGAAAAATGTTTCTTTTGACATATTTGACACTTTATTCGCATTAAAATATTGAAAAGAAGTTAAAAAAAATAATATAAATTAAAATAAATAAATAAATAAAATTTATCCGAAATTTATCCGATTATTAGCTATTATTCGCTTTTTCCCCAAGAAAAAATAGTTTTTTTTATATACAGAACACTTGATTCGCGTTGAAATATCAAAAAATATGTTAAAAAAAATAATATAAAAAAAAAGAAAAAATTTGAATGTCGATCGTCGCAGGGTTTCGAACCCATGGCCCCTGGAACAGCAAATATAACTTGCCACGCAGCTTAACCAACTGCGCCATGATTCATATGCCTGCCCCGCGAATATTTAGCTTAAAACACCACCTCCCGGTTAGTAAACAAAACTTATTTTGGCAGATTGTTAGCCCACGAATTGGTATATAAAAAAATCCTTCTGTAAAATTGTTCGATACATTAAATTCTAATTTTGGGCGGAGTTTTAAATGTATAGGTTAATATTACAGGGAGTTACGAGGTGTGATGTGTGCGTGCCTCCTAATATGACTTCTGTCGCTTTTTCAGCAATTATTCGCTCCTTAACAAAGAAAAATATTTCTTTTCACGTATAGAACACTTTATTCGCTTAAAAAGATTGAAAAGAAGTTAAAAAAATAATATAAATTAAAATAAATAAATAAATAAAAATTTTTCGAAATTTATCCGTTTATTAGCCATTTTTCGCTACCCCCCCCCCCCCAAAAAAAAATTGCTTTTTTTTTGTATACAGAACACTTTATTCAAGTTAAAATATCAAAAAATATATTTAAAAAAATAATATTAAAAAAAAAAGTTAAATGTCGATCGTCGCAGGGTTTCGAACCCATGGCCCCCGGAACAGCAAATCTAACTTGCCACACAGCTTTACCAACTGCGCCATGATTCACATGCCTGCTCCGCGAATACTTAGCTTAAAACACCTCCTCCCGGTTAGTAAACAAAACTTATTTTGGCAGATTGTTAGCCCACTAATTGGTATATAAAAAAATCCTTCGGCACAATTGTTCGATACATTAAATTCTAATTTTGGGCGGAGTTTTAAATGTATAGGTTAATATTACTGGGAGTTACGAGGTGTGATGTGTGCGTGCCACCTGATATGACTACTGTCCCTTTTTCAGCCATTATTCGCTCCTTAACAAAGAAAAATATTTCTTTTCACATATAGAACACTTTATTCGCTTTAAAATATTAAAAAGAAGTTAAAAAAACGATATAAATTAGAATAAATAAATAAATAAAAATTATCCGAAATTTATCCGTTTATTAGCTATTATTCGCTATATCCCAAAGAAAAATTAGTTTTTTTTTATATACAGAACACTTGATTCAGGTTAAAATATCAAAAAATATATTTAAAAAAAATAATATAAAAAAAAAGAAAAAATTTGAATGTCGATCGTCGCAGGGTTTCGAACCCATGGCCCCTGGAACAGCAAATATAACTTGCCACGCAGCTTAACCAACTGCGCCATGATTCATATGCCTGCCCCGCGAATATTTAGCTTAAAACACCACCTCCCGGTTAGTAAACAAAACTTATTTTGGCAGATTGTTAGCCCACTAATTGGTATATAAAAAAATCCTTCTGTAAAATTGTTCGATACATTAAATTCTAATTTTGGGCGGAGTTTTAAATGTATAGGTTAATATTACAGGGAGTTACGAGGTGTGATGTGTGCGTGCCTCCTAATATGACTTCTGTCGCTTTTTCAGCAATTATTCGCTCCTTAACAAAGAAAAATATTTCTTTTCACGTATAGAACACTTTATTCGCTTAAAAAGATTGAAAAGAAGTTAAAAAAATAATATAAATTAAAATAAATAAATAAATAAAAATTTTTCGAAATTTATCCGTTTATTAGCCATTTTTCGCTACCCCCCCCCCAAAAAAATTGCTTTTTTTTTGTATACAGAACACTTTATTCAAGTTAAAATATCAAAAAATATATTTAAAAAAATAATATTAAAAAAAAAAGTTAAATGTCGATCGTCGCAGGGTTTCGAACCCATGGCCCCCGGAACAGCAAATCTAACTTGCCACACAGCTTTACCAACTGCGCCATGATTCACATGCCTGCTCCGCGAATATTTAGCTTAAAACACCTCCTCCCGGTTAGTAAACAAAACTTATTTTGGCAGATTGTTAGCCCACTAATTGGTATATAAAAAAATCCTTCGGCACAATTGTTCGATACATTAAATTCTAATTTTGGGCGGAGTTTTAAATGTATAGGTTAATATTACTGGGAGTTACGAGGTGTGATGTGTGCGTGCCACCTGATATGACTACTGTCCCTTTTTCAGCCATTATTCGCTCCTTAACAAAGAAAAATATTTCTTTTCACATATAGAACACTTTATTCGCTTTAAAATATTAAAAAGAAGTTAAAAAAACGATATAAATTAGAATAAATAAATAAATAAAAATTATCCGAAATTTATCCGTTTATTAGCTATTATTCGCTATATCCCAAAGAAAAATTAGTTTTTTTTTATATACAGAACACTTGATTCAGGTTAAAATATCAAAAAATATATTTAAAAAAAATAATATAAAAAAAAGGAAAAATTTGAATGTCGACCGTTACAGGGTTTCGAACCCATGGCCCCCGGAACAACAAATCTAACTTGCCTCTTAGGTTTACCAACTGCGCCATGATTCATATGCCTGTCCCGCGAATATTTAGCTTAAAACACCTGCTTCCGGTTAGTAAACAAAACTTATTTTGGCAGATTGTGGGCCCACTAATCGGTATATAAAAAATTCCTTCGGTACAATTGCTTGATACATTAAATTCTAATTTTGGGCGGAGTTTGAAATTTATAGGTAAATATTATAGGGATTTACGGGGTGTGATGTGTGCGTGCCTCCTGATATGACTTCCGTCCCTATTTCAGCCATTATTCGCTCTTTAACAAAGAAAAATATTTCTTTTGACATATTTGACACTTTATTCGCATTAAAATATTGAAAAGCAGTTAAAAAATAATATAAATTAAAATAAATAAATAAATAAAATTTATCTGAAATTTATCCGATTATTAGCTATTATTCGCTATTTCCCCAAGAAAAAATAGTTTTTTTTTTATATACAGAACACTTGATTCACGTTAAAATATCAAAAAAATATATTTAAAATAATAATATAAAGATAAGAAAAAATATTAATGTCGACCCTCGCAGGGATTGGAACACATGGCCCCCGGGACAACAAATCTAACTTACCACACAGCTTTACCAACTGCGCCATGATTCATATGCCTGCCCCGCGAATATTTAGCTTAAAACACCTGCTCCCGGTTAGTAAACAAAACTTATTTTGGCAGATTGTGGGCCCACTAATTGGTATATAAAAAAATCCATTAGTATAATTTTTCGATTCATTAAATTCTAATTTTTGGCGGAGTTTGAAAATTATAGGTTAATATTATAAGGAGTTATGGGGTGTGATGTGTGCGTTCCTCCTGATATGACTTCTGCCCCTTTTTCAGCCCTTATTCGCTCTTTAACAAAGAAAAATATTTCTTTTGACATATTTGACACTTTATTCGCATTAAAATATTGAAAAGAAGTTAAAAAAAATAATATAAATTAAAATAAATAAATAAATAAAATTTATCCGAAATTTATCCGAGTATTAGCTATTATTCGCTATTTCCCGAAGAAAAAATAGTTTTTTTTTATATACAGAACACTTGATTCGCGTTAAAATATCAAAAAATATGTTAAAAAAATAATATAAAAAAAAAAGAAAAAATTTGAATGTCGATCGTCGCAGGGTTTCGAACCCATGGCCCCTGGAACAGCAAATATAACTTGCCACGCAGCTTAACCAACTGCGCCATGATTCATATGCCTGCCCCGCGAATATTTAGCTTAAAACACCACCTTCCGGTTAGTAAACAAAACTTATTTTGGCAGATTGTTAGCCCACTAATTGGTATATAAAAAAATCCTTCTGTAAAATTGTTCGATACATTAAATTCTAATTTTGGGCGGAGTTTTAAATGTATAGGTTAATATTACAGGGAGTTACGAGGTGTGATGTGTGCGTGCCTCCTAATATGACTTCTGTCGCTTTTTCAGCAATTATTCGCTCCTTAACAAAGAAAAATATTTCTTTTCACGTATAGAACACTTTATTCGCTTAAAAAGATTGAAAAGAAGTTAAAAAAATAATATAAATTAAAATAAATAAATAAATAAAAATTTTTCGAAATTTATCCGTTTATTAGCCATTTTTCGCTACCCCCCCCCCCCCAAAAAAATTGCTTTTTTCTGTATACAGAACACTTGATTCAAGTTAAAATATCAAAAAATATATTTAAAAAAATAATATTAAAAAAAAAAGTTAAATGTCGATCGTCGCAGGGTTTCGAACCCATGGCCCCCGGAACAGTAAATCTAACTTGCCACACAGCTTTACCAACTGCGCCATGATTCACATGCCTGCTCCGCGAATATTTAGCTTAAAACACCTCCTCCCGGTTAGTAAACAAAACTTATTTTGGCAGATTGTTAGCCCACTAATTGGTATATAAAAAAATCCTTCGGCACAATTGTTCGATACATTAAATTCTAATTTTGGGCGGAGTTTTAAATGTATAGGTTAATATTACTGGGAGTTACGAGGTGTGATGTGTGCGTGCCTCCTGATATGACTACTGCAGAGATGCCAACTTGCTACGGACAGCAAATGTTTATTTTAAAGTGGTAGTTTATCAATTGTGATTCTTTGTTTTAATAAATTCATTTCAGTCGATTTTTATCCACCACTATTTCTAAATAATTCGTAGGCTTATATATTCAGCACTTCATTACAATTATGACATGTTAAACCTTTTAAAAATTAACAAAATTATTCAAATGTTCACAAATTTTAAATTGTAGTTATTTACCGTTTTTTAAATTATTTTGGCGTGTCCGGAGCAGTTGGCATCTCTGCTACTGTCCCTTTTTCAGCCATTATTCGCTCCTTAACAAAGAAAAATATTTCTTTTCACATATAGAACACTTTATTCGCTTTAAAATATTAAAAAGAAGTTAAAAAAACGATATAAATTAGAATAAATAAATAAATAAAAATTATCCGAAATTTATCCGTTTATTAGCCATTATTCGCTATATCCCAAAGAAAAATTAGTTTTTTTTTATATACAGAACACTTGATTCAGGTTAAAATATCAAAAAATATATTGAAAAAAATAATATAAAGAAAAGAAAAAACCCGAATGTCGACCCTCGCAGGGTTTCGAACCCATGGCCCCCGAAACAACAAATCTAACTTCCCTCACAGCTTTACCAACAGCGCCATGCTTCACATGCCTACTCCGCGAATATTTAGCTTAAAACACCTTATCCCGGTTAGTAAACAAACTTATTTTGGCCCATTTTCGGCCCACTAATGGGTCTATAAAAATGTCCTCGGGTACAGTTGTTCGTCACATTAAACTCTAATTTCTGCCCCAGTTTTAAATTTATAGGTTAATATTATAGGGATGTACGGGGTGTGATGTGTGAGTGCCTCCTGATACGACTTTTGTCCCTTTTTCAGTCATTATTCACTCTTAAAAAAAAAAATAATAATTTTTTTCATGGACAGAACACTTTATTTACTTAAAAATATTGAAAAAAAAGTTAAAAAATAACATAAATAAATAAATAAAAATTATCAAAATTTAACCGTTTATTAGCTATTATTCGCTATTTCAGAAAAGAAAAATAGTTATTTCTATATACAGAACACTTGACTCACGTTAAATTGTTGAAAAGTATTTTAATAAACATAATATAAAATTAATAAAAAAAATTCAAAGTCGACCGTTGCAGTGTGTCGATCCCGGGACCTCCGTGCCTTCAAATCTAACTTTCTCACAGACTTTTAATGAACTTTTAAATGAAGAAATTCGAAGTCTATTTTCTGTATAAAAATATGGTCATATATCTCCCTCTTATATTAACCTATAATATTCAAATAGGACCACGTATCATATTACCGGGTTATTGAGTACCCTTCCTGAGGAAATAATTATAGACCTCATAGGGGATACACAATGTGGCCCTGTTGTTCACTATGTACGCATATCTAAAATAGTGCGTTCAATCGCTTTAAAATGAGGAAATTCGTCTTCTAAAAACCTTTAGGACGAGGCGTTTCGAAGTCAATTTTCAATATTAACGCAAGGCCCGATATCAGACCTTAATATTGACCCATAATATTTTAATTGGACCACGTATTATGTTACCGGGTATTAAATAGTCTGATGATCGAATGATGGGGCAAAAAACAAAAAAGAATTTTTTTATCTTTAAACTAAAAAATTTTTCATTTATAAATAATTTATTAATACTCAAATTGCTTGAAAGATGATACGTTCCCTACTAATGACAACGAAGTTTTTTGTTTTATCCAGGCTTAACTCGATCTGCCGTCACACGCTGGCTCTGCGGCAAACGTCAGCGGCAGATCGAGTTAAGCCTTGGTTTTATTCAGTGATTTATTTATATTTATTATGTCCGACATTGTAAAAAAGAAAGTCCCGCAGTGGACTGATCGTTAAGACACGGTTCCCAGCAGATCACCGAAGTCAAGCATCACTGGCTAAGGTCAGTGTGCGGGTGGGTGACCACTTGGATCAGTCGGCGTAGGGACCGACGGTGTGCGGTATTGGTCCTCGTTAAACTGTGCTACCGTAAAGTGCTCGACTTCGCGCGCAGGTCGTCGGGCTACCGAAGCGGGGGTGCCATCCCTTCCGCACAGGATCAAAATTGTGATGGCATGTCTTCGGATCATCCTCCGGGATGTTTCCTAGACCGTCGCCAATAACCCATTGTGCAGCTCCAGTGCGACGTAAAGTAACAACAACAACAACAAAAAAGAAAAAAAATGCATTTTTGGCCTTGAGTGACAATGGCTTTTTACAATTTGAATACTTCCATTTGAACGGGTTAGTAACATGTACAGAAATAGGCAACCGGATCCTTTACATAATTATGAAATCAGTTCGTAAACAAACAAAAGGCTGTGATGAACATTTCACCAAGCATACCCTTAATTATTTAATGAAAATAGTTTGAAATATTCCAGTATGTGCATCAGCATTAGATGATGTCAATTAAGAATGGTGTGAGTTCTTTTTTTTTTCTCATAGTAATAAGCGCAATAACGTGTTCTTAATCTTTCAACATTGGAATTATTTATATAAAAGCTCAGCAATTTTGCATTGCACATTTAAATGCAACTAATATATTTTAAAGAAAATTTTGTGTAACATTTTTTTATAATTGGGCCGTGGAAATTTGTCAAACCTAGTGCCGGTATGAATGTAGTTGCTTTATCTTTATAATTATACAAGTTCAATGAGTCTAAATTGCTGTAAAGTCCGTTTTTCTATAATCTTTTTAATTCCTTTTTTTCTCCCTTTTTAAAATTGGTTAACCGTAGTTTTTGCAACCCTATTAAATTTTTATTACCTTAATCACTTATTGCAGTCCGTTTATTTTACCTTGTTATATCAAGTAGCTCATTATGGGAAGATCTCTGTATCATGATCTATAGCTGAATAAATGCCTAGTTTTGGCAGCTTTCATGCAGTGGTCCTTGAGAAACTAAAAAAAATAAAATAAAAGGGGGCCTACAGAAAGGATATTACTCATAGCCATCCTCAGACAAATTTCTACTTGTTTGATTTATTTTTTTTAGTTTGCAAATTTAAAATAATTTTGTTACCTTATAGTCGGTATGACAGATCAGGATACAGAAATATTCCCCATATTATTACTGTATAGAAACTTAACTAATAATTGTAAATAAAATTCTGCTTTCTTAGTTAATTTGTGTGGAAATATTACGCAATTGTTAAACCTTTTGTGAGGGTAAACTAATCAAGGGTAACCAAGTACTTTTTGCTTCACTGGGCGCAAGGGAATAGTTACTAAAAATGTATGCATGTGCTTGTCTTAGTCGTTATTATGTGTTTGTGAGAATATGTACTAAAGACCTAATAAATATTGACCAGATCTGAAAGTGCGAGCATGTAAATCCACAGTTCCTAAAGCAATATAAGTTTGTAGTTATATATTGTTTTGATTTTGGAATATAAATCTCAAAATAACTGAAACTCTACTTTTTTAAAAAGGTATCTAGTATAAAATCTAAGTAAATATGTGCAATATAAATAAACACGATAAAGCAAACTCATGTTATCTCATTCGCTTTTGTTTGGACCGGAGGATTCATTATATTGAGCATCAACTGTATTTTTATTATTTTATGGAATATAACTCAGCTAGAGACTGAAGCTTTAAGTGGCATTAAGTGAAAACTCTAATATAACATTTCTTGTTCTTATAAAACAGAATAATCTCTGTTTTTTTTAAATTTCTAATGCATGTTTACTAATTTTGCCTATGAATAATTGCAGTCCTTACAATTTATGCAAATTCTTAAAAATATTAAAATTTTTTTTATAGAATTGTTAAAATTGGAGGTGAGTTTTATTGTTGAATAGCTTTTTCTGGAGTCGTTAAGCATGGCAAAGATACCAGTAATGAGTGTATCAGCATCCATTAATGATCCTGTTGCTGTTATGAATACTTACTGCTCATATGTATCAATGCTCATAGATTCTGTTGCAAGTAAGTTTAATAATTAGTCATTGGGAATTGAAAAATCAGAATTTATTTTCACTTGAGAATTTCTCATAGCAATTTTGTATTTGAGATTACATAGATATTATATTTTGTACTAAGGATGTACCTAATGAATAACTATATACTTATGGCTCATGTTACTTTGTTGGTAATGTTTACAATTCTCATACATTGATATTCACAAAAAATAAAATAACCAAAGTAATATACTTATAAATAAATCTTACTTATCTACTTAAATCATACTTACTTAAAGATAACTATATACCTACCTATAAATAAATCATTGTATTTATCTGCACCTGATCAAAAATCATACTTAAATATTCTTACTTCTCATTTTTAATTTAATCAAATCCACATGTCTTTTTAAAGCAAAACCTTGATCAAATATATTTTATGCATTTATTGTAGTAACCTGTAATTATAGCTTATTTTGTTTTTTATTTAATTATCTGTCATTGATTCACTTTTCCTATCGATTTTTATATTGCATAACTTTAATTTTCTCTTTTCTTTTCTTTTATAGAGGAGGAAAGTAAATTGAAAGCTTTGCCAGAATTGAGTGGAGAGCTTGAAGTAAGGTTTAAATTTAATATAGTCAAATGCTATATTCAGAATGTCATTGTATGGGGAATTCGAAATTTATTTTTTCAGTTTCAGAAATGACAGTTCATTTTTCATAATTTTGCAGATTATGTATGCCACAATTAAAGTCATTGTGCCGTTAAGCCCAGCATTCAAATCGATTTTGACTACCGAATTACAGAAACCTTTTTAAACCTCTCCCCATTTTCTAGATATTTAAATTTGCCTCCTATTTTTTGGTTCATTTTTCACTTTTTTACCAATTTTTTTTCTTTTACGTTAAATGCAATTGGCAGTTTAGTTTCCCATATATTGATAAATTTATTTATTTGGAAATTAATGTTTTAGCACCAATTGTATGAAGATCATTGAATTTAATTGAATGGCAAATAAGAATTTAAATTCTAAGAATTAAGGAGCATTCAAGTGATTGGCTCAAAAGCTTTTTAAAAACTGTTTAAGCAAGCTGAGACATAAAAACACTATTTTTCCTCCCTCCTATATTAGTATTAATAGACTATTAATGATAAACATGTTATTAGATTTATTACTTTAATGAAGGGGGAAAAAATATGTATTTTGATACATTAAAGTTTGAATTTGAAACCTAAAGACTAGAGGCACACCATTGAAATCAAATGTACTATGTTTATAAAAATATTTTTTCAAATAATAAATAAAAATAAAAGAATTTGAATAGATGTTTAACTAACAATAATAAAAAGAATATTTTAATGAAATATTTGTGTTATAATTTTGTAATAAAAGTATCCTTTTATTTTTTCAGACTATTGTTAGTAATCCACAATATCCTTCATTTTTGGATCAGGCTATAAAAATTTTCATCAGAGTTTTAGAAGATGGAGAACCATAGTTCAATGCTGAAAAAGCCACCCATGTATGTATTTTCATGTCATGCCAATGGATCATTTTGTATATTTTAATGTACATATTTTTATATATATCCTGTATTATTTTTTATGAAGGTAGCCAATCTAAATTTTTTTCCTTTACTCTTTTATGTTTTTTTTTATTCATATGTTGTCAATTATTTAGTTTACATAACTGATGAACTTAATGAACACAGTTAATAGTCATTGATATGGGTTTAAGATAACAAAATTTGAACAGTATTTAAAAAAATAACCCCATTATTGCTAATGTCTGTAGGTTATGTTGTGTGTGTATGAAATCAACCTCATTTTAATGTCTTGGCAGAATAATCAGGTTTTCTCTATTTATGCTTCATCTCACTTTGTTTTTATATTCAAGACTGCTGTTTTTAAAAATTAGATTAAATCAGGGTTAGTAATTGTCCTGATGATCTTGATGTTCCTGATTTAAAGTATTTTATCCGTATTTGTCCTGAATTTTTTGTGTATATTGAACAGTATTGAATATTCGATGATATTGAATGATTGGTCGATGATAATGAAATGATATTGAATATTCGATTTTCCAGGAATGAAAATGCAGATTTTTGGGAAAGTAGATTTAAAGAATTGAAAAATTTTGATCCAATATCCTTTTTCTTTCTTTTTTAAATGCTTGTCATAATCACAATATTTGATAGTTCCAATATAGGGACTGTTTATTGATTATTTACATGGTTTAGATATTTAGAGTCTTACCCAGAGGATTCATTGTTTCAACTTCTTTGGGAATTAAGTCATTCAATGGAAAGGAAAATTGATAAGCAATTTCACAACATCAAATTTTTATGATGTCGATTTCAAGGGTGATATGCTTACTTATTATTTTCACCAAATACAATAAAAAATCTTGTAAGATTTCCCAGTTGCACAAATATTGATTGTTTTCTTTCATGTGATTTCAGTCAACAAGCAGTTATAAAACTTTTAAATGATATATTAGGGGATTGCTTACTAAAATTAGTGTTCTACATAAATGTTAAACGGTATATTCATTGCATTTTTGTTTTGAGATCATTGAAACCCTACTTTAAAGAGATTAAAGTAATCTTCAACTCAATTACACATTTGAATTGTATAGGCAGAACAAGAACTTGCAGTATGTTTTTGTTCTGCATGCATTGTTATTTGTTGAGTATAATTGAAATACATAAAAATCAAGAGCATGGCTCTAGAAAAGTTTAAACTTCTAGGATTTCATTTTTATGAGCCATGCTGTTTGATTAAAAAAAGTGTTAAATTTTACTGAAATATTGGGCTGTAAGTCTTTAGGCAACCATGTGCCCAGGATTTGTAAGCCCGTAATTATAAACAATATTCTAATTAAAATTAAACTTATTTCTCCGAGGTAATACTAATACAAAAATTATGCAAAGTGAAGTTTATTTGGTAAAAATTTTGAATAGCTGAAAATATTTTTTGAAAACTAAAAATTTTCTTCTCTAGCTCTACATTTTATAATAATAAATAATTATAAATTACTTAACTACATTAGATTGATATTTACATCTGAACAGATTAGCTAATAAAATGTTGCTATATATTAACTTAGAATTTTGTTGCTTTCATAAAAACTTAAAGAAACTATGCAGATATTTTTCTCAATTTATATATTTCCTCTATATGTTTAATGTTGGAATTTTATGACTTCTCCTATACTGATTTTATTGATGTTTTATTTTTATTCAAATATTCATATTTTAGGTGGAAAATGAGGAAAACATATTAGTAGTTTTAAGAATAATCATAGAATTTCATAAGACCTTCAGGCCACCATGCAGCTTTGAAGTAAGAATGTGTTATTTATATGATTTATCTTTTTCAATGAATTTGCTTTTGTATTAATATATTTCATAGTGTACTATTTTGAAAACTATTTTATTAATGATCAACTTTTGTAAATTTTTGCATTACATTGAGTGGAATGTGTTTCTATAGGTTTTTAAACTCGTATTTTCATGGGGAAAAGAATATTGACTTGAGTGGATGTCATTTAATGTATCTTATAAGAGATTTTAGATTTTTCACTTGTTTGATTAATTAGTTATGACTTAAGACTTAGTTATCACTTAAAAGTTTAAAAAAATATTAATATAGGCTTCCATTATAATGACAGATGCTTCTATGAATAATTCTTGATAAAATGAGGGAGTAAAAAAAGGAGAAAATAGAGGAAGATAATAGCACTGTGATGAATCAATTTATAAAATTTATAAGCCTATAATTTGCAATATAATTGTCAATGATCACAAGGAGTTAACTCATTTTAAATTCTCTGATCCTATTCTATTTCTTGCCAAATTGTTCCTAAAGTTTTCTTGTTTTAATTTCTCAAGGTTTTTTATAGACATTGCTTAAAAGAATTTCATATTTTTGCTTTTATTTAATGAAAAATTCTGAGGAATATTGATGAGTATTGTTTTTCCAATCCAAATTGCTATGATCCTGAAGAAATTTTTTTTTTATTTAATAATAATGAGTCTTAGTCACAAATTAATTTTTTTAAATATAATATTATGCTATTTTTGCACTAAATTTAAATGAAAATCATAATGAAAAAAATGAATATATTGTGGGTTCTTTTTAATTTTAGTGTGACTAACTCAAAATATTAGGGGATATAAAATATCAATGATTCCCCCACAACACAACAGAAAGATTTTATTAGTACTTTGAATTATTTATACTTTTTTTTATTATTTTAATGTCCAGTGTGAAAGAAACCTTTAAAATTTTAATGATTTATAAAGTAGAGAAAAATAAATTAAAAAAAGAATTATGGAGAAACATAGAAATTCTCTCCATTCAGTGTTTATAAGTTTTTCCATTCATTGGTAATTTGTTCTAAATAAATCTTTTTAATGTAATTAAAACCTCTTTTTTTAATTTTTTTATTTCCATGGTTTAAATACTTTTTTTTATTCACTTATTTTGTATTGTTTGTTTTGGTACTCTTCACCTGCATGGCCTGTTAAACCACAATATACCAAAACATCAAGCATCTTAAAATAAAACTTAAGTGATTGGGAAATCTAAAGGTTGCATGCAGTGATGTGAGAATAATGATATATTAAAAAAAAATTAGCTATTACTAACACCTCTTCAACTTACAAATAAAAAAAAAATCATGAAGAATAGTATAATCAACATGTGACTTTAAAGCAAAGAGAAAACATGTGAAATATTAATTATGAATTGTTGTGTTGCTTAAAAATAGGGTTCAGCAAATTTAAATCTATGTATTAAAATAAAGGAGATTTCATCATAAATTTTATCACTTGTTAATATTTTAACTCAATACAATTTTCTGTAGTATTTTTTTTTTTAAAAACTGTATATTCTTTTTAATTTGTTGAAATTTTATGAAACATTTATGTGTCTTTTTTTTTTCCTTTTAAAATTTTAATTGAAAATGATTGACTGTTGATGCTTTCTTGTGTCGTGTGTTTATTTAATCAGAATTGGTTTATGACAAACTTTTTAGTGAAGAAGAAAAAATATGGTGTATAAATATTTAATACTCTGCATTATTCAATATGAATACAGTTTTGTGATTTATAAACAAGCTCCACCTTTATTGTGATAACATATGAAATTATAATAATTATATAATTTATTTACCATATTGTATAATTATCATATCATATAACATCATGATATTAATTATGATTATATTAAAAAAGGCAAAATATTTGAAAGAGCATTAATATAATGTATGATTATTATTAATATGACTCTTAATAGCATCCTGAAATCGATTGGTTACACTATCATGTTACGTACCGATTGAAAGAAGAAAATATATTCTTAATTGGAAAAAATAATTAATCTTTTGTACTTTTCCAATTATTTTTAGATACAGATGTTTCTGCTTTATGTAAAGAATATTTACAAAGATCTGCCTAATTACTTGCATCTTATGTTTGAAGCACGGCCTACTCCAAAAGTAAAAAATTTATCAGCAGCTACGTTGGAACTGCTATTGAAAGAAACATTTACCATAACACTGATTCAAATTGAGAAAAGTTAAAAAAGGGATCCAAATTCAACTACTCAGATGGTGAGTAAAAATAATTTTAGCATCTGTGAATCTGTTATTATTAGTTATTAAATTAGTTATTAGTTCATGTAATTTGAAAATTTCAAGTCTTGTGTTTAAAAGCCTTTTTAAATGTATGTTAATAAGATTATATTTTCTGAGTAAGCAATGAAAATAGTTATTTGGCTAAACCATTATAAAATTTAGACTATTTGTTGTAGCCTTGGTAATATTTAAAAATTAGCTTATTCACAAGTATGAAAGGGTTTCCATTCCTAAAAAAGCCTTAAATTTAAATATGGTTTTAGGAGCCCATTAAAAGGTCTGTTTTTCTTTCTAAACCTTCTTAAAACTCATTCATATTTTAATTTTGAAGACTTCAATTGCAATTTATAATTGTTTTCATTATTATTCTTGATGCTATTGAATTTAAAAATGATATTGAAGTAAAATTAAAAAAGTTATGAAGTAACTTCATTTAAAAATTTAATGTGAGGAGCGTTTTTTTCATAATTTAATTCTGAAATGTGCTTGGAATCTTTTTTCTTGCTTAATTTATTCGAACTTCAGGTCAATTTTTAGTGGTATTTACTTTGACATCTCTTGAAATAAAAATTCATGTATGCATGCTTTCAATCTGTATAAGCCTTCAAAGTTCAGGAAAAATTTTCTTATTGTTATAATAGAGGTGCACTACCTTTTGAAGTGAAGGGCCACATGCACAGCAAATTGACCTATGAAGGGTTGCATGTCCAAGAATTTAGGCAGGCATGTTAACAGCAATTATAGGTAGTAATTGTTTTATAAACATCATTGCTCTCGGCACTAAATTATTTTTATCGGGTAGCCTTATAATATATTTGCGTAAAATTAAATAATTTTAAATGTTTAAAATTAAAAACTGATATCCCTGGGGAAAAAAAACAATCAGAAAATCAGAATCAATTTATGAGAAAAGAACAGATAAATAGAAATAAATTTTTAAAAAAAGGGGAAAATTCAAATTTTTTTTGTCACATTACATAATGTAAAAGTCCATTTAAACATTAAAATTTTAACGTTCATAGAATTAAATTAAAAATAAATAAATAAATATTCTAGTTAATAAAACAAATGCAGGTTAAATTCTTTTGTTTATAGAGAGTTTGTAGGGTTAAAAATTATTAAAATTAAAACAAAACCCTTTCAGTGCAAAATAAGATTCAGCATTTAGTAGGGAATATACTCCAACTTTAAAACATTAATTTTAAATAAATTACATGAGAAGAGGCTGGAAGAGAAAAGAAAAAGAAAACATTAATTTTGATCTTAAGAATCTATTTTTTAATTATTATTAATTAGTATCAATTTAATCTATGGATTTATCAACTTAATTACATGAACTTACGGAGCTACCTATGATTGTAATTATACTAACTTGTAATTTTATTAAAATTTTCTTGTGTCTAAATGAAAACTAATTTAAATTTAGCAATGTGAAATATCACAAAAATGTATAATTTTGATTAATTTCAGAACAGTCATGAAAAAATAATTTCTAATTTTATAGAAAAACTCATACATCCAATAAAGTTTCAATTAATTTGCAGCATGTCCTATATAAGATAACGATAAAGTATTCTCTTTGATAAAATGCATCTCAATGTGGATATATAATTTTCTAATTCATATTCTGTTTGGATCAAATCATCTAAACTTAGAATATAATTTTTTTTTAAATATCTTACAACCAGCTAATAATTACGAAGTAGTTAGCCTGA
This sequence comes from Parasteatoda tepidariorum, assembly GCF_982258835.1. Taxonomy (NCBI): domain Eukaryota; kingdom Metazoa; phylum Arthropoda; class Arachnida; order Araneae; family Theridiidae; genus Parasteatoda; species Parasteatoda tepidariorum. The sequence continues at coordinate 849,567 of NW_028257371.1, forward strand.
GAAATATTTGTCAATATCACAAAAAATTTTATATTTTGTAATCTTTCTCAAAAATAAAAGCTTGTTAATCTTTTTTTAATTAAAACAAATGTTGTATCCAAATGAAATCAGATTTATTTTATTGGTCTCAGTTTTTATTCTTTTCCTTAATTGAAATTCTTATCCTTGATCCTTGATTGACGCTGGAATGTCTTTTCTTTTTCTTTGAAAAGGTTTGCAGCAAAAATATTGCAAAGTGTGAGTAAGTTTTTTTCTAAATATCTTAAAACAATGTCATATATTCAACTAAAAAAATAGTCTAAGGAATATTGATGATATCGTGTATGACGTATTTTATTACTTTGTTACACTTATTAAAAATAAAGCTTTCTTAATTGAGACAAACATTTTACTATGGAGGTCAATGTAACTTTTTAAGTTGATCAGCCCACTAGGTATACCAAGACTATAATTAACACCACTCTTGTATCCCCTTTTAATATACTGACCACTTCTCAAACTAGGCCATCAAATTGGTACATTACAAATGGTCAGCTTGCATGATTTTTGCTGTAAAATCTATTTTACTGATTTTGATCTTGATTGTTGTTTTATCCTTGACTCCCTTGTCATTTTAATTTTATTTTTATAATGTTTGCAGTCAAAATATAGCAGAAAATATAGAGAGAAACTTTTTAAATTAACTACTGGCATGTAGGATATACCTTAAATGTCTTTCTTTTTGACTTATTTTATATTTCATACCAAATGATCAAGTAAGAGTGGTTTTATACAGTAAAACTCTACATTATTGTTTTTTACTCATTCAATTGTATTCTGTGAAAGAATTTTATGTTCAATGACTAGGTGGGACAAAGTTAAACATTAAATTTTGTGCATTTAATTTGTTCTTGGGGAGAAAAAGACAAAATGCAGAATGTTTGCAGAAATTTTATTTTTTGTTTTGTTTTATTTTAGGAGCAATCCATCTTTCAACAAAGAAGTTTATGTTAACTTTATGGCTGCATAGATAAAATACATTATCCTTTCTAGCTTACCTAGTTAGAATATATCAAGTGAGTAGGTTAATGACTAATAAATCAAGAATTATTCCTTATTTTTTGAATAAATATTTTTTATACCGTATTTTTAAGGAAATCCCTTTGCTGCTTAGAAGTACTCTAATGTGGTATAACAATGTTGAGCACACTACTAAGAAATTTTAAATAAATAATAATGTGATCTGTAATAAATAAAAGTTAAGCAAATTTTGAATAAGTTTTCTGTAATTACTTAAAACAATGTTAATTTTTTTGGTTATATATCAAACATTGTCATTCACTGGTGACTGACACGGCCAAAACAAAAGGTTCAGTGTCAGTCACTGATGGCTGATGTGGACCTCAACATGTTAAAAGACACTTTAATACTCACAGATATGATTTCAAAATCGACTCAGAGGTCAAAGGCACCAAGCTATTCATGTGCTGAAGTGGGGATAGATACTCAATCAAGCTTTAGATCCATAAGTGTGAGTTAGGAAGTAAAAGCAACTTCTGCTTAACAAAATCATGCCATTGGTTAGGAATTGTAGAATTTTAGCTTTTATGACCCTCCTGACCTACAACAGGCTGTTGTGAAAATGATTTACTACACTTTAATGATTTCAGAATGAATGATTTGTTGTCAACAGGGGGATTACTTTCAAGCAAATTAATGAGCTATCTTTACATTGAGTACTTAATAATGTGTGTTGAAAAATTAATTTTCCAGGCTCATTTTTTCAATACATTTTGCATTTAACATATTAATCACTAGTTAATTTTTTTTAGTAATTATATAATGAAACATAGAATATGATAAAAAAATTCTGCACAATGCATTAGGAATCAAATTTTTGACTTTATAAATTAAATAGCCCTGATGCTGAACTATTTGCTCTTTGAACATTAAATAGAGGTAATGTGCAAAGTATATTACAAAATATATTATCTGGAACTCATTAAAAGGGAAAATAAATTGAAAAGTCATGCTAATAAAAATAAAGTGAACTTGATATGATATATTTGATTACCCCCCCCCTCCCCATATTTCCTTGCTTACTTGTTTATTGGTTCAAAATGAAGGAGGTAATTTATTTTTTTAGAACTATTCTGACTACTGGAATATTTTCTGATTATTAAATTCATTTTATTATGTTGTGAACATAAAAAAAAATTTCTGCCCATTTTATTTTATTTTTTACTACTGTGATTTAACTGTATCATTAATACTGGAACCTTCAATTATAAAATCACTGAATTGTAAAATTAGCTGCTTTTTACTATTAAATCTGCAAGAACGGAATCATTTTAATATCAAACTATGTGAAAACCATCTTCTAATAAAATTATTATTACCATTATGTAAAGACAACATTTTGTAAGGCTTTTGTTTAAAACAATGAAAAACTTTGCTGTTTTTTGTTTGAATGATTAGAATTTTCTATATTCTCAAGTTTTGAATACATATAAATAATAATTTTTTTGTCTGTTCTCTATGAACAAAGTTTCTGGTGTTGATTGCATTTTGTGTTAAAATTGAAGGGCAAAAGTTAAAAATATTAGGAAAAAGAGAGTCTAAAGGAATCCAAAAGAAAACTATTTATGTACTTAGAAAAATTGTAAAATGCCTATCATTCAATGTCAAGGATCCTCAATCATTCAATGAGGTAAATCTAACTTCAATGGATTTCAAAAGAGCTCTTGATTTCTTAAAATGAACTTTACAGAAAATAAAAGGATATTTAATGTTTTAGAAACTCTTATATGCTTTCAAACTATGGTGAATTTTTAATTTGAAATTTTGCTTATCAAATATAATATTTTATAACCCTCCTGTAAGTTAAAAAATGCAGCTAATGTTGATGTCAAATGTAGGTTTTGTAAAAATAAAACATAAATGTAGTAATTAATTTAGTTTTTAATCAATTTAATTTAGTTTAAAATTCAACTTTGAAATTACTTTTTCCTGCCTTTTGGTTTTTAAAATTTGCTGCTTTTTACAATCAAGTGTTCTCAAAACGGATGTGATTTTAATAGGCAGCATGCACTGTATTTATGTTTATTTGAGTAATATTAACCTTAATTAGTTGCAAATTTAATTTTAACTCAAATTATAATAATAATTTAACCCAGCTCTGATTTTAATTTGATTATTTTTTTTGTAGTATGTTGTGAATGAACATTCCTCACAGTTTGCTAAAGGAAGGATAAGATTGTTGTATCTATGTCCTCAAGAAGTTGCCCACTTGTGCAAAGAATTGCTCGTAGCAGCCCGTCATATTTTAGCCACAGAGCTGAGGTAGTAAATGCTTTTTTTTATTACTTAAATATGTCTTGTTTTTTCCTTTATTCTAAAACATGTTTTTTTTATAAATGACTCATTTTTTTAAAAAAAATGTTTACTTTAGATACCATTTTTGAAAAATATTTCTGCTTAAAATGTTCTCTGTGTGTACGAGTTTTCCTTATTTTTGAGAAATTCTTTAATTTTTGCGTCATTTTCAGAATTGTGCATATCTTACTAATTATATCTAAAAATTAATGACTCTAAGAAAAGGAAATTTGTAGAAGTTTTTGTAATAGCGGCATTTTTTGAAACAAGAATAGCAAAATTATATTTTAAAAGTCTTTCTCAGTCTAAAATAATCTATAATTTAAATACTATTATTTTAAAAATAAACTATGTTGTTATATATCTATTATTTGTTAAGATGAACTAAAAAAAGTTTTATTGAATAGCATAATTGCTATCAATGTTTAAATTAAAAAATATAATGTTTCATTTGAAAAAAAATCCTTGTATAGTTCTTACGATATTACATAAATTCAATAATGTAAAAGTCTTAAAAAATTTTCTACAGTAATAACTATTTCTTTATATATTTATTTAATGTGAATTTTGTTTTCCTCCAAAAAAGTCTTACATGTCTAATTAGAACAGTAAATAAAAATTCCTTTTCTAAGTGAGTCAAGTTAATAAGCCTTAAATATCCTATGAAGAATACTCGATTAAATATGTATTATTAAAAAAATACCTCGAATAATTAATAAAAAATTTAAAACTTTTTGTTTTTAGTTTATTTTGGTTTGTGAAAGTTGGAATTCAAATATTTAATTATTAGTAGTTATAGATCAACTATGTTTACCTCAAAAAGAGGGGCTGTATGTATTATTAGCATTAATTTATAATAGTTTTAATATTTAATTGGTTTTTAAACGTTTTTAGTTTCAAGAATGTTATTAGCCCTCCAAGGGTTGAGCCTCTGGGATAAATATTCCAAAATTTCCTTGCTACCCACTTTTCTATTAAATAACAAGGGGGAAAATGATTTTATGATGATTTTATTATTTTCAGCTTACAATTCAAAAACAAACTAATGCTCAAAGGTGCTTTGAAGATCACTAGTGTTTAAAAACAAACAATTCCAGAAGAGCTGTTCAAAAAAAAATTTTTTTTAAATGTATATATTTTACTTGAAAATTAGCAGTCTTCGTGAACTGCTAGTTGCTATTTAGAGCATCTCATTTCCTTGAAGCTGAGCTTACCAAACTCACAGATTTCTCCAATTCTTAAGTTTCACTTTAAACATAATTTCATCCCAGTTTACTATTGTTTTAAAGAAAATCATTCTCTAAAAGAGTGTACGATGACAAATGATATTTATTTTAGAATATTGAGTCTTGTTTATCATCCTGTGTAACTGTTGAAAATATATAGTTGTTACAGTTACTTCTTAGAGTTTTTGAAAAAGATTGCTAGCCTTAATTTAACGAATTCCCATTTGTTATCTGTAGTTTTTTTTTTTAAAGTTTGGTTTGTTGTTATAAAAATTTATATAAAACTTTAGTTTATTTTGAGAAAAACTTGAATTCAAACTAAAAATTTTTGTAAGTTTTTTGAAAGGCAAAAAGAAAAAAAAACAAAACAACTGTATGCTCTTTCCAAAAATCTAAACTCATATCCTCTAGTTATTTTATCAAGCACTTTTTAAATCATATATCAATTAACAGGTTTGTTTCTGCCATGTCAAGTGCAGTATCTATATTTTAAATGTTGGGGGGGGGGGGGATTACAAATTTTTTTTTAACATTTATTTTAACCCTATTTTCAAGTAAAATTAACAGTTTTCTATTTTCAGAATTAGTGCCTTCCCTTAAAGAGCTTTTTGATAAAAATATATTAATTGGAACTGGATGGACATCTTATGAGTCATTAAGGTGATAGTTTTGATTCTTGTGGCATTAAATTTAATTTTTTACACCATTCCATTCTCTAACTATTCGGAGAGTAAAATAGGAAAATTATATTGAAATTGAAAGAATCTCGAATCTTCAAACCAATTTTTATGATTTTAATTGTGAAACTAGTAATATATTATATTAATACAATATGTTCACTTTTTCTTCCTTTATGTAAGCCTAAGAAATTTTTAGGATTATTTATTAACATTTCTGTTTCACAAAAATTGCATGACTTAAAAAAATCATACCTTATGTCAAATTTAGATTTTTTACTAACAAGTAAATATCTTCTTTTTTTTGTTGTTGATATCTCTGAAAGCGTGTTTGATTCTTGTATCCATCCAAAAATCTAGTAAGTATAGATAGCAACTTATATGTTATGACTGAAAGTCCTTCTAATTTTGTAAAAATTTGGAAAAAGGGGTACCAGCTCAATCACTGATTATCCTTCACTCTACAAAATTCTGTAAAACTTTTACCAAGGCTGTTACAAAGCATTAAAAAGGTCCAAGTTTTTTGGCTATATTTAGGTTTGTGGTTAAAGTGGTAATTGTGATAATTTCAAATTTGGCCAGAAGGCCTCTTAGGCAAACGTGTCACATCAATAAATTCAAATAATACATGGTTCGTAGCATTTTTAAAAAGTACTTAAAGGTACAGTAGAACTCCAATTATCCGAATCAATTGGGACCGAACCCCATTTGGATCATCAAAAATTCGGATAATTGGATTTTTTTTTTTTTTAAAAATGCTTATTTTAAATAATTACTGTATATATAGTGGAAATGAGGGGAAAAAATGTTTTTAGGGATTTCTTCTAAGGATTCTTAAGGATTTCAACAATTCTTCTGTGGGATGAGTTGGTGCATTATCAAAAATCAAAAGCACAGGACTTCCAACAGATTTTTGGCTTTTTTTCACTTCAGGAATGAAAATTTCATCGTACCACTCTGTAAACAGTGCTGCAGTCATCCAAGCTTTGTATTGGTTTTTATAAAATAGGGAAAGTTTTTTGATGTTTTTAAATGCTCTTGGGCGTTTTGACTTCCCTATTAACAGAAGGGTTATTTTATGGCTCCCAGTTGAGTTCGGGCAGTTAAGCACAGTACAAAGTATTACTAGCTTTATGCCCTGGAGCAGTAGGAGGCTTTGGCACTGCACTCTCTTTTAGAGGCTAAAGTGGCTTTGGGTAAAGCTTTCCATATTAGACCAGTCTCATCGGCGTTGTATAAGAAGTCGGAATCGTAAGAGGCTGCTATAACTTTAAAATTTTCAATAAACTCGTCAGAAGCTTTGGAGTCTGCAGATAACAGCCGTTACTTGCTTTGAAAGATAAATAACCCAGCTTTTCAGCTAAGATCTTAGCTTTTCCACAAATCTTTGTCCTATCCTGTAAACTTTCTCTGCATAAATCTTTCCTTGACTTTACTAAAGTTTTATTTCATTCATATAAAAAAAGAAGAAAAAAGAGAAACTTATCTTTTTACTATATTTTCATTCTTCCATAGGAATTCTGAAAGCGATTCGGATAATCGGCGATTCGGATAGTTGGAGCTCGGATAATTGGAGTTCTACTGTACTTATTTTCGTTTTTAAAAGCCCTTAAAGGTGCTTTTTTCATGAGGTGTTTTTAAAAAGTGCTTAATTTTCCCTTTTGGAAAATTATAATTTTTTCTTTACCGTGTCGATTTTCGCCACATATTATGCAAAAAAGTGGTTTTCATATTGTTCTAACGTTTTTAACAATTCATTTGACCACAATCCATTTTGGCTTACATTCGATCCGTAGCGTTTAAAAGCGCCAACAATCGTTTTACATGTTCGATAAAGTACTTTGGATTCCACAGGTGCGTCTACTGAGCTTGGTCAGGTGAGATTATAGCCCTCGCATGTGCAACGCTGCTGCATTTTGCAAAATATTTTCAATTTAAGGCTTCAATTTCTACCCTCTGAAATCGAATCGATAAATATCTCGATATTTTTATGGTGGCTAATATAATCGGGAAAAGAGTTCTTTGTCTGAAACTAGCTATTTTATCATGATCATGTAAACTGTTTGAAAATTATTTTGCATTTTGTTAATGTATATAGTGCTAAAAAATATTTCTAGAGTGCTTAAAAAGTATTTAAAAGGTGCTTATTTTTGGTTGAAAGATTAGGCTATGCACCCTGTATTATAGAAATCAATAAATTCAATTTTCCTTGTTACCCAAAATCTATTAGATTATATAATATAGTTAGTAATTCAATAGCAAGAGGGAGATAATTAATTTTAATATAGGTTCCTAAGTTTCTAATTCTAACATATTGGTGTTTTGTTAAAAATTTGGATAAAATTAAGGTATAATCAGTTTATTTTTTATTTATTTTACTGCTGTTTGAAATGGATAAATCATAATATACGGAGATGCTAAAAATATCTACAATATAACAGCATGAAAAAATTACAAAAAAGTTTAATTAAAAAGATTATGTGACTTTTTTATATGATTATGTGATTCTGTTTTTGCTTTACTTAAAGTGCCAATATTTAATGAATTGTTTTATTGCTAAATGCTAATTTGTCAATTATGTTATTTTTAATTAAGTGTTCGAATATGTTTACTTGGCATCTAATTTTATAATCTTCTAAGCCTCTGCTTCAAATGTTGTATTTCAAGTTTTCTGAAATAATTTTCTGTGCACAAACTTTTTTAATTTCCTATCAAATTGTTTTAAACTGAATGAGATAATTCAGTGAGACACAAAAACATCATCTGTTTCTTGTGCTGAAAAACCTTAAGAGTTCACAGTTGTCCTAATATTCCAGATTGACTGGATGAAAAAAAATTTGATCTTGTTTTTAACTTTTTGATCTATTATTCCCAATTTTTTTCGTGTATTTTCTGATCCTCCCATTTTCTACAAGCATGAACTTTAAAAGATTTGGTTTGTAGAATAAAAGGATTTTTGTTTTCAAATTTTTTATTTTATTTATTATTTTAATATAAATTGATAATGCTATTAAAATTTCAAAATTTAGTAGTTCCAACTCAGAGACCGTCTATCAGTTACATCTATTAAAGATATTTTATTGTGTGGTCTGTGGGCTAATAATAGCACTTAGATTTTAGTTGCTCTTTGAATTATCTAATTTTGTTTAAAATAATAATAAACTGTTTGGAAAGAGAAAAGGTTTATAGAATTACAATTTTTGTATTGTAATGTAAGTGTTTTTCCTTTCTTTTTGAAAAATAGTGTATTTAGTATCTAAGTATCATAGTAATTTTGTCTATGCATTAATTGATCCTACTCTAACTTTATGTGAATTTTTCACAACCAACATTTAGTAACATTTAGTGAACTTTGTTTTAGTAGAGAAAAATACACCTTTTTACTTTGTCTTTTGTATTTTTCATAATTAATTTAACCCTGTATACTGTTCCAAAAAATATCTTGATTTTTTTTTAATTGTTTGAGTTTTTCTTTGTTTCATTATGAGGCTTGGAAAATATATTCTAAATTAAAATTTCTTGTTAAATGTATTATATTTCACAGCTCTTTAATTGCCTTTACTGACTGTGGTATTACTTATTTTAATATTAGAATCTTGTACATTTTTAGGCCTTTTGCTTATAGTACTTTAGCTGATCTTGTGCATCATATGAGACAATATTTATAGTTGAAGGTTCTGGCTAAGGCTGTAAATGTGTTCTCAAGAAATGTTCATGATGAATCTTTAGTAACTACAATTCAAACAATGTCTTGTATGCTTATTCTGAATGTAATTGAATGCATTAGAATAAGATCTGATCAAGAAAATGTCAATGTAAGTTCTTTTTTTCTTATTAATTAAAATATAAATTTTAGGACACTAATTAAATTTATTGTAATGCAAGACAATAATGCTTTTAAATTGTGAAGATTTTTTATTGTGTGAATAATAGTTGCATTTTACTAAAATCATGAGAGTTGCTTGTGCAGTTAAATTTATTTTGTTACACTTCTTATGTCTATAAAAATATGATGTCAATAACCATGAGAATCTGGCAGGATATCAAAGCCTTATACTTTCAGCCATTTATTTTCACATTAGCTTTTAGCTATGAATTTCAACTATTTTTAAACCTTAAATATTCTTAAAGTGTATTTCAGTTCAGATTATTTCATGGTATTATTACTAGTTTATAATTCCTGATCTTATACTAGTTTTGTTGTTCTGGTAATGAAAATTGCGCTTTGCTAACTATTAAGTCTATTGTAGAAATTTTCAAGAATTTTTTTTTGAAAATTAGTAATTTCTATGATAATAATATTATTAGCAACATTAGCTCTGGTATAATATGTATGAAGCAGTAAAAAGTCATCTATGATGTTTAATATATTTTGAAAAAAAATTATGCTTTATTTAGGGCGGTGAGTTGTTAATGAGGAGGCTTGAAGTTTTTGGTTTTAAAATTATTGCAAAGCTGCAACTATCTGTCCTGCAGAAAAAAGCATAAGCATACATTTACTTTCTGTTAAATTTATATAGTTGCTTATAGTGCTTGCATTTAAAACAAAACTTGAAAATATGGAATCTCCTTGAAAAAAAGAAGGAAAAAAAAATTTTATCCACTGTTTTTTACATCTATTGATTAGTATTAGTCATTTAGAGTAGGAAAAAAACTTGAAAGATATTTAAAAACTAAATATTATCTTAAAGAATTTGTATCTGTTCAGTGCTGATAACTGCAAATGCATTTTAGAAATCATTCTTGTCACACACATATTTATAATTGTCATATGCTAAAAAATAATTTTTCAAAGAATTTGGATATAGTGAACTTCTGTTTTATAGTAGACTCTTTGCTGGGTTCTTAAACATTTTGCTATTCAGGGGTTACATTGTACTTCCATATGCTTTTATTCTTTAAAATATCAAAAATCTTATAGCCTAAGAAAAACCATTTAATTGTCTTGAAATTTTATTTAAAGAAAAATAAGAGATGGAAAAATACAATGTTAGGTTGGAACCTGGAAAAATCTTTCAGCAAACCTAGAAACTAAACAACCTATTTCAAATTGGACTATAGCACTAAATAGCCTATAAGGTTCAAAGTAAATAAGTTCAACATCTGTTTTTATTTTTTTGTTGTTAAAATTCTGTAGTAACATTGTTGAATTTATCGAAATTAAAATACTAATTTGTGTTATCTTTTTATAATTGTTTCTGTAGCAAAAAAATAAATGAGGCAAAATCTGATCTGCATTTTCTAATAGTCCCACAGTGGACTGTAAGACTCGGTTTCCAGTAGATCACCAAAGTCTAGCATCACTGGCTGCGGTGCAGGTGGGTGACCATTTGGATCACGATCATGCTTCCCAGACCATCGCCAGTAGCTCATTGTGCAGCTTTAGTGCAACGTGAATTAACTACAACTGCAACAGCATTTTCTAATAATTAAATAATTAGAAATGCTTGCATATGCTTTTGTTCTTTAAAATATCCGGGTTTTCACTGGATAAGGAAGATCTGGAAATGTCTGGGAATTTATTTAGGGAGAAAAGAGTTGGGGGGAATGATGCTAAATTTTGAATGTTTCAAAATTTTGTAAACATTTTGCAGGACCTTGAGTGTAAATAACTAATTTCAAAATTTGCAGTAACAATATGTTGCCAATGAATTTCAAAATAAATAAGTCCAATATCTATTACTTTTATTTGTTAAATTCTTTTTGCTAATATTTTACTGTAACATAGTTAAATCTTTTTAGAACATTGAAATTAGAATGTTAATTTATAAAAAATACTTGGTTTAACAATTTATGGTTTCAAATTTTTTCTTAAATATAACTATAAATCCAGATCAATAAATAAAAAAGTTCTTGAAAATTAAGTTTTCTGTATAAATAAATGTTGATTTTTGATCATTAGTAAGAAGTTAAATAGCAGACTGTATCATTGATATGACTCTATTAATAAATTATGTTTCATTGAGTTTTTCAGTTTCTAGTTTTTATGCAAAATATTGCATTTGTCTGTAATTTATATTTGTGTAAAACCCTTCTAGGGAAATAAAATGCATTTTACAAAATTTAATATTAGGCATATTTCCTATTAAAAAATTAGTTTGAATAAAAAATATATATATTATTTCCAAAGAAATATAATCTTGAAATCTCATGATTTCTAATCTTGAAATTTTCTTGAAAATATGTGAAAACCTGTGTTTTAATCCTATAAATGACTTGGAACCTTGAATATAATTAATGTTTAAAATCCCCATTTCTGTGTATTTGTAATATTTTTTTCATTAATATCAGAATCAATAATTTTTCACTCTGCATTCAAACAAAAGTTTCTATGCTAGAATTTTAAAACAACAGTATTTATAAAAGCAGGCTCAAATATTTTTAGTTTCATTTTCTTGTTAATTTTTAACATATAATATTTTATACATTGTGTGTAAAAAATTTTATACCATCAATAATAATTTTACAATCAACTTTAAGAATATTTTATTAATTTTTGTTCCTTGACATTATTTGTAGGTGTACCCATCCATATATGTCTTGACAGGGCTCATAAGTTTCAGGTTAATAAGTATATGTTTAAATAAAATGGAAGTCAAAGTATATCTTCTATTAGACTAATTTCTTAATAGTGTTTTGAAAAATGTTGCAATAGATTTAAAGAATGCGTTTAGAAACTTATATTTTTATTCATTCTAAATAAGGAAACAGGAATGCAAAAAAAGTCTATCATTAAGGTGTTGAAAGTGCTGTAGTCACACAAAGACATGAATGCTTCTGTATATTTCATTAAATCATTATTTATTAACTATTAAGAAAATTGTTATTTTGTTAGTAATTTTTTTTAATATTAGTGAAATGTTTCATTGATTTAAATTACTATATATTCTAATAGTTTTTTTTTAGTTTCAGGCAAAATTTGGTTTTCCTGCTTCTCAGGCATCTAATTATAACACAGCAGAATGTAGAAGCTTAGTCAAAACTTTAGTATGTTGATCGAAAACAGTTACTTGGTGAATTGCGACTTGCAAGTTTTCTGGCGGTAAACTTTATTTACCCCTTCTTAGAAAATTTTATTTTAATATGACTATAGACATATCCATAACCTATATGACTATCCATAACGTATATACATACCCATAACCCATTTGACTATAGACATATCCTTTTATTACAAGTTTTATTATCTGGTGTAGTTTAGCTACCACTAGAATTATTCAATTCCAATTTACTTGTATATAAGACATGTTAACTCGATTCTATCTGGAGGTACCTTTGAATAGATAACAGTTGACACTGTCCGTAGCCTAGCTTTACATTGGTGACTTTTCAACTTGATCTGAACACACATACCTCAACAGAAATGCCCACTTTGATATGAACACTCCTTCTTTGACAGATGGAACACTGTGAACAGGTTGACTTGCTATTTGTGACTGTGACGTTGCTTTCCTTCTGCTGTTGCTACACAGCCTTGATCAAACATAACAGCAGCCCATACACATTCGACTGCTAATTGCAAGACAAGAGCGACCGCTCTAACAACCGTGATTTTAATACAACTCTCCTGGCCTCTGGCAAAACAGCAATGAATCAACTAGTGGCATTCGTTCATTGAATTCTATGACACATAATATTCTGAAGAGGAGTATTGTAGCTTTTTACCACTACAATCATTTAATTCCAATTCACTATTATATACGACATGCTAACTCAATTCTATCTAGAGGTACCTTTAGATAGATGACAGTTGACATTGTCAGTAGCTTATGCCCACACTGTATTGAATTTTAAATTAATTCTAATGCAAAAATGATAACAGCACTCAATGAACAGACAGAAACAAAATGTACAGACAGAAAAAGGATTTCATATTAACCGTCAGAAAAATATATAAATTTTTGAATTTATGTTGAATATCAATATCTTTTCTTTCTTATTATTCATTGAAAAAATAATTATGGTCGAATGAGCTAAGCTGAAGGTAATTAAGGTTCTGTTGAATATAATTACCTTCAGTAGAAAGTCAGTTCTTGCTACATTTAATTAAATAAAATTGAACAAAAAATATATCAAAATATTTTTAGTCATTTAATAATTGTGTTCAAAATAATTATCCCTTATTTAACAATAAAGGAAGTATTTTTCCCTATGTGAAAATGACCCTAATAAGGTACTGGATGGAATGTGATTTTTTTCTATTTACATATCTCTTAGATAGTAAAAATAAGCAGAATTTGAAGTGAGGTGATATTAATAACTATAAATTTTTCTGAACTTAGTCCATGTATTTTCCTTTCTATTTTTTGGTACCGTTCTTAAAGTGTATCAGAAACTCACAGATAGTTTTTTTTTATAGATATAAAATAGATATAAACTATTTTTAGGTATCATACTTAAAGGTATATAGGCATATATACTTTTAAAGGTATAAGGCATGTAGCCTTTTTATGTTTATTAGTTTGACTTAAATTTTTTTTCTTGTGCCCAGAAGTAATTAAGCTGTTAAATTTATTTATTAATTAGTATTCTGAGAATATTTTTATAAAGTAAATACAATTGTAACTTTTCTTGTTTAAGCATTATTTTAAGCTTTTTTAAAGTGAAGCATAATTTTAGATTTAGATACTTAACATTTTGCATTACATCACAAATTTTTATGAATTATTTGACTTTTTGAAACAAATAAGTGTTTATGAATTTTTTTGTCTTCATTTTCCTATTAATGTTATTATTAATACATAAAATGTGTATTAAACCTTCAAATTGCATGACAGTTTTGAAAGCAGTAATTTATTTATATCTTAATTTATGGGCATATTTAAACTTTCTATTATAGATACATTTTCAAAGAAATATTTTTGGTGAAATTTTAAGTTAGCTGTGTGATGAGACTTTAATATCAGAAAATGTGCTCCATACTCCATAATTTAACTCCATAATTTTTCATAGAAGTACTTAATTTTTTCAAGAAAATGTCCTTAAAAGTGCTTAATTTTTACTTTGTTAAAATAGAAAAAAGCCTGAGTGAGGAACAGCAAAATGACAAGTTCCTTATGAGAACCAAACTGGTGACTAATGCTAATTACAGATATTTCTGATACATTGATTTTAGTGTTTTGATTATTTGTATTAAGTAAATAATTTACCAATTTTTTTAAATGTGACTTCTCAAAGTTTATTTTTCTTTAAAATTATTTTCTTTTTTAAAAAAAATCAGAAAAATCATTTATTTGTGACAATAAACTTGTAACACTCTAATAGTCACCCTATCATTAAAAGAAAGAATTAATGGCACAGTAGTGACAGGTATCTAAGTTACAGGACATGGAAATAAACTTGTAACACTCTAATAGTTACAGTTTTCACCCTATCATTAAAAGAAAGAATTAATGGCACAGAAGTGACAGGTATGTAAGTTACAAGACATGGAAAAATAATATTTTGAGTTTATGTTTTAGAACCATATAATGTGTTTTTTTCGCTTTAAGATATATTATTAAAAGGTTTATCAATGATAAAATAAACAATTATTTATGTCATAACTATTAAATAAAAGCAAGATGGGAACAGTAGTGATGTGATGTGCAATACAAGTTTTCTTACTTTTAAGCTGATTTGGGTTCAAAATTCTGGAATCTATAGTCAAAAATTTACAATGTTTCACTTGTACAGAAAAAATAAGGAATCATACAATCATTCATTCCTATGTGATTTAATATGTGGGTTTTTAATGTTCAATCTGATAATATTAATTGTAACAGACGATAACAGAAAATAAACTAGAGGAGCGCTTTTGTAATGACTTTCACAAATGTGAACAAATATTAAAAACTGCAATAAACATTTCTAACAAATTTGACATTTAGCAACCAAAGTTTTCACAATACATAATTAGCATGTTTAGTGCTTAGTTGGAAATTTACTTTAAATATCTGACTTTAAATTGGGGGATGGGAAACAGAAATGAAACTTTACTCAATGGAATATTATACCTTTTAAATATGCAATTGTTAGAGAAAAAATTGAAACTTTTTTATGAAGAAAAGAGATTAAATAAAATCAAAAGGCACCAATTAAAACACTTTGAGAAGGTGTGAATGAAAAAGTCCATTTTCCCCATAAAAATTCACATATTAAAATAAAATTAAAAATTCACTTGCTTTTACATTCTTACAATAAATTCTTTGTTATATGATCTATAAGTGAAAAACATTAATGTATGACCCCTCCTAAATACAAATTACATAATTATGAAAACAAAATTTTTCATTTAATGAAGAGAATTTTTCTTTCATATTACTTAAAAAATTCCTTGTGTTAACTTATCACAACTGAATCCTTAATAAGATATTGAGTATATATAAAATTATTAAATCTAAGTTTAGAAAGTGTGCAACTCTTTTAACTGAATTTTGTATAATGTCTTGACTTCAGATAGCCTTAAAAAATTGAAAAATAGCTTTGAAAAGTTTCTCAAAAAGCCTCTATAATGTAGCCTAAAAATATAAATTCTGTAATTCAAGAAATATTACAAATATGTAGAAAATGTAATACTTATAATTTTAATTTTATTTACTATGAATTATTATTTTATTTCTATAAAATCTATTTTTATTTTTAAGCTAAAAGGGGCATTTAAGTAACTCCTCTCACAAAATTGTATTTTCTTATTTTTCAGCAATTATAAGAAGCTTTTAAAATTGTTATTATATGTTATTATATCTAAGTTTTAATTTCAATAAAATACTGTGTGAGTGAATAACCTCTTTTTTTTAAAAATTATTTTATTTACTGGCTATATTAAAATAGAGTTATGACCTTAATCATGTCTAACATTCTTTACTGTCACTATTTGTGATATTTACTTAATGTCATATATATATATATATATATATATATATATATATATATATATATATATATATATATATATATATATATATATATATCAGCGATGTTAAAATTTTCATTATTGTTATTGTATTTTTTTTAAAAATCTGGCTTAAGTTGGATTAAAATATTAATCACAACTTAAGGTTTATTTCTATGATAATAAATTAAATTGTTTTAAATTTTATTAACTGTAAATATTAATTTTATATACTTTTTTGCATTATTTGTATCATTTTGCCTTCTCTAACTAACAGTTACGAATTTGTTACGATTGTATAACATTATCATTCATGTTAATATTGTATAACGCAAAGTGATGCAGAACAAAATTTTTTCCATAATATTATGCTAAAAATGTTTACACTAGCTTTATATCTTCTGACAGAGTGGCAGATTTTATTTATAGCATTGTGATTTTTCCTTATTTTTGAGTATGTAATAGTGATTAAGTTTGGCTCAGTATAACCAATTCTGATTATTATGCATTAAATTTCATCACAAACCAAGCATCAAATGGTTTTGGTGACTATCTTGTTTAAAACAGCATTGGTAACTGTTTTCAATTCTCCATTTCAATTTATCATCATTTTTGTGATCAGTATTGCAGTTTTAAAAAATTAACATGTAAAATAACTATGTATTTTAGCTAATCTTTCACAGAATATTTTTACAATTTGTTTTAATTTGTACAAATTCATTAGGATGACATTTTTAATGAAACATAATAATTTTTTTAAGCTTCTTGATAAAATCCATCTGTCTTAATATATATTATCTGACATTTACAACAATGTCTGAGTGATCAAACAAACTGAGGTATAATTATGAAGGATGGTGACAAGCCCACACACAATTGCTGATTGATGGTTAAAAGCTTGTATGGGATTGAAAGGCAAAAATTGTGTGTAATGCTTACCACACTGAAACCATTATGCTGTTGGTCACAAAATTAAGGGACCTCCACCACCCATTGACCCACCATGAGTTGTTGCAGAAATGCTTTGATTTAACAATAAAGTGAAGGACATTTATTGTTGGATTTTGAAGTATTATTTTAACTTTTGATTTCTTCCTTAATTTGACATATCTGTTTATCTTAATTTCAATCATTGATTCTACAAGAGGAAAAAAAATGTTTATTATCATTCAAAAATATTTTAAAGCTCATATAAATTTTTTTTTTCATTTTCAGTACTGTTATAAAGGCTCATTGGGGTGGAACTGTAAGGAAACTGTTATATAAGATTGAAAAAATGTCATAAGGAGTTTTGAAATTTAAGTTTTCAAAGAAAAGTTTTTAAAATAAAGGTTACATTTACAGTATGATACGTATACTTTTTATATGTTTGTGTTTTAAATAAACTGTGTGTGTGATATAATGTAATAAAAATAAAATGTGAAATTAATTACTCTTCAAGTTTATTTTTTTTACAATGTTTGAAAACATATTAAAAAAATGTTTTTTTTCCCTCTGCATGTGGATATTTAATATGGTATTCTGGTTTTATAATACTTTATAATTTTATAATGCTGTGTTAACTTTTATGTTAACCTTTGTATATTGGTATAAACTCTGTATGTTAAATTATAATTTATAAGATATACGTGTTCATATCTGAAATTGCGTGTGCATGTGATTTATAAATAAAAATTTTTCTTCCTTCCTTATATTGCTATTTTTTCCCATATCTGTTTTCATAATTTTTCTTCTCAGAATTTCTACCCCACACTAGCACTTTTTTCTCACGCATTTTTTGTTGCATTAATTAATTAATGGGTAGTAAAACTAATAACAAAAAAAAAATTCTTTATCAAACAATTTGAATTCGATTTGCAGAATTCAAATATTAAATTATACTGGCACTTATATATCTCACTTATCATAGCATCATGCAAAACTATTAATATAGATAATATTTTATTAATGTCTAAGCTTCATTTTTTGACATTAAGAGTGCCATTATGTCAAAATAAATGGGAATTTGTAAGAATAAAATTGAATTAGTTAGCAAAGTTTTGAGATGGTCACCCTCCCGAAAATTGACCACCCTCAATGATACATCAGTTTAGTTATCTGTTTTTTTCATTATATTTAACATTTTTATCATTTTTTTGTAAATTGCTCTATCCATCAAATTAAAACATCCTTTTTTAAATAAGCATATTTTTAAATATGTGTATTTATAATTTAATACTTTATTTTTTATGGCTTTAATCGTTTATTTTTAAAACAGATATGTGATTATTTTTCAGTAATTTTTAGCAGTCTTCAATTTTGTGTGTGTGTGTGTGTAATTGTGCATTTCAAATTATGCTGATAAACACACATATTTTTCCCAAATCATTATTTTTCATTCTAATTGTGTTACATGTCTGTAGAAATTTAATGTCTGTTTGCAATACATGCCCGAAGGTTTCCTTTAGGATTACATTAAGATCTATAAATGAACAGTCTGATGCATTATATATAATTTGTGTATGTTCCAAATTGTGCTTAAAACTGATTGTTAACACTAAACAAACCGGTCAAATGACACTTGAACTTTTGCATCGAAAATGCGCTTATTATCTTATCGTTTTTGCACATTTGACTTCATGACTTTTTCTAACAAATGTGTACAGTTAATATTCTATTATTATTTTTGCATTTTGTTTGTTTCGAATAATACTTTTAGTATACGTATTTCTGCCACAACCAGTTAATTCTCCCATATCGTGAATAATTTTCATGTTCTACAGAGATTTTAAAATTTTTATGACAAAAAGTTTTATTTTTACATAAGGGGTTCGAGTTTATTTAGCTCTAGTATAAAACTGGAAAAATCACTCAACCATAATTTAAATAACAGTTTAAAACAGTATCTTAATAAAGCTTACAGTATTTAAGTTTCTAACACATGAGAAAATACTCCCAAGAAGTTTTTATCAATATTTTACCACAATTTCAAAATTAGCGAAGTTTCTCGGTTATGTTAACAATAAAAAATAAATAATTTAATAATTTTTAAAGTGACGACAAAATTATATTCCCTTAACATCTTAACTAACTTTAAAATTTTTATTTAACTATGCAGCTGTCAGTAAAAAAAATAATAAATATCAACTGCATGGTTTAGCATGAATTAGTTTTGCATAAAGATAACCAAAAGTTCCGAAGTGAAAAATAATTACTTGCACTATACGAACAGTTTTCATAATTCGTTTCGTTGATTTTTTTTTTTTTGAAATATCAGTTTAACTTGACATTATTTTAATGAATGTCTAAATTTCAGATGAGGCGAAGCACGTTATTCGCTTCCTTACTTTAATTTCAGAGGAAAATAAAGTTTTCTATTTAAAAATCGCTTCAAAGTTGGAAACAAAGTTTTTTTTTCTTCTCTATTTCTAACTTTAGAAGGGGCGAAATACATCATTGGCCCTTTAATTAAGTTTCAAAAGAAAATAAAGTTTTTTTTGTTTTTTTTTTTTGAAAATAACTTCAAAAAAGAAGAGCAGTTTTTATTTTCTAAAATTACCAATTTCACGTGCCTTTATTTTAGCAGCAAATGTTCAAATTTCAGGAGGGGCAAAACATTGCCCCCTCACTTGAATTTCTGAGAGCGCGCCTATTCCCCCAGCCCCTTGTAGGAAGTGGAGGTTATAGCAGACAAGTATTCTTGTAATAATGATGGAGAGCGCATGCAGAGTGGTTCACAAATTGGGGGCGACTTTTACTCTCAATGAGTCGATGATAAGGAAATAAATTAAAATTATGATTAAAAAGCAAACGAATATTGAAATAGAAAATTTATACAAACCAGTCGCTCGGATGAAGAATTATGAATTAAAAAAAGTTAATTAAAATTTCTAAACTTTCTCGTCATAATTTGGGTTAGACAAAGATCTGTCTGCCAGATCCCCTCAGAACTAAGAAATAGGTTGAATATTTTCTTGAAAGCGGAAATCTGACGAAAATTCATGATTTATCTGAAAGCACAAAGAATTCATTGTAATGATAAACAATAGAGTTTTCAAATTTTAATTGTCAACGCATCAAACTAAAAAAAAATTTGTATTTCTTTTAAAAAAAATACCTTATTATATATATATATATATATATATTTTTCCTTATTCAGGGTGCGTAGCGCTTTTAAAAAATGCTTAAAGGTGTTTGTTTTTGTTTGTTAAGGTGTATTAATACAGATGGGAGGGATTTTTATCATAGTGGAAAATGGAAATGCTCTGTGTCGACATTTCGAACGTAGTGTAATTTCTCGTTCAGGAAATACCTTTATCAGAAAGTAGTTTTTATCAAATGTTAATTATTTTTATTACTTAAAAATTTAAGCAAAATGGGTCAAATATTTTCCAAAATATCAAATTTTGGAAAAATTTGTATTTTTAAAATTAAAATAATTATTCGATACATTTCGTTCAAAAAGATTCCAACTTTCAGACTGCCCTCCTGACCAATATATTCTGACCATAATTCCTAGATTGCAGCTACTCCTTATATTTGAACGATATTTATCCGAATGCGAAAAAGTGGAATGTTTATTCGGAGAAAATATGTTTCCTTGTCTAATTTCGTAACTTAAGAAAATTGCTAACAGTCTATTAATATTATAAGAAAATACTTTTTATTCGGCTTTTCATCACGGAAACCGCGGTTTTTTAAAAGGTTTATGGAGCCCAATTAAAATTCCAAAGATAAATTTAAAAATATATATACATATGGAATAAACAAAAACTTTTTTGATAAAAAATTATCATTATATTGAAGATTGAATTATATATATTTTTAATAGACGCTGCAGATGCCATAAAGGATATAAAATCATAAGAAAACAAATTTTCCCTAGAACTGCGTTTCCCAATTTTTTCCGGCTACGGAACTTTTAAGTGATTGATGTGGCGGAACACCGATTTAAAAAACAAAAAAATAGTTTTGAAGTGACGAATTGATTTTTGTTATCGTTCAAACAATAATAATTTTAAAATTATGCATAAACTAAAAATGAATAAAATAAGCTGAATTTCAGGAAAAACCAAACAAATAATACAAACATTGAAAATGGCTATTAGAGAAACACTTTTCTTTACAATTAAAAATTATTTATTTTCTTTTTAGTGTTAAAAGTTTATTGGAAAATATTATTGTGTTTATTATAAAAAAAAGAAGAAAAAAAACGATTGCAGGATACTGAGGTGGTATGATTATTATTTGATTAAAAATACTTCATTGCTTTAAAATTATACTGATTTGAAATAACAGTAGACATGTTTCACTCACTCAAAATTGGCGCTCATTTTCAAGACTTGCCAGACGTAAATGATACGAAACAAAGGCGATTTGAATTATGAAACGTTATGGGTCTGACGTAAAATGAAAAAATAAAGGTGACAAAAAGAACTAAAAGCTATTTTTAATTTCGAGTTATTTTTTAAAACTGCGATTTTTTCATTGACATTTTGATTGAATAATTCAGTGGAAATAATTAAAATATTAAATAAATAATGATTCCATATAAATATAATATTAGGTTTCTAAAATTGTTACTACTTTAATTGAATTTTATTGAATAGCCGACCTATTTGTACCTCACTTCTAATGCTCAACTCCGTAGCCTTGTAATTTTGAACCCAATCCAGAAGACAAGTGAACTCCTGGATCAGGTATTGGGAGAAATTTGCCTTCATAGAGGACTTTTCTATGGAACTAACCCCCATTTGCGTTACTTGGAGAGGAAAACCTCACACAGTTAGCCTGACTGCAAGGGGAGTCTAACCCATGACCCGTCTACCATTGAGGATATTTTACGTCAGCAAGCAGAATGTTGAATTCGTATCGACCAGCCATTGATGGGATTCGAACCCGGTTCTCTCATTGGAAGGCTCTATCCCCTGACGAATCACGACTCAATTTAATCGAATTGTCTTAACTCTCGACCTTCCACGGAACACGTCTTTTTTCCGACGAATTTTTGACTCAAATTATAAGGAATAACCACAATTTTAAAAATACGGTCCAACAAGTTTGTGAATTTGAGACCTTGAGCTGCGAATTGTTAATTTTATTCTTTGCATCCCTTTTTCATTGCATCGAATCAGAATATATTTTCGAAGAATCAAAAAATAGTTTTGGTTATTTACTAAATTTAATATTAATTTAAATATTTTTGTCTTGTCAGATAAAATATATATATATTACAATTTTCACGTATCGTTTTATATTGGAAGATGATTCTTTCTTTGTTCAAAGCCTTTTTAAATAATTTCAGAAAAATATTTTACTATTTATCAAGTACTTTTGAAATTTTAAGCACATTCGAATTGGATTTTTTTTCTCCATTACCTTGTGTGGAAAATGTAATTATTTCCGCATCTGCATTGCTTAAAACTACCGATAGTTCAAATATTAATAGTTTTTCAGTGCTTATTTTTTTAATTTTACTCAATGTTTTATATTATATTTTAAATGCATCGTTCAATTAAAATTCCTAAGATTGATGGTCGCAATGCGGTATAAAAATATCACTGATCAAGTAAAGAGTTCCCGCTACAGCCCGTAGTGGGTCATGGGGGATAAGACTGCACAATTTCGTGACCAACGTCATGATTGTGGCAATGTGGTAGACACTACGCACATGCCCCCTTTACTTTACGCACCAACTGATACCTATTGATCTGAAGCTGAGTGGGCTTCAAACCGCCTCTGGGAATCGAACCTTAGCTCTTCTCAATGACTGTCTTAGCAGGTGAGCCATCACGGCTCAAAACAGTGTTAGGAGAATTCCGATAATTTCCACCAATTTTTGCTGTTATGAACCAATCCACTTCAAATTTGTTCAAACGTTAGGAGACACTCCCGCCGGACCAAACTGTCAACTTTAAAATTACCCCCGAGCACCGATTGGGGAGTTTTTCATAGCAATAGTAGATACATATTATATAAGGCCGGGATAGCTTGGTATGTTAGGTGCTGGACTCAGTTTTATGAAAACGGGAGTTCGAATCCAGCAGACCGAAGACTCCCCGTATAGTAAAATGGTGACTGCTGCACGTTAAATCTGTTGGATCACGAAGTACTCCATGTTCTTTTAAAAAATCAAAACCTCTGGGGGTACTCAATTGGAGATTGATGGTTCTCCGGTTCAGGTCAAAATTATGATCTGTGTTTGTATGAATGGGCACGTCCTATAAACGGGTGTGGCAGAAGTCAAATTCTTGGCCATAGTTGGCGCCACTAGAAAACAAGAACGATCCTACCCCCTCTGCCTATATGGCTGACTACAGCAACAATACATAAAATATTCATCTATCAATTCTAATAGATAAATATTTTTATAATAGTTGCATTGAGATAAAGTTGACGACCTCTCCCAGATCGAACTTTTCTATAGAAATATTTTAAACAAAACGCTCTAGCGGAAAAGACTAGGAAGCTTTTTTCATGCAGAATAAACAAGTTGTTGTTACGTTTTTCGGTTTTACACGTTTTCACTGTTATTTTTGAACATCTTGTCATAGATTATAGTAGAACTAAAGTAATGAACAGTGCGGAAAAAAATAAGCAAAACACCTAGAATAACTTTTAATCTAATGACTGCATTTTTAAGTTCTTGTACTTAATAGTTCAAGGGGGTGGGGTGATCTTAAATCTGTTAATTAGTTAGTGAAGATGAGTTACGAAATCAGATACAAAAGCTATTTTTCTCTGAATTACAATTTTTCTACCGATTATGATTATTGACTCCCAAAATAAAGGGGATTGCTGGAAAATAGAGTCCCAAAGTTTGGGGAGGGGATCTCCCTATTGTTAATTTTGCGTATTTCGTCCTAAAACGTTTTAAGAAAATAACATAAAATTTAATTAATAGTATGAAGAGAAAGACAAGTGTACATCGAATGTTCTTCAGCCACCTGAAAATGGCGTTAAATGATTTCAGTCGGCACTGATTATCTGGCATATGTGATGAAAACAATCGATTTTGCAGCAAAAAGCATTTTCATATTTCGTTGATGCTGTTGTCGTAGGCAAATAGTGCGATTGTTATCGTTTTTCAGTGGCGCCATCTATGGCCAAGAATTTGACTTCGTCCACACCCATACGCTCCACCCGTTTACAGGGGGAATTCATTCATGCTTCCACACATCGTAATTTTCACCTGAGCCAGAGAATGATCAATCTCCAATTCAGTACCCTCACAGGTATACTTTTTTATGGGAAGATGGAGAACTTTGCGACTCGATAGATTTAATTTGCACCATTTACTACAAAGGGAGTTTTCGGATGGCTACATTCGAACTCCCGTTCTCATGAACGTGGGTCCAGCATCCTGCCAACCAGGTTCATTTACCGTTACAACACCGGTACTGTAAAAAAATGCATGGAAATTTCCTGCAAAAATTACAGCAATTTTTTACAATGTGCTAGTTGCAAACTCAAAAAAACTTTTTGAAACACTTAATACATTAAATAATTCATTGGATTCCACAAATAAGAAACACACTCTCATCAAGTTCTAAAAATCTTACTATTTTTACGAAAGAACACACACCTATAAAGTTGTTAAAACCAGTGTAAAGGTTTCATTACTTAAAAAGAAGCTCATTTGAGAACATTTAAATATATTTTAAATTCATTCACGCTTACAATTAAACTGAAGCACGTATGAATGCAATAAGTAAGCGGTAAGTATAAATTGAATGTTTTGTATAAAATGTGTGTGTGTGTGTTTTTTTTTTTTACTCTTAAGTTTCATAATTTCAATTTTCAACCTGTCAGATTATATATTTCCTACATCGTTGGTCTAACTGAGAAAGTTTCCGTGATTTTCTACTCTTTGTAACAAGGTACAAGGTGGTTTTACTGAAATATTTTCTCATTGATAAGAAATTGCACCATCAGAAAGGTTCCTAATTTTACATTAAAATCGAAAATCTTTTTAGTTTTCTATTCAAAGTTGGTATTACAAAAAACAATCAATTCTACTTTTTAATTATTAGAATATCGTTTTAAATGACAATTTATTTTATTTCACGTTAAATTTATTTCATGTTAGATTTAAAATGACTTTAACTCCAGATTTTTAGTTTATCCGGTGATTCTTTTAAAAATTTCATTTTTAGTGCTCTATTTTTTTTAAAAAAAAAAAAGATAAAATTGATGAATCCCAAAAATATTCCTTATTTTTATTTCCTTACTTTTTGCTTTAGCAGAATATTTTTTTTAAGAGAAATAAAATTTTATTCACACATTTCATTCTTTATTGTATTTAATATTTACTTTCAGCAGTAAATTATTGTAGATTTATAGTTTCTGCCTAACCCAGGAGTAGAATTATATCTAATGTTCGGCTACAAAATTCATTGCAAATGTTGTATATGGATTATGAGATCGGTCGAACCATAGAGGGTTTTCTTCATTATTATGCTGCCATTGCAAGTTTTCCAATGGAAACAAACAACTTTTCTTTTCTTCGTTGTAATCAAAATCAGAAAGTGTTAAACATTGGTTGCTACGAATTTATGGTCAACGCCGATGATAAAATAAACATAGCATTTTTACATACAGTTCAGTTAAATTCTAACAATAATAATCATTGCAATGTTCTATATTTTAATGAATAGAAACTTTATTATTATTTTTTTATTAGAATTGTAAGTTTAATTGAAACCAGGGGGAAATAAACAGAATTCTATCACCGTTGTTACGTGTAAATTTACAACAAAATCTGTGCATTATTTTTTTAAATATTAAATAAGAGTAAAACTTGCTCAGGATCTAATTTTCCTGAAATTGGCGTAATTTTTTTAGTTTTTGGTAACCCTTTTAGATGACGTTGAATCCCGTTCAAAACAAACTAATTCGAATTTGAATGCGAAATAAGTGGCCTTAAAATTCAAATTAATTTTTGAAGTTTATCCTATATACACTGGTTATCATAAATTAAGGAAAAATCACAAAAATAGCGATAACTCTTTCAAAAGTAAGCCAAACCGTGCAAAATTTGCATATGTTGTCCACTAAGAGTAGCTGAGTAAAATTGCAATATGCAAATTAGTGGCGCTGCACTCGGCTTACGTCATCTGCCTGGAGCATAAAAGTCCAAGTTTGAGAGAAAGCACACAAATTTTACTGTGATTGCGACATTGAAAATCTGAGATAGCCAATTCGTAATAATGACCTCTAGGCATCATTTGCCTGAAGAACTACGATGGAGAGCCATCGGGAGACTAGAGGCAGGGCAGAGTCAATCAGAAGTGGCCAGATGGCTAAATGTGAGTCCATCTGTGGTTCATAGACTTTGGAGGCAATTTCAAACCACAGATTCGGCATCTAGGAGGTTCAGTCAAGGACGGCCAACTGTTACGACCAGTGCCGATGACCGATATTTGACATTAAGTGCACGCAGGAATAGAACCGCTACTCCGACACATCTTAGATCCTCTCTTGCTGCAGCCACCGGAAGGTTGGTGTCAACGTCAACTGTGCGCAGAAGGCTCCACGAAGGTGGTCTGTATGCGAGACGACCAGCCATTTGCGTGCCGCTCACATCACGCCATAGGAGAGACCGTTTGCAGTGGGCCCGACAACATGTCCACTGGACGTCAGATCAATGGAGGCCTGTTCTCTTTACGGATGAGTCCAGGTTTAGTCTAGAAAGTGACAGTAGACGTTATTTGATATGGAGAGAACCTGGGACCCGTTATCATCCATTAAACATCCGTGAAAGAGATGCATACGGAAGAGGCAGTGTCTGTGTTTGGGGAGGCATATCCTTAGGAGGGCGCACATACCTCCATGTCTTTCCAAGGGGAACCGTGAATGCTCAGGTTTATCGAGACAACATCCTTGATGCTTATGTGCGCCCATATGCCGGGGCAATTGGTGATTGCTTCCTGTTACAGGACGATAATGCAAGACCACACAGAGCTCGCATTGTTGATGATTATCTTCAACAGGAAACAATTACTCGCATGGAGTGGCCAGCTCGATCCCCGGACTTGAATCCTATCAAGCACGTTTGGGATGCTCTAGGGAGGCGTGTATCTGCCATCAATCCGCCCCCTCAGACCCTTGCCACGCTTGCAACTGCTTTACAAGAGCAATGGCTCTCACTTCCTATTGAACTGATAGACCGCATAATTGAAAGCATCACACATCGCTGTTTGTGCTGTATTGCTTCTAGAGGCAATCATATTCCATATTAAAGGTACTTTTTCTATTGCAAACCGATACTTCCAATTTGTTTATTTTATACATGTGCTAATTTCTATACTACTATTAATGTCTGATAATTTCTTTTTATGTTGTTTAATACCTTACTATGTGTTGTATATTGTGGGTAAGTTTCATAAAATTCCATGTGTAATTTCTTGAGTTATCGCGATTTTTGTGAATTTTCCTTAATTTATGATAACCAGTGTATTTAATAGGTTCCTATTTTACTTGGTTTAAAAAGTTTTCACATAGAATCAACAAAAGTGATAATATTCATCTAAAATATTCAATTACTAAGCATATTAATTTTTTATTTAACTAAATTAACACAATAATTCTAATAATGTGTATCACAAAAAGCTGTTAAACTGGGCTAAAAGCACCTGCAACAGGATTGTGGCCCCCTTCCAAACACATACACAAAAACATGTATGGGTGATTCTTTTTAAACTTGACAATTCGAACCAAAAAATTTCTTCAAATTTAAAGTCTTCGAAATAATCTAAAAAATTTTTTGTATACTTCTTTAGTTACATTTATTAATATCTTACCGACAGCAGTGTAGGTTATTGACATTTACTCGAGAAAAAAAAAAATAGAAATTCGCCTAATCTTGAATGACAGGAAAATGACATAAGCATAGCTTAGAAGTTTAAAAAATGGTCATTTTAAGTTAATTGTAAGTAACTCTACTTGAGCCTTATGTTAGATGGACCAAAAATTGCTTAATTTAATTATTTTTATCCGCTGTAGAAAGAATTAATTTTTTTTGTTGCTAATATGTACAGAATAAATTTGTGTATAATAATCAATCATTAAATAAATAAATAACATCCAACCATATTACAATCATACATAAGCTTGGTATTAGGTTAATATTTGCTTTTCTGCCTTACAGTATTAACAATTAAAAAAAAATTTGGTAACACTTCAATGTCCTGGATTTCATATTACCAACCATATAACAATCATACATAAACTTGGTATTAGGTTAATATTTGCTTTTCCGCCTTACAGTATTAGTTAAAAAAAATTTGGTAACACTTCAATGTCCTGGATTTCATAAGCCAGGAAAATGACAGCCAGGATAATGACAAATTCGCCATTTTATAGCATATAACTTTACTTTAATTTAATATTTTGGCCTAAGACGTTTACATTCTGCAGAAAACAACAGGATTTCTTGAAATTACTCAGATAAATCTATGTAGTTTATGTTATTAATGATTTCAAGAAGCTAGGAAAATGACAACACAAAAACCTACTCATCTTGAAAAAAATTTTGAAATAGATTTTGAACCAGAAAATTGATTCTTTATTCCTGCAACAAGACATGTTCATATAGGAGGGTACCTAATAAATCTATTAACTTAAGATATTGATTGCTGACTCTATCTATTTTGGTTATAAACCACTATATAAGATTAGCCAGGAAAATGACAGATTTTCTTGGGACAAACAAATTACTGACAGAAAATTTTTTTTTAAACGAAGTTTTCGTTAATAATACCCTTTGCGTATATTCTAGAAATGCTTACATCGGTTGTCGTAAAAAAAATTAGATATTGAAAATGTTATGTGAAGTTTTGTAGCAAGTTATTATTGGAAACATTGTTTGGGACATGCTTGGAAAATGACATTTTGAAGTTCAATTAAATTTTTTAACTATACAAAACAGTCAATGCTAGTGCTAAGTCATTTTAAAATGATAATATCAATGCAATTTATAATTTTTTTTTTTTAAAAGTTCTTTTAATATTATAGTATTAGATCTTGGAGCAAGGGACAGTAAATAGTCATATTTCGTGAGAATCACCCATATACATATCCGAAAAACATATACATACGCTAAGAAATACGTATAAAACATTTTTTTAAAAGATTCTATTCTGTCCATGTCACTCGATTTATAATAGCACAGGTGTCGATAAGATCGATGATGGTCTGAAATACGATATGAGGAGTAAAACAATTTCTGTATAGTATGCATTTAAAGTATACTATCGTCTATTTCGACTGGGGCATTCCTCTCCATTGCATTCAAATTATTGTTAATAGACGGTTATAAGGGGATAATTTGGTGGACACTTTAGTAATTTTTTATAATTTTTGGGTTCAAATGACAAGTTTGATACTAATACCAGATTAAAGAAGAGGTGTCAAAATTTCGAAAAATATATACATATGCTGAGAAATCTGTATAAAGCACTTTTTAAAAATATTTTATTCTGTCCATGTCACTCGATTTACAATAATTAGCACAGGTGTCGCTAGGATCGATGATGGTCTAAAATACGATATGAGGAGAGAAACAATTTCTGTATAGTATACATTTAAAGTATACTATCGTCTACTTCGACTGGGATAATTCCTCTCCATTGCATTCAAATTATTATTAATAGCCGGTTATAAGGGGATAATTTGGTGGACACTTTAGTGATTTTTTGTAATTTTTGGGTTCAAATGACAACTTTGATACTAATACCAGATTAAAGGAGAGGCGTCAAAATTTCGAAAAATATATACATATGCTGAGAAATCTTTATAAAGCATTTTTTAAAAATATTTCATTCTATCCATGTCACTCGATTTACAATAATTAGTACAGGTGTCGCTAGGATCGATGATGGTATAAAATACGATATGAGGAGAAAAACAATTTCTGTATAGTATACATTTAAAGTATACTATCGTCTACTTCGATTGGGGCAATTCCTCTCCATTGCATTCAAATTATTATTAATAACCGGTTATAAGGGGATAATTTGGTGGACACTTTAGTAATTTTTTATAATTTTTGGGTTTAAATGACAACTTTGATACTAATACCAGATTAAAGGAGAGGTCTCAAAATTTCGAAAAATATATACATATGCTGAGAAATTTTTATAAAGCATTTTTTAAAAATATTTTATTCTATCCATGTCACTCGATTTACAATAATTAGTACATTTATATTTTTCAAATTATTAAGACCTTTAAATTTTTTAAATTGGAACTTTGAATTTTTAGGGTTTCTAACAACTTTGTTTTCATTAAAAAGTGAAATGCAATCTTTATTTTACATAACAAAATCATATTTAATTTAATAAAAAAGCTATGAACATCAGCTTCGAAATGCGCAGCAATTAAAATCAGGGTTCGTTGATTTAAATCAGTTTGATTTAAATCATGATTTAAATCAACTGTTTTTTTAAAAAAAGTCATTGAATTAAATCAACTGTTTTTTTTTTAAAAAAAGTCATTGAATTAAATCAACTGTTTTTTATACATATATATTGGTTTAAAAAGTTAAAAAACAGTGTTTTAAATTATTGATGCTTTTATTATTTTCTCTTCTTAGTTTAAAATTTTTTTTTAATGAATTGCTGCAGTAATTAATTTTTGTTAACGAAATTACTTTCTTGTTGCGTGTTAAATTCCAACACATTTGAAATTACATTTTTAAAAATCTTTTGATTCTTGAGATTGAAAGTGCAGAGTAAAGTACGCATTTAATGCTGTCTTATTATAGACTTACATAGCTGTAGAAAGTAATTAATAGACATGAATTTCGAAAAAAAATGCAAATAATCTTAATTAAAATTCTACCTTTTGATTGAAACAGCATGGAATTGAAATCTACATTATATTTCATTGGTGGAAAATGTATATTTCTAAAGCTTGAGGTTATATTAAAAAGAAATTACCCTAATATGCCAAAAATAGAAAAAAAAGCTAATGAATTCAGATATTTTTTCCTGCTATAGTGTCATTCTTTCCTTTCTAAGTCTGTTTGAGGCAGTAGAGTAGTAGAGTTATTAACTGGTTACTGGTATTTTTTTCTCATAATATGCTTACAGTATCTTTGACATTATCAGATTTTCTATTAAGAAATTTTGTGAAAAAAAATTTCAATGAATGCATAGATTTCTTAAAAAATTTTCTTTAGCTGATCTATTTTGATATAGAATTAAAAATGAATATTTTAATTTAAAAATATGCAGATTAAATATTTATTTATTTTTTGATGAATGACTACATTTATAAGCACAATCTGTTACATTTATTTCGTCATATTAAAAATAAAGAGAAGAAAAAACAATTTTAAATTAAAATTATGGTTTGCTAATTGAAACTTTAATTTAATAGTTAAAGAGTCTGTCCAAGCTAAATTTGCTACTGTTTAGGGTACCTTCACAAATTCAACTTTAGAAATCAACAAAGGAAAAACAATAGTATTTTGTGAAATACTTTTTTTTAAAATTTTATTTTTGTGTTTCGTAAAAAACGAATAAATCTATATTTTTGTGTTGATTTTTTAATATTATTTTTAATTTTCACAAATTATGTCTAAATTTTCACAAAATAAATACCTCTCAGAAAAACCTATACAGACCACTTTCATTAAATTCTCTATTTCATCTAGTCTTCAAATTTCAATTATGCATTTGTTTCAAAATGGTTGCTATGCATTCAAAGCTATGTATTATAATGAAAAATTATATTAGTAAGTTAGAGCTTCTAAAATATTCTTATAATATTGCTTTAATATTAATTTAATTTCGATTAAGCATTTATAATGTATTTTTAATCATTAATTAAATTTCTTACTATGTGTTTGAATAAAAATCAAAAAAATCTGATTTAAATCGAAAAAATCCGATTTAAATCAAAAAAATCTGATTTTTTTTTTTTACTTTAAAAAAAAAAAAAAAAAAAAAACACGAACCCTGATTAAAATTCATTTCCATGACAAACCATTAAAAAGAACTTTTTTTAAATTAGCAAATATGCTTTGACTTTTTCTCATTTTTCTTTCATAAAAAAAGCTATTACTCTTAGTCATAATTTTGTCACATATGATTACATGGCGTCATGAATACATAGGCCAAATATTCAAGAACGATTTTCTAGGGACCTGTCCATATTGGAGTAAGGCAACTTTGTTTTTTGTTAATCGATGTAGGGTAAACTAACCAGTAAAGGAACACTTAAGCTTCGCTTGCCTTTTAAAAAATCATATTAATTTCAAAATTCGTAATTTTTGTTAAATGGCAGTGTCAACATATTTATTACTAATTGCAAATTATGTAAAAATAATTTAGAGAACTTACATAATATTGTTTTAAAGTTTTGGAGGTTCAAATAACAAGTAGTAAGAAGACCAAATGAAGGAACAGCTCTTACCAGTGAATGAACACCCAGTAAAGGAACACTTAATTTCGGTTAATTTTTAATGCTCTTTATGAATTTATAAGCCATACAAATATTTAAAAATAAGCCTACTCTTGAAATTATAACATATAAATACTTGGAAAATGTTAAATTTTTTTTGTAAGCATGAATTGAAAATTAAAGTTTCAACATATTAACATATAATGTTCATTCACTGGGAAATCTATGCCTGTTTCCTCACTGGTTAGAAGTTGTTTTTCGTATTTTTAACATTACTACTCATTAAAGATACAAGAAAATTAAAATTTAGCTCTTATTTTCATTAACTTAGAAAAAAACCCAGTAAAGGAACACTTGTTCCATCACTGGTTTTTCATCGTTTGGTGATCCAGTGAATAAACATCCCCTTATCTCAGTACTTTATTATGCTATGATGATTAAAAAAAAATAAAACGTAACTTCAATAACTATATTTTGAATTCTCTTTTTCACAGTGAGAAAAATAAAACTATTACATGCAATTAATTCCTCTTCAAACGTATAAATACAAACACTCACCTTATAATTCTTTCAAAGAAACAAGGTGTTGCAGAGATAATAACAAATTCAAAAATTTTTCCAGAGAAGTCTATTTGACCAGGTAATCCAAAACATTGCTAGATGACTTCCTATTGTTAGGCAGTAAGCTATTGTTACCAATCAATCTAAAGAAAAACTTTCAAATTCTTATTTTTAATCAATATATATGAAATGTTCCTTCACTGGTTGGTTTACCCTATATAGAGAAAAAATTTCTGAATATTTTTTCAATTAGGACTTTTTAAAATGTGGGTACATGTGCCGATAGCAAAAAAAAATAAAGTCTATAATTTCCTTCAGTTTCCATAACGCGATAAAAAAAAACTTTTAGATTTGAAACTAAAAAATAATTTTCATTTTTATAATGGCTTTGTCTTGAAAAGACCTTCCTAACGATATAGTAACCGGATTCTAGAGATTTATAAAATTGATATTTTATTATTAGCATTATATTTGGAGGAAAAGACAGGAGTAGACAACATGAATAGCTATTTTCTCCCTAGTCATATTTCCTCGGTGACATGTCGTAAATTGGTAACATTTACGTACAGTGAACCAAAAAAGTACCACCCTGAATAACTTTTGATTTAATGATCGGATCTTCACGTTCTAGGACTCCATCTTAATAATTCGAGGGTGTGACATCAAATATGCAAATTAATTAGTGCACGATATCTTATTTGAAGTTACGCAATCAGACACAAAAACATACTTTCTCTGAATAAACATAACTTTTGTTCAACAGATTCGATTTTCTAACCCCCGTAATATAGGAGGTAGCTGTAATCTGGGGAATATGGTCCCAATAGTTGGGTCGGGTGAGCTATCCAAAGTTTGGACCCCCAAATGTTAATTTAATTTTTTTGTATTTCACTACAGATCAAGAGCTTTTTAAGGGAATTAAAAAAATTTTGCACAAGATTATAAAATTCTGTTATCTAAAAATAATTCTATGCAAAAAATAACTTTTAGTAAATATTTATTATTTAATAATAGTCTGATGTTGATCATTTCAACTAGTGCTTCAAAATAGGCTATTGGCGACGGTCTGGGAAACATCCCTTGAGGTTTGATCCTTGGTAGAGGGGATGGAACTCCCGCTGCGGTAGCCCGGTGACCTGCACCCGAAGTCGAGCACGTTATCGTAGAACAGTTTAACGAGAACCAATACCGCACACCCTCGGTCCCTACGCAGACTGACCCAAGTGGTCACCCACCCGCACACTGACCGCAGCCAGTAATGCTTGACTTCGGTGATCTGCTAGAAACCGTGTCTTAACGATCAGTTCCCTTTGGGACAATAATAGTCTGAAAACTTTTGAATCGTAAGGTAATATTTTTTTGTGTATCATTTTAAAGTATCTAATTCCACATGGAAAATACAAATTTGAGCGAAACTGGTTGAATAGTGCATTAGTTCCTGAGAAATCGAGTTTTATAAGTAAGCCTTTTTTAAAATTCAATTTCTCAGGATTAATCGATTTCGCTGAAATTTTGCATTTTGTCATGTTTAAAACTTACAATGTTTTGTAATCCAATTTATATGAGTACAAATAACTTGTTTTCATAAATATATTCGCTAACATAATACATAAATAGCTAAAATGACGGTTAGAGATGGAGTACTGAAAGTTTTTGAAAGGGCCCCCGCCAAAAATTGGCGAGGGGCGAAGTTACGGCACTGAACCAAAACAAATCGAACTTCATTGAACTAGAGCTGTATGTGTTTTAAGATTCGTCAAACTGACTAATAGATTTTATTTTAGCAATTAGTCTATTGTTGAAAAGAAATCAGTACGTAATGGGTTCCTGTGTTGCGGCTAACTGCACAAATAGGACATCTAAGAAAATTCCCGGCACAGGTAAAATTTTGTTTCTCACAGGTAAAAACTACGATCTTGTTTGTTCAATTTGAGACTTTGCAAAATCGTGTATATTTAACAACATTAAGGGTTCATTTATCCTTAATTTTCTTTGCTCACTAAATTAACTTTTAATGACAAGTGTTTTCGCTTTTTCTTGAATAAATACTGTATAACATGAAAGTTTCAGTACTTTTTTTTCGACAAAAGACGAAAATTCTCAATCCTTAACCTGTTGTTCTGAAACTGTAATAGAAATGCTGTAATATCATTCTTATATTGCCAAAAAGAAGAAAAAAAATTGCAAAATTAATACTTGCCTTTGAATTTTTTCATGCAAAATTCTATTAATATATACTTTATCTAGCATTCAAAAAGGTTTTCAGATTTGTATCGGAGAAAATGATGTGCATAGAGCAATTTAAATTGTTAACAACGTTCAAAATTTCATATTAAGAAAATGCTTTCAACATAATATTTTACAAATATTAATAAACTGTTTTCAAAACATGAGTATATATAAGTTATTTAAGATAATATCACACTTGAAGTATATGTATATGCATTTCTTCTCACTAAATAAAAAAGGAAAATTGTGATTGAAAAAAATAACTGTTCAAATATTATTTTTCAAATAATATTTTCTTTTGTTAAATACTTTTTCGGCATGTAGGCTATCTGTTCGTAGAATTTTAATTTCGAATGTCAAAGCAAATTTAGAAGAAAAAAAATATTTTGCATCTGCAATTTTTTCATATTTTGTTTAATCTGTTATAAAATAAATACATTTAAAACAGCATATCATCTATGAAATACTAATTATTTACCCTATAGTTGATGCTCTCTGTATAATATGTGGAAATATTATGAATGTTTTCAAAAAATGGATAGTTACAAAAGATATTTCATGTTAATAATCTGCTGCATATGCAATTTCTTAATATTAAAAATATTGTGTATATTAAAAAAACAACATTGTATTTGAGAAATAATTATTTCTTGATCAAAAACTGGTGATTTCTTAAAATGTATTCAAATATAAAAAAATAACTTTTAAAAAATGAGTACAAGATATTTTGTAAAACAATGGGTTAACCTGGAGTTTAGATCTTTCTTAATTGTTTTTACACTAATAGCAATATATTTTATTCTTTGCTTTTCTATTTAGTTTTCCAAAAGATGGAACAAGGCGAGTTTCCTGGATCAATACTGTTCGCCAAGAGAATTGGGTGCCAACCTCTGCCATAGAGTAATAAATAAGTTAACTTCAGTGGACAATAAATTTGATACTTGGCCATCTTGTTTTTTCTTTTGTGTTTACTGAAGTGTTCTAGAAGAGATTGTGTGTGGTTTTTAACAATTTTATATAATTTAAACTATTGTATTTATTAAAAGTCATTTAAATTTTTTTTTAAATATAATTCCCTTAACATAACTTTCTTTCCTAAAAAGCAGCAAGTAATTATATATTTACTCATTGTATTTTCAAAGTGCTGACATTTAAATCTTGTATTTTGCAGGATTTCTATGTGCTATAAAAAGGCTTTAGTATTCATTTTATCTTTTAAAAATCCTTAAAAACCTTAAAATTTGTTTCATCTGAGCCTCCACTTTCCTCTACTAACATCTCAATTGCTGTCTCAAATCTTTAATTTATTATAGAGCATTCATTACAGATAATAATGCATGGGCATTTATTATAGAGCATTTATTTGCTCAACACTTCATGTATTTTGTGAACGAGACAGAGTATTTCATGAGTGGAGTTTAAACCTCTATTGGAAAATAAATATTCCTTTTTATTAAATATCCTGGGTATTTACCTTTAAAAATAAATACACAGTTATTTTACATTGCTATTTGTAAACTACAGTTTTGTACACTTCATTTGATCAAGTGCTTCCCAAAAGAAAAATAAATTAGACTTCTCTGCTTAGTAATAAACAGTAGGTTATGGACTAGATTTATTACCCAAGTGTTTATTCAAATGGCTTAATGTTGATTATTGCTATTCTTCTAGCACAAACCAATATTTTTCCCTTTAAATGTTCTAACTTTAAAGAAAAGTGCATTTCATATTATTTTGTTTGTATTCAAAATAGTGTGGTTTTAAAGTGATATTCTTTGAATAAATTTTTAATTGGAAAGCTGCCCCCTTAAATAACAGTAATATATTACTTTTAATGCCTAGATAAAATATAAAGGAACCTAAGTTCCCGAAAACTGCTGTAAAGTTCTTTTTTTTAATTCAGTAGTAAAATAGAGCTATTACGTTATTTTTTGGGAAGAAGAAAATAAAGTAATGTTGAAAAATTGAATGAAAAAAGGTGCTGCGTGTTAAAAACAAAACTATTTCAATCTCGTTTTCGAAATTTTCCAATCATGAGAGAAAATGTCAAGAACAACCTAACTCTTCTTGAAACTTGAGCGGCTCCGCGAAGTTTCTGGTTATACCAACATGGCCGCCGCTCCTTGACAGTTACTTCACCCGCGCTAATGGGGAAGGGGATGAATGCCCACTCTTTCTTATTTATAACTCTATGGAACTAATCCCCATTTGAGTTACATGGAGATAAAAACCACGAAAACCTCTCACAGTCAGCCTGACGGCAAGGGGACTCTAACCTGTGATCCGTCTACCACTGAGGATATTTTACATCAGCACTGTGGTCAGTGCAGGCTGGATGTGGATTTTATATTGACCAGTCATCGCTGGAATTCAAACCTGGTTCACCTCATTGGAAAGTGAACGCTCTATCCCTTGAGCTATCACGGCTTGACTTAAACTATTAACACTTAACATGCTGCAGTACTGGCAGTAGCCATCAGTTGATATTTTATCCCCAAAATTTTCTTTTTAAATTTCTTAAAAAATACAGAGAAATTTGAGAATATACACGTAAACAGGAGATAGTGGTAAAATACAGGAGTCTCCGTTAAAAAACAGGAGACTTGGAAGGTATGTAATTTAGATATTTGTAAAAATAATACAGCAGCAATTTAAATTACATATAGAATGAATAAAATCACACCTTTTTTCCATCTTGTTCAAAGACTACAGCATTTCTATCATTTTGTGACTGAATTAAGGCTAAATTGAAGCTTTGCATTGGACAGATATCCTCACATTCCTCCCGTAAAGTATCAAGGAAAACAGCAGTATCAGTCCATTTTGTATGAACTAAATCTCTATATCGTTTTAAAAGCTTAGCAGCAAGGTCCTAAAACAAAAGAATTTTTTTTCCAGCTATATAAAATAGAAGTAAATAAATAGCATTTGGTTCTTTCCTTAAAGATGGATGGGTTTTCAAGGTGAGTTTTGTAAGAAATAAGACAACCTATTCAAAATTGTAGGAAAACTGTCTTCTGATAAACAAGGATGAAAAAGTTCAAGGGAAAAAATGGACTATATTTTTCTTCTATTTAAAAAAAAAAAAAAATCCCGGCAATTTTAGGAAAATTTCATCCCAAAATTTAACATTTATTTTTAGAGCGACGCATAAACGGACGATAATTATCATTATTTTCCCATATAAGGAGCATGCAACATTGAAAACTGTCATATAAATGAAAAAGGTACATAAAAGGGGTGGTGCATAAGTGAGAAGTCAATCATGACTTAAAAAAAATCACAGTGTGGTCACTCAAATTTCCCTGATTTTCCGAAAAAAATCTTAAAATTTCCAGATTTTTGTTTCCTTTTTCTTATAAAGTGTAGGATGTGTACAAGAAAAGTGTCTATATTATAAAATATTTTATTCAAAATGTTTTCTTTTAACATATCATCTTGAAAAAAAATTTATTTTGACAATTTGGCAAGATTTTTTTATTTTTATGTTTTGGTACGAAATTTTGAATCAAAAATCATATATTGATCAACAAAAAAGTAAAATTAAATAATGTATAGTTAGTTCTTAAAAAAAACTCTTTTATTTAAAATTAAAATATGCTATAAAAGGTTAAAATGAAATAGAAAAAATTAGCATTAATGCAACAGTTGTAACAATTTGTCGACAAACATTGCTGAAAATGTGTGATTGTAAGAAAATGTGTGATCGGTTGGTTTGCTGAGAAAAAATAATTCACTGATTTCTTTGAATGGGAATACAAAAGCATTATTATTAAATTATAATTAACTAATTTTTAGAGAATTTTATTAAGTTAAAAATACAAAAACATTTTGTCAACATGGAGAAAAAATTGCCACAAAAGCATTCAAGAAACTTGAGCCATGAATGGATTCAGCCTAAAGACAGAATTTAAAAACAGAAGCTAATATCCTAATCCCTTCTTCCACCTCCACCACAATCTTTCCTAAATTGCACAGTCCCATAGTGGTCAAAGATTTCTACATTCGTTCAGCAACCGTGGAAGAATTTTTTGTGGCATTTTAGTTTAAGAGAGCTGTAATGGAGCAAATTTTGATGCAAGCAAAGTATCGCTCAGTTGATGATAGTTCAACTGTTTGGAGATACATTTCCGTCAAAAAAAAGTGGGTATAATAGATGAAATAATTTAAATTAAGAAAATTAGTAAAAGATTTAAATTAGTGAAATTGAAAAAATTATCAAAGAAAAAATTTCCAGCTTTTCTTTAAAATTCCCTGATTTTTCCATGTTTTTATCCAAATTTCCCAGATTTTTCCAGGTTTTTTCCAGTATAAAAAAAATTCCCTGATAATTCCAGGTTTTCCAGGTGGGTGGCCACCCTGAAAAAATAAATATATTATATAACGTCGTTGCCAAGTGGAAGGATTAAAACAGGTCTTAGGCAGGTAAGGAGGATACAAAACTTATTTATTAATTATTAGGCAGAAGGCAGTCATAAAAGTGGTCACGAAAATTTGTGCTCTTAGATTATATGTTAGGGAAAATCTTGCAAAGTAAATCCGTAATATGCTTCGTTTTAGGGAAATCTTAGTACTCGTAATTGGCTTATCAAATAGGTCGAGCAATTCCAACAGAGAGCAAAGGGGGAAATATCTTGCTTTTAATTAAATGCATGCTTGAGCCAAAAATAGATTTAAGGACAGGATGTGAATTTAAAAGTGTGAGAAAGCATTTCAATTAGATTAATAAAGTAAAATAAAAGGATTTACAGAAAAGAACTAACATAAAAAGATTAATTGAAGCTTTTTATGTTACATATATATAGAGATATTTTTCAAAAAATACTTTTTTATCAAGATTCTGAATAGAAATGTTTTTTATAAACCTAGGAAGTAAAGAGTCTACCTCTTAAAATTTGTTGAAATGTCTTCTCCTACAATTTGACATGATAGAGAAAAATCGAATGTCAAAAAGTATCTTTTAGAAAGTACAAACTTACTAAAAATACAATAAAACCATGTATTAGTAAAATAATAACTAGATTTTCACATTAGCTAATAGCAATATGGGCAGGGGTCTGTCTAGATTTCTTTCCTTTTTTTTAAGGTGTCTATTTGGTGAAAATTAAGAAATAATTTATGAAAATTAAAAAATCAACACAATATCATTTTAATTAGTATTTTACCAAGTACTCAGCACACATTTAGCATATTGAGATAAAAGAACAGATTTTTAATATTAACATGCTCATACAAGTCTTGACGTTGTACTCGGTTAATACTGAGTAGTTGCAAAAATTAAATATTTATAAGTATAAATAAGGATGAAGATTTTTAGTGATTTTTTGAAAACAAGAAAAACATATTCAAACATAAATTTATAGCATGCAATCATTTACTACTACGACTGCTTTACTCATAAAAAAAGACAATTTTACTCTAAAGTTTTAAAAGGCATGAAGGAAAATCTTAAAATGTGCTTTTTTTTTTAAAAAAAAAAAAGTATTTTGTGAAATAACCATTTTTCTTAAAGTTGAATTTGTGAAGGTACCGCTAAACGGTAGTAAATTTACCCTAGACTGATGAGATGGGACTGTTACAAGCATGCACCGGTAAGAACAAATCACCAACATCACTTTACACACACACTTTAAATGCTCTTGTATAAATTGTTTAACAAGCTATGAGCAGGCTTCTTTTAAATTTACATATGATGATGCTGATATCACTACTGAATTTCTGGTGGATTCGTGAATGGTCGCATTTAATTTGTACATCCCTCATACAGTGTGTAAAAAAATTTATACTTGTTTGAAAAATTTTGAATAATTTCATTAATTTAGAACCAGGGTTGCAAAAAAATCCACCTACCCAGTCAAATCCACCCTAAAGTGGGTTTTTCTAAAATTGATTTATTTTTTATCCTCTTTTATATTAAAGAGCTTTTCTATTGAAGCATATTTGTAGTCTAACCTAAAAAAATTAACCTATGGTGAAAAAACAAACTGTGTGTTGGAGCCAGATTTGGACCTGGCTGGCTAGATTTGACAGTAAGGCCATTGATTAGTCAGTGCCTTTGATTCGCTTTCAATGCAAAATTTTTTCCCCCCTTAAATATTTTCCAAGATTAAAATATAAGTAAAAAGTAATCTTGTGTTAAAATAAGTTTCAAATGTGTGATATATGTGAGTAGATATAACATTTTGTATCGTGATGTAAGAAGAAACTTTTCAGACTTTTGCACTAATTTATTTGTATTAATTACACTTTAACTACCTATATGCTAAGTCAATTCATAAAATTAAACTTATTATTAATATTAAAATAAGCTTTTTTAAAATAAAGTATTTATCCCTGCCCTCTCTTTTGAAAAAACCCCAATAAAACATGAAAAACCAGGAAAGCCCAATAAAACCAGGGTTTTTTTGCAACCCTGGTTAGAATTGTTATATTTTTTGTTTCTGTTATTCTAAATACCTAGAATTTTTATTTTTTATAATTGCTTCTTTGCTGTTATTATCTAAAATAATGTTTACAAGGAAATAAATGAAATCATTGCTGCCAGCATGGATAGGAAAAAAGATCCAGTAGATTTTACGAAATAACATAAATTTCGTGATAATTTTTGCATGATGTTCTAAATATTTTACACATAGGAAATTTTAGGGATTTTTATAGTCATCACAATAGAGAAACTGAAATATTTTACAGTTATGATAAATATTAAACATACTTAAAAT
This sequence comes from Parasteatoda tepidariorum, assembly GCF_982258835.1. Classification (NCBI taxonomy): domain Eukaryota; kingdom Metazoa; phylum Arthropoda; class Arachnida; order Araneae; family Theridiidae; genus Parasteatoda; species Parasteatoda tepidariorum. Next base: position 891,592 of record NW_028257371.1, read on the forward strand.
GTTATGTATTATGCTTACTCATCATTTCGAATATTAAAACACATTTAATTTAAAGATTTTTTTAAATTTAGAAAGAGAGTTCAGAATAAAAATAAACTGAACATTTTAGAACAAAAAAAAAGTTTTGAACTGATTTCTATAGTAGAGGTTCAATTCCATTATGCATTAGTAATACTTATTTAAATATTCAAGCAATAATCTGCCCACAAATTCTATTTCAATAAGGATTTTTTTTTATCAAACTTACTCAATTTAAGGGAAATTTCTAAAATGTACAAAAACCAGGAGAATTTTAATTAAACCAGTAGATCAGGAGAAACTGGCAAGATCTAGTAGTCTATTGGAAAATCCTCTAGAGTTGGTAACTATGATGCAATACTAGAAATTGTGTCTGAAGTAACTACATTAATACATTATATTGCTGACTCTCTGCAGTGAAAAATGTGTATTAACTCATAAATTGTCATGGTGGTAAGAATACATATCAATTAATATCAATAACCAATGCAGTAATATAATAAACCTTCACGTACTTTCACTACAGAAAGTACAACATACGTTGCATCTTTTTTTAGACCAACTCAGTAAGCTTTGAACAGACGAAAAACCCCAGACAACAGTTTATTGAACAAGAACGTTCAAGCCCCAACGAATCCATCCTTGGTTCAGAATCGCCGCTTTGTTAAATTCATCAACACTGAGAATGAGTCCTTGCCTATAAAAATATAATAAAATTCAACATTATGGCATTACTTTTTACGCTGAACTCAAAGATTTAAATATCTTATTAAGTATAACAGAGCCCTGATAATCCCAAAGTTCTTTAAACAGATTGTGAGCCCATGTTAAAATTCCGGAAAATTTCTTGAGTTAAAAAAAACAAACAGTTAAATTGAAAAATTAGAAAGAAATTTAAACAAGGTTTCTTTCCTTTTTCTCAATATTTCACCGATGACGACCTGGAGAAGTAATTAAGATTTACAAATATGCCTTTCTTTTTTGAGTTCACGATTATAATAACTATTTACTGATAAAACTGAATATTAATCATGAATATAAGTTTATAAAGTATCTGGCTCTCACTTACAAATAAAATAAATTGTGTTTTTAAGTTCCACCTTTGAAAATTTGATTTCCGGAAACTTCCGTAATCAATGATTTTTTGAAAAGCCTGGACCTTTGATTTCCGGATCACTGTTAGCGAAAAATCCAGATTTTTTCCGGAACACAAATCCTGTTTAAAGTAACTGACCATTTTCATGGATCATGTATGAATAGTGAGCAAAAAAAATAAAACGGACTAACCTTTGGTCCAATGATCCAATCTTCACATTCAATCTTAATGGAGTTTCAGAAAAAGATTATTATTTATTTTAAAAAAAACAAACCAGAAACGTTTAGAGAATTGGAGTTTTTGATAAAAAGGCTGAAATTCGAGAGACAAAAGCGAGCTAAAAAGGGAAAAATCTCATCCCTGACTTTTACATGCTTATGCCCCCCCTCACATAAATGAGAGGTCACTGTATATGCTGGATAGCATAATTTTTTTTAAAATCTAGGTTTGTGTACATACCTTGCCTTGTCTGGGTTTGAACCCCAGACAAGGCATGTATGTTCTTTCATTTCAAGGATATTTCTGTATTGTGATCTTTACCCCAACTACGACCACCAGAGTGCTAAATATACTTTAAACTTGTAATTTAAAAAACAAAAACAAAAAACATGCAGATGTTTGCCCAGGGTGAATATGAGTTACACTTTTCGAGTTGGTCCCTTTCTGTCAATTTTTTTCTTCAGTTTAACGCGGAACGCTGCCAGCAAGATAGCAAGACTTGGCGATTATTCCGCTATAAATCACAATAAGGAAAACTGTCCCTTTCATTTCTCTGTACTATCAGTCCTTATTGTGGTAGCAAAGTGGGCCCACCTTATACAGAAAGAGTGGCCAACAAATCCGCCCTAATACACCTAAATTGACAAATGAAGAAAAAATAGTACCTGAACATATTATCCAGAACAACATCGAGACATTGCGGTTGTTTCCCTTTTCTGTGTAATGCAGCACATAAGGAAACTTGAGATATTAAAGGTGATTGACTTTTAATGCAAAGTTCTTGTATGGTAGTCGTCCAAAAATTCATTTTCCCATCCCAACCTTCTGGATTTATAAATCTTTCGCGAAAAGGAGCAAACAAAAGATTCATACGAATGTCATCTTTCCATGTGTTAGGAAAATCAGAAGAATTAAAATTCAATTCAGGTATCATGTTAACAGCACTAGGAGGAACTCAAGTAAAACTTATTTGGTAGATATACTATGTAAACTGAGTATGTTGTGAAGCAATCATTTCATTAAAGTCTTAAGTACTTGATAAAAACCACAATAATTATGGTTTCTGCTATACCACAGAAAAAGACAACACTGAAATAAAAACATAAGAATGATTTAAAATATTTTCATAATAAGATTGCCAGATTACGAAATATGAAAGCAGCAGAGCAAATGATGCTAAAAGCGTAAGTAGAAGAATTTTTATATTTGACTAATCTGATAGGAATTGAAAGCAGGATGGAGTGAGCTTAGCGCTAGCTTTCGTAAAGAAGATTGCTTCGAGTAAAAACCGTATTTGGCATTTTTAAACAAAAGCATTTATTTATTTATTTTATTATCCTTCATAGCGTCCTCACTTTTCAACTACAATATTGATTGGTTGATTGATTTGTTCATTTAATCGTAAGGACACAGTTCCCAGCAGATCACCGAAGTAAAGCATCACTGGCTGCGGTCAGTGTGCGGGTGGGTGACTACTTGGATCAGTCTGCATAGGGACCGAGGGTGTGCGGTATTGGTCTTTGTTAAACTGTTCTACAGCAAAGTGCTCGACTTCGCGTGCAGGTCGTCAGGCTACCGAAGAGTAGGTGCCATCCCCTCTGCAGAAGATGAGAGTTGCGATGGCATGTCTCCGGATCATCCTCCGGGATGTTTCCCAGGCCGTCGCCAATAGCCCATTGTGCAGCTCTAGTGCGACGTAAATGAACTACAACAACAACAACAATCAATACTTATTCAGGTGAATATCACAAATGAAGAGGGTCCAAACTGAGTTGAAGCAGGAATAAAAACGATGCCCAAGGCCGAAACTTACCGAGGCTGAAAAAGCCAAAGAACGTAGACGGGAACACCTTGCCTTAAACGATATCTTATATATCGAAAAGCATTCTATATAAATAATGTAATAAAGATTTTAAAATAGTGTATTTTTTTCATTCCTCAAATAATTTTCAAAAATTATTCAAATTAAAACATTTTCCCCTCTGAAATTACTCATAAAAGGCCCCAAAATAAAGACAGGCCTGGGGCTCCTAAAAACATGAAAACGGCTCTGATTCTATACGAATGAATTGTGAAACTAAAGATGAGCATAAACACTGCTAGTAGTGCTTGCTTTATGCTTGTGTCTATTTTAGTTTGTGGAATGTTTTCAGTGTAACTATTTGTCTTTTAATTTGAAAATATTAAAATTAACGATAGTTCATGTCTTATTTTTTTCAGCTGCAACCTTAACACTGTTCAAAAATATTTTAATACCTGTAGTAGTTATTATTTTTTGAGTTCTTAGTGTTGTTGTGTAATATTTTAAATTACTAATTTTTAATGACTGAGTCTTGTCTATAGATCAAATATGTATTACAAATGCTAAAAAATAAGAATTTACATATGTGTAAAATAAGGTAATTTTAAAACAAACAGTTAAGTCTTTAATTTAGATTTATATATCATAGTTTGAGCTGAAAATAATCATTAATATTCACTTTTTACATTCCATCTACGATGCTCGAAAAGGGCCTATTTCACACTTCATCACTTAGCAAAAAAATTTCAATTCATAAAGCTTGCAAAATTTGGTTTGTTAAATGCTTAAAAGTAAGCCTTTTATATTAATTTGAATTGTAATAGCATATGTATCTGTCACAATTAGTTAATGGGTCAGTATCGCCCGGTCGCACTGGGTCCATGTCCGAGAGTTCGTGGGTTCGAACTCCGCCGGCCGAAGACTCCCCGTGTAGTAAAGGCTACCCGCGAAGCGGGTTTACGTCCTTTCGTGGTCACTGCGTTAACAATATTCCCCACCAGGCTCCTCGGGCACAGAGCCCAGGCACTCGGGCTAAGGATCCTTAGCCCAGGCACTCGGGCTAAGGATCCAGGCTCCTCGGGCACAGAAGGTACACAGCTGTCACCCAGAAGACGCGTGTGCAGTCCCAGCACACCTCTTGCCCAATCCTACAACCTTACAGACCTTCAAGTCATACTATTTTTTTAAATTTTTTATTTTTTATATCCCTCATTAAACAGCCGACCCAATTTTAGATTTACTACCACTAATGTTCAACTTTGTAGCCTTGAAGCTTTGAACCAATCCAGAAGACAAGGAAACTCCTTGATCAGTTCCCCCAGAGGTATTGATTTGTTATGGGAACTTTTGCGACGTGATAGATTTAGCGTGCATTAGTCACCATATACGGCCGGCTGGGATCGAAGCCACAAACACTTGGACATGGGCCCAGTGCCCTACCAACCAGGCTATCCCGGCCCTCTACTATTTGTTTCGAAAATTGAAATGGTGGCATAGATAAATGTTTGGGTCATTTCGAGCGTTATCAGACAAATAAACTGGGTTTAATTATCTTAATGGCACTTATGCTTCATGATACTTATTCACCTAATATATGCTAGTTTTTCTTTTTCACTTAAATATTAATTTGAAACTCTAAATACATTCATTCTAATAGTGACCACTTAATATATATATAAAGGTAATGAACAATTTGCATTACAGGGTGGCTACTAAATACATTCAAAAAGATTGGAATTAATTTGAAACGTCTCTCTCACTATTACTGTGATCGCTTTCTATAAGTGCAAACGTTTTTTGCTTAGAGCAAAAACATTTAGAATAAATTTAAAGATGGTTAAACAGCTTTCCAATTCTTCTCCTTTAAGCACTTCAAATCTCTTCGGTTTAATAGAATATTTATAGAGTAGTTGTAGTTCATTTACGTCGCACTAGAGCTGAACAATGGGGAAACATCCCTGAGGGTAATCCAAAGACCTGCCATCACAATCCTCTTCAAAGGGGATGGCACGAATATTTATAGAGAGAGCTATGAATTGGATTCTATTAGCTGCAACGATCGTCCCAAGTCTGGTCGTCCATGCTGAGTTCGTACCAAAGAGAGCATTAAAAGAATTTGTGAAAAGATACGAAGAAATCTACCGCGCTCTGCTAATAAATTGAGAAGAGAACGTGATTTGTAGAACTATGAAGTTATATTAAATGAAGACCTGTGATTTCACTCTTATTGCAAATAAAGATTTTACAAATGTAGGCTACACAGATAACCGGATTCTGTATAATGGAAGGCTATACAGAGTATTTTTTAACCCGTCTCAAAATATATAATATATTAGTCTTAAAAATATATTAGGCATATTTCTGTATATGTTTTCAAAATTTTAACACCTATCATTTGACTTGGTATTGGCATCAAAGTTCTCATTTGAACAGAGAAATTAAAAAACCAAATGATCCCCTTAAAACCAGCTGTTAATAATAATTAGAAAGCTATGGAGTGGAATGCTTATAACCGAAATAGACAATAGTGTAAATTAAATGATACAGATAACCGGGTTCTGTATAACCGAAGAATATACAGAATTTTTTAACCCGTCTCATACAGTATTTTGCAACATCGTCGATTTTTGAGACACCTGTGCTAACTATTATATATAGAGAATCAAGGACAAAATAAAATAGTTTTTTCAAAAATGTTTTATACATATTTCTTAGCATATTTGTATGTTTTTCAAAATTTTGACACCTACCCTTTGACTTGATATTAGTATCAAGGTTCTCCTTTGAACTGAAAAATTATAAAAAGAATATTGAACTGTTCACCAAATGATCCCCTTAAAACCAGTTATTAGTAATAATTAGAAAGCAATGGAGAGGTATGCGTATAACCGAACTGGACAATTGCTTATGTTACCGGCAAAGTATGAAACGCCGGCATTATACACTGAAGAGCCAAAAAAACTGGTATACCTGCCTAATATCGTGTAGGGCCCCCGCGAGCACGCAGAAGTGCCGCAACACGACATGGCATGGATTCGATCAATGTGTGAAGTAGTGCTGGAGATAATTGACACAATGAATCCTGCAGGGCTGTCCATAAACCAGTGGGAGTAAGAGGGGGTGGGGATATCTTCTGAACATCACGTTGCAAGGCATACCAAATATGTTCAATAATGTTCAGGTTTGGGGATTTTGGTGGATTTCCAATACTCACGGTATACTCGTGAAATGGTCGTACATGAAAATCCAAATTTCATTGCTATCTCGGAGATGCTATGTCCCATCTCCCGTGCGCCGACTATAACACCAGGTTCAAACTCACTTAAATCTGTATAACCTGGCATTGTAGCAGCAGTAACCGATCTAAGAACTGTGCTAGACACTCATTGTCTTATATACGCGTTGCCGATCGCCGCACTGTACTCTGATTAGCTTCATAGCCCTTTATTTGCATACTCATGCCTGTACCAGTTTTTTTTGGCTCTTCAGTGCATATATTGCCTGACGTTTTTAGGCAAAGTAAGAAATATCAGAAGTATTACATACTTTCCCTACTCCTTATATACAATGCCTAGACATTCTATATAACGGATGCTATTAAGGCAAAGCATGAAATAAGCGTCCTGATGAGGTTATTATGTAAATGATGTGCATGTTACTGTGAATGACCGAAATCGGTGGTTGTCGACTTTCACTGGTGAATGTTGACAATCACATAGTCGCTGTTGTGAATGTCCGAAATATTTATTACATCCGATTTTATATTAATTTATTCGTGGATATAATTATATTTATTCGATATTTTAATACACTGGTGTGCAAAACTTATGCAACAAGTGCGTGTTTTGTCATAACTCTACAAGAAATAATCCGATTGACATGAAATTTGAATATGATGTACATAATTTTGTACTTAAACGATGGTAACAGAATAATGGCGCAGAAATGAATATAAAGCTTAAAGTAGGGTATGTAGATGTTCCCTAGTATGCCCTCCCCTTACTGTAATTGTTGCTTGACATCGTCTCTCCATGCTAAGCACCAGATTATCCAGAAGTTCTTGGGGTAAACGTCTCCATTCCTCCTTTAACGCATCCTTCAGCTGATGGGTGTTACCAGGAGGATACTGTCGTGTCGCAAGACGTCTCCCTAATGCATCCGACACATGCACTATGGGATTTAGATCTGGAGAGTGATCTGGCCAATCCATTCGTGTGATATCTTCACTTTCCAGTAGCTCTTGAACATTAGCAGTACGGTGTGGCCGGGCATTGTCATCCATAAAAATGAAGTTTGGTCCAATGGCCCCTCGGAACAGACGCACATGGGGTAGGATTACCTCATTGCAGTAGCGGTCTCCAGTTGCAGAACCTCGGTCGAAGATCTGAAGCTCAGCCCGCCTGTTCAACATAATACCACCCCAAACGATAACTCCAGGACCACCGTAACGATCTCTTTACGCGATGTTATTGGGATGAAATCGAGCTCCAACCTCTCTCCAGATCAACTGACGTTGATAATCGTTTGCAGCACTAAAACGACTCTCATCTGTGAAGAGAACGCGACTCCATTGATGAGTTGTCCAGGTTTCGTGTTCTCTGCACCACTTTAAACGGTGCCGCAATGGCTATCTTTTAAAGGTATGCAGCGCTCAGGACGTCTAGCAAATAAGCCACCTTTGTGGAGGCGTCTGGCACCTGTAAATCTTGATACTTGTCGTCCTGTGGCTGTGCACAGTTGCTGAGATATGGCGCTCGCTGACTGAAAACGATTTCTTTTCGCCTGGAGGACAATGTAACGGCCATGGTGTTGTTTTCCATGGACAGCCACCACCGACCTTCCGAACAGCTGTACCAGTAGTTTTAAAGGCATTCCAAGAACGAGAAACAACACTTTTGTTGATCCCAAACTCTTCGGCGACACTGGTCACACTACGCACCTCCTCAAGCTTCCCAATCATTCTTCCTCGAGTAAAGTCGTCTAAATGATTTCTTGAAGACATGTTTCACAAAACAAATCACTTGCAGCGAATGTCTTTAACTACTGTGCTCTTCATCCTTTTATCACAGCTTTGACCTGCGCGCGCCGACCCACAAGGTTTACGTACACTTGCATCACCTACGACGTTTTATTTCTAAAATTTGCATACAAATAATCTTTCTACTGAATTGCGTGCATTTTATACTGCTTATAATTTGTTGGGGAGCTGTGGCCGAAAAACCACTTGTTGCTTAAGTTTTGCACACCAGTGTACTTACTGACGATAGATTAGAAGAAACATCGGTGTAGGGTATAACGGGCAAATGTATACCAGGCAATGGCACTTGACCTTAAAAAAATATCAGTGTAGGGTATACCGGGCAAATGTATACCGAGCAGTGGCACTTAACTAGACCTAGTATGACTAGACCTTTGGTAAATGTCAGAAATATATACTTGGTCTAGTTAAGAGCCATTGCCCGGTTTATCCTGCACTGAAACATTCTCTAACAGCAGATTGCCTTACTCCCCTCAAAACAAGTTCCCTTGATTTTCCTGCAGTGTTCGAACATCCCATAGAGAGGGGAGGAGAACTTTCCTTCGGATATTCTTGGACTAAATTCCAAATTTGTGAAAACAAAATAGTTTCTCTTTGTTTTCATAACTATCAATTAATAGATAGTCAGATTTTGGAAAACTTTTTATATTTTTCAGCCAAGATTATGATCTATTTTGGTAAAATAAAATTTCCTCTCAAATGTCGGATTGAAAAATAGTTTAGAACTACTTTTGAGACTTCAGCATACTCACATTTACTGTTTTTAAATATCTGTCAGGAAACAATATATAGTAACAGTTTCTTTGTAAAAATAACTGTTACTAAAAAAAAAAAGTATGAATGCTTCAAGTCCTTTATTTTTTCTATTTAATATAAAACTAGTGCAAGATCAAGTGTCAGTTTTATTTATATACAATATGCATTATGCTTTCAAGTATTAATTTAATTTCTTAATTACAATAGAATAGATAGCAAATTATTAAGACTTGTATATTTCATTCATAACATTCATAGCAGTGAAAACCATGTCTTGAACAAAATTTTATATAACTTAATACATTCTTTTTATCAAAATAATTCTCAAATTAATTTTTTTCCTTACATTTTAAAAAAGTTTCTACCACCGACATTTAGAAAATGTCATCGACCTGGCTTCAGATTGTCATAACTCAAAAACTATTTCATGAACATTATAAAATTTCGCATGTTTTTATAGTAACGTTTGGAAAGCATTCTGATATCAAAATTTAATTGTTATCTTACGTCAAAGATTAGTTCCTTCCGACGCGTAATTCAGTTTGGGGAAAACTATTAACAGAAGAATCGGTCATTAAGGCAGAAGGGGTGCGACTGTTTTTGTTTGCTATCTATGTACAAGAATTTGACCAAACCACATCCGTGCACAGGGTGGATCCATTCATTCAACCACAGATCGCAATTTTGACATGAACCATGGAACGATCCGTCTCCAACTCAGTACCCCCAGAGGTATAATTTGTTATGGGAACATGGTGGACATTGTGACCTGACAGATTTAACGAGCACCAGTCACCATTTATTACACGGGGAGTGATTGAGAGGCGAACGTGAGTCCAGCGTCCCTCCAACCAGGCTATCCCGGCCTCAACAGGAGAATTGTGGTTATTATTTTCTTGAGGCCAGGTAGTCTTTTGTCTACAAATGTGTAGCTTGTTTCACTTTAAATTTCGAAACACTTTTGGAATAATAAAATAGTTTATATTTACGGTTTCTTAGATTTTTCAATGTAAAATAAAAACTAATCTTTGTAAACTGATAATCTTTTGCTGCCACGTAGTCTGAATATATATATATATATATATATATATATATATATATATATATATATATATATATATATATATATATATATATATACCTACACTGATGTTTTTTTAAGGTTGGGTGCTACTGCCCGGTATATATTTGCCCGGTATATATTTGCCCGATACTTCAAACACTGATGTTTCTTCTAATCTATCGTCAGTAAGTATTAAAATATAGAATAAATATAAATATATCAAATAAATATAATAATATTAACGAATAAATTAATATAAAATTGGATATAACAAATATTTCGGACATTCACCAAAACGACGATGTGATTGTTGACATTCACCGGTGAGAGTCAGAAATAAGGGTATTTAGCAAATATTTTGGGCATACACCAAGCAACTACGTGAATGTTGACATTCTCCAGATTTTGGTGTTTCACCGACACAAATATATATATATATATATATATATATATATATATATATATATATATATATATATATATTAATGGCGGACACTTGGGAGTTGTCCCACAGGAATGCCAGAACTGCTACTGTTCTCGTTACCCAGTGGGCATCTGTGGCGAAGCGGTGGAGCAGCGTCGCCCACGTCACACAACACGTTTATAGGGCGGGTCACATTCACACAATCACACACAAAGTAGAAAGAACATAGAACACAGAGAGAAAGAAATATCCATGCCCTGAACAGGATTCGAACCCGCGACCAGCGGCTCCGCAGTCAGGCACGCTGATCGCTCGGCCTACAGGTCGGTATACATATATTTAAAAAAAAGCTTTTTCTCGTTTGATTTTTTAATCTTTTCGGAGGTTACTCAATTGTAAAAACATTTAAGCAAACTCGAAATGTTAAAAACAAAAATCGCAAGAGTTTAATGTATTATAACCAAATAATCTCTGCTCATTCAAGAAAAGTATCTTAATTAGTTGTTGGATGTCAATCTCTACATATAAGAACCAAGCGAGTTCTTCGTTTCATTCTTTGTTTTCCTCTATCGTACGTTCTGTTCCCGTCTCGCTCATTTAATTTGATTTCAAACTATCATTTTCTCTCTTTTTTTCCCCGATGTTATTATTTATTTATTAAATGTAGAGATTTAATTTTTAATGTAGAGATCGAATTTGTAAACATACATACGTTACTTAAAATTAAATTTTATTTCAGGCTGAATTCGATAATTTTAACCTTTTCTTACCAGATAAAAGATTAAAAAGAATTTTCGAATTTCGTTACCATGCTTTCTGATTTTAATTTTTACTTTTCATTCTGAACTTTTAATTATTATTTAATTTTCTTTTCTTTCACGTAGCTTTTAGAAATTTTCACTTTATTGGTGCGTAAGAGAAAGTAAGAGAGAAAATAAATGAATAAGAAATCTTTTTAGTTGAATTTCAATTTTCAGTTTCTTGCATCTAATAATTTTATTTTAAATTACTTAACAGAAACTGCGCAATCAGTTGATTAGTGACAGCGAGTAAGGAACGTAACATTCATTATACTTTAAATAAGAGAAAATTAGTTTCTGACTTATTTTAACTGATTTTTTTAACAAAAATTTTTATTAATACTTTTCTTGTACCGTGTATTTTAATTAGTGGAAACTACAAGTGATTTTTAAAATCAGATGATAGTTACTAACCCTGCTGGATTAATTGCTCGATTGGCTGAAAATAATTAATAAAGAAACATTCATCACTATAAAAACTTGATAGTCTATAATTGTCAATGGAGATAAATGAATTATCAAATCAAATAGAAAACTGCTGGATTAAAAATCCTTGTTTACTTTGAAAATAAAGATTGTGATGGAATCACTTTTAGTTTGAATTATTTTTATTTTTAAGTCATTGAATTTTTTTTAATTTTATAAATGTTTTTGTTTTTATTTTATTTGTTTATTTTTTTTTCAAACGTCGTGGTGGGAGGCCGTATCTTGGTAATGTTCCGTAACTTCTTGCTCTACAACCGTTTTCTTTATGAATAGAAGAGGCTTTATTGCTTTTTAAGAGCGAAGAATTTATAATGAAATTGGTAGTAAAATAGGCAATGTTTTCTTTATTACTATCATTGTTCAATTTCATATAGCCATGCAAGTTTGAACCCAACCTAGAAGACAAGGGAGCTCCTTGATCAAACTCAGGGACAATCCAGTCTTCGTAGAGAGCTTTTCGATGAAAATAATCAGCATTTGCGTTACATGGAGAGGAAAACCACGAAATCCTCCCACGGTTTGCCCGATTGTAAGGGAATTCTAATCCATGATCCGTCTATCGCTGAGCATATTTTACGTCTACACTGTAGTCGGTGCTTGTTAAGCTGTTATTGACGCTACGTAATTATAACTAATACGTATTAATTATAATTAATAAGTAAATATTAACTAATTGCGGTAAAAGAGAAATATTACACTTATGTGGGAGTTCTAAAGCAAACAGGTTTTTATTTAAAGTCCACCGAAAATTATATGAATCAAAAGTTTCACAGGATGCTTTGTATTTATATTTATGCTTTATATTTTTAGAACTTTACAATTATTTTTTATTATTTTTAAAATGTACCACTATGCATTAGTTGGACAAGAAAGTTTTACTGAAATATTTTAGTATTAAGAAAACATTTGGAAAGGAACTACAAAAGCTATTACGGGGATTATTATCTTTTACAACTTCTGCGAGAAATTATATAGAACTAGACTTTCATTTAAACTATCATTAGTCACTTGCCTCACTATGTTGTTTTGAAAAAAAAAATGCAAAAAATCAACATATTTTTTATTTCATCAATATAAGGAACTAAAACAAAGCCCAATACACAAGTTCTAAGTTGAAATTTCAATTTTTTTGTGTGTCTCTCAAATTATCTCGAGCAAATGAAAAAATATTAGTCTTTGTGTATGCTCACATCTTCATAATCTGAAAAATCATATGTATTACTTTCACTTGGGAACGCTCTTTTTTCTATATAAATTCATCAACCATAGTATATACAATTGTACAAAATACGTCTACAAACAGCAAAACTCCCAAACAAATATGGGCCTATCCCAGCAGATTATTTATATTTTTTGTTTTGTTTCCGGACATATAAAAAAGGGGATAAAACAAAACGTATTGACGAATTCTGCTATTCCCGAGTTTTCTCGGGATAATTAATCTTTGCAATGTATGCATACCCGAGTTTTCTCGGGATAATAAATCTTTGTAATGTATGCATACCCGAGTTTTCTCGGGATAATAAATCTTTGCAATGTATGCATACCCGAGTTTTCTCGGGATAATAAATCTTTGCAATCTATACATACCCGAGTTTTCTCGGGATAATAAATCTTTGCAATCTATACATACCCGAGTTTTCTCGGGATAATAAATCTTTGCAATCTATACATACCCGAGTTTTCTCGGGATAATAAATCTTTGCAATCTATACATACCCGAGTTTTCTCGGGATAATAAATCTTTGCAATGTATACATACCCGAGTTTTCTCGGGATAATAAATCTTTGCAATGTATACATACCCGAGTTTTCTCGGGATAATAAATCTTTGCAATGTATACATACCCGAGTTTTCTCGGGATAATAAATCTTTGCAATCTATACATACCCGAGTTTTCTCGGGATAATAAATCTTTGCAATGTATACATACCCGAGTTTTCTCGGGATAATAAATCTTTGCAATGTATACATACCCGAGTTTTCTCGGGATAATAAATCTTTGCAATGTATACATACCCGAGTTTTCTCGGGATAATAAATCTTTGCAATCTATACATACCCGAGTTTTCTCGGGATAATAAATCTTTGCAATGTATACATACCCGAGTTTTCTCGGGATAATAAATCTTTGCAATGTATACATACCCGAGTTTTCTCGGGATAATAAATCTTTGCAATGTATACATACCCGAGTTTTCTCGGGATAATAAATCTTTGCAATGTATACATACCCGAGTTTTCTCGGGATAATAAATCTTTGCAATGTATACATACCCGAGTTTTCTCGGGATAATAAATCTTTGCAATGTATACATACCCGAGTTTTCTCGGGATAATAAATCTTTGCAATGTATACATACCCGAGTTTTCTCGGGATAATAAATCTTTGCAATGTATACATACCCGAGTTTTCTCGGGATAATAAATCTTTGCAATGTATACATACCCGAGTTTTCTCGGGATAATAAATCTTTGCAATGTATACATACCCGAGTTTTCTCGGGATAATAAATCTTTGCAATGTATACATACCCGAGTTTTCTCGGGATAATAAATCTTTGCAATGTATACATACCCGAGTTTTCTCGGGATAATAAATCTTTGCAATGTATACATACCCGAGTTTTCTCGGGATAATAAATCTTTGCAATGTATACATACCCGAGTTTTCTCGGGATAATAAATCTTTGCAATGTATACATACCCGAGTTTTCTCGGGATAATAAATCTTTGCAATGTATACATACCCGAGTTTTCTCGGGATAATAAATCTTTGCAATGTATACATACCCGAGTTTTCTCGGGATAATAAATCTTTGCAATGTATACATACCCGAGTTTTCTCGGGATAATAAATCTTTGCAATGTATACATACCCGAGTTTTCTCGGGATAATAAATCTTTGCAATGTATACATACCCGAGTTTTCTCGGGATAATAAATCTTTGCAATGTATACATACCCGAGTTTTCTCGGGATAATAAATCTTTGCAATGTATACATACCCGAGTTTTCTCGGGATAATAAATCTTTGCAATGTATACATACCCGAGTTTTCTCGGGATAATAAATCTTTGCAATGTATACATACCCGAGTTTTCTCGGGATAATAAATCTTTGCAATGTATACATACCCGAGTTTTCTCGGGATAATAAATCTTTGCAATGTATACATACCCGAGTTTTCTCGGGATAATAAATCTTTGCAATGTATACATACCCGAGTTTTCTCGGGATAATAAATCTTTGCAATGTATACATACCCGAGTTTTCTCGGGATAATAAATCTTTGCAATGTATACATACCCGAGTTTTCTCGGGATAATAAATCTTTGCAATGTATACATACCCGAGTTTTCTCGGGATAATAAATCTTTGCAATGTATACATACCCGAGTTTTCTCGGGATAATAAATCTTTGCAATGTATACATACCCGAGTTTTCTCGGGATAATAAATCTTTGCAATGTATACATACCCGAGTTTTCTCGGGATAATAAATCTTTGCAATGTATACATACCCGAGTTTTCTCGGGATAATAAATCTTTGCAATGTATACATACCCGAGTTTTCTCGGGATAATAAATCTTTGCAATGTATACATACCCGAGTTTTCTCGGGATAATAAATCTTTGCAATGTATACATACCCGAGTTTTCTCGGGATAATAAATCTTTGCAATGTATACATACCCGAGTTTTCTCGGGATAATAAATCTTTGCAATGTATACATACCCGAGTTTTCTCGGGATAATAAATCTTTGCAATGTATACATACCCGAGTTTTCTCGGGATAATAAATCTTTGCAATGTATACATACCCGAGTTTTCTCGGGATAATAAATCTTTGCAATGTATACATACCCGAGTTTTCTCGGGATAATAAATCTTTGCAATGTATACATACCCGAGTTTTCTCGGGATAATAAATCTTTGCAATGTATACATACCCGAGTTTTCTCGGGATAATAAATCTTTGCAATGTATACATACCCGAGTTTTCTCGGGATAATAAATCTTTGCAATGTATACATACCCGAGTTTTCTCGGGATAATAAATCTTTGCAATGTATACATACCCGAGTTTTCTCGGGATAATAAATCTTTGCAATGTATACATACCCGAGTTTTCTCGGGATAATAAATCTTTGCAATGTATACATACCCGAGTTTTCTCGGGATAATAAATCTTTGCAATGTATACATACCCGAGTTTTCTCGGGATAATAAATCTTTGCAATGTATACATACCCGAGTTTTCTCGGGATAATAAATCTTTGCAATGTATACATACCCGAGTTTTCTCGGGATAATAAATCTTTGCAATGTATACATACCCGAGTTTTCTCGGGATAATAAATCTTTGCAATGTATACATACCCGAGTTTTCTCGGGATAATAAATCTTTGCAATGTATACATACCCGAGTTTTCTCGGGATAATAAATCTTTGCAATGTATACATACCCGAGTTTTCTCGGGATAATAAATCTTTGCAATGTATACATACCCGAGTTTTCTCGGGATAATAAATCTTTGCAATGTATACATACCCGAGTTTTCTCGGGATAATAAATCTTTGCAATGTATACATACCCGAGTTTTCTCGGGATAATAAATCTTTGCAATGTATACATACCCGAGTTTTCTCGGGATAATAAATCTTTGCAATGTATACATACCCGAGTTTTCTCGGGATAATAAATCTTTGCAATGTATACATACCCGAGTTTTCTCGGGATAATAAATCTTTGCAATGTATACATACCCGAGTTTTCTCGGGATAATAAATCTTTGCAATGTATACATACCCGAGTTTTCTCGGGATAATAAATCTTTGCAATGTATACATACCCGAGTTTTCTCGGGATAATAAATCTTTGCAATGTATACATACCCGAGTTTTCTCGGGATAATAAATCTTTGCAATGTATACATACCCGAGTTTTCTCGGGATAATAAATCTTTGCAATGTATACATACCCGAGTTTTCTCGGGATAATAAATCTTTGCAATGTATACATACCCGAGTTTTCTCGGGATAATAAATCTTTGCAATGTATACATACCCGAGTTTTCTCGGGATAATAAATCTTTGCAATGTATACATACCCGAGTTTTCTCGGGATAATAAATCTTTGCAATGTATACATACCCGAGTTTTCTCGGGATAATAAATCTTTGCAATGTATACATACCCGAGTTTTCTCGGGATAATAAATCTTTGCAATGTATACATACCCGAGTTTTCTCGGGATAATAAATCTTTGCAATGTATACATACCCGAGTTTTCTCGGGATAATAAATCTTTGCAATGTATACATACCCGAGTTTTCTCGGGATAATAAATCTTTGCAATGTATACATACCCGAGTTTTCTCGGGATAATAAATCTTTGCAATGTATACATACCCGAGTTTTCTCGGGATAATAAATCTTTGCAATGTATACATACCCGAGTTTTCTCGGGATAATAAATCTTTGCAATGTATACATACCCGAGTTTTCTCGGGATAATAAATCTTTGCAATGTATACATACCCGAGTTTTCTCGGGATAATAAATCTTTGCAATGTATACATACCCGAGTTTTCTCGGGATAATAAATCTTTGCAATGTATACATACCCGAGTTTTCTCGGGATAATAAATCTTTGCAATGTATACATACCCGAGTTTTCTCGGGATAATAAATCTTTGCAATGTATACATACCCGAGTTTTCTCGGGATAATAAATCTTTGCAATGTATACATACCCGAGTTTTCTCGGGATAATAAATCTTTGCAATGTATACATACCCGAGTTTTCTCGGGATAATAAATCTTTGCAATGTATACATACCCGAGTTTTCTCGGGATAATAAATCTTTGCAATGTATACATACCCGAGTTTTCTCGGGATAATAAATCTTTGCAATGTATACATACCCGAGTTTTCTCGGGATAATAAATCTTTGCAATGTATACATACCCGAGTTTTCTCGGGATAATAAATCTTTGCAATGTATACATACCCGAGTTTTCTCGGGATAATAAATCTTTGCAATGTATACATACCCGAGTTTTCTCGGGATAATAAATCTTTGCAATGTATACATACCCGAGTTTTCTCGGGATAATAAATCTTTGCAATGTATACATACCCGAGTTTTCTCGGGATAATAAATCTTTGCAATGTATACATACCCGAGTTTTCTCGGGATAATAAATCTTTGCAATGTATACATACCCGAGTTTTCTCGGGATAATAAATCTTTGCAATGTATACATACCCGAGTTTTCTCGGGATAATAAATCTTTGCAATGTATACATACCCGAGTTTTCTCGGGATAATAAATCTTTGCAATGTATACATACCCGAGTTTTCTCGGGATAATAAATCTTTGCAATGTATACATACCCGAGTTTTCTCGGATAATAAATCTTTGCAATGTATACATACCCGAGTTTTCTCGGGATAATAAATCTTTGCAATGTATACATACCCGAGTTTTCTCGGGATAATAAATCTTTGCAATGTATACATACCCGAGTTTTCTCGGGATAATAAATCTTTGCAATGTATACATACCCGAGTTTTCTCGGGATAATAAATCTTTGCAATGTATACATACCCGAGTTTTCTCGGGATAATAAATCTTTGCAATGTATACATACCCGAGTTTTCTCGGGATAATAAATCTTTGCAATGTATACATACCCGAGTTTTCTCGGGATAATAAATCTTTGCAATGTATACATACCCGAGTTTTCTCGGGATAATAAATCTTTGCAATCTATACATACCCGAGTTTTCTCGGGATAATAAATCTTTGCAATGTATACATACCCGAGTTTTCTCGGGATAATAAATCTTTGCAATGTATACATACCCGAGTTTTCTCGGGATAATAAATCTTTGCAATGTATACATACCCGAGTTAACTCGGGATAATCAGGGAAGTAGTTAAAGGCATTATGACTCTGTTTAACTCGTTGAATGCCCTAGGAGTCACCGGTGACCGGCACAGAGCTTGTTCGTAGCGCTGCGGGGATCACCGGTGACCGGTGAAGTCAAGATTATTAAAAGCACATAATTTGAGTAAATTTTAAATTTTTTTATTATTATTATCGTTATTAAAATGGTTTGAAGAAGTACAATATAGAACACACAAAAATAGTTTTATTTATATACACAGAGATGCCAACTTGCTCAGCGCAGCGAATAAATACTTTGAAGTGATAGTTTATTAATTGTGATTCTTTGTTTAATAAATTCAGTTTAGTAAATTTTCAACCTCCACTTTTTTTAAAGAATTCGTAGGCTTATATAATTCACCACTTTTTTCAGATATGTCATACTAAACCTTTTAAAAAACTAGCAAAATCTGTCGAATACGTATTTGCATACGTATTAGTTCGTAGTGATTTACTGTTTGGCCAGACGCTCAAGCCATGTAAAATTAGCTTGGCATTCAACGTGTTGATATTTCTATCCGCAGCAAATATTGCATCGCTCACATCTAGAGCAGTTAATTTCTGCGCCACTCCGGAGAAAAATAAACAGATAGAAATTAATAAGGACGATAATTTCTTTCAACTTGCCTTAAAATAATAGAAAGGGTTGTTCAACTAAAGTTCATTCGAATAAATATGCACAGAATGAATATTATATTTACCTGGCAATTTTGCATTAATGTAATTCGATATTTTTCAAAAGCAATTAAGCCAAATTTGCTGTCGTAATTGATTTTGTATTCATATTTAATCGTCATTTTATTCGTGATTCATATATTTTTAATTTGCATATTTCCTATAACAAGTCATATTCTATATTGCAATTCATATTGAAACCTAATTTTGGATAAGTTAAAATGTTTGTTTCATTTCAATACATTAAAAAACCTTTTTTTTTCAATGCCTACCTAGAGAATGACCTAGGCCAAACAGGCATCTGAAGGGCAGATTTGTTGTCTTTCAGGGGCATCCTATTAGGTGGACCAACATTGCTCCCACAGTAAAGACGGATAGTACAGAGAATGAAAGAACATCCATGCCTTTCCCGGGATTCGAACCCAGAACCTTTCTGATGCAAGAGCAGTTCCCTTACCCTTACACATTAAAAAACTAAAAAGTTGAAATCACATAATTTGTAATCTGGAGAAGTGATGGCTCAAGGGAGAGAGCGTTCTCAATGGCTGGTCGATATGATCCGGCTTGCACCGACAACAGTGCTGACGTGAAATCTCCTCAGTGTTAGACTGGTTTGAGTCCCCTTGCTGTCAGGCTAACCGTGGGAGATTCTTGTGGTCTTCCCCTCCATGTAACGCAAGTGAGAGTTCGTTCCATCGAAAAATCCCCCACGAAGGCAAATTTCGCCCAATATTTGATCCAGGAGTTCCCTTGTCTTATGGATTGGGTTCAAAATTACAAGGCTACGGAGTTAAACATTTGCAGTCGTAAACTCAAAAAATTGGGTCTGCTGTTCAACGACGGACATAAAATAAAATAAAATTTGCAATCGGATATAAAACACACATTTAGTGCATTCATCAGATTCAAAAATAGTTCTAAGAATTTAAGTTTTGACTTTATGTAATTACAAAAAAAAAATTCTTTATACATATCTGCCAACACAGATAGAACGAAATCCTGATGATATAAATCGAAATGATATAAATCGAAATGATAATTGTTGCAAAATATACTAAATATTTATAGTCATCAAAATACGAGTAGAAAAACTGCAATATTTTCCAGCTATGATTTCACATTAAATGATCTTGAAATGTTATGCATTATATTTATTCATCTTTTTGAATAGTAATAAGCATTTAATTAAAAGATAGTTAACTGAATTTTGTTGATGAGGCTTAGTTTATTATGTATTAGTGACATTTATTTAAATATTCAAGCAAGCAATAATCTCAATAGGAATTTTTTTTAAGGAAACTTACTCAATATTAGAGAATTTTCTAAAATGTACGAAAACCAGGAGAATTTTTATTAAACCAGTAAACCAAGAGAAACTGGCAAAATCCAGAAGCTATGTTCATATTATTTAATTATATTATGTTAGTTAGCAGCTATGTTTATATTATTTAAATTTTTAGCTGCATTCTAATAAATAATCAAAATTTTTAATCGCGCCTCACGTTTTCAAATCAAATCGTCAGTTGACTTCATTAAAATTTTCAAATATCAAACAGGGTGCGTAGCCAAAACTTTCAACAAAAAATAAACACCTTTTAAGTACTTTTTAGGCACTAAAAAATATTTTTAAGCGCTACATACATTAACAAAATGCAAAATAATTTTCAAAGACTTTATATGATCATGATAAAATAACTAGTTTTTGACTAAGAACTCTCTTCTTGATTACATCAGCCATTATAAAATACTGGAGAGATTTTTCAGTTCGGTATCAGAGGGTGGAAAATGAAGCTTGAGAATATCTTGCAAAATGCAGCACATGAGAGTGCAAATAATCTCACCGAACTCAGTTCAGTAGATGTGAACTCGCAAGTATTTCATCAAATCAGTAAAATGATTGGCACTTTCATACGCTGATTGTCGTTGAATGAATTGTAAAAACGTTGAATGTGATAAGCACGCTTTTGCATAATACGGGACGAGAATTGACTTGATAAAGAAAAAAAAATCTCATTTTCGAAAAGGCAAAATTAAGCACTCTTTAAAAACACCCAATGAAAAAAAGCACCTTTAAGGGTTTTTAAAAAACGGAAATCAAACATAAGCACCTTTGAGCACTTTTTAAAAACGCTACGCACCATGCACTTTTTATATCGTTACATTTTTTTCTTCAGAAATGTAAAATCAGAGTCATATTAGTATAAAACAGAAATACATATCGTGTGTTGCTAGATCTGCCCCCCAATATTTCAGACTAGTTAAATAGCTAAATTAGTTCAAATTAAGTTTGTTCATTTTAAAAACAAATAAGGTTTTCAAAATCTGGTAAAATATTTAGCTTCTTTCAATCTATACGCTATAATAAAAAAATATTTTTTAATCAATACTAATTTAGTTTGTGAGCCTTATAAAAATTTTTTAAAGAAATGAATTTTTTGTGCAAAAATTATTTTTAACTTTTTTATTAAATTATAATTTTCTTTTTATCATAGGCCTTTAAAAGACTGCAACCATTTTTGTTATGTCTGCTTTAAAATCATCGAACTAAACTTTCCATTATTAACTTAAAAAGAAAATGATAAACTTTATTTTTAGCCTCTATTTCTTTGTCACAGCAGATAAAATTTCTTTGCTAGTGTAACCATGCCTTGTGTTTTTCTGTTTCAGTAATCAACTAATCAGGTTACTCATCTACGTTATCATCTACGTATCATCTACGTTAAAGACAGCTGAAACTCCCATTTGTTCAATTTCACGCCTTCAAATCATTTTACGTTCTGATTGGTTATGAAAAATTAAGAAGTAATTGCAATTTTTGTCGCCAAAGGGTCGCCAATATTATTTCGATTTGTTTTCACTATTTTATAGTTGACATTTGGATTATTAGATAGCAATATCGTTCGATCCTGTTTATAAATATTGATATTACTATATTTGTAATTTTTTGACTTCGTTGAAGAATTTATACAAGTTTAATAAAGATTATTTCTTGATTAAGGTATGTAATTCACTACAGTTATACTAATTTTAATTTAATTCGGGATTTGTAAAAAGTGCTTAATTTTCTATCTTCTAAAAAGAGATTTTTTCTTTGTCGTGTCGATTGTCGTTCTAAATTACAAACAAATGCATGTTTTCTGCAATATTTTTCAACTGATTATGTAGCAATCATGTGGAGTTTTTGAATTTTATTGATTTCATGTTAATAAATTAAGAACTTTAAACAATAGAAAAACTTTTTATTACTGCACAGATCCTAATTATAATGTTGTTGTTTTTTGGAAAGTGATTAAAAATATTTTTTGAGTGCTTAATATATATGTTGAATGTTTTAAACAAATTTTCCTTAAAAATTTAGTTATTCAAAAACCTGATTTTTATCATAAAATTAAATTTTCAGCTAAGTTGCGAATTTTTCAACGCAGTTTTCCCAATTATCGTTTTACTTTTATTCATAAGGAGTTAGCTCTTTACTTATTCTACTTATAAAGCACGTTAAGTGATTACTGTACAGTTAGTAATTATTTTGCTAATAAAGCAGCAAATAAGTATGTGCATTAAGACTTATAAACTTGTGCTAGACAAGGAATCTCCAATTTACTTGCGGGAACAACAATGTGTATATTGAAATTATTGTATTTAGTGGTTCCATTTATGTTTAATATACGTAATATTTACAGTTTTTCTGACTATGAAAACTTAACGGTTGATGTTTATAAATCATCAGTGTCAATATCATGCAAATACTCAATCCAATTTTCGCCATTGAAGAAAAAAAATTTTCTTTCAATGCTGAAATTTTAATTGTTAATTTTAATTGTTTTGTTTAATTGTTTATTCTACTTAGCATGTTAAGTGATTACTGTACAGTTAGTAATTAATTTGCTAATAAAGCAGCAAATAAGTATGTGCATTAAGACTTATAAACTTGTGCTAGACAAGGAATCTCCAATTTACTTGCGAGAACAACAATGTGTAATTTTGACAAATTTAAAACTATAAATAATGTATTAAATGGAGCTCTCAATTCTTTCATTGTCTTTAACATTTGGAAGATGAAAATCTTTTTTTGAAATATATAGAGTAATGAATTTGTTTACATAATTTTATTGTTTTTGGTGCCATGTTTCAGTTCTATATTTTTCATAATACTTTTAGTTCAAGTTTCGCATACAAAATAATAAAAGAAATATTTTCAAATTAATTTCTTCAAAAATAACTGCAGAATCGTTAGTTATACTCTTCAAAGAGAAATCTAATCAATAATTAAAATTTTTGTTTTTTTCTTAATTATTGAAATTATTGTATTTAGTGGTTCCATTTATGTTTAATATACGTAATATTTACAGTTTTTCTGACTATGAAAACTTAACGGTTGATGTTTATAAATCTTCAGTGTCAATATCATGCAAATACTCAATCCAATTTTCGGCATTGAAGAAATTTTTTTTCTTTTCAATGCTGAAATTTTAATTGTTTTTTTTTTTTTTTTGGTGTTTACATTTCTGAAAAATTGTATCGCTTGAAAAAAATACCACTGACTGAAAGAAATTGACTATTTAAAAAATCAAAATAAAAATATTTTAAAAAACCACGTTTTTGTAGTGGAAAATAATAATTAAAAAACAAAAATTTGGAAAACGAAAAACGTAGGTAGCATGAAATACATAATAGTAACAGTATGTGCGCTCATGAGAATATGTGCATGTATATCTGTAATTGTATCTGAATGAGGATGTGCAGTTTGTGACGAGTTTAACAAGTCTTCTGATTTTTCTGCTTTATTCCAAGGTGAAAAATTAATTCAATTTTCATGATAAAGGACAAGGGATGAAAAAAATTAAAACAAATGAAGGAATTAATTTTCATTTTAAAATGACTTTTAATTTTAACAAGTCATCTGATTTCTCTGATTTAGTCTAAGATAAAAATTAAGTTTACATAAAAGGAAATATATATATATATATATATATTTACACAAATTAAAATATATGTATATATATCTTCCAGCGTGCCATATTTAAATATGTTTCTTATTTAACGAAGTATAATCTAAACACATTGTTAATTCTAAAATTATAACCTAACATTTATTGTATATTATAGTGTATTGTATATTAGAGTATATTGCATGTTATACATGGTTATTATTTTTTTTTTAACTTAACAATGTAATATTATTTTTCGAATTATAGCTATTCGAAACAAAATTGGATAGCTAGATAGCGAAAAAGACTAATGAAAATTTTAAAATTTTTTTTGAAAAACCTAATGATATTGGGAAATTATGTTATATACTTTTAAAATATTTAAAAAATTTCAAGTATAAATTGAATGAAATATATTTAATGACTTTAAATTATTCTAAAAAAATATAGAGAAAGCAATTTACAAAAATATCATTAACATAAACAATGTAAAAGTTAAAATCCTATGAAAATGAAGTTTTAAAAAAATATTTACAATTAAACAAGAAATAAATCTGAAAAATTTGTTGTACTCCTTAAAACTATTACAGAGTTTTCATGAAGACTTATTTTATTAATAAGAATTTAGAATTACGGGTTACAAAACTAATCCCAAAAATGAACAAAAAGTACCATTTAGTTTAAAAATGTTTGAAAAATAACAAAGACCGAGGAATAAAAGTTATTATAGAGAAATTTTCAAAAAATATCATTTTCTTCGGATTTTCATTAACTAACAAAAAATCAGAGTAAACTACGAAGTTTGAAAATTAAAATGTGAGGAAAATGCATTTCAAATTTACATGACTAAATGTAGAAAGTAATAAAGTCAGGCAAAAATAATTACTGCACCAGGTATACTGACAAAAAATGCATTAAACTATGTTTGACGCACAAGGAAAGGAATAAATTAAGATATTACTGAGCAACCTTAGAATCGTCAGCCCTGTGTATAGCTAAAAATTGCAATGCTAGTAGTATGCTAGTGAAAATTGAGGTACGACTTTACAATCAATACTGGCAATCAAAAAAATCAAAATAAAATATCTGAAGTCTTTTTTAACGGAAATTAGAAATATCTATAATCAAAATTTTTTTTATATATTTTTTTTCTTTTATTTTGATAATATATATTATATATATATATATTCGCACGTGTTCATCTCACCCTATTGATAAAACTATTATGTAAAAAATTAAAATTTACAAAATTATAATTAACTTTAGTATGTAAAACCAGAAATATATGCAAACTAAGAATAAAGAAATTTAATTTTAAACAATATTTTATTTTGTATATTTTATTAGCATAAAGTTTTGTTGACGAAATTATTCTGTCGACATCGGCGATTGTATACACCTTGGCTATTGCATTGGCACTTACTGGACAAAAGCAGTGATGGTTTTTTTTAGAAAATAATAAATAAAGATTTATTTTTCAGTTTTAAATTATAACATTAAAATATTATTTTAAATTATAACATTAATATATATTAATTAATATATAATTATAGAATTTATAGCAATAGGAAAGAAAATTTAATTAATACAAAAAGTAGGTTTTTGTTAGTAAAAGATTATATTATACCCTATTGGCGACGAAAAAAATTAATATAATAAAGAAGCAAGGTTTTATTAGTTTTTATAATACATTAATTATTATCTTTAAGATTTGAAATGAAAAGTCATTTTTAGAGATTGAGAGTTCGTTAAAATATGCTTTATATTGTAAAAATACTGACTGTACTTACTTGTAATACTTACTGACACAATTATTTATTGACTAAATTTTTTCAAAGGTAAGGTATGTATGTATGTAGCATAATAAACAAATACAATAACAGCAAATACAAAATTTTCTGCTTTTCAGCAAGAAAAATTTGCAACGAATAAAATCTTGCGCAGGGCATGACATATACTGTGATGTATATATTGTGCAACTATTGAAAGCCCGATCATAATTTTTCATTTTATAAACCCTTCCTGTAAAGAGATAAGACTTTCGATTTAAATAAATGAATATATAACTTTTTTTCTCGATTTCCATTTGTATTTCTTATAATTATAAATACATTTTGTTAACCGTTAAAAACAGATTTCCAGAGAAACATTTACTTCTTTAAGAAGAGATTACGAAATTATTCGTATAAGAGTTATGCTACAGTTAAATTTCCACGCATAGCCATGATTGAAAAATAATAAAAAATCAAATATAATCCAAATATTCACAAAATATATTTTTAATAAGACAGTAGTATAATTGTAAATTAGCGAATAAATAAATATAGATGACAGAGATAAAAAATAAGTTTAAATGACATGACATCAAAATAATGAAAACTTTTGACATTTAAAAAATTGAAAATTTTCCTAAAATGTTTTTACAAAATGTTGATAAAAAATAACTATAATTAATAAAAATTTGCATTGTACGTAAATTAAACTAAATAGCTACAATTAGGAGAACTTAGCATTAACATCATTAAGTTACAATCGAAATAATGAAAAAACTGGTATAAGTAGAGCATCATAACTAAGAAAAATTAAAATGCGCATAAATGTAAACCAAGGAAAAATTGAAACCAACATTAAAACCTTTGAGAACTTATATTTAAGAAACATTACGCAATGTTTATAAGAAATTAATAATAATTAATAACTGAACATTAATAACATAACATAAATTAAATTAAATAACTGCAAACTAAAATTATTAACTAACATTAAGTTATAATTCATGGAAATGCATGATTTTTAAAACACCATTTATATTAAGTATATAGAATTATTTTACTTCATGTTTGATAAATTGTCTGAAATTAAATAATTTAAACTTAAATCAAGAATAAATTTTTGAAATTTTAAGATAATAACTTTCAAAAAAGCACGTGCACTAATCAGCATTATAATCAGCTTGTTATAAATAATTTGCAAATAAGAGGCGATAAAGGATAATCCTCTAGCACCCCTCTCCAAGCTTCATCTTAGTTCTTCACCCCTCCGATTTTCCTTCTCCGATTTTGACAGTTTTGAAGATTGATTAAGGATTACGCCCACTGAAGAGGGGGAGAATTCGTGTGACGAAGGAGCTCGCACACGTATGCGATGTGTATATGTACTGTTATGTATTTCATGCTCCCCACGTTTCTCGTTTTTCAAATTTTTGTTTTTTAATTATTATTTTCCACTACAAAAACGTGGTTTTTAAGAATATTATTTTTATTTTGATTTTTTTTTGTACTCACTTCCAAAATCTCAATTTTTTTTCACTCACTGTATACAAAACTTTTCTACTGACATGTGACACTAATTTGAAATAATCGAATCGACAACAAAAAACAATCGCGAAAATATTAATTTTTCTTTAATTTTAATTTACTTTGTATGTCTTTTTTCTCTTCATTTTCATGCATTGTCATCCAATTCTGAACTATGTGCCAAATTTGAAGTCTGTAGCTAGTCGGGAAGTTATTTTAAAATCGTTTACAAAATTCCACCCGGACAGACATACACGAAGGCAAGTTGATATTAAACGTGGTAAAATAAGAGAAAGGAAGATTGAAATTTTATGTAGCATTCCTAATATCGAAATTGAACTGACTTCCCTGTGATTCCATATGCTGCAAAATGTTTTCAACTTGTTTATAGAAGATCCTCATAAATTTTAAGATCTGGTGAGTTAGCCTCTAATTTGGTTTTGTCAGTTGTTAGCTAATTTTGATGCTTTAAATGAAGCTAAATCATGTTGGAAAATAAAATCGTTCTCTTCAATTGATTGCATAATATGCTCGTGACAGAGCATTCGCCTTCCAATCACGGGGAACCAGGTTTGCGTTCCAGCAATGGCTGGTCGATACGAATTTCACATCCGGCTTGAACCGACCACAGTGCTTAAGTAGGATATCCTCAACGGGAGAGGGATCATGCGTTAGAATCCTCTTGCCGTCAGGCAAACCGTCGGAGGTTTTCATGGTTTTCCTCTCCTTGTAACACAAATGCTCGTAGGTTCCATAAAAAAATACTCATTATACGGTTTTAGGAGTAATACGGATATGGAGTATAAAACTAAGCGTGCACCAAACAAATTAACAATAAAAAAAAATTTTAAATTCTGATTCAAATAAACAAAAATGGGATCTTGTAAATAGTATTATTGGTAATCAGAGCAATTAACCTACTTTACCTGATATTTTAAACGACTATGAATCTTCTGATCAATTCAATAAATCATTTGCAAATGCTAACAGTACCTCAAACCCAAATTCAAACAGTTTTAAAATATATATTTCACTAAGTTTAGCCTCGTTTGTTTTCCTAGAATTGAATTATTGTGATGTAAAATTAATTAAACTATTTGCTCTCAATAATATAAATTTCATAACTAATTTCATCAATACCTCAATCAAGTCATCCATTTTTCCAACTTCTTTAAAAAGAGCAACCATAACTCCTATTTTTAAAACCGGCGATAAAAATTGCTTATCAAACTATAGACCTGTATTAGTGAGTTAAAAATAAAACATGATTCACAGTTACCTATTTTAAATTGCACTTCACAATTTATATTCATGCACTTTAAATGCTAAACATCGTGAATCACTTTCACCGAAGTTTGTAAGCAATCATTAGCATTCATGCAATTTTAAAAATCATTGTGTTTCCCGCAATTTGAAAGCTATTTTCGCTATTTATTAATTTTTTTCATCGAAATTCATATTCACACATTTTATTTTCAATACGCATTTATATATGAGTTTGGCAACTCTTATTTACTGGTAAGTTTTGTATTTAGTTTATTTATAATTTAAAACAGTCTTGTATCAATTAGTTTTTCATGGTCACACAAATAATACATAAGATATTTGCAAAAAATGATAAAAAAGTTGTATAATTTTTCTGCAGCTATCTTCATTTTTTTTTCAATTTCTCACCGATAGTGATAGTTCAAATCTCAAGAATAGAAACCGGCATTAATAAGGACTTCACTTCAGAATTGCTAATAATAATTGATCAACTGGAAATGTTGACCAGATATTATCTTTATTCATCATTCTATAACGCGAAAAATCTAAATTTTTATCTATTAAATGCTAAGCTTTTATCACTTTCGTGTATACTAATATAATTTTTGATAATTTTAGTTCCGAAAATGAAAAGAAAATCACCATCACCAAGTGATGCAGCTGGACCGTCAGGTTCTGGAGCAGCTTCAGGATCTGGAGCAGGAAGTGCCGGCCCTTCTGGTTCCTCCCAGGAGGGTGCTAGAAAAAAAATGTAAGTACAGTATAAGCTTTTCATTTTACGGAAGCGAGTGGAGCAGGAAAAAGAGTAGTTGAATAGAAGTGATCCTTCTACGACTGCTGATTCTTCTACAATTAACTTCGCAGGTTGCGAAGTTTAACTTATTCCGCGCGGAGGGACTCCACGCACTATTTTTTTATTTACACTTTTTTCTAAAAAATATGACACTAGAAAATAATTAAATTGAGATTTATAGCGTTAAATTTTTCTATCGTAAACTAAGAACGACTTTTGTTTTGGTTTTTATCTAGCTTTTTTTAAAAAAAAAAAAAAAACTTTTGCTTTTATGGAAGTTTTCATTATGACGGGGTAATAAAGAGTTTCTATCAGACTTTATTCTTTTTTTTTCAATTTTTCTTAAAAGAACTACAGTAATTGGAAAACTGAGATTTCCAGCTTTAAGATTTACTTTCAAAATTAAGATTGATTTTTATTTTTTCTGTTTTGCTTTTGTATATATTCTTTTTTTGTGTAGAGTTTTTATGATTGCGCGGTATTTTTAAAAAGAATTTCTGATAGACTATGTCACTTCTAACGTTTTATGGATATTTTACAGATTTTCTTTAAGAAATAGCCTTTAGTTTTTTATAAATCTTAAATATTTCTAATGGATACCTACACTTCTTTTTACTTTTACCCCATGCCAATTATATGGAAGTTTTTAATAATGACTCAACTTTTTCATGTATAAAGAATAATATTTATTAATTTTTTTTAAAAAATGTTGCTATTCGCTCACTGAATAGCAACACATACTTCTTTACTTACAAGATCAAAAATCTAAAAAAAAAAAAATACTGCATGGAGTCCCTCCGCGCGGAAGAAGTTAAACTTCGCAACCTGCGATGTTAATTGTAGAAGAATCAGCAGTCGTAGAAGAATCACTAGTTCTATTCAACGACTCTTTTTTCTGCTCCGCTCGCTCCCGTGCTCTATAATCACGGTAGCATTTTTCCCTCGTGGACCTCTTGAACCTGTGGAAGTGCTTGTGGTTGCCTCATCGTCTCGCCATGGAAAATGTATTTGTATTAATAATGTATGTGAATGCGTCATAATGTAATTTCAAAAGAGAAAACCTAACAATCAATTGATATTCACAAGAGACGTACCTTGACATAACCTTAAATCCGTCGCATTGTCCGTAGGATTGTTTTCACTCATTTTTTGCAATAAAAATGTTGTACCGTTACCCCTTTGGCTGTGATCTCAAAATTTAAATTTAGTAACGGTTACCCAGGTTATTTAGTAGACAAATATCTAATGAATTACAGAAAACTTTTAACATTTAAAACTCATTTTTATTGCACCTCTAAATCTTCAAAAACATAATTTCACACATTTCCAAATGCCAACATGGGAATAAACATTTATACATTAATTAAAACAAAAATGCAACCTTAAAACACTCAAGCATAACCTTCAACTTCTACAGTTCAAAAAAAAGACATTTATAAAATAAAAACTTCATTTAACATTTCTAAAAACCCAGACTTGGTTTATGATATCTATAAATTACACTTAAATGCTGATTGTTCTCCTACAAAAAAAAAACACAACATAACAGTTCAGAATTTTCGGTAAATGATTCCTCTAAAATGTTAACGAAATAAAATTTAAAGTTTTATAAGTACCCTACGGAATTTACTGCTTTCACTCTGGAACCGCCCACCGGAAAGGTAGATGAACTCATGGACAAACTCCTTGGCTAGGATCTCGAAATTTCTCCAGCTATTTTAATTTCAAGCGACTTAGGCATGTAGAAGGGGGACACCGGACGTCCAGCATAGATTCCTTCGGACTTGGCCCATCGTCTCAAAGATATCGGCTTTTGGCTAATCCCGGTAGTCCTTCCCGCTAGAGACTTCAGTTTAGCTTTCCCTAAGGTTACGATCCACCATCTCCGAGATACTGTCACGAACCACTCCTTCAGCGGACAAACTCCGTATCCCCAGGATACTGCTCTGATTAACTGCTTACTACTGGTACTGCAACTGCTACTAGCCACATTCATCGCTTCTCTTTTATCCTCCCGTCAACAAGGCGAAAGAATCTAGACTGACCTGTTTACCACGTCCAGAGTCATCCCGCATCCGGCGGACGTCAGAACCAAAAAAAAAAAGATCCCTGAGAAAAACCGTCATGAATCCACTAATACCCTATACAAGTTATAATACCATCTTCAATAAATATTAATAAATTTAGTTACATAGATTTTACCCAAAAAAAAATCCCTTTTTAAAAGACTAATTCAAAATTTCTAAAGAAAATATCATTATGATTGAATTTAAACTTTACCGTAGTGGTGCCATCTACAGACAAATAATCTATCTTTAAAAGTATTACAAAAAAAAAACTTATAATAAATTTCAATTTATTACAATGTAGCGTTAAACGTTTAACGCAACCTTGTTGGAAGTCGCATAAGAAGTATCACTTCAAAAATCATGTATGAGATCGCAAGGTCATTTCTTGATTATTGATTTGTCGTTAAATTCATTAAACGGTCAAAACTTTTATAAAATGTTTCACATAAAAATTCTGTTTTTATTGGGGGGAGGGGGGATTGAAACTGCATTGTACTTTTACCGCGTACTTTTTTTCTTTCCAGATTCTTTAATCCGGTGCTTTTTTTTTTTCGTGATTCATCCTAGCTATTACTATCAACGAAAAGATTGCTGTTATCATCTGAGATATGAACTGAGTTGTGTTTTTTAATTTGTTTAAGAATAGAAATTAAACGGCACTCTTTGATCAGAAGAATTGAGCCCATTTTGTTAATTACATTCTTAATTGGTCTGAAATTTAATTAAATACTTTGTTTGTATTTTTCATCTTTTGATATATGATGCTCTGAAAAACACAAAACCATTTTGATTCAATTGTTTTTACTGCATTACTGAGTGGCAATTTTATTAAAACTGTATAGGGGTGTTCTGTTAATACCATCTTTAATAAGTATTCTTAGAATCTTAATCAAAAATGTGAAAAAAAGGATATATATAGGTGGTCACAAATTAATGTTTAAGTGAAACTCGATCGATATGTGTATAAATTAGAGTAGCGAAAAATGTATGTAATAAAAATCAAAGTTTGATGGTGAAACTCTATAATAATGGTCTTTCTACATTTCTGTTTTCTCAACATTTTGTTTTTTTCCTTTCACACAAATAATTTGTGATTCCCAATTCGTATAATTTTGGTTTTATACGTATTCTGAAATATTTACGAAAATGTCTGCAGAAAAAAAAATGTTCCATTTCATTTTGAAACCCAAGCTTAAGAACCAAAAGAAGAATTAGTTACTTACTTTTCCTTTCTTATTTAAACACTAAGCATAACTATTACTGGACATATAAGTCCCAGACTTTGGGTTCGTAGTGTAACTTTTTAGACGATTCAAAACTCTAAACTAAAAATATTTAGTTTTAAAACTCAAAATTCAAATGACGCAACCACTATTATAAATGTATGTCATCTATGCCAACCTTGTATAAACAACTATTGATTTTTAGTCCTTTCTTTTTTCTAAAAAAGAAGAAGAAAAAAACTATAATTTAATACAACATATTAAGTAATTTATGCTAATGAACGATATCATATTAAAAAAAATCTTTGTCTTTAATTCTTAGAAAAGACAATATTTATGAAAGAATTTGAAAATAGAGAATGAAATGCTGTGTCCATTTTTGTAGTTTGAAATGCGCGTCTAAACATTTCCAACTGTGTTCATTAACATGCTTTTTGAGTTGTGTCCATTTTTAAAAAATTCTATCACGATATCTTAGCAGCAAAAAACATTATTTGTGAACTCCTTCACCTAAATATGGTATATTGGTTGATTTAAATATGTATAACTGAATAATTGAATAGCTGAATTCTGGGAATTGTTTATTTTGAATTCTACAACCAAATGTTTTGTAATTGACTTTAAATCAAAGAAATACATATAGGCTTGATTAAATTTTGTTTTTGTTATAATGATCGAAATTTTACTGAAGTGCCAAATATGGTAATTAGTCTTCACTAATTTACAAAATCAAACAGACGTTCCCTAAATACCGTTTTTCTCATTGATTTGAAACATAAAAATAAGAGCGCTATCTGAAAAATAGGGTACAAATGATTTAATCAGAAGAGCTCTCAAAAATTTCGGCCCCACTTTTTAAAACATCATTTTAATAATTTAAGGAAACCAAAGAATTTTTTCAGAATTATAAAATTTTTTCCTAAATATAATAAGTACCATGCCAAAATACATTTTAATAACCATTTTTAATTTAAAAAAGGTTGAAAAAATATAGAATTGTAAGGTCTGCAAATTTTTACGTTATTTGTATCTAGGAAAATTTATATAAGAAAATACAGCGTTGGAATCAATTCATAGTTTTTGATTGATACAATTTTAAAGTAATGTTATTAAATTTCAATTTTTTAAGAGCTATGGGATCCATTTCATGCAAATTTTGTATTGTGTCATTCGAAATTGCACCCTCCTTTAAAATGATGTCAAAATTTGCATATCTCGCATTAAATATAATTCTTATTAAATGGAAAGTAATAAATAATTAATAAAATGTACTTTTTAAAGTTAAAATTGAATCTATTATTATTAAAATCTCAGCTTGAATTAATTTATTTCAGTTAATTGAATTAGGTACTCTTTTTTTTTGCGAAATTAGCGAGTTTTATGGTATAAAATATATTTTTGTATTGACTTCCTATCATTATTAATAGTTAAGAATATTTAAGTTCAACTTTTCAAATAATTAAAATTGGCACCTAATACAGGAAATCCGATTATTAGATCAAAAGTTAATTAGTGTTTTGCGTAACCACACCGATGATTTCATTTCTTGCATATTCGACATATATCCGCATATTTGCGAATTTTTATACAAAAACTATGTATAAACTTCGTAACTTTTATGTAGGTTTTTATATGAAGAACAACTTATATGTAAGAACCATAAAGAACCATGTAAATGCATCCTTAGATGCGTAAAAGCTATTACGATTTTTTTAAAATTGATAATAAATAGAATGCATTTCTTGGATGAATTTTTTTTTTATAGCAAAAATCCTTTAAGTGGGCAAATTCCAAACTATTGAAATGCAGAATTTAGGATTTCTCACACATTCATAAAACTTTGTTTTCAAAGTATAATTTCATGTAAATTAATTTTTACAGTTCTTATAATATAATTTAATTATGGTTAAAAAAATTGAATAGTCAGATATACAAAAATGATTACACCAATTTAATTCACTTAAATTCTAAACTTTAAGTAGAATCAGTCGATAGAATTTTTTGAGATACACAAATAAAGAAATTAAAATTGTAGGGCGTTTTTATAGAGAGGGTATTTGTCGAGTGTTTATTCAAACATTTATGATTTCGTAAAATAAAATATAAAGGTTTAAGCTTTCGAACATTTAAGAACGAGATCATTAAGATAATTAAATAGAGCATTGGTTTTTCTTCCCCGTAATATCCGCATATGCTATTAAAAATTTCTCTTAATTTATATGCCATACATTTTTTTCACATATCACGTGAACCAGTTACGAATCCATTGGCTTAAATATTTTGAAATATCTTAAATGCTAAAACTAATTATGTAAATAATAAGCGTGGGGAAGGTAGCTATCGACAATGTCAAAATACATCTATGAAAATGTGTTCCAACATAGAATCTATTTAACATGTCTTACATACTAGTGAATTGTATTTTTGTAGTGGTAGACACACTACAGTACTCCCCCACCAGAATTATATCTGTGGTAGAATTCGATGAACGGAAACCACAAGGTTATTCATTTCTGTCTTGTGAGAAACCGGGAGAGCTGTATTAAGATCACCGTACTTCTTGCTGATCATAAGAGTTGTATTAAGTTCTCGGTTGTGGTTGCTCCTGTGTTGCCATTAGCAGACGAGTTTATGCAGACTAACGTTGTGTGTGATCGAGACTGAGCAGCAACAGCGCGAGGAGGTGGATAATGTCACGGTCACAAGTAGCAAGTCAACAGTTCAATGTGGACCATCCATCGAAGTAGGCGTGTTTTAATCGTAGTGGGCGTTACCGTCAAGGTAGGTGTGTCCATATTACGTCCGGATCACCAATATGGGAGGGTAACTATCGACAATGTCAACATTCATCTATGAAAAGGCGCTCCAACATAGAATCTAGTTAATCTGCCTTGTATACTAGTGATCCTTGTTATTAAATATCCTTGTTATTAAATATAATATGATATCCTTGTTATTAAACATAATATGATAAAAATTATAATGTGCATTGTTTGACTTTAAGAATTTTCTTCTAGGCGGACACAAGGGGCGGAGACACCCGAAGATGTGAGTATATAATTTTCATTAAACAGTACTTTTAAATAGGTGCACGTTAAATTAAATAAGTAAAAATGAATATCCAGAAATTAATTAAGATGTAAGAAAACTTTTTTAAAATTAAACGAAAAGTCTTTATTTAATTGTTCTATCAAAGCTAGGATTTTTTTTAAGCAGGGCTCGCAATAACCAAGTATCTTCAACAAATCCAAAAGTGAAATTTATCAAAATATTATGAACATACAAATTAAAAAAAAATAATAATTAATTTAAAACAAAAATTAAAAGAATCTTATTGAAGTTGTACTGCTAAAATAGATGCAGATTGTAATAAAATAAGGTTCAACAGCTCCACAAATAATAGGTGTACCCTGTGAATGAGCTTATATATTGCTCTTTTGTAATTTTTTAAATAGTGCCTACAATTAGCTACATCTTCTGATTCTTTTTTGTTTTTTTTTCTTATATTTCATCAGCATATTTAATCTTTTTAAATTTCTTTTGATTTCCAGATTAAAATTAAAGCATGTGCCCACGTATTAGAAAAAAAATACCTAATAAAGAAAGTTTAGTCAGATTTTAGGGGTTTAGTCAGATTTAAGTAAAGATTTTGAGGGAAAAAATGTAACGATAATAAAGGATTCAGCAGAAAGTGAAAAAAATCAGATAAGTTTTATGCTTAAATAGATCACCAAATTTACGATAGCCAATGGTTATCATTTTTCAGTTCAAAGCAAAATTCAAAAAATAATTTTAAAGAAATAATAAAACTTAAAAGTAGTTTAAAATTAAAACTGTAAATTTGAAACAGAAAAAATAATTTTGTTTTTACCTCTGTAAGTCATTTCACAAATAAAGTTCAATTTTCAAATTATTTCTATCCTTTGCCTTAAATCCACTTGGATACTATGACGAAGGGCTTGAATAACTTGCTTATTTTTGATATGTTTGAATGCTGTTGAATCTAAATATGATTGATTTTTATGTAATATTGGAATACATTTTAGGTCAGAAAACAGCGGCAGGAGAAGGAGATGGCTGAGAAAAGACGGAGGACAACGGTGGAATTCGCCAAAGAGGAACGTCGGCGAGCCCACGAGTTCCGAAAACAGAAAGAGGAACAGGACAGGCGAAGGAGGAACGAACAAAGAAACCAAATGATAGACCACGCCAGCTTGATTGCGACATCCCTGGCCAATGAAACCATGGTGATGCTGGCTTCTAGATTCATCGACAGGGTGTCGCAAGGTCTATCATTTGAAGAGGCCCGGAGCAGATTAGATGCAGATATAGAAGAGAGCAGCTCCGGCCTAAGAAGATCCATCCAGGACAGCTTAAACAACAGCTTTCCCATTGAAGCTGAAGAAGTCATACCACCTACTTCTCCAACGATGGATCTGTCGTCTGTCCAGAAGCCCTCACCACCGCTTGCCCTCCAGCCGTCACCAACTCTACCATCACCTGTTGTACCAACAATTAGTCCAGCACCAATTTCTCCTCCGTTGGCATCTGCGAGTTCTCCAACACCATCTTCCCCACCACTACACCCACCAGCATCACCCCCGACAGCATCACCTCCATTAGCATCACCTCCATTGGCATCACCTTCACTGGCATCACCTCCACCTGCATCACCCCCGCCTGCATCACCCCCGCCTGCATCACCTCCAGTGCAAGTTCCTCCAGTGCAAGCCCCCCCAGTACCAACACCAGCACCTGTTCCTCAGCAGCCTCAGGCTCGGAGGCGAAGAGGAAACCCTGGGAGGCGAAGCACGAGGCTTGCACTTCTAATCGAATCCAGCAAAGCGTTCTTAAAGACCGACCCTCCATTTAGCCTTCCGAAAAGAACGAGGTACTCCAAAAAGTACCCGGCATAAATTTTCATGAAGATCCTTCCTTTTGCAGCAACCCTAAGAGACATAAGTAAGTTATTATTTTGGAATCTAGAACATTATTCATCCTTAAGTGTCAGCGTTCAATTATTTGCCGTTAAAACTTATTATACTTTCCCTTTAACTGGAAATCCAACGAAGTATAGTTACGTAGACTTAAATATTTGAAAAGAACTGAATAAAATATTATGATAATAATATTTATTTTTCTGAATTCTGTAAAACTTATTCGTTCATAGTTTTTTCTTAACATATTAGAATACTTTCATCTATAGGTGCATGTTTTCTATTAAATTTAAGTGATTGAGACAGATTTATAAAATAAAATTTATTTAGCACATTACTTAAAATTGTGAAGCGTGAAAGGTTATTTCTACTTAGAAGAGAAAACAAAATATTTTTTTCCCAGTCGTATGTTATGTTGTAAGTCAATATTTTTTCCTTATTTTTGGTGCAATAACTCTAATAGTTAATTTTTATATACTTAAATATATAAAATCTTACATAAAATGTAGAAAAAGTTCGAAAAGTTTGAATATTTAAAAAATATTTCTTGCATTTAATATGCTCATGTGAAAATAAAATAGATTTCTCCCCCCCCCCCAAGGAAAAATGCTTAGATATGTGACCAATAAAGTATCAGATTTTTTAAGAGAAATATTTTGTAATTTATTTTTTAGCTTTGCACAGCTTAGAAAATTTGTTTATGAGTTAGAGCAGGAAATCTGTTGACATTCATTTTGTCCAAGAAATAAAACGCTGTTTTACCTGTTTGTATTAACAGAAAGAAAATAAAACTGTTTATTTATTGTTCCAATGAATTTTCTAGGTTCATTTGGATTAACTGGTGATGAACAGTGTAGAAAAGAGGATTAACTAGCTGATCCTTTTAAGTAGTGGAGAAAAAAAAAAAGAAGAGATGCTCTTCTCCTAAGAGCAAAAGACAAATCTGATGCTAACCTTAAGAGTTCCTCATAATGCTGCGGCACAATTACAAGTCTTGGTAAGTTTACCTTTTTGACAAAAATACTTTTTTTCTAGTTTCTATCTGAGTTCTACTTTAATATCATGATGTACTTCTAAAAATCAAATTTAGAAACTTGATTTAACTGCAATGCCAATCACTAACGAGTAGTAGAAATTGTGGGACCTTTTATTTCATCATTTATGACAAAACTTTTGTCATCTGTTTGACGAAATGATTGATTACACTTTGAACCAAATTTTTTTTTATTGCTTCGATACAAGTACTTGCTCTTACCTTATTCGTTATTTGCATGCGATACAAATGGATTTTCGGCAGAATGCTCTTGGAGAGATGTATCTTGGAGATGCCTACATTCTAAGCATTATTTCCAGCTGGATCTGCAAAATTCAGAATTTTTTTTAAAGAAAAATCAGATTTTTTTTTAATGTTTAAATCAGGCTCTTTTCATTAATTTTTTTTTATTTCTTACATTACCTGTCAAAGTAACAGATAAAAGTATTATTATTATTCGAAACACTAATAAAGCTAATTAAAATAATATTTTTAAATAAATATTTCGAAATAAACATTCACAATTCGAATAAACAAACAAACAGACCGTCGCCAATAGCCCACTGTGCAGCTCTAGTGCGACGTAAATGAACCACAACAACAACATATTGATAAAAATGCAAATATAAGCAGTCCCGCAGTGGACTAATCGTTAAGACACAGTTCCCAGCAGATTACCGAAGTCAAGCATCACTGGCTACGGTTAGTGTGCGGGTGGGTGACCACTTGGTTCAGCCTGCGTAGGGACCGAGGGTGTGCGGTAGGGGTCCTCGTTAAACTGTTCTACCGTAAAGTGCTCGACTTCGAGTGCAGGTCGTCGGGCTACCGAAAGGGGGGGGGGGCTATTTAAGGGAGGACCCGCCCTATTTAAGGGAGGAGTAATATCAACCTACAAAAGGTTATTCGTAGATTAATTTTTCATTTTTGTTAACTACTAGGGATGAAAATTATGATCTTAACATACTTTATATGAAATGTTAATTGCTATTATTTTTTTCCTTGTTAGTGATGCTCTCTTCTATTTGGAGAAAAGTCCTGAAAAAACTTTATTTATTAGATCTTCATATGTTGCTTTGGAATGAACTGAATTTATAGCTGAATTTGGGTTGGATGTCATGGAAAATGGATCATTGGAAAATGGATGGATCATTGGAAAATTTCTCAGACCTTGTGTTCCTACAAAGGTATCTATACATTTAGATTTTAAAATGGCTTTTAGGCTTCAACTCGCCCTATTAAAGGGAGGAGTAATATCACCATACAAAAGGTTATTCGTAGATTATTTTTTAATTTTTGTTAACTACTAGTGATGAAAATTATGATCTCAACATACTTTATATGAAATGTTAATTGCTATTATTTTTTTCTTTGTTAGTGATGCTCTCTTCTATTTGGAGAAAAGTCCTGGAAAAACTTTAATTATCGGATCTTCATATGTTGCTTTGGAATGAGCTGAATTTATAGCTGGATTTGGGTTGGATGTCATGGAAAATGGATCATTGGAAAATGGATGGATCATTGGAAAATGGATGGATCATTGGAAAATTTCTCAGACCTTGTGTTCCTACAAAGGTATCTATACATTTAGATTTTAAAATGGCTTTTAAGCTTCAACTCGCCCTATTAAAGGGAGGAGTAATATCACCATACAAAAGGTTATTCGTAGATTATTTTTTAATTTTTGTTAACTACTAGGGATGAAAATTATGATCTCAACATACTTTATATGAAATGTTAATTGCTATTATTTTTTTCTTTGTTAGTGATGCTCTCTTCTATTTGGAGAAAAGTCCTGGAAAAATTTTATTTATTGGATCTTCATATGTTGCTTTGGAATGATCTGAATTTATAGCTGAATTTGGGTTGGATGTCATGGAAAATGGATCATTGGAAAGTGGATGGATCATTGGAAAATTTCTCAGACCTTGTGTTCCTACAAAGGTATCTATACATTTAGATTTTAAAATGGCTTTTAAGCTTCAACTCGCCCTATTAAAGGGAGGAGTAATATCACCATACAAAAGGTTATTCGTAGATTATTTTTTAATTTTTGTTAACTACTAGGGATGAAAATTATGATCTCAACATACTTTATATGAAATGTTAATTGCTATTATTTTTTTCTTTGTTAGTGATGCTCTCTTCTATTTGGAGAAAAGTCCTGGAAAAACATTAATTATTGGATCTTCATATGTTGCTTTGGAATGAGCTGAATTTATAGCTGGATTTGGGTTGGATGTCATGGAAAATGGATCATTGGAAAATGGATGGATCATTGGAAAATTTCTCAGACCTTGTGTTCCTACAAAGGTATCTATACATTTAGATTTTAAAATGGCTTTTAAGCTTCAACTCGCCCTATTAAAGGGAGGAGTAATATCGCCATACAAAAGGTTATTTGTAGATTATTTTTTAATTTTTGTTAACTACTAGGGATGAAAATTATGATCTCAACATACTTTATATGAAATGTTAATTGCTATTATTTTTTTCTTTGTTAGTGATGCTCTCTTCTATTTGGAGAAAAGTCCTGGAAAAATTTTATTTATTATTTTATTTATTGGATCTTCATATGTTGCTTCGGAATGAGCTGAATTTATAGCTGGATTTGGGTTGGATGTCACGATTCATTCTATCTTGCTTCGAGGTTTCGATCAAGACATGGCTGAAAGAATTGGCAACTTCATGCAGGGGGAAGGCATAAAATTTCTCTGACCTTGTGTTCCTACAAAGGTATATATACATTTAGATTTTAAAATGGCTTTTAAGCTTCAACAGTATTTAAAATTATATAAAATTGTTCTGATACATTTACTCTTTTTGTTATTGTCTTTTTGTTATAAAATATTCCAGTTTGAAATAATAATAAAAATTGATCTTTCTTGATATTTTTGCAAACATCATATTAAAATGGTATACAAAGCAACCATTTATTTTATTTAAAATGTTTTTTAAAATATTGTCCTAAATTTGATTGAAGCTGTAATTTTGTTAACTATAAGGATAAGGATCTGTTTCATTATCTGAACAAAATTCCATGTTCAAAGCTTGGTCTGCCAAATCCATAACTTTAGGAAATACTGAGCAAATCAAAATAAAAGCCTGATTTCAATGTTATTGATTAAACAGCTAAATCCCAATTTGATTGAGGCTCACCTAAAATTGTCAATGTTTTTCAATCCAATTTTCCAATGTTGCTTAGTAGGTGTACTATGCAACATGAAATAAATGTTTTCTTTGACAATGTACATACATGGCGAAGTAATATAAGTAATTTTGAATGGTGATCAATAAATAGCACTAAAGAGTCCATTAATCTTGTGACAACAAAAGGGGCTGAAAAACAACTATTTATAACATGTTAATACAGGGGTCGATTGGTTATGTATCTACCACAAACAATTCACTCATGCATAAGCAGCTATGATCTCCAGATTTCACTCTATGTAATTTTTTCCTGTGAGGGTTAGTAAAGAATCTCCAAGTAGTTAAATCATAATTGATTTGTAAGCCCGTATCAGCTGCAATTTCCAGCATCGATACAGACGTGGTGCCTAAAGTTTGGTAAGAAGGACATTTCAGCCTTGATGTATAGTGTATAACAAAATTATTGCGTATTGAACATTTATGAGGAATGAATTCATAACTTGATTATACTTTTGAAATAAATAAATTTTTTTTGTACACTTTGTATTGTTTTCCTATGAAAGTTTTTTTTTATTTACTCTACATTATATGGAAATATATTGTTATTCTTGTGTTATGTTAAAATATATTGTTATGTATTATAAATTGTTTTTAAATTCTTTTTTTATTAGTTCAATGTACTTGCTCTTAAAAATAAGGACCATTTGTATGTGTACAAAATATGTTGTTTCTTACAATGTTTGTAATTGTTTTATTTTATAGATTGAGAAAAATGAATCTGCTGAACACATGTTTAGAGTAATTGGAATAATCGAATCAGGTGAAGAAATTGCTGATGAATATGATATAGTAAGTAATCGTGCTTGATGTCTTGATACAATTATGCTTTATTTTGTTATGCTATTTTGTAAATTTTTTACCAACAAATTTTTCAGGTATTATTTGCTATTGGTGGTGATTCCTGTACTACTGGCATTGGATTAGAAACTGTTGGTGTGAAAGTTAATCCCAAGTATGTAATTTTCATTTATTTATTTTCTTTTTCATGACTGCATTTTTTTAAGTCATTACACTTTTTTTTAAAAAGTTCTTACATCATATAAAATAATGCTTTTTATTGAAGACTATACTATTTTCGCAAATGTTTTGCAATCTGAAAAATTTGTAAGCATTATAAAATTTTTAGAATTTCTACTCAAAATTTATGGAGTTCATTAGACTGCTAAATATTAGCATAATTTTTCTGACTGAATCTTTTTAATAACAATAAATTTTAAAACTTTGAAAATTTTGGAATTTAAATTGATTAAAATTTAAATTATTTATTTACATCAGCATGTAAATTTTTCAATTAATTATTTTTTAAGCAATTGATGTAAATTACTGATTTTTTTTAAATAAACTGATTTAAATCATGATTTCAATTATGAATTAAATTAGAATGTTAAATTAAGCAATGCTTTAAATAAAATACTAAAAATCAATTTTAGTTCTAATGCTGTAATAATCAATAAAAAATAACATACTTTTTTCATTTGTTTCAATATAATGGGGCTTAACATTTTACAGTATCCGATATGGTCAAGTCAAGTATATTTTAGTTATAAGTAAATATTTAACTAAAAATATATAAGTAAATATAAATATTTTAGTTATAAGTAATTTTTTGAAGTTATAACGCCTGTTTCCCTTTGGCAAAAAGTTCATTATATAGGTTCATAGGCTAATTAACGTAATGCTGCATTAACTAAAATAGTATATAATGAAAATGCTCAAAGGGAGTATAAAGTACTAGTATAAAAGTATTCGGTATAGCACTTCATTCCTATTTATTCTTTTGATTATGGTAGTCATAATGTATCTTTATCTCGATTAAAAAATGGAAAAAAAAATTTCTTTCACTCTTTGTCTTGACCCATTCAATAACTACATTATTAGATTATTTTTAAAACTATCCGAACATAAGTTTGGTGACACTCTATTTTTTTAAAGAAGTTATAGACATCTTCTGTTCATACTAAGATTATTTTGATTAAATAAGTAATGAAAAATTAAATTTTTGAAAAGGTTTTTTAAAAAATCAAACTTTGTTTCTTAAAAAATTAAAACTTATTTGGTTTAAATCAGCCAACCTTGCCAGATAATAATGATTTGTATGAATTTTTTCAGAAATTGTTTACATTTATTACTTTCTATTTTAGAAATGGTAAAATTCGTGTTGTGAATGAACCAACTAATGTTCCATAGATCTATGCAATTGGTGATATTTTGGTGGGAAAGCGAGAATTGATTGCTGTTGCAATAGAGGCAGGGTTGCTACTTGCTCGTCGATTGTATGGAAATAGTTCTACCCAGGTATATTATTTTTCTCAATTGTCATTATTTTATCGAGAAATTGTGAGGTAATGTCTATGTGATATGTTTAACTAAACATTATTTTATTAAATTGTGACTATCCAATTTGTATATTTATTCAACAGATTGGTACTGGTAGTAAATAGAGTGCATGTCTTGTATTAAACTGAACAAGTGTCCCCTGCATCAATACCAAATGAGTGCTCCCTCCCATTACCCTCTCTTATAAGAATATA
This sequence comes from Parasteatoda tepidariorum, assembly GCF_982258835.1. Taxonomy (NCBI): domain Eukaryota; kingdom Metazoa; phylum Arthropoda; class Arachnida; order Araneae; family Theridiidae; genus Parasteatoda; species Parasteatoda tepidariorum. The sequence continues at coordinate 936,214 of NW_028257371.1, forward strand.
TTTTCTAATCATATATAGCAAATATGGCTTTTTTTTATTATTCCCGGTTAGTAAAGTATGCAAACCAGGAAGATGATTGGCTTAATAAGAATATAGACATTATTTTTCACAATGATTCTGTTTTTCTTTCGATAATTTAAAGATTGAGGAAATTTTTGTATTTTTGCTTGTTTCATAAGAAAATTTTCTCATTTTTATTCCATTCTTTTTCATTTTGTTTCTCTACTGTTTATTGATTGCATATGTTGCTATAGTGCTGACATTTTTCATAAAAACAAACATATAACAAATGCAGGCATTATTAGTTATCTAATGTATATTCCAGAAATTTATTTCTTATAATTATATTTCTAAAATCTATTTAATTAAATTATTTGGTTTTATACATTGTTTCTATAAATATGATTATTAATAACTTTAACAAATATCATGGCAAACATGTTGATTTTGTAACTTTACAGATTGTAATCTCTATACAGTTTAATCGCTCCTTACTAAAACACAAATCTTTCTTTAAAATTTCAGGGGTGCTTTATAAGTGTTTTACTGTATTTGATTTTTGTTGAGAATGATTAGATCCATGATTAAAAGAGTACCAATTAATGAAGGAGAAATTGAATATTACAGTAAATTTTTTATTTATGAATAAGTTAATATGCTTCTTATACTGTCCTTACAACACACTAATGAAATGTTAATTATAAAAAGAAAAAATTGCCTGATTTTCAAAAAAAAAGAAGAAAAAATCACTTATTTGGCAACCTTGATATAGCTTTAGTTTTATTTCTGATCTATTGTATTATTGTGTACATAGCATAGCTAGTTAATTTTTATCTCTAACATGTTGTTTTAGCAAGCAAATGCTTGTTTGAATAAGCCTTTTGCTGTCTCAAACAATTATTAACAGTCAACAAGAAAATACATGCTAGCCAAATGGCAAGACAATGGACCAGATGCAACAACTTGTAACTTATGCTGATTGAAAGGGTATCCAATTTCTGCTGTAGTAATCGCAATCCATATATTCGAATTTATATTTGATTATTTTTGGACTAGGAACTTGAGATATAAGTTTTATCTATTTATTTTTTGAATGAAAAACTGTTACATTTCTAAGTAACAGAAATATAAAAATTTAGTATTTTTCAGATTGTTTAGCATTTTTAAAAGGTCTATAAAGGTGCTTATTTTCGTTTTTAGAAGCCCTAAATGTGCTTTTTTGTTGATTGTATTGGGTGCTTAATTTTTTCTTTTTAAAATAGGATTATTTCTTGCCATGTCAATTGTCTGTATGAATTGCACAAGAAGCTTAATTTCTGCAATGTTCTGTTCATAAGTTTTCACATTACATTTCAGTGTAATGTTGCATTTGTCTGTGTCATATGAAAAGCCAATCCTTTTACATATTAAATGAATTATGAGAGGCTTGAGCAATGAACAATCACGGAGCTTCACCACCTCAAAATTTTCATCCTCCTTTTATCAGTTTTGTTTAAAAAAGAGAACTAATTAAGATCTTTTAATTGTAAGAGTTTTTAGCATTTTAACTTTCCAGACAAAATTTAGGGACATCTGTAAAAGAAATTTAGTAATTATAGGTTTTCTTAGTTTGTTTAATTCTGAACACATCTTTATCAATTCGGTATGATCAATAATAATAATTAAATATTTTTGTTGAGTATATATATTTTTAAATAATTTTCACTTATTTCATTTATAATGATAATTTTCGCAATTTTAAATTAAAATATAGCGACTGTGTAATATATAATCTGTTTACTCCTTTAGAGTTATGATGTATTGGATTTTCTGAAGAAAGAGCAATAGACACTTATGGAGAGGAAAATATTGAGGTATATGCTTTATCATTAGCTATTTTATTAACCAGCATTTGCAGGGATGATTTCTTTTCTATGTTTTATTCCATACTACTTTATTTATTTATTATTTATTGGCACGGTTGCTCCTTTTCTGTCCACAAGATAGTTTTCTATTGTAGTTCCAACTTCACGATTACCAAATATTTATTTATTTTACACAGATCTACCATTCTAACCAGACCCCTCTCGAGTGGACTGTTGAGAAGGAAATGTTTGTTATGCAAAACTATGCTTTAAAACTGATAATGTAAGTCTTTATTTCATTTTTTTAAAATTTTTATTATTATTATAGTTGCCAACTCCACTAACCTTGCCTTTTTATATCAATTTTCTATGAAAAGTACTCATAGCCTTTATTTCAGAAAAAAATCCCTGAAATTTAAAAAGTTTCTAAGAAAATCTTTTTTAAAACATATACTTTTTTTTAACCAGTTTTATTGCTTCTACAAAGCTTTCTAGGCTTTTACAATTTATTTTAATGCCACTAAATTAAATTTTCACAAAATTTATTTTAGTGGTATCTAAGTTTAAGCTTTAATATATTATTTTTTATTCACTTAAACTTATTTTACACAACACTACTTATGAATAATTTAAAAGTTCATCTGCTATGCCACTTTGTTCCAGCTCTTTCATGGTGAGGCTTTTAAAATGTTGGTGAAATTACTAAAAATTCTGAAAGCTTTGGATTTAAATGTCTACTACTCCATTAAATAATTTGAAAATTAAGAATAAGAAAAGTTAAGATAATTTATTCAAGAGTATTCCGAAATATACTACACAATTAAAACTTTTAAAGCGTACTATACAGCTATTAATTTAAAGGCTCAAACTGTATCAGATTCAATAGCGTTATGCCTCTTTATTTGAAGGCAAATGTAACAGAACAATGTGAAATATTTTTGAATGGAACAATTTCTTTTAATAATTTTTTAAGTGCTTAGTAATTTAATAATTGATTACTTATACATATTTTTTTTCAAATTTAAAAATATACATATTTGGTTTATTCAGCTTACCTTAAGCTAATATACCAGAAATTTGCTATCTTGTAATAAAAAAATAGGATGTTTACTTATACACCAAACTATCAAGTTCTCACAGGCATAAACATTTTATTTCAAGTTTTTTTTGTGAATGTTCATGTTATTTTGTAAATAATCATAAACCATTATCAATAATGCCAAAATCATAGCAGTTGGCAGTATTCTTCCCTGAGATAATTTAAATGAGTATTATGCACTATAATGAAAAATCTTTATGGTACAAACCTTGGACCTTGTATTATATAGATCATTTCTTTTTAAATTAATAACCTCTTTAAACTTACCCAGTTAATATAACCCAATATCTATAGAACAGATGAATATTAATGTTTTAATACAAATTAATGCTTACACATAAATGAAAAATTAGTGACACACTCTCTGTTTCTAAACGGGGGAGTTCCTAAGGATGAGAAAAAAAAAATAATCTTTAACGCAACAATAAGTAACTAGCTTTTAGCTCTTCTTCCAGACCCTAAAGCGTTAAATTTCTAGTAGTTAGTGTAATACAATTTTGTATTTTATGCTTAATATTTGCTTTGTTAAAAGAGTGGAAACTCTGTTAAACAAAAAAAGTACATCAAAAATTAGTTATATTCAATGTCTATACAGCTGTGCACATATCAAGCCATGACAATATTCAGAATATATAAGCTTTTAAAAATTTTATAAATACAATAATAATGGAAATAAGATCACATAACAACTGAAGTCAATGTCATTGCATAAATCATAAGGTCAAAGAAACCTCATAAATTTAACATAAATAAAACCACTAAAGATATAGCGCAATGATTAGAACTTAGCTTGTTACTTATTAGCACAATGATTACAAAAACACTGCTTGCATTTTTCTGATTCTTTTAAGATTCTTCTCACATGCATATTAACAGAGGTGCAAAAACTTCTTTGAGCCTAATATGTACCCCAAACATAATGTTTTCAGTTTAAAATTTCCCCCACAGTTTTATTTAAAATAATGTTTTACAAAACATTTCCTATTTACTCTGATAACTATCGTTTAATGGGCTGTCTGATTTTGGAGAATTTGTTTTTCAGCCAAAATTGTGTTTTAATTTGGTAGAATAAAATTCTCTCAAATACAAACTTTGCCACTGTGCCTCATGTCTGTTGTAAAATATTGAAATTTTAAAATTTTTTTCTTTACTCGGCATAATTTTTCCATGCCCCGGTGCGAAGTCGCGACCCAAACTTTGAGAAACCCTGGTTTAAATGATTTATTATAAATACCTTTTACTAAAATAATTCACATTCAAATAAAATATCTTTTATGTATATTTTCTTATGTAATCTTCTAATTATCATGAAAAAAAAAATAGTTATAGAGCTTCGAGTAATTGATAAAAATTTTGTGTTAAAACTGAAATTTTCTCTGGAGTGACTAAAATACTTCTAAATACTAATTTATCAAAACTTCAAGTTACAACCTTTCGAATAATTAAAGTTTCACTGTATATATATAAATTCTGGGTAGCTTTAAATTCATTGTTTGGGATTTTTAAAAATGAAAGTATTTTTTTCCATAAAGGCAAATCACCATGGTGCGTAGCGCTTTTAAAAACTACTTAAAGGTGCTTTTTTCATTGGTTGTTTTCAAAAAGTGCTTAAAATGAGATTTTCGAAAATGAGATTTTTTTCATTCTCATGTCGATTTTCGCCACGTATTATGCTGTGGCGTAACTATCACTCTAAATATTGAATACCAATTCACTAAGACACTTGATTCTATCTTGAGGTACCTTTTGATAGATGAAGGTTGATGTAGTCGATAAATAAATCCCCTCAATGCGTGCATTTCACATTGTTCTATTCAACGTTTTCGCAATCTATTTCGATGTACAGTCGGTCCATAGCGTATGAAAGCGCCATCATTTTACATGTTTGATTAAATACTTGCGAGTCCGCATGTGCATCTACTGAGCTGCGTTCGGTGAGATTATTGCCTTTTCATGTGCAACTCTGCTGCATTTTGCAAGATATTCTCAATTTCAGATTTTCCCCCTCTGATATCGAACCGGAAAATCTCTTGTCCATTTTATAATTCTAATAATAATCAAGAAAAAGAGTTCTTTGTCTGAAACTAGTTATTTTCTCATGATCATCTAAAGTCTTTAAAAATTATTTTGCATTTTGTTAATGTATATAGTACTTAAAAAAATTTTATGAGTGCTTAAAAAGTACTTAAAAGGTGTTTATTTTTTGTTGAAAGATTTGGCTATGCACTCTGTATAACCAATTGTATATCTATGAATCTTTGTTGGTATTAGAAATTACTTCCATTAGAGAATCAGCATTCATAAATTTCCCATAATTTTTATATTTTGGACTTCTAGCCCTGTAAATAATAAATCCTAAATAATCATGTTGTAATTTGTTTACATTTTGATGCTTTGAAATTTTTTTTCTCCAGCTTTTGAAATTTCATGGTTTATTCTAAGTTCACATGAACACTATTTTTCTATATAAAATTTTAAGTAATTTCAGTAAGTGAAAAAGAGTTACTTATGAAGGATTTCTGCCGAAGTACTATGCTCTCTAAAATTTAATTGTATCTGATTGCAAACACGTAAAACTACTGCTCACTGTGCAATAACCAAATGTAAACTTATTATTTCCGTAATTGTAATTTTTTGCTGGAGTTTTAACAACTCCTTTCTTAAAAATTTTTTTAGTTAGTAAATATAGCTAATTTCATTTGTATTTTAACAGAAACTGTTTATGATGGATTCCAATGTAATACCTATTACATAAAGTTAGAATTAAGTGCTGATGGAATTAAGTGCTTGTGGTTCCAGCAGCAATAAAGCTTATGTTTGGAAAGTAAGTTTTATTTCATTTTAACTTATCTCCCACATTTCTTTGAGTTTAAACAAAACATCAAGACAGGTGAAAAAGAATAATTTAGTTCTGGGTGTTAAAAAGAAAACCTAGAGTTTTCAGGGAAATTCACAATCAGCTATGAATATCCATGGAGTTTTTGCAATTAATAATGATCACTCATTTTAACAAATCTTTTTCAATCCATTATATGGCATTACGAAAACTTAATTCATTGATGCTATTATTTTTTCCCTTATCAGCAATGTAATTTTATAAAATAGTTCTTATTTATAAGCATTATTTCCCCTTTTATTTATTTATTTAAATTTAAGATATGCTTCTTAAAACATTAAATTGATAACTACCAACTCTACTGGTTTTTCCAGTAGACTACTGGATTTTGTCAGTTTCTCCTAGTCAACTGGTTTCATAAAAATCCTGGTTCTTGTATATTTTAGAAAATTCCCTAAAATTGGGTAAATTTCCTGAAAAAATCCCACCTGCAATAAAAATTTTATGCAGATTATTGCTTGCTTGAATATTTAAATAAATGTTACTAATACATAATGAAGTGAGCCTCATTTTTAAATATTAGTTTAAAATTTTTTATTGTTCTAAAATGTTAAGTTTATTTTCATTCCGAATTTGCTTTTTAAATAATTAAATAATCTTTTAACTATCTTTGATGAATTAAATGCCTCTTTACTATTCAAAATTATGAGTTAACATTATACATATAATTTCAAGTTCATTTAATTTTAATCATAACTGGAAAATATGGCAGTTTTTCTATTTTGATGACTATAAAATCCCTAAAATTTCCTCTGCGTAAAATATTTAGTACACTTTGCAACAATTATCATGAAATTTACATTATTTCATAAAATCTACTGGTTTTTTTCCTATCCATGTTGGCAGCTATGTAAATTATTTAAACACTTTCTGAAATTAGTTTTTTTTTTGACTTAATGATAATGTATTTAATCAACAAAAAATAAAGTCTTTATTTATTTATTTTATTTTTATATAATGAAACTCTTTAGTTACATAATATTAAATAAATTTATGTAGAATATATTATTATTTTTACTTTTAAAAATATGCTGCATTTATTTTTAATTTTTTATACATTTAAAAGTTAACTCCAAAAAAATAACTCCGCAAAATATATAAACAATAATTTGATAAAATTAATTTTTATTCAAAGACTATAAATGCTTAGCTTTCAGAGGTGTTAGATTTCATTATTAGAGATAATTTGTTTTTAATACATGCAGTTGGATTTCAATCATGGGCTTAGAAATTGAAATTTCATCTTAATGTTCAGAATGTGATGTTAAGCAATTTGGAAAGTTAAGTTTTCATTTATTTTTATTTCTATTACGTATTACTAATCAGCCGCATTATGTTAGCGTATGCATGTGAATAATATGTTCTTAAATACTTGACGTAAAACATTATTACCCTTATTTTATTGTCTTGAGATGCTTATGTGCAAACATGTGTATGCATGACCTAGCTCTTTCTTAATAGTTGTTTTGCACTCTATTAACACTTGATATTTGTTTAAATATACTTCAAATGTTATGTTGTAAAATAAAATATGCAATTATTTTAATACTATGGGGAGATTTAACTGGAGTTATAAGTTCAGAAAAGTCAAACTTAGTGCTCGACACAAATCTTATCGGTTGCTTCTTCCAGGACTGTAAGTAACTGGATGAAATGGAAAAAAACTAATAGAATTGTTCTGCAATAAGTATCATAGATATATTTCAAGCTTAAATTTAATATTCCAGGAATTGACTGTAGTAGAACAGAATTAATTAAATAGTAATATAATTTATTTAATGCAATGGAATTTAAATATAATATAGTATCAGAAAACAAACAATTTTTTCATAAATACTTAAATAAGAAACAATTTATTTATTTCTGTTTTATATAGAGATTTAAAATCAACATATATTAAAGAGTAGTTTTTGAGTATTCATACTTAACAGTATTTGATTATTAAAAATTAGCGTGTTATTTGTAGTTTTAATTTTTTAAGAAATTGGTTAGGTTTAATTTTAATAAGTTTAATTCAGTTTAAATTTTCACTTATTTTAAAAAAAGATCTATTAAATAGAATGGAAATTACTAGTATTATTTAAGCTAAATTGCAATTAAAAACTGACTAGGAATTTCTTAAAATTTTTTTTTCTTCCATTTATTCTATTTGAGTTAGAAGATACCTGTTTCTTATGGCGCAGTTTTTTTTCCACTGGAAGAAACTTGTCCCCCCCCCCTGGTTGTAGGCCTAATGTTTGTAACTCTAGTTGAACCAAGGTATTGATTTCAATTTTTCTCTATTTGTGTTTATCAATAGTAGAGCAATAAGTTAAAAATTATTACTGATGTTATTATTAAAATATGCGGTAAACGGAATTGCTTATTGTAAAATTTAAAGCAATGATTAACGCTTAACCCATGAGAAATATCCATTTCGTTTTTTGCTCATCCCTATTTAATTAATTAATTAATATTTGAAAAAAAACTGTATTAACATTAACTGTCATTCACTACAAGTTTAAAATTAATGTATTTGAACTTGAGTGGATAAATAAAAAGTATTTTGTTAACGATTGAAATTTTGAAGAAGATAATAATAGGGAGAGTGTGAACTAATAGGAGGAATTGAATAAAATCTTCTCCTAATATAATTGTTTTAAAAAAAGTCTATAAAGTAAGAAAAGTTATATTTAAGAAAAATTGCAATTTGTGTTTTAGCAGAATTCTTACTTTTTAATTTATTTTCATAATCATGTATCATTTCCTCTTAATCATATTTTCTTAATCATATATGATCAGTAATAGAAGTATTTATTGTTATTTAATAGGTTAATCTACCTGGTTATCCAAAATGCCGGGACATTCTTCTAAAGTTACTACAGTAGCTTGGGGATCGCATGATGTTACAAAAGTATGTTATTTTCTATGTGTATTAATATATGTCTTTCTTTCTCCAGAAAATTACCTTTCTTTACGTTGAGGGTGGTAACTGCTGAGTAAACCGGTGTATTTTTTTTTCAAATATTTTTTAAAGAGATGTAAGCAATGAGCAAACTTTATGTGCTTAACCCTTTCCACCCGATTTTTGCTGCATTGAAATTTAAGTATTAGAATCAGTTTATGTTAATGCTGACATATTAAAATAAGTGTACTGTGAGTCTAAAGTTTTCCCGGAAATCTCCGGCGACAATATATCTCAATTGTCTTGAATATTGTAAAAATACCTATATTGTATGGGAATGAAAAATGAAAATAATATAACTGCATCAAATTATTTATTCTTACCAGAAGTTAGAATAGTTACCAGTCTTACCAGATGTTGTAGAAATGAGAAGTTGCTGTTTTGAAATAATCAAAACAAAACCTAAAATTTTGTCTTATAATGTTTGTATCACTAATGGGATGTATTGTCCCAATGGTAATTATGATTGGCACAATATTTCCCACAAAACAAAATGTGTCAAAGTTTCTCCATCTGATACAATTGTTGCAGTTTGTCTACGATTAGAACTTCCCCCGCCACAAAGTCTGAGGCTGTCTGCTGCTATGGAAGCAAGAATAGCACATTTCAGGAAGGGTAGCTTCTCTTCACTCAAGGGCTAACACAGTTGACCAAAAAAAAAAAAAGATTACCTTTCTCCCCCCCCCCTCCCTCTTTCTATATCCCTTTCAAAATCTGTCCTAAACCAGGGGTCTGTCCAGGCCAAATTTAGTACCCTTTTAGCGGTACCTTCACAAATTCAACTTTAGGAAAAATTTCACAAAATACTTTTTCTTAAAATTTTATTTTTGTATCCCGTAAGAAACGATAAATCTATACTTTTGTGTTGATTTTTTAATATAATTTTTCATTTTTTACGAATTATGTCTAAATTTTCACAAAATAGGTACCTCTCAGAAAAACCCAGACAGACCCCTGTAAACAATGACCCCATACCCCTACATGAAATAGTTATACCTCGTTACCATAGTCACCCTCATGGGTTCAGATAAATGGCTAGGGGATTTCTTACTTTAGACAAACTATACTTAATACGAAGAAACAATTTTTTTCTCCAAAATATAGTTGTATTCAAAAAAGTTGTTACCTCAAAATTCAGAAAATGCGCATATTAAAACAAAATTGACTAACATGCTCACAAACAGAAGTTAGCCATTATGAAAATTAGAGTGTTACCAAATTCCTTTAGTTATATTTTTATTCGCTAATGTCAAAAGAAACCTGAAAACATAAAAACCCATGCAAAATTGGGATCTGTTTATCCATTAGAGAATAAATTTTGATCTTTGAGACATTTATATTCCTTTTGGGTTGAAAAGTTTAAAAACTTGGTTGAAATTTTAGAGGTAAAATATTTCTTAAATATTCAGCATTGCTAATTTACAAGTCTTTACTGTAAACTTAGGTGATGGAGACATTGCAGACATTGACCAACTCAGTATTTGCAAGGACCAGTTTTACATTCTAATTTTTTCCTGTCAAAGAATCAGTTTTTCCCAATCAAAAAATTTTGTTGAGCAAACATTTCTGAATCTCATCATCAAGGGCTGGATAGCCCTGGGTTTGCCTTGGCCTTCTCACGAAGTTTTTTGCAGGCTAACCTTTTTCTTGCTAGTGATTTCAAGTTTAAGTTTTTAAGACCAAAGTGTCTTCAAATAATAAAATGGAAAGGCCACTCTATAAGAATGGACGAAGACCGTGTCACAAAAAGAGTTTTCAATGCCAGACCAGTTGGCACACGAAAAAGAGGCAGGCTGAATTTGAGACGGATATATGGTCTTGAAAACTAAAAACTGGAAAACACTAGCAGGAAAAAGGTTAGCCTGGAAAAATACTTCGTGAGGAGACCAAGGCCCACCCTGGGCTGTAGAGCCATTGATGATGACTACCCTATAAAAGCTTTTACAAGTAATAGTAGTTGGTAGTCCTGTATATGTAGGTTCTTAAGAACCGAATTTTTAATTTTACGTTTTATTTTGTATTTTTGCAAAGTAAAATATAATAAACTAACTAGTGCAATCAAAAGCATTTTTAATTTAAGAGATTGATAATGGAGTATAATTTTCCTTTTAAATAGTTTATGCTTCATAAAATTTTTTATTCCTTTTTATATGAACTTCCATCCTTAAAATTTAATATCATTCCTTAAAATGAGCTCATACAAACCAAATAGTGAATATTAAGTGTGATTTTACTTGTTTTATTTCCCTTTTTTTCAGAAAAATATTTATTTGACTTAAATAGTGCAATCAATATTTCTTGTTGGTACATTACATATCTCTTATTTATGATTTCATGTCAAATCTACTAGTAAAGATTTGCATTTTTGAATATTGATGTTAATCCTACTAATAAAATCAGTTTTGCATTTTTGGATATTGATGTTAGTCCTACTAATAATTCCTACTAATTAACTAGATATTTTAAATTTAAATAGACAAGATTAATAATGCTCTTTCTAAGTATTTTAATTGAATTTATTTCAAAATTTGCCAACACCTTGGGAAACTATGTGTTGATATAGGATCCAAAAGATTTACCAAGAAAAGTCACAAGAACTGCATACTTATGAAATGATTTGCTTTGTCTTTTGTTTATTATTCATTATATATTTACTTTTATTATATATTATTTTTATTATATATTTATTATTTTTTTATTATCAAAAATAAGGTTATTCAATTAGTACTTTATATTTTGTTTATTTCTATGCAAGAATCACTTTAATAAATTCCTGACTGCCTTAAGTTCTTTATCAGGGTTGGCACTCCACATAGAGAATGGGGAACACCTGGAAATTACAGGGAATTAAAAAATTATATTAAATAACGGGGAAAATGCAGGGAACTTTTAATTTTTTCTGGTAAACTGGGAAAATACGGGGAATTTCTTCTTTTACAAAATGTTGACCTCTCAAAGTACAAATTATTGATTATTTAGAGATAATTCAGCTATACTATACTATTTCATTTGCTGTATTATTTTTTTGTGTATGTTGAACTGTTCTGTGTTTCTCTCCAGCAATTAAAACTGGTATTAGTTATCCTAATGTAGCTCACACATTTTATGTTTCCTCTTAATATATTGTTTATACTATAGACAGGGAACCTTTTTTTTCCAGTGGCATCCCTGCTTATGAAATTTCAGGGTGCATAGCATTTTTAAAAAGTTCTTAAAGGTGCTTGTTTTTGATTTGCGTTTTTTAAAATCCCTTAAAGGGGCCTTTCTCTTTATTTGGGATTTGTAAAACGAGCTTAATTTTCTATCCTTTATATCTAAAGCAATTTTTTCTTTTCAGTCTGGATTGTTGTTCCAAATTACAAACAATGCATGATATTCTCAATTTTCTCTGAAATATTTCTTAGAAACTGGTTATTTTTTTATGATTGTTTTTGAAATTCTATTTGAATTTTTTTGATTTTATGTTTATAAATTAAGAACTTGAACAAAAACTATTTTTTATTACTGCGCAGATCCTAATTATGATTTTTTTTTATTGGAAAGTGATTTAAAATATTTTTTGTTGGAAACTACTATATATATATACTTAAGGTGCTATTTTTTGTTGGAAAAATCTAGCAACGCACCCTGAATTTGACTATGTGTAATTGTCTTGATAATAACTCGAGTGCTAATTTACTTTTTTGTAATTTGCGTTTGTTTTTGCAGTTTGTCACTTGGGGAGATGACAACAGGGTCCTCATTTGGAGAATAATCAATCATGAAAATATTGAACAGTTAAATAAATCTCTTCTTAAGCATCTAAATACAAATTCGGTAAGTTACAACATGAATTCAATTGTACCTTTATTTCAAATTATGATTGTTACAGTGCCGAGTTATCTACATTACATAGTTAGATTAGATGCACACACGCAAGCCGTATATGTATGTATGTATGTATAGATACACACACACATATATATATATCAGGGGTCTGTCTAGGTTTTTTTAAGCAGTACCTATTTTGTGAAAATTAAAAATTATGTTAAAAAATCAACACAAAAATATAGTGAAGTGAGAATATATTTTCAAAAATTGTCACTACAAATGAAAATAATTTATAATTGGTAAATTTCTATATATTTGTCCCCATATATTCAAAAACAATTTTGCTATTGTAAAATTTTGAGCTTAAAATTGTATCCAAAATTAAAAATCATTGCCCATAGTGAAATATCAACTCGAATTTAATAAAAACATGCATTTAACACTACTAGCACTAAAAGTTATTTTCATTGTGTGAACATTTTCAACTGGGTGATACAGAAAAAAGTTTCACAGAGAAAAAAATATTTCTTAAAAAAATAAAGGTGGCTGACACTCCTTTTCTCCCATGGTGTTTCGGGATCCCGGCATGCTCTCAGACATGCATGGGGTGGAAAAGTACTCTTCTTATAAACTGGATGGGCAGCGAATTCTTCTATTAAGTCTTAATAATAATCCATGGAAGATGCTAAATGGTAGTTTAGAAGAAATTTAGGTCCGTTAACGGACCCTTCACAAATTTGTTTATCTTCACTATTGTTTTATTAATTGAATAAACCCTTCCGAGGAGCGAAAACAAGAAAATCATGTAAACGAATCAAGTTTTGTCTTCGGCAGATGCTTCTTCCTTTACTCGTCCTAAATGAATATTCTGCGTTCAGCAGTATAAGCTAAATACCAAATATTTGTATGTTGCATCTCTAATTTAGAAGCAGCAATTGCTGTTTATTTTTGAAAATTTAATTTTTGTTATTGTAATTTTACAATGTTGAGCATAGTCTTGTATCTATTTACAATTTGAAAACTCCTTGAAAAAGTTTTTTGCAGTAACCAGTCCTTATTTGCACAAATTCATGACAGCAGGACCCTGGTTGAAAGAATGTGAGTTAACGCTTATTTTATAGTCACAAATTACGAGTAATTTTTTCACAATTTTACAAAAACCGGGGCTTTCACAAAATGTCTGGACAGACCCCTGGTAGTAAATTTGCCCTGGACAGACCTTTGTTTATATATATATATATATATATATATATATATATATATATATATATATATATATATATATATATATATATATATATATATATATATATATATTTTGTCGAAAATAAATAGAAATATTAAATAGTTAACTGATTTAATAAAATTATTCTATTATCGAAAATATTGAGAACTTGCAGGCACTTTTAGATTGTGTGTGCAGATACTTTGTTTTTATCTTATTATGCTATGTAATATTTAAGGTTCAAAAGAAATTAAATTATATCACTATGAGATATTTTTCCTCCACAATTCAAATAGAAAAGGAAAACGAATAAAAGTTGTTTGTAATCAGCAATTACATGTAATTTCATTACTATTCTATTTATGTTTGATTACTATAATACAATCAATAGCTTTGAACCATTAATTGTGAATGACGTAGGGTAATAGAATAATTCACATTTCATCCATTTTTCTTCCTGCAATAGATTGAGTTAAAAGTTAACCTCCACAGGAAATTTGAATTGGGTCAGAAATTAAACTAATGGCACTTAGGTAAAAATATTAAGAGAATCTGTTGACACAATCAAAATAAATAAAAAAATATTTTGACTATCTGATAACAGTAAAAACTTGTTTTGTTTATAAGAGAAAGAATGTAGTTGCATCTATTGTTTCTTGTATTGCGAAGATTTCCTTCCGTACTTCTGCCAAGATGGCCACAAACTTCTATCCCAATGGTCACAAGCAATAGCACTCTATAAACCATAAAAATATATCAGAAGGGAACAAATTTGAAGGGCACAATCGTAATTTTCCCTGGATGGATGGCTATATATATTTTTCTTTTTTGTATGTACTTAATTTAAATACAATGTAGAGTAGTTATTTAATGTAGAGCTTGTCTTGGCACCTGGATAATTATAGTTGGTATGAATAGGTACTGTTGTGGAACAATGCTCCTTTGTATTTTTTCTTGTATGCAGATGTTTTTTTTTTCTTATGAAAAATTTCAGATGTGACTGTATTCAATCAATCTGTGTCCCTATTAAGGTTTTTATGAATTATTTGCAAACGTACTCTAATTTAGCATCATAGTTGATAGTTTTGTTTCTTGTTTCATTACGTGCAAACGCAATGCATCCATTTCTTATAAATATGGTATTGTTTAATTAGTTGAGTAAATTTAAACCTACTGATTTTTAAAACCTAAAACTACAGATTAGTTTATTAAAAAAAGAAACCTTATTTTTTTCCATTATGTTTAAAACTATATTTTTTTCTTTGCATTTTATTTTTCAACTCCTCAGTGCAGTAGGGTGAGTAAAATTTTAAGGATTAATTCTCTTCGTAAAGAAAAATTCACTTGGCAGGAAGTGAAACTGAACTTATGTAAAAATACTGTAAGAATATTTTGTTTCATTCTCTTTTACTCTTATAATACATAATAGATATAAAATATAATATTTATTAATTTTTAATTTTGACTTCTTGTAATAATAAGAGAGCTGTTATATATTTATGAAAGAAAGAAATTTTTTAAAATTTGTTGCTTGTATTCATATCTTTAGATCAGTTTTCTTTGTGAATATTTTCTAGGTTCAGTTCCACCATGACTATATCAAATCAACTTGTAGTCCCTATTGTATTATGGGGTAATGAGGCCCCAACACACTGTGTATCATTTAACTCATGATCAAAGAACTTTAGTTACTGGCTGTAATGATGGTCGTATTTGTGTTTGGAATGTATCAACATCAGATAAAGGTTTGCAGGTATGTATAATGTTACAATATTTCAGACTACAAGTTTGCATTTAATATTCCATATTTACATAAAAAATAGCATTCAATTTTAGAATTTTAGAATGACTGAGATTCTTAAGTGATTAAGACATCTTTCTAGCTGACAAATAAAACTCTTCTTGGATTTTTTAGAAAAATAGTATGATCCATTTACATGAGGCCATCAACTGTTGTATAAATCATGAAGTCATAGTGATTTAGAAAACTTTTTCAACTTGTCAAATTTTTGTCATTTAAGAAGGTAATGGCCTTTGTGTTTTGGGATGTTAAAGCAATCAAATCTGTCAAATTCATGAAGACAATATAAGACAATTATTACTTTTATAGTTTTCTAGTAGACCAGTTTATACGGAAGGGTTTGTGAAATGTCATGTTGTTTCAAATTGTGATGTTTAGATGATAATATTGTTGAAAATTAGTGATTGATGCATGAATTATATTTACAGTGTAATTAAACTTTTTTTTATATTTATTCGGTGTTAAAATTTTTTGCTTCGTGTTTCAATGCAAAAGTTATTAAAAAAATTTTTTTTAAGCATTTACTGATAAGATTTTAATACAAACTATTGTTACCAAAATGAAATTTTTATTTAGGAAGCTGTATCTTAATTTTAAAGGGATATTTAACAATTTAGCTTGCATGATTAACCCATCTATTTACTATTATTTCCCCCATAGTCAACCTTATATTACCATTGAATTTTAAGAAAATAAACATACTTTCTCTATAGTCTTTTCTCCAAATTATAATTTTTTTTAATACACTAAGAAAAAGTTACAGCTGCTCAGCTGTTCTCACGCTGGCAATGTAATGACGGACTTGAAAGCTGCGACCCACTGTGAGCCAACTACATGAGCCTATGGGTTATTGCTATAAGCTTGCTGTGTTTGCAATCAGGGTAAAATAAGAATTGCAAACACATAGCTTTTCTCAACGCAAGAAATGTTAGATGAAGATTAACTATATTAGCAACTGTCACCATATATAGTAGACAGATTTATTACTTGAGGTTTATGTTATTTGAAAAATAGTTGTTGTTAAATATTGTGGACCATTAGTTTTAGGTACATTTAGTTTCTAGTTGTTATTCCTATAAATAGTTTTAAATTGCTAGCGGCTAATAATATGCATTTTTTTCCGACACAGACTGGGCCTTTTGCATCCAAAAGGGTTAAAAAAAATCAATTTCTACACATGTCATATAATTACATATACTACTGTAAAAATTTATATATATTTTGTTAAAATTATTATATTTTGCTCTCGTAAAAATATCCTAAGTGTTTTATTATGGTCATTCATTGTATCGCATAGGAAACAAAATATGATATATTGTTAGTACCATACTAAAAATACGAACCTGTTTATTGCCAAAGTTCCTGGTTTTGGCGTGATGCCGAGGAAGGTTAAAGATTCTTATTGTAACTTTGATAGATATATATTTTTTTGCTCATTCATTGTACTATTGCAAATATTTTTCAAAATATCTTGATATTTTTTAATCAAACACGATTTAAATTGAATTTTTTAGTATTTTTGTTTCGACAATATAAGCTATATATGAATTTTAATTACAAAGATTATTAGAATTTATCTTCAACTCATGTTTTTAAATTTTAATTCAAGGATGAAAAAAAATTATTTATAATTCCATATATTTGATTTTGTAACATATATTTATACATTTTACTTAATTTAATATCTCTATTCTGACTATTTAGAGAGATGTCTTTATGGGATGTGACTGATGGTCGTTGTCTTGAGAGTTGCAGTATATTCACACAGCCATTCATGTATGAATTATTATTATTTTGAAATTTTTCTCATATTTTAAAATGTATTTTTAGTAAGATATTGTTTTCAAATCATGTCTGATATTAAATAAAACTAAAAGGTTGGGAAACTCTTCATTGGGAGAATAAGCTAATTTTAAAGGAATTTTTGATTGTGGGTCTATTTAAATTTGATGAATCCACAATATCTAAGTAGTATGCTATTATTAATAGTTTAATTATTTCTTTCTTTAAAGTTTAATCTTTAAGCTAAAGTCAATTTTTTTATGAAGCAGTATCTACAAAGACAATATCAATTTTGAAAAGAGTTTTTTTTCTTTTTTGGTAATCTATTGCTTACTGTCTGATATACATATAGTAAAGCGCATTAGCTTTCCATTTACATTGTTGGCATCAGTTAGGAAAATTAATATAGATCTGATGTTAGTGATAAAGAATGTTTCTAAACTACCTTCTCTCCCCCCCCCCACTGAACAATTTTATGTGGAATTGGAGTTTTGCTCTACTAGGAAAGGTTAACCCCTTCTCTGTCGGCATCGCATGCCTTGCGACAAAGAGAAAATCATATAATTGAATTCTTTGTTACTTATACACCTCTTTAAATCTTGTGATTATTTTTGTATTTCCGAATATTGCTAAGAAATGGTGTCCCACTATGTATGAATGCCACTTTTCCCAGAATTTTCTAACTTTAACTAGTGGGACATTTAACTAATTTTTTAAATAAATGAGATAACATTTGATATAGATCTGCAGTTAATAAAAAAAAAATTTTTGTGTTAAAAAACGGCTGTAATACAAGTGAACTTCAAGTTTAATAAGGTTGCAATATTTGATTAAGATTACTGCATATGATTTAAGCATTCATAAAAAGGCGGCTAAAGTGGTTGACGATAAAAAAAAACATTGGGTGCAGATGGGCTACAAATCAGTGATTTTTATAAAAGTTAATTTTATTCGAATTGATTTTAAAGTCCTTTATTATACTATGTTAACTAATTATAATTTTTGTGTTTCAGTCTTATCATGTGTCTAAATCGAATGATGTGCGGCTGTTTTGCAATGGTTATTATGCAGAGATTCTTGTAATGGATATTCTCACGTTAGATATTCTATTCACTTTATCCTCACGTGTTAACCCTGATTGGATG
This sequence comes from Parasteatoda tepidariorum, assembly GCF_982258835.1. Taxonomy (NCBI): domain Eukaryota; kingdom Metazoa; phylum Arthropoda; class Arachnida; order Araneae; family Theridiidae; genus Parasteatoda; species Parasteatoda tepidariorum. The sequence goes on from NW_028257371.1 coordinate 954,760, forward strand.
AGTGCAATACGCGTCCTGTGAAAAGTCATGGTAAGTATGCCACTTAAACTTAACAGAGAAGATAAAAGCTTAATTGTTGTCCAGTTTTAAAATTTAATTTCCTTTCCTTATTCTAGATGACATCGTTGTTGGTTTGTCTGCTTCAGGTTATATCAAAGTATGGACAATTGCTGGAAATGAAGCTAAAGTAATTATATCTTTTTTTTCATAAATAAAATAGTTCTCTGTGGCTAATTTATGTGGGTATTTTCTGATTTTAATTGTTTTGTTAAATAATCTTGCACAGTTTGTCAAATATGTTGAAGTATAGAAAAAAATTGCAAAATGCTGGATGCATTAAAAAAGTACTCAAATACTTTTTGTTAGCATGCTGAATAGTAAAGCTTTTTTTGGAAGTTGTGAAGCTTTTTTAGCATTATAAATATATCTCTATCCAAAAAAGTCTTTTGAATTTTTTCTATTGCTTTGCAAGGACTATTTCCAAATATCATTTTTAAAATATGTTAATTTTCACTTCAAGACACCCGACTGGGTTTGATACTTTTTTTTGAAATAGTATTAATTAAAATTTTATTTTTATAAACAAGGGTCCTGAAGTTTTAAGTTTAAATTAAACTTTAAAAGTTCATAAAATATTTTCTCAAAATAATTTTCAAATTTAAGCTTAAAACTACAAATTTTTCATGTCAGACATACAGCTCTAAAACAAATTGCAGTGCATAAATATCAAAATTAATTTTTTTCTCGATGAATAATATTGTTACTCATGTTTTGACTTAAAATTTTTAAAAAATTTCAACTATACAATGAAATGGAACTAAATATATTGTTTGATATTGACTTTCAATAGAAAAGTTCTGAACATTTTTACTTAAAAAATAATAAAAATAGTAAATTCTCACTTAGACCTAGCTTTTAGTTCAAAACATAGTTAACGTTATACACATCTGCATACAAAGTTTCAAAAAATTCTAAAATAAACTTCTTTTGTATTGCATGTTTGTGAATTTAAATTTTCTCAAATGCGACTTTTTTTTCAGAAGATGCATTTAAAATACTAGAAACTTCTGACAAAAAAAAAAAGAAGTAGTTTTTCAAAAATTTATGTCCGAAATTATATTTGCCAGGAGCATATTATTTATTTTAATGAAAATTATTAAAATACTTAAAGCATAACAAACAACATTATAGTTTCACTTTAAGGAGTTTACTTCCTTTTCTGTTTTGTCTCTCGACATATGATAAAATAAATATAGCTTCATTTCTAAAAATCGGAGAAAGAGTTTTATTAAAGAGTTTTGGAAAGCTAATAAACAAAAGTTGAAATATTAATCATAATAAAATTTTTGTCGAAGCAGCTAATTTTTTCCCAGACAGATATCTTAAGTGTTAAAATAATAGTCAAATGTGTTAGTCAAATGTACTGATTTCTTATTTAATAATGTGAAGTAAAGTTTGGTTTAAGTGTGAGAAAACAACATGATGAGACTGAAATTCAGAAAAAGTTAGAATTCTAGCATAAAGAATAATATATCATTCTGGATTTTCTTCATGTGCAGACCAAGAAGAAATATAACATTTGCTTGCCCAATTTTTCGAGTATTTATTATTTTTTTTTGTAATTATATTAACCATACTAGAGTAAGCATACTAGTTTACTAAGTAGTTTACTAAAGTAAAGCTAAATTGTAAATTGTAATTTATGCCCTTATTGATTTAAAATTAACTTTTGTTGTTGCCTGGTATTTCTTTTTCTTTACAACTTATATAATAATATAAATAAATGTTTTATTAGTAATATAAATAAATATTAATATTTTGTTACATGTTTAATTTGCAGACTTTTAATTTAAAGCACTTGTAGTTACTCTAAAAAAATAATTGGAATGAGAAAAATTAAATTTCATGGTTTATTGAACTTAAATTTAGGTAATTATTATTTCATGTAGAAGTCTAAATTTTAAATCAATTAAATAACTTTGAGTAAACAGCATTGTTGAAACATAGTACAATAATATTATAATGTTGCTCATGATTAATTTGTACCTTTGATCAATCTCTTATTGAAAATTGGGGTTGGACTTACAATTGTGACTTACCTTAACTGGCTTGTTGTCAACTATAGATTTTTTGCTGTTATTAATAGATTAGTTGGAGTACATCAAATATAAATTAGGTGAACGTATAAAAATATTTAATTTATTTAATATTTTATTTAATTTATATCTTATTTAATTTATATTTTGTTTAATTTATATTGGGAACTTTATATTGCTACTTATATTTTGTTAATAGCTACTTATATTTTTATTCACCTTTTAGGGCGAGGTTAGCAATAATTTTTTTAACTTATTAATTTTATGTTTAATTTTAATACACAAACAATACTAAATATGTCCAAGTTATAAGGATGAGGTATTATTCGAAATTTAAGAATTATACTAATTAATAATTTGTAGTGCTTTAATTTATTTTGCAATTTATATAAAATATTGTTTGAATTTTTGTCTAAATTTAAGTGTTTTTTTTTTAAAACATATTCTATTTTAATAGAATGAACCTGTTTATGAAGATGAGTCAAAACCAATTCGATGCCTGAATGCCCTGAAATCGACCTGTTGTGCTTTTAATCAAAGGACACTTCTTATTGAGTATAGTAAAGTGCGACGAGCTCACTTCTTATTGTTTGAACCAAATATTGGCAGGTAAATATAACTATAATCAGCTCTGTTGTGTTGTTTCTAATGCCACTTGCTAATACAGCAAGCCTGCTTATTTGAACCAAGTATATTTAGGGCATATTGTGCATTACTTGTTTTTCAGCTGAGCTATCTGTGGCCAAAAATACGACATCAGTCACTCACACGTCACAACCCAATTATAAATAATCAGCTCTAACACATATAATGTTACTAATTTAAAATTTTTTCATACCTTAAATAATAATTTATTTTGTTGTTGAATGCCATAAAATATTTGCTTCCAGTTCATCAATGTATGTAAAAGAGATGAAGTGAAATTCAAAAGCAATTTGTCAAATGTTTTGTCACAGTGAGAAAAATAATATATGCATACATTACATGTATACATTATATGTATATATCTGCGAATAATGAAATAGTGTGATATGCAAAGTCTTTAAATGATTCTAATAAGATCAGGATACAAAGGTTATCTGGAAATCAAGTCACCCACAGCACATTAAAAGAGACAAATTTTATTACCTGAAAAGATATATTGCAAAATATATACCAATATTTCAGTTACTTCTCAACTTAAATATCACTAGAATTGTAACATTTAATAGGAATGGTAGGTAACTTTTTGTAGTCCAGTGTGATCGAAGTGTGCTAGCTGGAAATGGAGTCAGCGCATGACAGATTTTTTCTGGAATTCATTATATGTGAGTGAGTGATTTCATAGAGCTAGAGCAGGACAATACCAGCAGTAAGCATACCATGCTTCTGATTCTGAATTGCTTCTCATAAGTTTTCAAGGGTTACTCTATAACTTTCAGCATTCACCACAGCACCCTCAACAAGAAGTCAACAAACAGAATGCCTTTCCTGTCCTAGGTGACCTTAATTTTAGTGTGGATACTGTTTACCTGAATTTCATTTGGCATAGAGGTCTTTTATGTTACCAATGCATCAAGTATTTGCTTGATTTCAGGCATGGCACTTCAGTTCTAGTTCCAGACTACAGATTTTCTATGATACTGGAATACAAAAACATATCGTACAGTATGACCAGTGTTCCTTTGTTAGAAGTAGCTCAAATATTGCTGTATAGATCTTTCCAAGTAATTATTATGACCACATATTCTGGTGTGTAAGTCGATCTGTTATTTTTTATTAGGAAATAGCTAATATTTGGTATGCTGGGCGTATAAGTGGACCAGTCAAAAAACCAAAAATAAGAATTTTTAAAATTAAAGAAGGAAAAGACATACAAAACTTAATAAGACTGCAAAATTTTGCAAATTAAAAATATTTCACATTGATGTTTCTGGATATGATACAATTGTCCTCAAATAAATGCTATGAGGCATCATTAACCCCAGATAACTGAACTTAAATCAGTGTTAATCTGTAACCAATCATTCGACTAATAAACTACGAATTAAAAAGGCATACTTTATTTATTTCAAGCTAATTAGCAAAACGTAAGAAAAAGTATTATATTATTTCAATTAAAAATTGAAATATTATTAAAATTATCATTTGTACTCATGGGAAATGTTAAAAGTGTGCTATTCTCTAATAGCCTTCTTTCAGTATTTGCTTACATATTTTGCCATTATGCATTTCTTAGATAGAAAGAAAATTCTGTGTTTGTTTGCAGCACTTTTAGTTGTGTAATCTGTGGGCTTTTCAGTATTCAAAATATCTTTAATGTTGATTTTGATGGACTAAACATTTGACTGTTAGACCATGATTATTGTAAATTTCAAAACGTAGCAAATGTACAGCTCTTTTTATCACTTTTGGCTTACTAATTTTACTAATTATGAAGGTACTGTGAGTAAACTAAGGTAATCACAATATCAACAGGAATTCTCAAAATTGGCATGAGTTGATAGTCTATTAGACAAATGTTTAGTTATATAAGGTTAAGTAAACCTTTCAAGGGTATTATTCGATCAACTTGAAATAAATGATTAATGTAAAGAAAATAAACCCTTTCAGAAACAGGAAATATTCGTACTGTTCCTATAGACATGATGTGTCAAATTTTCTATGTGTTGAGCAAAATGGAAATTCAAATGTTATTGTAAAATTTTTTAAACGGTGCATAAATTCTAATTATTTGGATGGACGTAGCAGATGAAGTAGAATCCATCACTGAGGGAGATCCGTATAATGATACTGTTAACATTACTGAATCCGACTCGTGATGTTCTGAAATATTTAAATTTGTAGCTTTATGGTATGTTTTAAGAATTTTCATTGTGTTAAATATTTTGAAATATTTTTTATTAAAATAATCTTTCTTATTCTTAATTTTTTCTGAACGTAATTTAAAGTATTGTTTCTAATAAAACCTTAATATTTTAAGAAAATATCATGAAAAAAAATACAAAACTTATTTATTATAACATATTAATAGTTTTTGAAAGGGTTGAATTGATACAGAGTTATTCATATCCATTTCATTGTTTATAATGATGCATCACTATTTCACGATCAACAAATGTCCAACTTTATTACTGGTGTATTAGTCAACTCCTAGATTTTTGTAAACTTTTTGGGTTTAAATAGCCTGCTTATACACTAGGATATACAGTATTGTTATAATTTTTTATATGCCTTGAGAAATTTACTCTCTGGATGACTATCATACATTTAGGTAGTATTTATTTAAGCATTATGTTAGAGAGCAATCATCAGATTTGTTTCTTTTCTATTGATGTAATTATTTAAAGCCACTGAATCATATGTCAATTATATTTTTGGCTGTGAATAATTAATGGCAATACATTTTGATAAAATGTAATAGTTATTTATTGCCAAATGTTTTTGTTGCGTAGATTTAAAATATTAAATCACAAATAATATTTGTTTTCCAAGGTTTATGATGCTGGGGATCTTTCGCTGTTGTGCTCTGCAGATAATCCTCGAGATGAACGTTGGATGGGTGGTGATTTCTTAGCTACTGACAGAGTTTTAATTTTTAGTGATGGTGGAAAAGGATATATATATAGATTACCTTCTAAGTAAATCATTTAATATATTTTTTTAAATTTGCTTTTTGCTTGTTTTATTGTTCTAAACAATATTTATTTATTAGCATGCTGCAAGGAAAGAGTATTAGTGTATTTTTTGTCTCAATTTCAATTTCTCAATTTTGTTCTGCTGTATTTTTTGGTTTCATTAGATAAGTATTTAAAGTAGATGTTTTTCTTACTGTGAGTGTTTGTTCTTTTATATACTCATAATATATAAAATTGTAAAGAAATCGACCATCAGACATGGCTCAAATTTGGTTTGTTTTTTTTTCATTTAAGGCCCAATTAAGCTTAATTTTCACTGTTAACTTTCACAGTTTAATTTCTACATTCTTGTTGCAGAACTATAAAAGTTTTTTTAAAGACTTAACAAATTTAAAATCCTGAGTAGTAATTACATGTTAGTAAGGATGTTATATTTCAGGTTTTTTCAGTAAAATATGCTGAAAATGTAAAATTTTTAAAACAGAGTTTTAAGTGATGAATCATAATTAAAAAGTGCAGTTAACAAATGTTTGCATCTTCTCAATAAGTTATACTATCGCACAATTACTTTGATGTAACTAAAACTTTTTAAATTGTGCATTTATTTTGAATTAATTTTGCATTAATTTTATTTTGATGACAATAAAAATCCTTAAAATTCCCTATTATGTAAAATATTTAGTATGTCTTAAAACATTTAAAATTTCAATTTTTGAAATAAACTGGATTTTTTCTTTGTCAGTTAATATTTTTATTGCACTATATTTTGATACGTCATAATAATTACAACTTAATATTTTCTCTTTCTCCTTCAACATTTTTAACTTCTCAGGTTTCAATGTTTACTTAATTTAACAAATTTTGTTATTCAAATTTACAAAATACATAATAAAAATATTTATTGTTAGTTCATTAAATATCAAAATGAATTGAATGTTCAATGGATAAGATTAGAATATATTCTTAATAAATGATTAATTCAGCTGCAACATTTATTTATGATGTCTTTTTATGCAATATTTATTTATAAAGTTAAATGTATTGCTATATAATGTCTACATGTGATTAATGTAATGTAAGTTAAAACAAGTATTTTAAAAATTTAATATTTTTTTCACAATAAACAATAATAAATTGATATAGAAGTTTAATAGACATACATATAAATGCATTGTTCTTATATACCTATACGATTTCAAAAATTTAGAGCAGGTCAAAAGTTTGATAATTAATTTTTAAATAAATATCTCCCTTTGTTTTAGATATAAAGGAGCACCTGGGTTTCATGGAAAAGTCTGTAAACTCAAAAGAGCCAAGATTCATTCTTAGAGTTGTAAGAGCTCTTGTGTCTATTAGGAAGCGCTTAACACCAAAGCGTAAAGTCTTTTTTATGCTCATTCTTCTCAACAAAAAGATGTACTGCTTGGTTTCATGAATGAGGTAAGTTTTTAATTTCATTGATACTGAATTTCTTTATGTTTTAAGTTTAGTTTACAATTTTATTAGAAACCAGTTAATATTTTCTTTACTTGGTCGCTTCGTTATTACATTTTTATAAAAACAAAATATTTTAAAAAAGCAAGTATATTTTCTAATATTTTATTATTCTTAGTATCACATTTACTGTATTAAATTTTTCAAATATTTGTGCAATCTTGTTTTTATTATTATTGGAAATACACTTTATTATGGGCAAAAATAAGTTTTGCCATTGTAATAGTACAAAATTAATAATATCGATTTTTATATTTGTGAATTTTAATAAAAAAAAAAACTGTAAACAACTACATACTAAAATTTGCAAATATCTGACTAATTTTGTTTGCTTTCTGAACTGTGTTGCATAACTTAATTGTAAAAAAAATTTTGGCATCTCTGCATTTATAATTAAATATACTAAAATATACCAAAATAAGATTTAATTCATCTATTTTTTTCTTTGCTAAAGAAAATTTTTTGATATATTATGTTTTAATACTGATAAATTATGTTTTTGCACTGCATTATATAAGGATAAATAATGCAATATTAAAAACAATAATAAACTTTTTTAATAAAGCAAAAACTTGTCCTCCTTTTGCCTGTTCAAAAATTAACCTTTTATTTTCCCCAATATTTTTTTTAAAATTGTGACATAATTTGAATAAAAGGGTTTTGGGCAGTTAAAGACAAACTGGTTTTGGACCTGTTCTGTCCTAAGCCTTCTGTCCTAAGCCTTGCCAACTCTGATGAGTTTATTAAGATTTATTTTTAGTTTACTTAATTTTTTAGAAATATTTTATTCATTCAGTATAATCCATATTAATCTTGTAAGTGTTTTTGTTAATTTACATTTATAAATAGTTTTTATTTAAATATAAAAAATTCCGATAACTTTACTTATCCTCTACAACCAATAAGTTTTACTAATTGTAATTTTGAATCATTCTTTCACATAATTGAATAAAGTAATTGTTTTATAAAGTAGAAGGAACAAGTCAAATGTATTTAAAATTGTGTGTAACATGTTATTATGGTGACATACATAATTAATTTAGGGGTGACTTATAAAATATAGTTTTTTTTTCTTTCCAAAAACTACTTATTTAGAAAATATTTTTGTTTTTTGTTAATTTTATGTATATGAAGAACTTTCAACAATTGGAAGAAATTTTTTTTAATAGATAATAGCCCTTGACTAAGGGCTATTGTGTTATCAATATAGTTGATGATAATAAATGATATTCATAAATGTTTAATTCCATGTTTTTTTTCTACCTGAATTTAAAGATTTTTTTACTTTTAGCCTATGGATATGGATACAAATGGTAACAAAGCACCAACCAGAATAAAGAATGCTAAATCCAGTCAACAGCCATTATTGCCTGAACAAGATATTTATATACATCTCCTTGTTCTACTTCATTTCATTGATGCAGACCAAATTTAGTCTGTAAGTATAAATAATCTTATTGTTAATTTATTTGTTTATTTTGTTTTTATTATTTCATTTGTTTTGATTTCCTGTTAATTTAACAGGGTGGCCACCCACCTAGAATTATTACTGAATTTTTTATACTTGAAAAAAAACCTGAAAAAAAAAATCAAGGAATTTTAAATAAAAGCTGGAATTTTTTTCTTTATTTAAATTATTTTACCATCTGTTATATCCACTTTATTTAAACTGAAAGTGATCTTGAAATATCTTCAACTTAGCAATACTTTGCTTGCATTAAATTTTGGTAGTGGTAAGCAACTAAATTTTTATTTTTTGAAATACGATCAGCTTCATTTAGAACAGGGATGGGCAAACTACGCCCCCGCGGACGAACTGTGGCCCTCTAGAAGATTTTATCCGGCCCGCGGATGGAATTTTTATTTGCCGATCAGTGGCAAATATAAACAATATACATCCATTTTCTTGTCGACAATGTTTAAAATTATTTCTGTTTTTCCTTTTTTAACAAAGTACTGATGAAGTTTTTGCTTTCTCTATTTTTGTTCTACAAAACATAAATTGATGGAAGTAGTTAGCTCAGACAGCTTCAATTGGTAAAATATTGAAAGCAGAAGTTCTTTATAGAATAGCCGTAGATTGACTCCAACTAGCGCTTGTCTCTCTCGAGGAGCTGACTTATGGAATCTAATATAGGTAAATTGCACTTCACATTTGGCAGACTGCTCATTTTCCGCTCCAAAGAGCGGACAATCTAACAATCATCTGAAGCAGTCCTTTCTAAATACTATTCCAAAGTTTTACAAATCATTACCAAAAGCTAGTTTCCGAAATTTAATATTTCATGCTCAGAAAATCAGTGCATGTTTGCTTAATCTTATATATGTGAGCAAGAGTTTTCAACTATGAACCTTAGAAAAAATCATTTCAGAAGTAAACTAACAGCAAAGCATTTAGCTTTGTTCCTTAAAATAAGCACATCTCACTTCCAATGTAAGGAGCTTTTAAAAATGAAATTGCAATTTCCTTCATCTTACTAAATATTTAAATTAAAACTTGCATATCACCCTTTTTTTCTTAAATTTTGAAGTTTTTACTTGGCCCACCAAAAATTTTTTTTCCTTGATTTTTGGCCCCTCGACCAAAAAAGTTTGCCCATCCCTGATTTAGAACATTTTAAAGCAATCATTTTACTTTGAGCTTGAAAAATATATGTATTTAGAAAAAAAAAATTTTTTTTTAAAAATAATAAACCTACTTGCATAGCAAACTACAACAATAACACACATTCAATTATTAGGTAAATGAGATAAAATTTTTTAGTAATTATTGGGCCTGTAATTTTCAAATGAAACTGCAGAGGGATTATTAAAAAGAAGTGTATTAAAAAGAGATAAAAAATAGTTCCTGGATGCATATAAAAATTTTTTCATTAATTTAGCACAACCGGGGACATGTGCTCTTTCTTGTTCACTGCTAGCTACGCCGCTAAATACAAGTAAAAGGTATATTAGTTAATATCTTCTACTTTTAAACATCAAATACAATGGATTGTATGGCTCAGGGGGTTCGATGACTGGTCAATACGAATTCCGCATCCGGCTTGAACCGACCACTGTGCTGACGTGAAATATCCTCAGTGGTAGACGGATCATGAGTTAGAGTTCCCTTGCCGTCAGGTTAACCGTGGGAGGTTCTCGTGGTCTTCTTTTCCAAGTAGCACAAATACGGGTTAGTTCCACTGGAAATTAGATGATTATTAAAAGCATCTTTAGGGAATAAATGCCTCTGCTATTTTTTTTACTTAGATTAAAACTGGCAATGACAGATTTCTGGTTGTATCTGTATTGTGCTTGTTTTGCTAGAAAGTTTTAAAAATTCTTTATTTCTATCTTTAAGTGTTAAAAAAAGTATATAGGGTTTTAAAACTCGTTTTATCTATTCTAGGCCATCTGCGATGGTGTGATTGAAGCTACCATAAATCATGCCCAAGGATATATGCCATCTAAACAAACTGTGGATGTTTACAGTACTGGTGAACCTTAATCTGCCTTTCATAAAAGGATAAGTTTCAGCCTGGATATTTGCAATAAATCTGTCAAGGTATTCTTATCTTATTTATGATTCTTATTCCCTTAATTGTTTTTTTTTCTATAATAAAATGATGCTGTATCAATGTATATAAATCTACTGTAAACAATAACAATTGTAACAATTTTTGTAATTTTTATTCCTTTGTTTTTTCTATAATAAAATAATTGAACCTGGAAAATGTATTTATGTGTAAAAGTGATAAATTTATTTTTCTTGATGAAGTTTGACAAAATTAAAATTAATTTCAAAAGGGCTAGAAAAAAAATATGCAAACTAAACGTTTTTGCAAGTTCCTTATACTAACTGTTTTTTAATTTAAAAAAAACTTTTTAGTTATCTTTTACACAAAGATTTTTAATTTTTGATAAGTCCTTAAAATTTTGGACTTCTTGGATACTCCTTGGATTTCTTCTTCTGATCTCTGTAAAAACCCTGCATACAAAAAATAAATTTTAATTAATATTAATTATTTTATTAACTATTAGTTGAAAAATTTAGAATTATAAGGTATAAAATTTTTTACATCATTTTAAAGTATGTAATTTTGCATCACAAAATACAAAATTGGAGCAAAACCGGTTGAATAGTTTCTGAGAAATCTAATTTTAAAAAACCTGTATATTTAAAATTTGATTTTTCACGAACTATTCACCCAATTTCGCTAAAATATTTTGTATTTTGACATGATGTAAAATACTTTAAAATGATCTAAAAAATTTTATATCTTACAATTCAAAATTTTTTAATTTATTATTTGGTAAAATAATAAATGGATAGTATTTATTTTTTGCAAAAATTATTCAAGCAACTAAAAAAGTTTTTGATGTGACGAAGTACGTAAAAAGTAAAATTAACTAAATACCAAAAACTGAAACTAAACTGAATACCGCTCTTCAGCCAAACAATGGGAACCATATTTCCCAGATTGCAGCTACCCCTTATATTTTGGGGGTCAGAAATCTGAATTCATTCTAAAAAAGATATGTTTAATCTGAGAAAGTACGTTTTTGTGTCTGATTTCCTAACTTTAAATATTGTCTGCACTTATTAATTAGCATATTTGAGGTCACCCCCTCCAGCCATTACGATTGAGTCCTAGAATCTGACACACCACAGTAAATGTGTGCGAACTAGTTATATCTTTTAGTTTGTATGGACTGATAGATAAATCTTCTATCTAACCATGCATTGTAGGAAGATAACTTTGAATTGTAGATTTATAATGAAGGTATGTTAAAACATCTCCATGCCAGAATAGTGCTTATCCACAAATGTTGGAATAAACCAATTTGTTCAGAGATGAAGTACGATCTTGCTATAAGTTGAGTTTTATAGTTAAAGGGTAAAAAATTCTGAAAAGAAACCAATCGCTCTTGATGAGTGCTCATGCATGGCTAATATAATCATAACTGCAAACTCTACAAGATTTTCAGTAGACTAGTGGATTTTGGCAGTTTCTCCTGGTCTACTGGTTTAAATAAAATTGTTAAAATCCTGGTTATTGTACATTTTAGAAAATTCCCTAAAATTTAGTAAATTTCCTAAAAAAAATCCCTACTGAAATAGAATTTTTGAACTGATTATTGATTGCTTGGTTAAATATTTAAATAAGTATTACTAATACATAATGACAAGAATCTCATTTATAAAAAGCAGTTCAAAACTTTTTTTTTTAAAGTTTTCTGTATATTTTTTTTTCAGAATTCTTTTTAAATTAAAAAAAATCTTTTAACTATCTTTTATGCATTAAATGCCTATTAATATTCAAAACTAGGAGTAAACTTAATACATAACATTTCAAGTATGTTTAATCTCAATCATAAGTGGAAAATATTTCAGTTTTTCTATTTTGATGACTATAAAAATCTCTAAAACTCCCTATGTGTATTTAGTTCATTATGCAACAATTATCATGAAATTCATGTTTCGTAAAATCTACCGGAGTTTTTCCTATCCATGATGATTCTCTCATAGATCTCAATATAGCTGACAATATAGCTCAATATAGCTGACTCAAGAGAACAGTAGCTGTTGTGTTTTCTCCTAATATATTGTGTACAATCTGCATAGCAAAAACACAAGGAATTTTTTTCTCCACATTTGAGTAATTTTTTATCATAAAGTATCAAAATTTTATATTATTAGGTATATTTATAATGAACATAAACGTGATAAAATGTTAAATATTTTAACATTATGAAGCTATAACTGCTCCTATTATGAATGTCACATGTCATGCTAAATTTTTATTTCAGTTTTTGATGTTTTACTTTGTGAATTTTTTGTGTTAATAAACAGCCACTCATTTACAAAGTTAATATATGTTCTGTTTTTCCAGAAAAATTTACAGAGAATATCTGGCTGTTATGGATCTTTATTGTGTGAATACAAACTAGGATGTACTACCAACCCTAGTCGGAATCCTCATGCCAATTTCTGGCATCAAGAAAGAACTGCTTGTCCAAATAAAAACATGCCAGGTTTGTATTCTTTATCTTAATATTCTACAAGCTGCATCTCGACATATATTTATGATTAAGCTTTTTTAATAACACATATATTTTAATTATGAAAAACTCCTGTACAAACTAAACCTGAAATGATAAATAAGTTGGCTAAAGCGAGCAATTTCTGAAATTTATCATATTAACTAGTTATTATTAAAAATTCATTATTGATAATTGTTGTCTGTTTATTACCAAAATTCATTCGCAATCATTAATAATGAAAAAAGTTTCTTTGAACTGACAATTTGATTTTAGCATTTATATCTTAATTGCAGAATTTTAAATATTTCATTGTGGAAAACTTACCTACTAAAGAAATTAAAAAAATTAAAAAAAAGAAACATGTGAACAATTTTAAGCACCTATTTTTTAAACCATAATAGGATTATTTCCTTATAAAAATTCATTTTAATGTATTTGCAATAAAATGTAGTTTTGAAGATTGTATTTCAGAGCTAGGAAAAAATAGTATGTGCCTAACTATCAGGTTTATTGAAAAAAATAGTCCATATTAAATAACTATTCTTTACAGACGATGTATATGTAAGAGAGACTACATTAAATTTCCACTTCCTTTATTTGTATTCTAAAAAATCTAAATGAATTATGAGATATTTTAAATGACATTTCAAGACTGTTGCAAGTACCAATGCAAGAATACTAATTGAAATGTATTAACAAAGCAATAAGCTTATAATATATTATATTTAAAAAATAATAATTAATTCAAAAACTTGTAAGGATTGCATGTGTCATTATTTTTGAAAGTGGTATAAGTCTTAAGGTTCTTAAAGGTTAATGTTTGAATGAATTTAAAAATATTGGAAAGATTAATAAACTTGGGTGATTTTTAAACACTATAATTTGATGAAACGTCAGATATACCAAGGATAATCTCAAAAATCTAAATAAACTACTTTTTAGCTTGAAATAGATTCGAAAATTATGGTTCATATATTAAAATGTATTGTAAATTTTTAAATCTGCGACTTTTCTTTTTAAAAATCATTAAAAAAATATTTGATTACTATTAAGTTTTTTACAACTGATTACTATTAAGAGATTAATATTAGACTTGATGTAATGGAAACCTTGTTATGTAGCACTCTATGGCTCGTAATCATGCTTGTAATCATCATGATCGTAATGATCATAAAAACTTACAAAAATGTATTAGTTTTTATGAGGGTTTCCTGTAACCTTTTTTTTTTTAAAACTGGAATGGTAGTTTTTAAAAACTAAAAATAGTAATATATAGGTAAATTAAAATAGTAATAAATTTTTATAGTAAAACATTAAAATGCAAATCTATACAAATAATTGAAAAGTTTAAAAGTGGTCACTGCTTGAGAATTGTAAATAAGTGTTCTCTTGTTTCAAATTTTTTTGTTGTCATTTTACGGTCCTGTGGATTTAGTCTAGCTTGAATAATAAACAGTTATGCATTGAGGAAAAAATTGTAGTTTTGATCTCTCGTCTTCTCAAGAAATGTTTAAATAAACATAATGAAAAGTCACGTACTATTATTTGAAAAGATCGTTTATAATCTTTTAATTAGTTTAAAATGTATTTTTCGAACTTTTTTTTATTATAACTAAAAATATTTTTTTCTTTCAGGGTTTTCCATTATTTGGGATGCAGCATGAACAAGTTTGTTACTTTTTGTCCATTTCTTTTGTTATTTGATACCAATTATGTGTTTTTGAATTTTTAAAAAATGAAATTCTAGCAGGTAGTCAATTTAATTATGAAACAATTTTGTTTATGAAAACATCGGGTAGATGTCTAGTCATTAAGATAAATTTAGAACTGGCCGCACGCAACAAAAAGATTTTACATACAAAAGGGAAACCAGTGCCAATGTTCACAAACACATTTAATAAGTAAGACACAGATACAAAGAAATATGGACAATGAAATTAACAGACAAAACACTTCACTCTCTAAAACCATCTGCCCGCTCAAGGCTAACGCATAACTCTGAGTGAAAAATAAATCCACTCTCCCCACAAACCCTTTTGAGATGCTGGACAGCAACTCAAAATATTTATCAAGTCTATTTGGCACTTTTATAGATCAGCAAATATCATCAAAATTATTTCATCATCAAAATATAAATATAGATCATCAAAATTATTTCTATCCAATAAAAACAAGTGTTAAGGGGGTCAAGTCCTCCATATCTTCTGATGAATATGTTAGAGGACGTGAATTCACAATTGTCTCTCATTCAAATAAAATTTTTATCAATTCTTCATACATAAGTTTGGCTTTCCCTAGTGTTTTTTTTTAAGAAGATCCTTCACAACTCGAACTAGCTTCTCCCACCAGGCAGCGGTTAGAGGGATGAATTTCCAAGAAATTCTATATCTGTATCCTTAAATACTTTCTTCCAATCAATTTCACTTAACAAATTAAATGCCCCTCTGAAGTTAGTCCCATTATCTGAATTGTGGGTTTTCCCCTCAGTGCTATAAAACGTCTTAAAGATAACAAAAAAAACATTCTGTTGTCAAGGAATTAACCCTCTCAAGATGAATGAGCTCTGAAAAGAGAGCAAGTAAAAAGCACACTATATCAACTCGCTTTATGTGAAGTGGTCCTGCCACATCAATTCCCACAACTTCTAAAATTTCTGAACAACCTATTCTATCGCGAGGTAAGGCTACAGGCTCAGCACTGAATTGTTTAACCTTAAAACGTTAATATTTTTTTCCAATGCCCACCCGTGTTAACATCCATCAATTCAGGTATTTACAGGGCAATTTTATTGGCCTCTCTTTCAGGGGCACCATATTAGGTGGGCCAACATTGCTCCCACAGTGAGGACAGATAGTACAAAGAAGGAAAGAGGATTCATGCCTTGCCCGGAATTCGCACCCAGAACCTTTCTGATGCAAGGACAGTTCCCTGCCCCTTACACAAGCCGGTCGGCTTAAAACGTTAATATTTAGCACAATGGTTTTAAATACTTCTCACTGATTTTCGCCCTCTTAAAATCCAAAACTTTTCTCGAAATATACAGAGCAGTGTTTGGCTTCCTGCGTGATGGTTTTTCCAGTGAAAATGTTCAACGAGTTTTTGAGTAAATATACACTTATCAGGAATAAGAACAGGATATAAGAAAAATGGTTTATCAATTCGTTCTGTGATTCTAGTCCTGACACGAAAAAATAACCTTCCTCATGTTTAAAGGCACATAAACAGGGAATTGATTTAACATCTTCGAAAAATTGGGATTGCATTAATCGAATTAAAAGAACCTCAGCATTCTCTATCTCAGTAATAGACAATTCGTCTGTTTGTCTTTCATTAACCAGTTTTCTGCTTCTGTTAATAAATCTTAGTACCCATGCAGATAATCGGATAATTTTAAGAAAATTCGAAAATTTAACAGCGTACCGAGGTATTGCTTGTTCTGACAAAGTTATGGTACATAAAGTAGCCTTTCTTTTCTCATTTTCATCAGAATTTTTATACTATTTTTTAACTCTTCCTAGACCCTAGAATATTCTGAATTTTTTTTCGCGTTCTCAATGGGGTCTAAAATACCAATAGATACCAAAGACCATAAATCACTCATTAACGAGTCTTTCACGTGCAAAGACCATAATCTATAGCACATCTTTCTGAGACGCCCTATAGATAATTCTTTATTTGTCGGCCGTTATTGTTGATTTAAATGGCAAACAGAGTTCGTATCTACCACCTGGAAGAATTTTTATACTATTTTTTAACTCTTCCTAGACCCTAGAATATTCTGAACTTTTTTTGCGTTCTCAATGGGGTCTAAAATACCAATACATACCAAAGACCATAAATCATTCATTGACGAGTCTTTCACGTGCAAAGACCATAGTCTATAGCACATCTTTCTGTGACACCCTATAGATAATTCTTTATTTGTCGGCCGTTATTGTTGATAAAAATGGCAAACAGAGTTCGTATCTACCACCTGGAAGAATTTTTATACTATTTTTTAACTCTTCCTGGACCCTAGAATATTCTGAACTTTTTTTTGCGTTCTCAATGGTGTCTAAAATACCAATGGATACCAAAGACCAAAAATCACTCATTAACGAGTCTTTCACGTGCAAAGACCATTATCTATAGCACATCTTTCGAGACGCCCTATAGATAATTCTTTATTTGTCGGCCGTTATTTTTGATTTAAATGGCAAACAGAGCTCGTATCTACCACCTGGAAGAATTTTTATACTATTTTTTAACTCTTCCTAGACCCTAGAATATTCTGAACTTTTTTTTTGCTTTCTCAATGGGGTCTAAAATACCAATAGATACCTAAGACCATAAATCACTCATTAACGAGTCTTTCACGTGCAAAGACCATAATCTATAGCACATCTTTCTGTGACACCCTATAGATAATTCTTTATTTGTCGGCCGTTATTGTTGATTTAAATGGCAAACAGAGTTCGTATCTACCACCTGGAAGAATTTGTATACTATTTTTTAACTCTTCCTGGACCCTAGAATATTCTGAACTTTTTTTTGTGTTCTCAATGGTGTCTAAAATACCAATGGATACCAAAGACCAAAAATCACTCATTAACGAGTCTTTCACGTGCAAAGACCATTATCTATAGCACATCTTTCGAGACGCCCTATAGATAATTTTTTTTTGTCGGCCGTTATTGTTGATTTAAATGTTTAACAGAGTTCGTATCTACCACCTGGAAGAATTTTTATACTATTTTTTAACTCTTCCTACACCCTAGAATATTCTGAACTTTTTTTTTTGCTTTCTCAATGGGGTCTAAAATACCAATAGATACCAAAGACCATAAATCACTCATTGACGAGTCTTTCACGTGCAAAGACCATAATCTATAGCACATCTTTCTGAGACGCCCTATAGATAATTCTTTATTTGTCGGCCGTTATTGTTGATTTAAATGGCAAACAGAGTTCGTATCTACCACCTGGAAGAATTTTTATACTATTTTTTAACTCTTCCTAGACCCTAGAATATTCTGAACTTTTTCTGCGTTCTCAATGGGGTCTAAAATACCTATAGATACCAAAGACCATAAATCACTCATTGACGAGTCTTTCACGTGCAAAGACCATAATCTATAGCACATCTTTCTGAGACGCCCTATAGATAATTCTTTATTTGTCGGCCGTTATTGTTGATTTAAATGGCAAACAGAGTTCGTATCTACCACCTGGAAGAATTTTTATACTATTTTTTAACTCTTCCTAGACCCTAGAATATTCTGAACTTTTTTTGCGTTCTCAATGGGGTCTAAAATACCAATACATACCAAAGACCATAAATCATTCATTGACGAGTCTTTCACGTGCAAAGACCATAGTCTATAGCACATCTTTCTGTGACACCCTATAGATAATTCTTTATTTGTCGGCAGTTATTGTTGATAAAAATGGCAAACAGAGTTCGTATCTACCACCTGGAAGAATTTTTATACTATTTTTTAACTCTTCCTGGACCCTAGAATATTCTGAACTTTTTTTTGCCTTCTCAATGGTGTCTAAAATACCAATGGATACCAAAGACCAAAAATCACTCATTAACGAGTCTTTCACGTGCAAAGACTATTATCTATAGCACATCTTTCGAGACGCCCTATAGATAATTCTTGATTTGTCGGCCGCTATTGTTGATTTAAATGGCAAATAGAGCTCGTATCTACCACCTGGAAGAATTTTTATACTATTTTTTAACTCTTCCTAGGCCCTAGAATATTCTGAACTTTTTTTTGCTTTCTCAATGGGGTTTAAAATACCAATAGATACCAAAGACCATAAATCACTCATTAACGAGTCTTTCACGTGCAAAGACCATAATCTATAGCACATCTTTCTGTGACGCCCTATAGATAATTCTTTATTTGTCGGCCGTTATTTTTGATTTAAATGGCAAACAGAGCTCGTATCTCCCACCTGGAAGAATTTTTATACTATTTTTTAACTCTTCCTAGACCCTAGAATATTCTGAACTTTTTTTTGCGTTCTCAATGGGGTCTAAAATACCAATAGATACCAAAGACCATAAATCACTCATTGACGAGTCTTTCACGTGCAAAGACCATAATCTGTAGCACATCTTTCTGAGACGCCCTATAGATAATTCTCTATTTGTCGGCCGTTATTGTTGATTTAAATGGCAAACAGAGTTCGTATCTACCACCTGGAAGAATTTTTATACTATTTTTTAACTCTTCCTAGACCCTAGAATATTCTGAACTTTTTTTGCGTTCTCAATGGGGTCTAAAATACCAATACATACCAAAGACCATAAATCATTCATTGACGAGTCTTTAACGTGCAAAGACCATAGTCTATAGCACATCTTTCTGTGACACCCTATAGATAATTCTTTATTTGTCGGCCGTTATTGTTGATAAAAATGGCAAACAGAGTTCGTATCTACCACCTGGAAGATTTTTTATACTATTTTTTAAGTCTTCCTGGACCCTAGAATATTCTGAACTTTTTTTTGCGTTCTCAATGGTGTCTAAAATACCAATACATACCAAAGACCATAAATCATTCATTGACGAGTCTTTCACGTGCAAAGACCATAGTCTATAGCACATCTTTCTGTGACACCCTATAGATAATTCTTTATTTGTCGGCCGTTATTGTTGATAAAAATGGCAAACAGAGTTCGTATCTACCACCTGGAAGAATTTTTATACTATTTTTTAACTCTTCCTGGACCCTAGAATATTCTGAACTTTTTTTTGCGTTCTCAATGGTGTCTAAAATACCAATGGATACCAAAGACCAAAAATCACTCATTAACGAGTCTTTCACGTGCAAAGACCATTATCTATAGCACATCTTTCGAGACGCCCTATAGATAATTATTTATTTGTCGGCCGTTATTTTTGATTTAAATGGCAAACAGAGCTCGTATCTACCACCTGGAAGAATTTTTATACTATTTTTTAACTCTTCCTAGGCCCTAGAATATTCTGAACTTTTTTTTGCTTTCTCAATGGGGTCTAAAATACCAATAGATACCAAAGACCATAAATCACTCATTAACGAGTCTGTCACGTGCAAAGACCATAATCTATAGCACATCTTTCTGTGACACCCTATAGATAATTCTTTATTTGTCGGCCGTTATTTTTGATTTAAATGGCAAACAGAGCTCGTATCTACCACCTGGAAGAATTTTTATACTATTTTTTAACTCTTCCTAGACCCTAGAATATTCTGAACTTTTTTTTGCTTTCTCAATAGGGTCTAAAATACCAATAGATACCTAAGACCATAAATCACTCATTAACGAGTCTTTCGCGTGCAAAGACCATAATCTATAGCACATCTTTCTGTGACACCCTATAGATAATTCTTTATTTGTCGGCCGTTATTGTTGATTTAAATGGCAAACAGAGTTCGTATCTACCACCTGGAAGAATTTTTATACTATTTTTTAACTCTTCCTAGACCCTAGAATATTCTGAACTTTTTTTTGCGTTCTGAATGGGGTCTAAAATACCAATAGATACCAAAGACCATAAATCGCTCATTAACGAGTCTTTCACGTGCAAAGACCATAATCTATAGCACATTTTTCTGTGACGCCCTATAGATAATTCTTTATTTGTCGGCCGTTATTGTTGATTTAAATGGCAAACAGAGTTCGTATATACCACCTGGAAGAATTTTTATACTATTTTTTAACTCTTCCTAGACCCTGGAATATTCTGAACTTTTTTTTGCGTTCTCAATGGGGTCTAAAATACCAATAGATACCAAAGACCATAAATCACTCATTAACGAGTCTTTCACGTGCAAAGACCATAATCTATAGCACATCTTTCTGTGACACCCTATGGATAATTTTTTATTTGTCGGCCGTTATTGTTGATTTAAATGGCAAACAGAGTTCGTATCTACCACCTGGAAGAAATTTTATACTATTTTTTAACTCTACCTAGACCCTGGAATATTCTGAACTTTTTTTTGCGTTCTCAATGGGGTCTAAAATACCAATAGATACCAAAGACCATAAATCACTCATTAGCGAGTCTTTCACGTGCAAAGACCATAATCTGCAGCACATCTTTCTGTGACTCCCTATAGATAATTCTTTATTTGTCGGCCGTTATTGCTGATTTAAATGGCAAACAGAGTTCGTATCTACCGCCTGGAAGACTTTTTATACTATTTTTTGACGAAAAAATTTATTATCGGATGAAACTATTCCGCTATTTTTTAATTCCTGAATTAATAAGGTATCATTCATTTTAAGCAAGGGAGGGGATCCATCCAGCGGCTGCGTTTTTCATCACTAGTTACAGTACTGTTCAATTGCTTTCGGATAATTTGCAGCAGTTTCGGGAAATGATTCGATAACTTCAGTAGCTCTTGAATTGGGTAATACAGATTGTATGAGATGGTAAAATTTATCATCGTCGGATAATGTTTCATCTTTGTCATTCAGTCATATATTTTTTCAACCCGATGAACTTTGCTGTTGTCATCTGGAAAATTAGGGGTATAAACGACACACTCTTTATAATGTTGTTGATTGAAAGGCGACTTCTAATCATCCAGAATGTTCACATAAACATGTTGATTCTTGTTAGTGGCCTTCTCAGTGAGGGGGTCCAATTCATAATAAGAAAAATGTCCACAAAACATGACAGACCTCCCTTCTGCTTGAACCTGACTTTGCATACAGGCAGGATGAAAGGCTTAATCTGCTCTTCGTAGCACTCGATGACGTGCGTCTTTTAAATAAAGGCGTCAGACAATATAATATTCCGCCAGTCAGCAGCTGTCCGCGTTCGGTGACTTCTAGCCCTTGGAAGTCGCGCAGTTTTATGTGCCAGTTTGAGCAATGGCCTCTTACCAGATGCTCGACTCCAGGAGTCCATTGCATGCAGCTCCCGACGCAATGTTCTCTCACTGACAGGTTGGGATGAACCTTCATTTACTAACTGAACCAATTCCTGTCGGATTTGGAAGCGATTTTGATTGACAAGTCGTGAAACACGTCCCGTCCCATTAATGCAGGACCTTTTTCCGACCACAATTCAGACGTCTTTCGTGACCACGTGCATTACACCACTGCTTGTAGACACGTTGAACAGTCCGCATCGAAATACCAATTGATCCAGCAACTTCATTCACAGTATGACCATGGGCACGGCCAAACACAATTGGCAGTTTTTTCCACTCTATGACATCCTTAAAATTATCCATATTTACACACAATTTCCTCTTCAAACAAAAATATCACACTGATAGCTACTTCAAAATAAGAGTTTGATTTTCCTAAACTGCCCAAGAAAAATTTTCGAATTTATTTTTCTCAAGATAGGTTTCTAAGTTTTTCCCATGAATGTATTCTAGAATATTACATGAACCACAAACAGTATTTTTTAATCCGAAAGAATCGATGGACACCAGGTACTCAAAAGCATAAAGTTTAAGCAACCCGGTTATGTTATGAAATTAGACTTAAATTAATTATAATTGTCGACATTATGAGAGTTTTAATGCTTGTTCAGAAATGTATTATTTTAAAACCAGCTTTTTAAGAGTGCTGTCACCATTAAGTCAACTTAGCCTTAAACAGTTGGTATCCGAAGTGAGCAATATTTTCCGACGAAAAGAAAGTTATAAAGAACTTACAATAGAATTTTTCTATGGAACAGTTTTTGCTAAAATGAATAATAACTTGAGTAAAATACACAATAAATCCAAGTTATAGGCTTGTGCATCGTGAAAGGTAAGTTAAAGAATAAGATGACGATTAGAACTAAATCAATAACTGAAAATGCGCAAATTTGTTAAATTAATTTTATTCTGTATGAATGAATCCAACATAAAAAATTTAAATATACAATTATATAGAATTTTGATAATCTTTAATTTCTAGCAAACTTTATAATATTTTTTTTAATTCAAAAAGAGTAATAATTGGTATCAGATAATACAATTGATTTTGTGACAACTCAATTCTCAATGTCTAACTCAATTTCTCTTTACTGAACCAACTGGATGGAACAACAAATATAGATTGTTTGGTGTTTAACAAGGACTGCTAAAATGTTATAGGCAAGAAGTAAAGCTAGGGAGAGGATGCTTCTGAGAAACGTTAGAAGGATGGGAATTCCTACAAGATGAAATGGGAAGAAACTACAAAAGAAAACAGAATTGGAAAGAAGTGGACAGGTCATATACTTAGTTTTGTCCTGGTTGATTACAAGATGCATTCTACAGGCTGCGATGTCAGCGCGTGAAATAAAAGCCTCTTTTAGTGCCTCGGGAGTTTGTGCGACAATATCAATGTCGTCAGCGAATGCAAAAATTTGGACAGATTTATTAAAGATTGTGTGTATTAATATTTGAGTCTTTCACAATCTTTTGCAAAGCAATATTGAAAAGCAGACAAGCCAGAGCATCCCTTTGTCTAAGTCCATTAGAAACAACAATAAGATCATTCTGACTCTGAGTTTTGTTTCAGTTAGGGTAATGGCTGTCAGATTGACGAGTTTCTCTGGTATTGCAAACTCTCTCATTGCTTCGATAAGTAGATTTCTGTTAACGGAGTCATAGGCAGTCTTGAAGTCAATAAAAAGATGGTGTGTTGCTATGCCAAATTCATTGGTTTTTTTCTCCAAGATTTGCCTTATGTTGAAGAACTATAGAAGTCATGGTACGTTAAAAGTCATGGTAAAAATATCTAAATCTGCTTGATCAGCTCTGAAATCTCAAAATCTGCGTTCAAACTCAAAACGGAGTTTTTTCAAGCCATCTTCATAATTCTAAAGCTTAATAATATTACTTAATTTACTGAGGGTATTGAATTTAACTTCGAGCTTCCCAGCTAACAGATTAAGCTTCTGTTTAAAAGCTTTGAGATGTGCCCAGATATCATCCATCTGGTGGGCCTTCTGGTGGGCCACAGTAGGCCGCGGGCGTAATTTGCCCTTCCCT
This sequence comes from Parasteatoda tepidariorum, assembly GCF_982258835.1. Taxonomy (NCBI): domain Eukaryota; kingdom Metazoa; phylum Arthropoda; class Arachnida; order Araneae; family Theridiidae; genus Parasteatoda; species Parasteatoda tepidariorum. Next base: position 978,959 of record NW_028257371.1, read on the forward strand.
GAAGTAATTGATTCTCATTTTCTTATTGCAACATAAAAATACAAATTTCTATATAATCTCAATGTATTAAGAGTTGGTTCCTAGTCTTCCATTAATTAAATCATACTGGAAACTGCAACTAAACGGTTTTTTAATTTTACATAAGTAGAACAAATTATACTTTTCGTAGTTTGTTGCTATACCTTTCAAAAAAAAGTCTGGTATGCGTTTACTGTTACAAAAAATTTCCTGGTTTTTTTCTCAGGAACAACGTGACCAGTATTTTAAGCGTATTACTTTTTACTTTGCAATTTTTTTAAGTAAAATAATTTTGTTGTTTACCGTAATGCATTTTAAAATTAACTAATTATCAGACAGAACTAGCTAATTATTAGCTAAATATTTCCTCAGGGGGTTTACTTGTGAGTAAACACGGGTGTCACAATCCCGAGGTACCCCAGTGATTATTGTTTTATTTAGATAAAGTTTTGTTTACTATGAATTTCACTATAATCACTATACACATATAGGTACACTTTAGTGCAAAACAGAGCCTTTACGTAACTAGACTGCTTCACTGGCGAAGGCAAAGTGCTGGAAGCAAAATAGTGCCAATTGGTATAGGTCACACAAATCATGAAAGTAAAAAATGGCAATGATGAAATTGACAAGGAAATATATCTGCTGTAATATTTGATTAAAAGTTATCAAAATATCTTAAAACTATTCGTGATTTATTTTTATAATTTTAAGGAAATTAACTTGGAAACCAGTAATTAACGGTAGCTCCAGCAATAAAATGTTTAATTTCAATCAATAATGGAGTAATGTAGAATTTTTTAAATGGAGAATTCAGTGATTATCTATCAAATTATTTTTGTACAGAAATGTGCACATTACTGTTTTTATTTTGAGATTATTTGAACCCTAGTTTGAAATTATTTGAACTCTAGAAAATTTTGGACTCTATTGCATATTCAAATTAAATGTTCTATGAAAGAAAGAGAACAAATCGATGCTAGTTATTTCAATAATGTTCTATACATTCATCTCAAACTATTATGAGTTGCTCAGGATCTCCATTAATAAAATTATACTAGAAACTAACGAAGCAAAACTTAGAATCTAGTTTTTGCATTGGCAATTTTTTTCTTTTGAAAAAGTCAGATTTCACTAACTTCACAGCTCATTAGTTTAATGTCATTTGTGAAGGGCGTCTTCAGTATCTGTGATTATTGAGGCTAAATATTTTTTTAAAAAGGGTAAAAATTTGATAAATGCGTAACTGGGAGTAAAGGCGAATCAAGGTGCTTACTTGCCCTGGCCATATTAGGACATCGTTCAGGGATATTAATGGGTCAGGTGACCATTTTCACTTTTAAATTATGTGATTATGGTCAAAATTTCGCTACAAGCATATAAATTAAATTATAATATTAAGTGAGTTATATAGATGAATCATTTTCTACAGCAATGCTCATACTATGGATGCATACCTTGCTAATAGTCAATTTATTAAAAACTTTATTTTACGTATCAACATTTTATTTAAAAAAATTTTATGGGCAAGTTCATAAAAACATTAAAAATATACCAAGACTTAGTTTGAAATGATTAACAATTACGAGAACAATAGCTGTTCTCTAAAATTGTTTTCAGTTTCACTTGCATATAATACTAATAGTTTTAAAAGTTCATTTTATTCTTGGTGCTGCCATCTAGTGTGGAAGAAACTAGACGTCCAAATTAACATGGCCAACGGTATCCCACCCTTTGTGGTGGTCCTGAAAGAGTGGATACCACTTCTGGAGAACGCACTAGGTCTGCTCATCGGGAAGACTGATTGTGCAGCTCATAGGAAATAAAAAAAAGTTCATTTCATTATGAATTAACTATTCAATACTGATTAACTAATTCAATACTGATTTCACGAGAATTTTTTTTTTCCGTAAGATTATTTAGGTTTTGTTTATATGAATTCATATGCGAGTTAAAATTAGAAATGTTTTAAAATTTTGGTGTTTTAAAGCTTATTGAAAACTTTTATGCACCTTTTAAGTAAAAAGAAAATAATGTTTCAGTAAGCATCATTGCCTTCAGAGAAATTTTATTGATAATATTTTAATTTGTTACTGCAGTCATACAAAGTTTCATAACATATTTGACATTCTGAAAAACGACTTCTTTTTTTTCTTTCTTTTTTTTGTGTGTGTGTCATTTTTTCTTTAAAAAATAGAATGAAAACTAGTTGTATACTTGGTTCAGGCATATAACCTAACCAACAGGATTCATGGTCTTATACTTGGAAATAGATAATGACCAAAATAATTCCTCAGGGGATTTACTTGCGAGTAAACACGGGTGTCACAATCCCGAGGTACCCCAGTGATTATTGTTTTATTTATATTAAGTTTAATTTAAATTTTCTGTGAAGAAGTATGTGCTGTCTCTGAAAAAAAATTTGCCGACAATGTAAATGAAAAAATTGTTTCAACACGTTTACATAAATTTCAACATTACTCCTTCAAAGGAAATCTGTACAAAAAATTGGACAAAATCTGGAAATTATTACACGCCCTCTGTTAAGAATATAATAACCAAATTACAACAAATTTAGGGGCGATCCCATGACGTAGCACGTAGTCTCAAGCTGGGTGCAAAGCATGCCCTACCAGCCGGTTGAAAGAGAGGGGGACCTAACTTCCTTCCTCTCGTCTAAAGTGAAGCACGGGACAAAGAGCACGTAACCTGTAAACTCCGAGATAAAATTACCCCCTCGATTGAGAATGCAGATAGGTAACTCCAGGATCCCCTTTTCTAAATTACGAGAGGCGGAGAACATGATGGTCAGCAATAGCCAACATTGTTAGTCTGCGTGTTTTTTTTTTTGGGGGGGGGGAATCTGTTATTTAAAATAAGTGAAACATAATCCTAACAAAAACAGCAATTTTGGATCTAAATGAATGACCAAGTAAACAGTAATTAGATCTTTTATTTCCATAATGAAGTTGAGGTATTTTGTTCTAAGGGAGAACAATTGTATTACATTGTCTTATCAAAAATTTACTTTCGTATTTTTTTTTCATGGGTCAAATGCCAACAAAGTCTATTTCTCATCACCCAGATTTGTAAAGAACTCCGGTCACGTTTACCCCTTATCAAAACTCTAAAATCCTTTTTACCAAAGCTCTAAACCCTTGGGCGGGTGCCTGTCACAAACCTGTGGCGGGTGCCTGTCACAAACCTGTGGCGGGTGCCTGTCACAAACCTGTGGCGGGTGCCTGTCACAAACCTGGGCAGGTGTATTTTAAATCTTGCAATCCAATTCTTTTCTAATCTTTTTATAAGCTTAAAAATATTTTTTTACTAACCTGAACAGATGTCTGTATCAAGAATAACTGTTTTTAAGGGAAAACATGTGTCTTCCTTTCTAAGAAATGCTCATCTCACGCCTACTGCCGATCTGATTTCAAAAGAAACTGAAAAAACCATACCATGTGAAGTTTTCTTAAACCATGGTGGAACAATGAATGTAGACAAGCACATTAAACCCTCAAAGTAATGCATCGAATTCCGTCGTTATACAACTACTGAAAACTCAATAGATTTTAAGAAAAGCGTGATCTTGAAAAGTGCGATGACAGATCCAAAGAAACTTCTGGATTCAACGTGTTAACAAAATACATTAAAAAAAACCATTTACAGAAATTAGGAGAAAAAGCCGAACATTATATGGCCATTATAACACTTATTCTTTTTCAAATCTTGAACCCAAACTTAATAATTTTTATATGATGTTAAAGAAATAGTTCACAGCTTAGGTGAGAATTTTTCAAAGGCTAAAAATCAATTTCATTAATACCCTTCCTTCGAGCAGTATAAATCTAAAACTGAAAGAAAAAACCCATTAAAATGTCAAATACAGCCGATTGACGGGTGGAATTCCATTATTACACAAGCTGGGTTAAAGACTGCTGTAAAATTACCACTTCTTGCCCTGATGATGGCATACTAAAAGCTTTCTCAATCCCATTTTTTGAATATTTAAAACTTAACAGCAAATTTAGATGTGAGATGAATTTTTCCTCAAATGGGTCGAAATCGAATGTAATTGCGGATCTGAAAATTACTAGAACTCCAAAACTAAAAAAGGCCCAAAGTATTCATCTAACGAAAAATCAAAATACATCCCATCTTCTAAACAGGGTTGATTCCGAAAATGCCTTTTCATAATTGTGCTTTGTTCATAATTGTTTCATCACAAAATCTATTGATCAGGCTCACCCGTTTTTTGCTTTGACGTAATTAAGAAAGTAACAGATACTTTAACAATTAGCAGATGGAATGGGTCACAAAGATCATTAAAAGAAATAGTTCCAGGAAGGTTGTTAGTATTTTAAACAGATTACGAATTGGCCATACATGATTGATAATCATTCATATGCAACAATCATAGACTCCTTTTACTAAGCGAACTAGCTGCTGTTTGCCCTAATTGCAGAGAACCATTAAGCATAAAACACATCTTAACACTGTGTTCTAATTTGAAAAATGAGAAACGTCGTTTGTTTAATAATTTCTTTTTCTTTATTTTCTTTACTCGGTAGAACTTCTCATCGAAACCTTATTGACATTCTTAAAGATAAAGGATACTTCCCTTTACCTTAAATCATGCTTATGTATTGACTAAGTGCTAGGTGCAATGTATCCTGATTTGGCTCTTACACAAAAAAATAACCATATCCTTGATTATGCATCAGACAATATATTGGACCACCTATAGATATAAACAAATCGTACAATTATATAAAAATCGATTTTCATATCATGATGTGTTGATATTCGGGCAAAGTGTAAAGGAATATTATTTCACATATAATTATAATTCAGTTATTACTTCCTTACTACTTAAAAAATACCTTCAGGGAGGGTGAGGTAGAAAACAATATCTAGCTTACCACTTCTGCATATACAAAATTATCGCTGATATATAAATGTTTTATTATCATATGAAGATGCGTTTAAATTCCGGCAAAATATAAAACAAATATTTTAGCATGCAATAATAATTTGGTTTTCATTTCCAAACTACCGTGAAAATTCTTCCTAGGAAACAGTAAAAATGAGCAAATATTATACAGGATTTCTTTTCTCCAACTACCTCAATACCCAAGGACTGATGCATTACTAGTTTTTTCAGTTAATAAATGTTTGGGGATTTGAAACAAATTTTTCTTAAATAGCGAAATAGATGCTATCGTTATAAGATTTTTTTAAATATCGGTTGCTAGTCAAAGAACATATATCTTCCTTTAGTACAAAATTGAATCGCAGCATATCCAGTATCTATTGGTTTTGTAAGTAGGCATTCCTTTTTTCTCTAAAAAAGCAAACATAAATGACAATTTCATAGTAGATCCCAGCTGTAATATAAATCCATACTTAACACGTTGACCTCTGTTCTACCAACATTGAAATTACGTCAGTTTCATATGAACAAACCTTCTCTATTAGAATGGCAGTCAAGACTCATACCATGCTATGTGTAGTACCTGCATAGGAATGAATATCTTGACATTTGCCACTGCATTATAGACAATCAAGAAGGTGTGTAATCTATAAGTTTGTAATTAATAGAGATCTATGGAAGTGCCACCCTACTTTTTTATCGGAATGAATATTGAAGGTTTCCCATTGCCAACTAGTTCATTATTTTAGAGCTGGATCATTGCAAGCTTTTTAATGTAGTCAATAATTGTTAGAGAATTCGCATTAAGTATTTTTTAAATGGTTTAATTAGTTGGTATAATAAGATTTCTATTACCAAGCAATCATGGATGCTAATTTAAGAATAGACCCTGGCTCAGCACTACCCTAGTTACCCATAGCAGCAGAGTTATGAGATCCATGATATATATTTTCCAGAATTTGTGTTATATATATTATAAATTGCTCTAAGGTATTTATTAGAAACTTTCATTTCAATAATGAAGTCATTATTCTGATTTCTTTTTATCTAGAACGGCTAAGAAACTGCTTTTCACAACTTATGCTTCTTTCACAAAATCCTTTAAATTCATCTTGATTAGAAATCTGCCATTAAAGCTCATTTGTCTTTTAAGTAATGTATCTTGAATGCACTATTAAATAGCTTCCTTTTTTATCACTGCAATTCACTTCTTGTATTATGGATTATTATATTTATAAAAATAAGATAATGCTCAATATATAAAAAGCACTGAAGTAGCACTGTCATATGCTTGAGAATTACATCTGAAAGTTACACTAGATCCAAATTTTTGCTGTGCATTTTTAATACAGATGCGCCATATGTTCTTTCTTAAAACTGCTAGTACTAAACATAGAAAAAGGAAAAACTTGGTTTAGCACATAATAAATAATTCTTTTTTTAGAATTATTATTGGATTTAAGTAGATAATAGAGGGTGGAATATTTACTTCCATTAATGGCAATTGGTTACCCTTTTAGCCGCTTTTAATTGTTCGGCTGTTAAACATATAAATGGACAATATATACATATATGGCCTTTTTTTGACCAAAACTATAGACTGGTGGCGATGGTATCTTCTGTAAAAAAATTTTCATCCACTCCAATACTTTGATCCTTTAATAAGCATTTCCTTTCCTTTCTAAATATGCATTTGCTGTAGATTCACCTGTATCTGTTCAGGCAGTAGAGAAGCTTAAAGAAATTTAATAGTCCTGTTATCTTGTACTAAATTCAATTGAATATCAAATTATAGTTATAATAGTTTTAGCAAAGTGAACTCAATATTGATTATAATAGTAATGGTTTCTTACTCGTCATATTGGAAAAATATCGGGAACATATAAGCATTCAATAAAAGAGTAGAACTTTTCGAGCCCAATTTATTTCATTCTAGAAATAGACACATCCTGTCTCTTACTTGCTCCAAAAACATCTTAAAGTGCTTGACATAGAAATGTGCAGCCCATTCACGCTTTCTCTATCTTGCACCTCTCCTTGAGTAATTCTTGCATTTTATTTTCAGCTCGAATTAAAGGAATCGCCTCATAAACATAAACTGAAGCAACACGTTTTGTAAATGTAAAAACAGAATACGATCAATCAAAGCTAAGAAAAAATTACTATACTCAAATAACAAGATATCTATACTTTTGCATAATATTATCACTGTAATATTGTACAAATATCACAAGACTTGTAATGCGTTTCATACTTTGCTCGGCATTCTACCAAACTGATGAATATGCTTACGCAACCAATCATTTACAAATGGAAATGATCCATTTCTCTTCTCAGTCTGGGAAAGAATGCTCAAAAGCATCAATATATTGGGTAGCATAATTATTTACCAATGTATGTGTTGGAAAATATCTGGAATAAAAGTTACTGTCTTATAAACATACACCTTAACTTTCTTTAAAGGGGAAATTCTTAAAAGTTTTCTGTTTCAACATTTGTGTGCTACGTTCTATCAAATAACTGTTTCGAATTAAAAAAAAATAGGCAATAGATAAGTTACTTCATCGGCTTAAATAGTTTTGAGAAGGGCTGCACATGATTGATATTATGGTAAATATTAATAAAAGACGGTTGCCTGTCGGTGGATGATGGTCGGTAGTTAGATGTGGCGGTTTCCTGTCACAAACCTGGTGCGGGTGCCTGTCACAAACCTGGGCGGGTGCCTGTCACAAACCTGTGGCGGGTGCCTGTCACAAACCTGCGGCGGGTGCCTGTCACAAACATTGCGCATTGGCAAAAAATAATATTCACAGACTAATTCTAAAGATCTCATGAATACAATGTGGACCCAAAAATTCTCCTGAATACAAACAAACTATGAAAAAAAATCTGACCATTACATTACGAAGTTCCAAATATTTTTAAATGCCCATTACAAACTTTTGATAGACACAATGCCCTAAAGAACATGAATGATCTCAAAACAGTCAGTTATACCTCGTAATGTCACACGTCAGAACTATCGAATGACAACAACAGACAATGAATAAAGTGCTGGAATAGGAAGATGTAAGCATTTCTACAATTTCTGAAGTTTCATACGTACACGCTTGCAGAAAACGAAATATTCAACCTGATTCTGACATATACAGGGTCGGATTATTGAAAGGTTCCGAGAGAGACAAACAATACATACAGTACTAGACGAACATACATAGTTGAAATTATAAAATAAATTTTATAAAATCCCTTAACTGCAATCCTTTATGGGGTATTTCATAATAAAAATGTCATAGTTTAATAATCGTTTATAGAGCATTTTATGTGAGACAAATCTGTTAGAGAGAGAAACATAACTCTCCATTTAACCAATTCTTACCTAAGCGAATGCCTGAGAAAGATCGCAGGCACCTAAGTTAAGTGATTTGCATTTCATTTTAGTCATCAGTTTTTTGATAGAAGAGTTAAGGTCCTTAAACCAACTGTATTATCAATTGCTTATAGAATTTTATTGCTAGTAAATGCATTGTAGCATTTTAACATTTTTTTCTGATAGAAACATAAAGGAAAAAAGAAATATTTAGTTTTATTGCTGTTCGTAATAGGGAAAGGAATTATGTGAGAGGAGTTGAAAAACCAGGAGCAAAATAGGGAAAATTAAAAAAGAAGGACGAAAATAGTTCAATATTTTACTGAACGTTATAAAGTTGCTCCATGTTCTTGGAAGTAACTTCTAATTATGAAATAATTAGCTTCATATTTTAGCAAAAAATTATATCTCGTTATAGAAAAATTGATTTTTTAATAAGTCATTCATGAAGGTTGCTATATTTTTGAAACATTGTAGCATTTTTTTACAATATGAATTAATGAAAGTAATTATTTAATGATTTTTTTTTAGCTGCCTATAGCGCAGATTATAAAATTTGTAAAGTGAACTCAATGCAAAGTGACGTGTGTGTAAAGTGCATATGCACTAAATGGAAGATCAAAAATAAAATTTGAAATGAATTACGAATAATTTTTAAAAATTTTAATGAATTGAAACTTGAAGATAGAACCACTCTTCTACAAAATAAATATGTTTCAAAATTAAATGGGAGGCTTTTCTAAAATTTATTTAAAACAAGGCAAAGAGCTTAATTTTTACAAAACTTTTGAAGTAATGCATCTTTGAATTACAACAGATTATAAAATATTTTGTTGCAGGACAGGCCAGACTGTTAAATTTATTTTTAAATCTTTCTTTATGCTTTTATAAACTAGTGGCGGATCATTAGGCATAATATATACCATCGTCTGCTGTACTAATATTATTAGCATTCCCATCACTGACCCTGTTTTTTATTATATCACATCGCATTGTTGATAACGAAGGCCCAACTCTAACATACTGCTGTTGATACTAGTACAGATAATGGGAACATGAGAAAACTTATGATTTTGCGGTATTAGATTTTCAACTCTCAAACTGCCAATTTCTTAAGAGATTTGCAATTACAGATAGTGTTTTCACTTTTTATGGAATAGTGTTTTACTTTTTTTTCACTTTTGCAAATGGAATCTTCGTAAAGATACCTCCATTTTTACTGCATACATCGTACTGATCTCTGTGGGTTGTAACTTTAAACAAAAAACAACTTAAATTTCCCTTGTGTCATTTTGATTGAGTTTGTTACATTTATTAAGCACTGTAAAATTATGTATACATGGTCTCAATTATTCTGTGTCACAAACTTGAACCAACATTTTGATGAACCGAACGCATGTTTCTGAAATAGAGTCAAGATTATTCATCAAATGCAAATGTTCTAAAGGTAGATTGTCAACTAATTGCATATTTTCAGAACATTTTGTACTAGGTTATAAATATCTACTGGAAGTAATACAAAGAATATTATTTACTTAGGCAAAAGTTTATCACAGAGAGAAAACAGATCTGGATTTTGCTATCAAGCAGATACTAGATTTTCAACAAAGATTCTAAATACTTTCTTCGAAGAAGAAATGAATCTCTTACAAATTGTTGGATGGCGAAACGAATGAAGTCTTGTAAAATGTTAGCCCGTTAAAAAATTCCTAGAACTCTTCGAAACATTTTAAAAGTTTTTCACACACTTCAGGCTATGCTTAAACTAGTTCATTAACTCATGTGTAAGACAGCACTTTTTTATATCAGGCATTTCAGAATGCCTTTGAATAAATTCTATGCATCATGTTCCATAAAGCAGGAACAGTATTGAAGACAAGCTTTCTTTATCAGTTCCATTTCCTCTTTAGCTAAATATTTTATTTCATATCATTGAAATTTTCAGTAATTAAGCAAAGCAACTCACTTCACCTGTAATATATTAAAAAAAGTTTTTTCTTATCGTGCATTCCATTAAACTTTTAAACCCATGCCTGCCGATTTCTCTAAAATTTACTACCATCTGCCTTTGCTTCTTTGTCTTTGTTTACTTCAATGAAATTTCATTCTGCAAGTTCTGTTTTCATTTTTGATTGCCAAATAATCTTTTTAGCTTTAAAATGCCTTTCCATTTCGAAACATAATAATCAAATTCATTTAGTCATTTGGAGCATTCATTTAGTCATTTCAACAGCTGCTTGGTAGCTATCAAAGTCTGCCATACTTAATCGTGATTATAAAGATTTTAGAATTTTGTTTTCCTGGATTTCTGAGGGATGTAGGAATCTCAAGAATTGAAAAAATCGATTATATAGCAAAATTCAATAACAATCTTTCTAACAGGTCTATGTTACAACACGATGTTCAACCCGTAATAACAATTGCTTTAAGTACCTATAGGCAGACAGAATTTAATAATGCATGAAATAAAATCTTTAATTTACGCATTTATTACCCGAAATCGCTCCAGAAATATCGAGGCTCTCATAAACAAATTACATACGTATTGGTTACACAAGATGAATTAATTGATGCATCTTACTAAAAGAACCAGTGTCTGCTTACTCGAGTTGAAGAGAGCCATTAACCATAAAGCCCATCTTGACATTATATACTAATTAAAAAATTAAAAGACCATATTTTAATTACTCTTTTCTTTATTCAACTACCCTCCTTAGTGACTCTCTACATCGAATCCTTATTAAGTATCTTAATGACATCTGGTACTTTTCAAAAATTTTAACCGGGATCCTAAGATACTCTTAGTATTAGGCATGGCTCCATAATTAGGCATGGTATATAATTGGCTCTTGCACCAAACATTTAAACTAACTGAACCATTTCTGATCAAAATAAACTAGATTTTATCAGCTTTGTCGACTCGGTAGATTTTTTGTAGGTTATTTTCGTTTAGCCTGCCACCTACTTTGCTACCAATATGCATACTATTGAAAAACAACTCCATTTGGTTATTAATAAGAATTTACGATGACAGATTTAAATAGTTCTCAGTAACAAACACCTCATTTCTGTAATTCATCCAGATATGCATTAACGATTTCCAGTGCTAAATGAAGTGTTGATGCTGATGTTTGATTTAACATTTTGATCATACGTTGAGTATCTACAAAGATTAATTATTCTCAAAATATTATATCACACATCATAAGGTGACAATTCAGTACTAATAGATAACAATAGATCTACCGATCAATTGTTAAGTCAAAACTTGATTATTATCCCATATTCTCTTCATCTGCTATAAAGTTAGTTTCAGAACAAGTTGCTAACTTTTCTTAGTTTCCTTATTGTTTAGTAAAAAATAAATTTTGGTTAAGTATGAAAAGTTAAAATTATATCGAAAAGTTGTCGAGAAAAGGTGGATTTTTCTCAATTATTGCTTTTTCAAATTTTATTTTTAACCATCGATTTATCTTATTAAATAAATTTACCAAAGTTATAGAACTTTTTTACAACAAAAACTTTTTAGGAATACATTGACATAGGAAGAACGAGGTAGAAAAAAATATAACTATGTATACAAAAAAGCAAGTGTGATTAATACAGTAGTTCAAGTTAAAAAAGCTAAGCTACGTTTTGACAATGTAGAATAAATTCTTACGATTTGAAAATGTAGTTTAGTGGACGATAAATTATAGTTTCATCATTTCTAAGGCCGTGGTTAATATTCTTAGCACTAATTTTGAAATTCCATGCTAAAATAAAAACCATTTTTCATTTGAGCATCTATTTGTTACTAACTTCAGCTCTGATGAAGTACGATTAAATGAAATTGGTATCCACATGCTAGTTAAATGTTCAAAATTATATTAGATGTATTGTTATTTTCTGTTTTTATCATTTGCAAAGTTATTTTTAAATAAAAAGAAATAAAAATCATTAAGTTCTCTACTATTTTGAAACACCTAACGGGAGGTGTTGGGCAAAGTTATCACCAGAATATAGCTTTGAAAATTAAACTAATTTTATCTAATAAGCTAAAGGAATTCTTTTCTGATATCAATTTTAATTCGAAAAATATTTTAATTTACCCTTACAAGAAATCACGAACATGGCAAAATGTTCCAAGGTTTACTACTGATGAAGATGCCGGTATCAAAATTGTGCTACATGAAAAATACAATGAGAATAACATAGAAATAAAATAAATTTAAATACATAATACATTTGAAGTAACCGAAATTTAAAGTTTTCTCTGGAATAGAACTTTTGTTTTCAGTATTCATGGTAGCTATTTATCAAAGTTAATTTACATGGATATTAAGGCGAAACATAAAGATATTTTTTTTATTAAATTACTATACGATAAAATGTTTAAAAATTCTTATTTGGAATATAGGACCAAAATAACAAGGAGAGATTTAACTTAAAGAATGAATATCTTATAAGCAAGCACCCCACTTTTCTTAAAGCATAATATTTGAGAAAAGTTTTTTATTTTAGCATTCCACATTTTTGAACCATGTGCTTCGCTTAAAGGTCGATGAATAAATTAATTTCAAAAGTTCAAATCTACGAATAATGTGCAATACAGTTTATTAATAATCGTCATATAGCATTGAGGAGGCTAGACATGATTGTACATTTTGATGTATTGGTAAAAATTATAAATTTATAGAACTGAGCAAGCAGTTTTTGAAACATGCTACACATGCATGTCAATGTGCAGCTAACTTTACATTTTTTTCAAGGACTTTTCCCTCGTTATTTTTGTTGGAAATGTCAAAAAATTTTTATGTACAGAATTCAAATGATAATTATGTGGTTTACCAGTCCAAAAAATATGGAAATGTTTAAAAGAAGCATATCATGAATCAAAATGAAATAATATACAATCTGTTGAAATGATGAAATTGAAATTTCGTGCTATGTAAAAAGAAGGCTATAGCAATATTAGTTTTCATTTGAAATTTTATAACACATAATTAAATTCAATTAAAGTTAAAGTGAATTTTGACAAAGTTTGGAGATTTCTCTGATTTGGTCTATCTTGCTCGACAACTAGAAAAAAAATTTTTATTCATATTTTAGTGCATTTTGTCAATTCTAATTGCGTAGCTTCACTTCTTGTTCCATTTTATCGATGACATAATTTAATGATGCAACCTTTAAACTATGTGTTGTTAAATTCGGAATTTGTCCATTATGAAACATTTTAGGTAAGCTTTTGAGTCATCTGTATGAAATAAAAACGAGAAATTTGCTCCAGATAAATCAGGAGCAAGTGTATTTGTTGTGAGAAATTGGATTTTCTAAAATCCATTACATGTCTACCTTGCAATTTGAAAAGAGTATCAGTTAAATTGTTTTAAAGGTTTTCCATTCTTTTGATACAACTTTGCTACTCTAACAAGCAATCTATAAGATGACAGTAGTGATTTAAAAGAATCATTGATTAAACTCTGAGATAGAATGGGATGGTCAAGGTGATATTTTATATGGGAACAAAGTTATTACCATTCCAAGACTCCATATGGCAAAATTACTAGTTATCCACCAACCAGGAATTGTAGTTGAAAGTGACTAATACTGACTAGATTAAAAAATTCAATTAAGATTAGAAATCAGTTTAAATGAAATTCGTAAGTTAAAACAAAAAGAAAACACTTCATTACGTATAAGTTTAAATTGCAGACCCATGTCAGTGTTACCTTTGGAGATGACTTTATTTGACGTAAATGATGCTATAAAAACTAAAAAAAAAAAAAAAAACATTATAGATACGCATGAGTATTTTGACACTGAATATTACCACCGTGTATTAAACTGGAGCACGTTTCTTCTGTTAGGGTCACAAAGTCCTCTGAGTTCCCATAACAAATTAATACCTCTGGGGGTACTCATCCAGGAGCTCCCTTGTCTTCTGGATTGGAATTAAAATTACATGGATACGGAGTTGAACATTTGCTGTCTTAAACCCAGAATTGAATCGACTGTTCAACGTCGGTTATGAAATAAAATAAAATTAATAAAATAAGTATTTGAGTTTGAAAAATACTGAATTTAATGATACTTTTATGGGAAATCTGAAATTACGATGTTTTTACTAACCCTTAAAGTAGGTTACAAAACTGAAATATTTGATATATCAACATTTTAAGAGAAAGGGAATTCTTTTAGATTTTTAACAATGTGCTTAGGGTGTATTATGCACAATGATATTAGTATGGCAAAGACTTTATCTTCCATCACCTGAATTGGCAGTTTTGCAATCCCATAGAGACCGACTGGGCAAAAGGTGCAGTCCAATCTTACAGATCTTCATCTTGGTGGAATTAAGTGAAAATATGTTCGAATAATCTATAGGAATCTAGTGGACATACTAGCAAGAAAATGATATGCATTAGACTGTTTTATATATTTTTTTGACTAAGATGCATATCAGCTAATATTAAGTCATACTTTTGATTTGTTTTGTACACGATTCAAAAAGGAGAAACAAACTCTTTGGCTGTTATTATCCTGGTCTTGAGTCTCTTCTCGGTGGCCCTACATTCCTTTAAATTTTTTTCAAAACAATAGGACTGGATTCATTGCTTTAAAATAATCATTATAACTTTTTAACATACTGACTGGCCATTAGTATAGCCACTCTAGATTTCACAATAAATTTCAACCAACATAAAATAAAACAAAAATATTTTTATTAAATGAAAACAAAATATATAATACAGTATTAAATATAACTACATGGGGCTAAAAAGAAAATTATTATGGTTGAAAAAATCAGAACAAGCCTGTCAACATTTTATAAATAAATTTAATAGTTCTTTTTCACATTAATTTCAATTCTTTTCTGAATTATTGCTCCAGCATTAATGATAAGTTGACTCTAATATTCCTTTTCTTCAAATTGAGTGGAACAGGAAGAAAAAAAAACAGTAATTGATATACATTATAATAACCAATATCCCAGAGCTGATAAAGTAAAATTTTGTTGTTAATTTTATAGTTTTAAAGAGAAGAAAGTGGATACATATAATCTGAAAACTTCTCAGATGCTGTGGATGTAGTTTTGTTGTGACAAGAGGTATCCAACATAAAAGCTTAGATTGTTCTTTGTTTTCATCAAGCTTAAATAAAAAAAATTGCTTAAGAGCATAGCGTTGATTGCGAGTTTTTGAAGTTTATGTTGACGAGTGGATGCCAGTGCTTTATCTAGACTTTTATTTTATATTGGGTTCAATGCATTCTGTATTTTAATATATGACAGACGAAGTATAAAAATTAATAATGTCATATTTCTAACTAATATAATAAATGTACATTGTAATTTCCTGTCAAAACTTCCTTTAGATATAAAATCAATATAAAAACTACTCGATACAATAAGTATCACTAATATTTACTCATATAGAATTTCTTCATAAATGAAAAATCTTTATGGTCTAGAAAAATCTTTATGGTCTAGAAAAGTCTTATGCTCAGAATTTTTACATTGAGTTTTTCTTAATGTTTAGTAATAAATTAATTTTTATTCTAAAGGAGGACATTATTTTATGTAGAGTAAAAAAAAAACTTAATAAAACAAAAGTAAAGTACAAATATGGTTTTCAGTTTTAGTTTCAAAATCCTTCCTCAGTGTCTAAAGACGAAAATGACAGGAAAAAGTTAAATAAAAGTTGATCACTTACGAAGCGATTTCCTTTAGTAAACTGAAGAGGAAGATAATTAAAAAAAAAGACATTAATGAACATCTATGTGGGATTTAATCGGGAACCCTGGAGTGTCAAAGATAAAATTCGGATAAATTTCCTAACTTTGAAAAAGTGTGGGATACTAGAAATATCATTAAATAAATTATAAGAGTCATTCAAAATGTGGCAAAGATTTCTAGAAGTAAGGGTTGGTAGATGAAGAACAGCGTTGAATGATTTTAACAACAGAAAACTTATGATTAGACCTCCAGCTATTTAATGAGATGAAAGATCATTTACCATCCCGTTTTTGGTCACATTTTTCATGTTCTTTTCGTTGAAATTTAAGGGTATTATGCATAATTATATGCAAGATGGACCTTGTGGAACCATACTTTCATTTCAATTCAACTTACACTGAAAAAAAATTTGATAAATATCCTAACTATTAATTTAAGTTATTTGTTTACGGGCTAGAAAGCAACTTTCAATTCGAATTTACTCAAAATCTTAGAAATTCGGGGACTGATTTTTGGATAAAGTAAAACAATCGACTTTATAAACTTTGAATTAGACAATTTTTTGGATGGTGTGATAAATTTTCCGTATATTGAATCTATAATAGTAGAAGAAAATTCAAGATCAACAAGATAGCTCTGAGGAGCTTTTTAATCAGAGATAACTACTAGGACAAATTTGTTGAAGAATCAGGTGAGAGTAAGGTGATTATCTTTTGTTTAGGGGTTTATGAGAAGGTGAAATAATAGTGATCATATCAGTATTGTACTACATCGATGTGAAACAGTCGTCAACATATCGTCTAGGGAATTACAATTCGCTAAGCTAAGTCCTCGACCATACGCCAATATTTTCTATTAAAAGTGAAATGCTCTTAATAAATGCCAGTTATCTGTACTAATTCGCCTTCTAATTTTATTTCCTTTTTTTGTTTTGGCAATTAAGGGTACCATTAAGAGAAACATTAGTAAACAAACATTTTACATCAAAACAGATCATTATGTTTTCGCAAGGTTTAAACATAAGAAGTTCATTAACAAAATTAAAGCAGTTTTTTGACACTGTTCTAATTCAAACAGGAAAGTGGAGAAAAATTGAAACGATATACTTAGCTAATTTTTAAGATGCTGTGCGATTAATGGAACAAAATGTGTTGAAAAGAAACTTTTTAATTTAAGGTAAAACGTGAAATCAAGTACATATGTGAGAGAATATTTCAGATGATTAGGAATAATTGTTAGGAGTTCTGATGACAGTTGTAATTTTCTTAAACTCAGGAACACAGTCGGACCTTTAGATAGCATTCTACATGAGAAATTATCAATTAATTTTAAGGATTCTTGTAGATATCTAACTTTGCCTAGAACTACAATTTAATTCCATTTATCCTCATTAGTAGTAACACTGTCTGAGCTGGATTTTAATGCAGAAAGAGCAGTTGTGCTAAAATTATTGGTAGAAGGTCGAGAAATTAAATCTACAGTATTAACATTCTTTTTTAACGGTATTGAGAACACTAAATTAAAAAGAAGAAACAAACTTCGAGGGTCGGGAGGAAAGAGCAAAATTATTACATATAAGGCCATTGAGTTGGTTATTATTCAACGGAACAGAAGAGAAATTTACAAAAGAATTTCGATTAACAGGTAGTTAAGTATTACGTTCGGAAATATGATTAGATTTGAGTAATATATTGAATTTCTTCTCAGTTATTAATTTCTATTTAGAGTTGAAAAAGTTGGTTATTCGCCAAGAACGTCTATCAAATGTGTCAAAATTGGAATTCAAATAACTGATATTTATATGCAAGTCATATAATTCTCACTCAGCAGCTAACTCTTTACGGATTTCTTGAAAGTAAACATAAAATTTTGTTGAGGAGGAAATTTTTTGAAAGATAATAATTAAAGATAAAGTTTCATGCGCCTACAATGAATTAAGAAATTAAAGTGATTTTCAAATTTGTTTTTCAAGTCTTCCATTACAAAAACAATTAATGTGATTTCTCAATAATTTTGACGTCTATTTTAAGTTTACCGTTAGCGATGATATAAAGTTTATAATAGTTGCTGTTAAAGTGAACTAAAATTACTTTTTCTTCTTGGATCACATAATATGCAGGATATGTTAAAAAAGAATTTTTCTAAAATTAAAAATATATATAGGTAGAACGCTATTAAACCTAAACATGATTAGATAAGTGCATTATTTAATTATAATTGTAGTTATTTTATGATATAAATAGATATCTACCGCACTCTGCTCACTATCGTTCAACAACCCTCAAATTGACTTCAGATATCTTTTTGCTCATTCGCCAGTAATTGAAAAACAGCCTAATAAATTTTATTAATTTGTCTGAAATTCAATTCGTCAGCACTCATAAAGCAAACTTGTATGTACTTAATTGTGCTGAGAGAAGTACTCCACACAAATGGATAATAGATAAATAATGTATTCTTCAAACAGAAAATTATGGTACTATATCACTCTCCAAGGGCAAACAATGAGCTTATAAATCTGTAAAAATACGTATTTATTTACAACTAACATAAAAAGTAATCTAAAACATAAATTTAATTATTATTAATTATTATGAAATTAATTTGATTATTTCTGAAGAAGTCTCTGGCTTTAGCAAGAAATGTTTGCAGCCAAACTTAAAAGGTCTTCTAAATATAATTTGTCGACAAAATTTACTCTCATTTTAAGAAAAAGATTCCATAATTGGGAAACCAAGATTCTTAAAGAGCCCATCGCAACCTTTTGATGTACTACTAAACAATGTACTACTAAACATAAATGAACTAGACTTATAGAGATCCAAAAATATTTCTCTTAGACACTATATATGTATCACTATATTATTTTCAAATACCTATCTGAACCAGCCTATCTGATATTCACTATATTATTTTAAAATACCTATCTGAACCAGACCTAAAAATTGGTGATCTTGCTTGAAACTCGCAACATATTATCGATAAAACTGAATGGTTTCCTTAAATTAGTCTTATTATGTCAATTATTAGAAAAACTAATAGATGTCTGACTAATTCACTTGTTTGAGAGTTGCAACAAAATTACTTGATGGAGAGCGCAAATGCATTTCGACATTTTACAACTAAGAGCAAAACTAAAGAGTCTTTTCTACAAAAACATCTAATCCATGCCTTTTTTGCTTAAAAAAACTTATGAATAGACACATTGTTTAGAAAATTTTAAAAGAAATAGTGATGTACACTATTACTGGAAATGTGGTTGTTGTTTTTTTAGTTGAGCCAATAAAATTCATGCTACACTTTTAACCAAGAGGACGGCGTTTTACGGCGAAGCACCATAAGTGTCACTTTGTTCTAAATTAAAATTAACCTGCTTTTTACCAAAAACATCAAATAATGCTGAGTTGTTGGTTGATGGTTTTCTGTTATAACTTTTGGATCACTATCGGAAGACAACTATAACTTAATAATCAATAAAGAGTTGGATTGCAGAAATATGAACGGTTTTTTGATGAGTACGTTTTTGCAAAAAACGAAATATTTATCATGATTCTGACATAAAGAGTTATCGAATAGTTCCTCCAGGAGCAACGCAATATGCAATACCAGGAAAAAGAGGATTGTAAAAAAATAAAATTCATAAAAATCCTTTACTATCATCTCTTATGTGGCATTTTATAATAAAAATTTGTATAGTTTAATTAACATTTGTTTTCAAAGAACATTCTGTTAAACGCAAAAGAATAAGAGAAAGAGAGAGAGAGAGAGAGAGAGAGAAAATAACTATTTCCATTTCAATGTTAAACCAATCCTTGCCCGAACAAGGAAAACCGCTGACGTCTTCTCCCCAACTTGAATAATATGCTTTTCTTTACAGTTTTAAGATAGATGAGTTAAGGTCTTATGCCACTTTATCATCAATGGTTTATGGAGTTTTTTTTACTAGAAAAAGATTAACTTCAGTTTAAAAACTTTTTTGGTAAATAAAAGTGAAAATTTTTGATTGTATTGCTATTAGTAATGTGAATAGGCAATATATTAGAGGAAATGAAAAACACAAAGCAAAAATAGAAACAAATTTTTAAAAAAAATGCAGAAAATAGCTCAGTGATATCATTTGCTGCTGGAAGAGACTTCTAGTTTTAATATAATTGTGTTTTCATATTCAAGCAGGAAATTCGCATTGAACTATGTTTCGTTTTAGACAAATTTTTTTAATAAGTCGTTCATTAATGCTTAAAATTTTTCTTAACATTATGAAAGTGTAGTTACGAGAATATTTGTTAATGTAAGTAAGGATTCAATGACTAATAACTTCTGAATCAAACTATCGGTGTCAGTAATTGAGGAAAAAAATGATGTTATTTGTAGATTAAATTTATTTGTAGATTCTACACCCGATTTCTCCCATATAGACCAGTTGTTGCATATATACTAAAGTCAACTACACTTTTAAAATATATCTTGTGATATACGTAACAAACTGTGAATCTAAAAAAAATTTAAAAACTTAAATCTAAAAGAAAATTTTAAAAAAATGTGTGAACATGTTAAAAGAAAGCCATAATAATTCGCTCTTTTTATCGATGGAAGAAAGAATTATAAAATATCTTTCGTTTGACGTTTATGTTTATTTGTATTAATGTGAAACACCTTTAATAATTCAAAATAATCGATACACAGAAAAAACAAAAGATGCAAATTGAATGAGCCAGTTTTGGACATTTAGGTCTATGTCAATGACTGCAGAAATTAATTTACATATTATGGCAAATAGTAATAAAATTAGCTTAAGCATGATATGAAGTACGGAAGATTAAACTACGGCTCAGAATACTTAATTAAAGCGGCTGAAATATCAATGCTATATTTCGCAAACAGACCAAGTTCTGCGAACACATGAATGCATTTAAGCCCAAAAGCCTCGAATAAAATAATTTTTCCTAGGTCTTTATCGTTTAAAAATCAAAATTTCTTTAAAGAAGTATGTGCTTTCTCTAAAAAAATATGCCACCAATGTAAAAAAAATGGTTTCAACACGTTACACAGTGGGCCAGAAGACCTTGAATCTTGGCCAAAAGTCAAAAATTAAATTTCAACTAAAACATGTTTAGTCAGCTTTAATATCGCCCAAATTAAGTATTCATAATCATTCCAAACATTTTAGTTAACTTTTTGGACCGACGAGAGTGCAATGTAGTGAAAAATATGTTACAAAATTTTTTTTTAAATATAACTTTTAAATTCATATTTCAGAAATATGAATATAAATTTCACCTTTCTGTTACATTTTTATCAGAGTAATTAGTCTGAAAATATAGTACAATTTTTCAATTTGTTGAATTAGTTAATACTCTTGACAAACTTATAGTTTATATTTTATCATTTGACATTTTACAATGTTTGACTCACTTTCGAAACTTATCTCCAAAAAGTTCCGCGAGGTAATTAGCTAAACTTTTTTTTGTTATCTTCTTTGATGTTTCTTCTTTCGAAAAAATCTTCCCCATTTTGCCCATATTGCGAAAGTAGACTAAATATACCGAAAAACAAAAATTTTCTTTTTTTCATTTTTTTGCGTTATTTTGTATAGATATTCATATAAAATATTATTATTGTTCTAAATGAAGTTTATTTATTGTGAAAATTGCATCCTACTGTCTGAAATATTTGTTTTACGCAATGGTTTCAATTTTTTTATATAGATGGCGCTGTTTTTCAATTCCTTAATATCTCTTTTTTTTTCCTTTTTTTTTTCTTCCAATGGCAGGCACTGAATTTTGTATCTTTGCCTATACTATGCCAGAATTGTTGCTCATTTCGCGTTACCCCGTGGGCACCTGTGAACCAAAGTCACGGAGGCGAGCAACATTGCCCACGCCACACTGCCACAAACCCGTTTATAGGGTGGGCCACATTCACACATCATACACACACACAACAGAGGACAGCACAAAGAGAGAGAGAGAGAAACATCCATGCCCAGAGCGGGATTCGAACCCGCAGCCTATGGCCTCGCAGTCAGGTTCCTTAATATCTTATGATAGTGCAATGGAGGATATCGATTCTTCTAAACGAACTATGTTATGTTTATAGTGAAAATAACTCATTAAATTTCGGATTTAATTAGTAATTTTCGGATTTAGCATCATTTATAATTTATCGTACATAAATGTATTGAATAAATACGTTTCACAGGTGAGTTACAGGTGAAATGCATAGAAATGATGCAATATTTTCATTGGTAGATCTAAACAAACATGAACTCGGACTTAGAGGTTATAATTTTAAAACAAGAATTGGTTGATTTAGTCCACGGAAGATTCAGTTATGTGTCCCAATGCACAAATTTAGTATTGAACTATATTATGGAAAAAAGAAATGTAGATATAAAGATGGTAGAGTCTGATGACTTAAGTAGATTAACGAAGTCTGTGAATACATTGTTATGCAAATTCAAACAAAAATGGGATGCATCAAATCGGATGAAAGACAGATTTCTCAAACAAAATTCGAATTGGTTGCAATCTGCTTTTAAAGTTGGAAGCTTGAGAATCAAGATTAAAGATTTAACGTCTACTTCTGCCGAGAAAAAACGTCCAGGAAGACCGATCGTTCCGATTTTTCATAAAATTCGAGACTTGAAGAGGCGAGAAATTGCTACAGTAAGTTTAGAACTTAAAAATGATCCAAATAAATTATTACAAGTGTGTCGCTACGCTGCTAAAAAATCGGGAGATAAAGATATGGTGAAATTTGTAGACAAAATTGTAAAAGATCCAGAACAGTCAGCAAAAACAAGGAAAATGTTTGATGAGCCCAGGAATTTAATAGTAAAAAAAACACCTGAAGAAGATTTACTTTTTTTTATTAAGCAATTCACTTTCTAAAGCTCAGTATACAAATATGAGATTAGCCAGCATAAAAAGTGGGGCTGATATTTGGCCGGCTTATAATATTGTCAGGGAAACTAAAACTATTTGTAGACCACCATCAAGCTCAATCATTATAACTGAGACAGTTGCAGAAGTATCACTTCAAGGTTTATTAAACCACGCCGTAAGCAGAATTTGTAGTTATCAGTCAGAACTGATTTTTCAACTCATGAAAACAGCAAATACAGCCGAAACAGAACTTTTATTATTTTGCTCATGGGGTTTTGACGGAAGTAGTGGATATTCTTCATACAAGAAATTACATAAAGAAGAAATTGATCACTTAGATGATGAGCACTTATTCGTAACTACTTTAATTTCTCTTCAACTATCAAACCAAAATGGTGAGATATTATGGTATAATAGAACACCTCAATCCCATAAGATTTTGTCGTCCCATTAAGCTTCAGTTTATTAAAGAATCTAAAGAAGTTTTTCTGCAAAGCAAGATCGCTTTTGAAGAACAAATAAGGAATTTAGATCAATGTACGATCTCTTTGGAAGACAAAATTGTTCATGTGCATCTTAAATTATATTTAACTTTGATTGATGGCAAGGTCTTGAATATAATAACAAACACAAAATCTGTGCAATCTTGTCCGTTTTGTCATGCTACCCCAAAATTTTTTAATGATCTATTCAACATCAATACTGACAAGTTTTCTACGAGTTCATCATCATTGCAACATGGATTAAGTCCTCTACATGGTTGGATCAGAATATTCGAGTGTTGCTTGCACATCTCTTACCGCATTCAATTTAAAAAATGGCAAGTCAGATCTGGTGTTGATAAAAAGTTATTTGCACAGAGGAAGATAGACATCCAGCGAATTCTGTGGGAAAATCTGGGCTTGAAAGTCGACAAACCCAAAGTTGGTGGTTTTGGGAACACAAACGACGGCAATACCGCTCGCAGAGCATTTCATGCTCCTGAAAAACTTGCTGTTTGTCTCGATATCAATAAGAAATTATTGTGTCATTTGAAAAAGAGTTTAGTGTCTTTATCTTGTCATTTACCCATTAATCCAGATTCCTTTGAGCGATATTGTTTAGCAACTGCTAAGCTTTATGTTTTTTTATATCCATGGTTTCCAATGTCAGCTACATTGCACAAAATTTTGATTCACAGTAGTCAAGCCATTCGATCATGTACATTGCCAATAGGTGTATTAGCAGAAGAAGCCTCAGAGGGAAATAATAAAAACTACAAAAGTTTCAGAGCACACCATAGTAGACAATGTAGTCGTCGTGCAACACTACTAGATATTTTTAATCGTGCAATGGATTGTTCAGACCCCATTTTATCGAGTATGGATTTGCAGGAGCGAGTTTCAAAGAAAAAAAAGGAAATTTTTTCTCCTGAGTTGATAGCTGTATTGGATTTGCCAAAAATTCCACACAAAAATTGCGATACAGAATTGCTAGATGAAGATGGAGTAGAAAATTGGACAGATAATATGGTAGAAAATTGGAAAGATATTAGTAGATGTGGCGGTTGCCTGTCACAAACCTGGGCGGGTGTCTGTCACAAACCTGGGCGGGTGTCTGTCACAAACCTGTGGCGGATGCCTGTCACAAACCTGCGGCGGGTGCCTGTCACACACCACTCAATTTTTGCAGCAGTCGAGTGCTGCCTAACTCTCCCTTTGAGGCAATATCAAATATCAAAAGTGTTCCGGAAAATTAGTTAGCGAAAAAATTAAGAAATTCTCGAAAGTTTTTTTAATAACTTATAAAACTTATTTCGATATTTTCGTAGCACATTTGTAGTTTTTTCCTCAACCAAACGAACCAAATTAGAAAAATAAAAGTTCGCAGTTTTTTGCTTTTAATTTTACTTTAGTTAGAATTAGATATCTTATTGGGTCAATATTCTGTTGAAGGAATAAATAATAATCAATGGAAATCCACTATCAACAGCAATAGAGCCTTAAGCTAAACAAGCTTTCCTTTTTGCTTATAACGATTGGAACAAATGTCAGAAACCTGGTAAATAATAGAGCGTAAGGCAGCAATCTTTTGTTTTGGAGGTCAATGGTTACCGATTAACAGAAGTGAGAAATTCATTGCAATTACGAATAAGTAAAGTAAGCATTTTTCGTAGTGTAGACATTTTAATGTAGTGAGAAAGCTGTCTTTAAAACATATGACATATGTATGATTTAAAAGGCAAAGACTAAGCCACTCTTGCCTTCTATCACTTGAACATTCCATTACCTTCCATCGTCTGACTAGAAGTCGTAGCTTACTCTTTCTATGAGAGATCCGACTCTCAAAAAGCATGGCTACCCACCTCTACAGAGAAAATATGCCCTAATGATCAATTTCTGAAGATAGTGGGCATTATTGCTTCAAAATTGTCTACATTAGATGCTTAAGTCGTTGCCGCTTCTAATTAATATACTGCTCTGAAGTATCAATGCTATTATGATTTTTTCTCACAAAACGATTCAAGCATTTGAGGGACAAATTCATTTCCTGCTTTTAGCTTGATCTTGAATCTTTGCTAGGGTGACCCAATACATCACAATCTTATCAAAACAATAGGAATATATTCATTGCTTAAAAAATAAATATCAATCTTTAACCCAATGGCTGCCACAGGATAGTTATTTCTCGATCTAGTCATCTTCATTCAACATATAATAAAACAAAATTGTTTTTATTCGAAAATAACAATACACATTTACATATTAAAATATTACCGCTTGTGGTTAAAAAAAAATTAGTGAGATATAGTGTGAAATATTTTAGCTCAGTTGTCAAAACATGCCTGTCAGCATTTTGAAAATATGTTTATTATTTCTATTTTATATTTATTTTGGCTATTGTATAATATGTTGGCTCTAATATTCTTCCCTTTTACATTGGTACAGAAAATAAAGGAAATTTAAAAAAATGTACTAAATGATGACTTGGAGAACAGTTAGGTGGAGAAATTGATAATGTAATAACTAATAGCTTACAATTAATTAACACTCTGTTGTTTATTCAATGCTATAAAGATTAAGAAAAGGACATTTTCTGGAATTTCTAAATTGTTGTGGATGAAGTTTAGTTGTGATAAAAACCAAAAGCTTTGATGGTCCTTTGATTTCAGCAATTTTTTTTTAAAAACGAAAATTTCTGATCAAATATATTGTTGGCACATTTTGATAATTGATATTTATTTTGACAAATTGATATCAATGCTTTAGCTAAGCTTTTCTTTTACACTGGGTTCAATGCATTTAGTATATTTATACCATGACAACCTAGTTACGTAACATAAATAATGCATTTTTTGAATTAACTTAAAACTGCAACATTATAATTTCCTGACAAAACTTCCTTTAGATGCACAATTAATATAAAAATTTCACGAAACACTATGAATGAGTAATAATACTTACATAGGATTATTAGAGGAAAACTTTTAATTCTCTAGAAAAGTTTAGCACTCAGATCTGTTAAACTAAATTTTAGTTAAATCATTTTAGTTTATTTACTTACTAGCTGTACCTGCTCACACGTTGCTGTGATTAATGATCAAATTTATACAATACATCAAAATGAAAATTAATAATAAAATTATCCCTACATATATGTCACTTGAATATAACAAAACATAGATGCATAGTTGATGGCAGAATAAACATGTTTCTTCACTTGTGGTATTAAACAATACATCATGAAATGAAGGATATTTGATGATTGATGGTGAACTTTATCTTAGTAGTACTTGTAAATATACAATATTTTTTTGTTTTCCCATCTGGTGCAAGAACAAATAAATTTGATGGTTTTCCAACTCGTGAACACGCAACGTACAGCTGTCCATGTGTGAAGCATGGATTTATCAAATGCAATCCACATACTTGCAATGATTGTCCCTGTGCTTTGTTAATGGTCATTGCAAAGGCTAGTCGTACAGGAAACTGTAGACGTTTGAATTCAAATGGAGTATCCGTTGGTATCATGGGAATGCGTGGTATGAGTTCATGTTCTCCTTGTTGTTTTCCATTTAAAATGGTTGCCTCAATTATGTTATTCATCAATTTTTTTACTGATAGCCTAGTCCCATTGTATAGTCGTGGTGAATTTCTATTTCGTAGAAGGATGATTGGGGAACCAATTTTCAAAGATAAAATATGCGGTGGCATTCCTGGTAGATCCAATGAATTTAAAAATTCTATTGGATAATTAACTGATTCATCTTGATTGACAACAGTATCTATGGATTTATATGTTGTTTCTTCATCAGGTATTTCATTTTGAATTTTGCAGTTTATTAAATTCACATCAATGTTTTTGGCCGCCAATATAGCACGCTCACTAACCCATTGATTATTTTTATAATTCTGCGATAAATTTGGAAAAACTTTTGCAATTAATTCATCAGTGGATTTTACAATGTAACAAAAGTTTTCTGGTAATGTAATACAGTGTGTGGATTGGTCCATTTCCATTTTACCATTCCCAATGTCTAGCAATTGTATTGCAAATCGTTCGGAAGATTCATCTTGTTGTAATTGAATACGCATATTGGTCTTTAAAGATATTTTCTCCACATACCGCCATAATACTGATGATTTGAGACATGCATTCAATTCATCTGCTGGTGTTGAACGGGGTATAATTGGTAGAGTTTGTCTAAAATCACCAGCTAGCAAAATGAGTGCACCACCAAAGAGCTGCTCATTTCCTCTCAAATCTTTTAATGTGCGATTGAGTGCTTCCAATGATTTCTTGTGTGCCATAGTGCATTCATCCCATATTATAAGCTGACATGATCTTAGCACTTTTCCCATCCCAGAATCTTTGCTAATATTACATGTTGGAGTTTCGATTACCTGCACATTTAATGGCAATTTCAATGCTGAATGTGCTGTTCGACCACCGTCTAAAAGAGTTGCTGCAATACCAGATGATGCAATAGCAAGTGCAATATTATTTTGTGATCTTATAGTTGCCAGAATAATTGAAATGAGAAACGTTTTGCCAGTACCTCCAGGTGCATCTAAGAAATATAAGCCACAACTCTTGTTAGATATTGCATTTATAATTGTGTCATATGCTGTTCGTTGTTCTAATACCAGTTTCGGCAGATTAATTCGAACAAATGCTTGTAATTCATTAACATCGAAGTGCGTTTCTCGTTGTATATCACGATCGAAAATGCCATTACCAGATCTACTTGGAGCAATCATTCCCAATTCTGTCAGTGATTTGTTGGCTATTGTCAAACATACATTCTCAATTAAAATCAATGCTTCATTGTATTTATTTGATGTAAAATGAATGTTGGGATTAGCATTTATTCTACGCTTGAGCTACAAAATGTCTTCACTCATATAGTCTTTATATTTTTCCCAAAGATCCTTTGGATTAGCCGGAAAACATGTAGTTAGTATGATGGAAAATAGGCCCCCAGGGGCACACTCTTGTGTGACGGGCACGGCGCACCCGGGGCCCCGAGCTGGACCTGAGCATTTTTCTATTTCTCTCTTGCGACGGTCCTGTTTTGAGTTTCTGACTTTCATTATTTATTACATTGACCTAGTGAGCAAATATTTATAAGTTTTTATACTTTTGATAATGCATTATTTTGTTGCGTTTATATATATAAATGTATATTTTTTAATTGTGTTTCACTTCTTCGTTCGTATTATAGTTATTTATTAAATTTTCATTCTTGTCGTGGTTGCCAAGTTGACTGGTAAAGGGCTTTTCGTCTTCGTTTCGGTTTTATATCGAACTCTGATGGGAAGAAAACCACCCGCGTGTTCGCCGTGCGTGGAGACCCGTGTCCCTGGAAAAGGGGATCCCGGTAGTTGAGGGGCATCTTGGTACCCCAACACACTGCTTTGGCCCCTGCTTCAGGTAAACGGGAGGTGCATAGTGGCCCGTATGCATCAATCGGCTAGTCACAAACTTCATCTGTTGGCTAGGGTCAAGCCCGGGGTCACTTACTGGGCACCTCGTTAAGGGTGGAGGCTGCTTCAGGGGTGACTTTCGGGCGTATAGCTATTGACCAGCACTGGTGTTAAGTAATGCATTTCTTTTTGTTACTTGCATCCCCTAAGTTGGACTCCGTGGTGGGTGGTGCAGTTGATAGCGGAAGTTGATTATTTTTTCTATGGCTGAAAATGAAGAGATGGTGTTCAGTTCTGCACACCGAAACAAACTCCTCACCCAGCTTCAATCTTGTTAAATGCTTAAATTATGACCCAACTACAGCAAAATTTTTGATACTAAGCTCTACAGAAAGGAAACTATCATCTATGTCACCATTTTTAGTTCAAAAATCACTGGAAACAAACATTGGTAATCCTAAAAATGTCAAACAGATGCCATCCGGAGATTTATTAATCGAAACAAATTCAAACAAACAAACTGCTTCACTTTTGAAATTAACTCAACTCGGAAACGTTAAAATCACAGTAATCCCCCACAACACTCTAAATATATCCAAAGGAGTCATTTCTGATAAGACATTACAATCACTCCCAATTTCTGAAATAATCGAAGGTCTCTCCAGTCAAGGAGTTATAGATGCACGGCATATAACCATAAAAAAAGGTCCAGATATAATTACCACTCAACACATAATCTTAACATTCAACACTTCTATACTACCTGATGATATTAAGGCAGGGTACCGAAACTGTAAAGTTCGCCCTTACATTCCCAATCCCCTCCGATGCTTTAAATGTCAAAAGTTCGGACATTCCACCAACAATTGTAGAGGAAAAGAGACTTGTTCTCGCTGCAGCGAAACCGGTCACACTTTTAAAACCTGTAATCAGCCAGAAAAATGTACTAACTGTTCCGAATCTCACTCTGCAAATTCTCGCCAATGTCCTAAATGGAAACAGGAAAAACAAATATTAAATATTAAAGTAATGCAAAACTTGTCATATTTTGAAGCCAAAAGTAAATTTTTAAGCTCACAACCTAGACTTAATGTTTCTTATGCTTCAGTGGTAAAAACTTCAAAAACAACTAAATCCATAGGTATACAGACTGACAATAGTGAATCTGAACTTCGAAATACAAAACTTACCATATCACCCAAATGTTCAAAAGCTCTGACAACAACTCCTTCTCAGACATCCAATACGTTAAAATCTAAAACTGTACAGCTTTCTCAGCAATCTAAAGTCTCAACCCCATCAACTTCTGATCAGTTATCTCAAAATACTATTAAAAACAGTCAATACCTGAAAATAACCCCACAAATGGTCAATGTTCTTCACAAAAAATTAACTCAATCCCCATTGGTAAGTAAACCTAAATATGTATCTAAAAGCAGACAAAATCGTTTCAATAAAAACCGGAAAAAACTACCAAACAGCCAACAGGATCAGCTTTCATCTGATACGATGATTACAGACGACGAGAATTGTTCAGATGCTTCTCAAAACTCTCAAATGCAAATAGAAAAAGGGATGGAAACTCCAGAAAACCTGAAACCCAAAAACATTAAAAATAAAAAATAATGGCCGATAAACTCATATCGTGGAATTGTCGTGGGTTTTATGTTAATTTTCCAGATATCAAAAAATTAATTGAAAAACATAATCCCGCTTGTTTCGCACTTCAGGAAACATTTTTGAAACCTAACCACAAAGCTAATGTACAAAGATATTCGCATCTAAGGAAAGATTTTATTGATGGAAATAAGGCATGCGGAGGTGTATCTCTCTTGATTTCAAAAAGTTATCCATTTTCACCTGTTCTATTGACAACTACCTTGCAAGCAGTAGCAGCACAAGTTACATTTCAATCAAAACTCATCACAATATGCAGTCTGTACCTTCCACCAAACCAATCAATATTGCAATCAGATCTAAACAAACTAATAGCTGAACTACCGCAACCATTTATAATCACAGGTGATCTAAATGGGCATAGCATAACTTGGGGAAGTGATACTACAAATTCTCGCGGGAATCAAATAGAAACATTAATAGACGACCACCAACTCTGTATACTAAATACTGATGAAAAAACACATTTCCACTTTCCATCTCGTACATTCCATTCCATTGATTTGACACTGTGTTCACCATGCATTTATACCTTATTACAATTTTTTGTTTGGAATGACCTTTATCATAGCGACCATTTTCCACTAATCATCAATATTTTGAAACCTGGAAATACGAATACAGTGCACTCCCCTAGACTGCTAACACACTTAGCAAACTGGACACTTTTTCAAGAGTCCCTAGCATTCGACGAAGAAATTGTTTATAATGGTAATATTGAAGAAGCTGCACAACATATTACAAATTCTCTAATATCCGCATCTGAAAATTCCATTCCACGTACTTCAAATAATTTACCTAAATACCCAAAACCATGGTGGAACGAAGAATGCAGACAAACACATAAAGCACAAAGACGAGCCTGGAGAATATTCCGTAGATACCCAACTGTTGAAAATTTAATTCTGTTCAAAAAATCCCGTGCACTTGCAAGGAAAACTAGAAGGCACAGCCAAAGAGAATCTTGGATTAAATATATAAGTACCATAAATAACAATACGAAAGCAAAAGAAATTTGGACTAAAATAAAAAAAATATCTGGACACTTCAACCCTTTACCTATTACGCATCTTGAAGTAAATGGAAATAAAATAACAGAGATTAAAGAAATAGCAAATACTTTAGCTGAAAGTTTTTCCCGAGCCTCTAGTACAGAAAATTACTCTCAAACTTTCCAAAAATACAAAACTCAAACTGAGAAAAATGTACTTAAACCCTCTGTTGAACTTCATAATGACTACAATTCTCCTCTGACAATAACTGAATTAAAATCTGCTATTAATAAATGTAAAGAAACATCTCCAGGACCCGACAAAATTCACAATAGTATGTTTAAACATCTCTCTGATACGCATTTGGAAATAATTTTAAAACTGTTTAATAGAGTTTGGCTGAATAGACAATTCCCATCAATATGGAGAAAATCATATATAGTTGCCATTCCTAAACCAGGTAAGGACCCTATTCATCCTACTAATTACCGACCAATCGCTCTTACTAGTTGTCTTTGCAAACTTTTAGAGAGAATAATAAACACAAGGTTAATATATTTATTGGAATCTCGTTGCATATTATCTAGGAGACAAAGCGGATTTCGCAAATGTAATTCAACTATTGACAATCTAATGCTTTTAGAAACTGATATACGTGAAGCATTTTTAAAAAGGCAACATCTTGTGACAATATTTTTTGATATTGAGAAAGCGTACGATCGAACGTGGAGATATGGTATTTTAAGGGACCTTTTAAATTATGATATTAATGGAAATTTGTTTTATTTTATTAAAAACTTTTTAACAGACAGGACATTTCAAGTTAGAATGAATAACACTTTATCTGACACCTTTAATCAAGAAGAAGGTGTTCCTCAAGGTAGTGTCATTAGTGTAACCTTATTTCTTATAAAAATTAACGATATTTTAACTACATTACCACCTACAGTGGACGGCAGGTTATTCGTTGATGATCTGCGGATCTCCTGTAAAGCATCTCATATGCACACTATCGAAAGACAATTGCAGCTCGCTATTAATAAATTATCCCAATGGACTGAGTTAAATGGTTTTAATTTTTCTACAACTAAGACAACAAGTATACACTTCTGTCGACGACGAGGGCTCCACCCCGATCCTGAACTGTATCTCAAAAACTTCCGCATTCCCGTTTTAAGCGAAACAAAATTTCTTGGTTTGATCTTAGACTCTAAACTCACTTTTGCATCTCATATTAAGCACTTAAGAAAAACCTGTGGACTGAAATTAAATCTACTTAAAGTTTTGACAAACACCTCTTGGGGTGCAGATACAGATGCCATGCTCAAAATTTATAGGTGTATCATTCGATCTAAACTCGACTATGGTTGCGTTGTCTACGGATCAGCTAGAAAATCTGTTCTTAAATATCTTGACACCATCCATAATTCCGGCATACGTATAGCAACAGGAGCATTTCGCACATCACCCATAAAAAGTCTAAACGTTTTATATCATGAACCAACTCTTGCTGAACGACGCAATAAGTTAACATTAAGATACTATTTTCATGTCAAAAGCCATCATATACATTCCATGTTTTCAAATGTTACAACTCCATCTTATGAAAGATTATTTAGTAACAGACCCTCTGCAATACCGACTTTTGGTTTGAGAGTAAGAAAGCTTTTATCTGACCTAAACCTAGAAGACTTTAATATTTTACCTGCGAGCGAATTAAGACCTCCTTGGGACGTCATTTCTCTCCAAACTATTGATATTTTTAACAATCTGACAAAAGCACAAACTGCTGCTGACATTTACTTACAGCTTTTTAATTCACACCAAGAACAATATAGTAATTTTAATTCCATTTTTACAGATGGCTCTAAAGGCCTTGACCATGTTGCAAGCGCTGTTGTTACCCCTATCTCCACAATATCTGAAAAATTACATTCAAAATGCTCCGTATTTACATCTGAATGCCATGCGGTTTATCTGGCTCTTCAATTTATTTCTTCTCAAAGGTTGAAAAAATGGATAATATATTCAGATTCAAAAAGTGTCGTAGTTGCCTTACAAAATAAAGAACTGAATACACATTCTATTATAAATAATATTTTAAACCTATACAGCAATTTACTCCTAAAAGAATATGCCATAATTTTCTGTTGGGTGCCAGGCCATGCTGGCATTTCGGGTAATGAAGCAGCAGATAAAGTGGCTAAGTCAACAAACAATGTAACAAACAACCCCCTTACCTACACAGATATCAAAAATGCAATTGACAATGAACAGTATTTACACTGGCAAAATGATTGGGAAAATGAAATAAATAATAAATTGCACGACATTAAACCTTCTATTAAATCTTATAAAAGTCTAAACATTAGTCGAAAGCAGGAAGTAATATTAAATCGCTTGCGCATTGGCCACTCTCGATTAACCCATAAATATCTTTTATTAAACGAAACTGCACCTGAATGTTCTCATTGTGGAGAACAGCTCACTATTAAACATATTTTAACAAAGTGTAACGAATTTAAAACACAGAGACAACGCCACTTTGGTTGCTTTAATCCAACATTGACTTTATTAATTGGAGATAAACCCCACAATAACATTTTTAATTATCTAAGGGACATTGGTTTTTACAAATCAATTTAGCTTTAACTTATAGCAGAATGTTTCTTATAAAACAAGTTGTAGGTGCGGTATGGCCAAAAATGGCTTTTGCGCCAATAATACTTAATTAACTAACAAAATGATGGAAAATAGTGTACGTATCTGTGGTGGTTGAGCTGTATCAGAAGCATCAGCGAGTGAAATATCCCAATGAGCATCGTTTTCTAAGAGACTTAATTTCTGGCAAGCCTCACGAAATGTAGCGCACACATGGCCATTGACTGTTTTTAATTCTTGGAAAGATGTTGGTCCACGAACATTGATTAATAATAATCTCAGGTAAAAGCATTCTGCGTTATTTGGATGTACAGTGTACAGACGACCCAATGCATCTGTGGAATATAAATTTAGATGTCCTTGTACTGCTCTACCTTGTTTACGACGCTGAAATTTTCTTGTTGATGTATTCCACGTAAAATAAGTTGGTACTTCAGAGTACAGTAGTGTCTTTGCAAAGGTATCATTTCTACATAATGTGAAAAATTCAGTTAATGTTGTTGGCGGTGGTGACATTGCTCTTGCGCGTACATTTTCTGATGTAAAATACACACGCTGTCCATTTTCAAGATGTACTGCTAAATGAACAACCGTTGGATATCGCTCATGAATGGAAAATGATTAAATACGCCATACAGCCTCATTGCTACTTATGTAGCGTCCCAGTTGATATTGGGTGACTTCATCGTTAGAAGCAGTTGTATTTTCCAGTGCCTACACTGCCATATCGCTTCCTTTGTTCACATATTTGCAAATATATTTTATAGCTTTTACTGAATTGCAGTACTCAACATTTATGTGCGCGTAATACGTTTTTAGAAGTAATGGAGAATATGGTACTACCCAACGATTTTCAACATCAATAGTATTGTTGAGTACTTTTAGTTTAATGGATTTTCCACCATCTTCGGTAGATCGTCGTCGATAGAGTGGATATCCATCATTGCCTGTAATAGTTTCAGCAAGTAACTCTCTAGGATACCGCTTTGTGCACTTTCCATCTGACATGCATGGTGAATTATTATTTAGTGAGCCACATGGACCGTGAATCATATTTTTTTAGACAATTTCGTGCAAATCTTTATCAATTTCAATGTCTGGTATTTCTGCAGAGATGATTTCATCAATTCTGTTTGGTGTTATCTTTTCCATCATCCATATTAAAATATGCGCATGTGGTAAACCTCTTTTTTGCCATTCAATGGAATACATCCAACAGCGCGTCTCTCCAAATACATGGTGTTTGACAATAAAATCCATTAAGGACTTTAACTTTTGTTTAAATACACGTGCAGAAATATCATGACGATCTGATGGCGATTGTCCAGTTAATAGAAGCTCCCTTATTTCAAAAAGTTAAATAAAATTAAAGCAATCTTAAGTGAAATGTGTTCTTGTTCCGTTTAATTCTTCTGGTTTTAAATCGACAGTGCCGTGTTTAAAATGGAAAATAAAGTTATTTAATTGATAAACAGAAATGACCACATTTTGAAGAAATTTTAAATTAAAATTCTGATGATCAGATAAATTCTTTTCCTCCCTCAGCAGTAATCAAATGCATGCCTTAAACAAAAATTCTAACTTTAAACTTTTTTAAAAATAATACATAAAAAAAAGTTTTCAAAAAGATAATTAGCACAAATACTTTGATTATCCTATATGATTTTGATTTAAAAAAACTGGATAAATTTTGCTCAACGCTATTCCCTTCTCCAAATGTTACGGAAACAAACTGTCCCAATCTTAAAAGTATGTTGTTGTTTTTTTCTATTTAAAGCAATTTTTATTACTGTTAATAATAACATTTTGTACAATTTTTTAATGATGCTTTAGTATTAAAAATATTTTTTCATTATTTTAATTGTTTAAAGTATAAGTTGAGGTTAATGAGGAATATCTTGCAAAATGCAGCTGAGTTGCACACGAGAGTGCAAGAATCTATCCAAACCCATCCAGCTCAGTATATGCTCGCATCAGAACCCCCCAAGTATTTCATCAAACATTTAAAATTATTAACGCTGTCATATGCTATGGGCCGACGGTGAGTCGAAATGTATTAATGAACAATGAATAGAACATAATGAAATCCACGCTTTTGCATAATACGTGACGAAAATCGACTTGTTAAAGAAAAGAAAAATCTAATTTTCAAAAAGGGAAAATTAAGCATTTTTTAAAAACAACCAGTAAAATAAGCACATTTAAAGGGCTTTTAAAACACGAAAAATGCACCATAAAGCAGTTTTTAAAACTCACTATGATAGAAAGTGTAGATGTCCTGCAACTCCATCTTACACCGCCCTATGAGTTTTCCTTAGCCTCTAACCTTAAGAGGAAAATGCAGACAACACGTAGGGTTTTAGTAGAAAATATAAACAATTCATATAAATAACTCTATTACTAGTTTAATTATACTACTATTAAGAACGAGGTTCAATTACAAAGTAAAGGCTAAGGAATATAATAATAATATTTAAAAAAAAATTACATAAATTATGCGAAAATTAATATATAGGAAAAAGAGATTTAAAAAAAAAAAAAAAAGAGAATTCTTAGATGCTTGCTCCACATAGGGCTTCCCTATCTCTACTTAAAAAGGGGAGACGGGAACCGCCCTATGAGTTTTACCTAGCCTCTACCTTAAGAGATGAAGTGGGTAAAATGCAGATAACAAAGAGGGTTTTAAAGTAGAATATAGAAAATATAAGCAATCCATATAAATAAAATTTCGTATCACAAATTTCTAAATCTGTTTTAATTATTCTACTATTAAGAACGAGGTTTAATTACAAAATAAAGGTTAAGAAATATAATACAAAAAAGGATTGACATAAATTATACGAAAATTAATATATAGGAAAAAGATCCTTCTACCACTGAGGATATTTCGCTGTGGTCGGTGCAAGCCGGATGCGGATTTCGTATCGACTGGGATTGGAACCTGGTTCGCCTCATTGGAAGGCGAACACTCTATCCCCTGAGCCATCGCGGCTCCGTGGAGGACTAATTTTATATATATATATATATATATATATATATATATATATATATATATATATATATATATATATATATATATATATATATATATATATATATATATATAACCGTCGTTGAACAGCCCACCCAATTTTATGGGTTTAAGACTACTAATGTTCAACTCCTTAGCCTTGTCATTTTGAACCCAATCCAGAAGACAAGGGAACTCCTGGATCGAGTATTGGGAGAAATTTGCCTTCGTGGAGACCTTTTTGATGGTGCAAACCCGCATTTACGTTACAAGGAGAGGAAGACCATGAGAACCTCCCACTGTTAGCCTGACCGCAAGGGGACTCTAACGCATGATCCGTCTACCACTGAGGATATTTCACGTTTATTGAGGAGGACTGTTGACGGGGACAGCAGTCAAACAAGATTAATAGTCTTTATGCAATAGTAACACCCAGTGGCGTAGTTGACGCCGCAACCTCCTATGCGCTGGGGAGGGCGCGTGATTCAGAAATTATACACTAGAGGTGCACGACCCGTGGTCAGGGCCGGATTAACCTATAGGCACACTAGGCACGTGCCTAGGGCCTACGAAAAACTTGGGAGAAAAAAATTTGTTGACAAAAATAATTTAGCTTTAAAAACAACAAGTGTATTTTGCACAAAATTATGAAGATACAAATAAAAGTATAATATTTTTCGGTAATAAATTATTTTGCAGAATCTTATGATATTACTTTTTTGCGATTTTTGGATTCAACGAAATCTTGTATTATGCTGTCGAATTCCAAACTACGCAAAATGTCGTATTCAATAGACATAAGTTCGAGCGATGCCAAACGATCTTGATTCATTGTTGAACGCAAATAATTTTTTATCAATTTTAATCTGGAGAAAGATCTTTCTCCTTCTGCATTTGATCCAAGAATCGACAAATTTCACTATCAATTTCACTGTTTTCTTTGCTGGTTTGTTGTTGTATTGTTGACGTGAAGTGTTTACATAGTTATCGAGCGAAGAAATCATAATCGTATTATCGATATCAACTGCAATATCGGCAGTATGTCGGTATTGCAGATAAAGTTCGATAAACAAATTTGTAAATTAAAATCCATATTAATAAAAATGTTAAAAAAAATATGCGAGAAAATTTTAGCATATATTTTGAAAAGAGGGAAGGAGTGGGGAAAGGGCCCAAAAAGGGCTATGCCTAGGGCCTACGAAAGGTATAATCCGGCTCTGCCCGTGGTAGCTCTTGAACCAAAGAAAAAAGAAGACAATTATAAACTATTATGTTTTTTTTTTCTTTTTTTGCAAAAAAAGAAATCAGAGCATCTAAACAAATGTCTTTTCCTGTTAAGGTACCCGAGCATTAAGAGTTACAAAATTAAAATATTACTTAGTGGAATTTTCATGAAAATGGTTGTAAGGCAATAGACGTTCTTTTTCATTAAGTTGTCATTTCTGAACTTTTATCTTAAAAGAAAAGGAAAAAAACAGTTGGTGGCATTTCTTTTTAAAACGTTTTCATTCAAAAGTGTTGAAATGAAGAAACTCTGAAAGCAGCTTCAAAGCCGCTATAGATTTTATTTTCAGATTTAGTGTTGGAATATTATATTATTATAGTTTGGGGATTCAGATTTGTTGTTATATTTTTAAAAAAGTATGAAAATTGAATTACATTTAAACTTACCACAAGAATGAAAGTCCCTAGAAATTTATCTTTACAGCTATTAGAATCCAATAATCAATTCATAGATCTTTATTCTAATAGAACATTTATATGTTCTATTAAACCCGAGAGATTTTAATTACGTAAAGATTCTACCTGCAGAAATTATCACTATCGGAAAGCTGTTTAACCTTACGATACCATCTTTAAATTTATTCTAAATGATTTGCTCTCAGCAAAAAACGTTTGCACTTATAGAAAGCGATCACAGGAATAGTGAGAAAGAAATTATTTTACCAAACGTTTCAAATTAATTCCTATCTTTTTGAGTGTTACAGTATTTAGAAGCCACCCTGTAATGCAAATTAGACATTATTGATGACCTTTATATATTTTTAGTATTATCCCCACATAAGTGGTCACTATTAGAATTAGTGCATTTATAGTTTCAAATAAATATTAGAAAGGAAAACTAGCATTTATTACCTATACCAGGTGAATAAGTTTAGAGAATCATCATAGCAAGATAATTAAACCCAGTTTATTTGTCTGATAAAACTCGAAATGACCAAAGCACATGGAGTCTAGGATCCATGCCCAAACATTTACCTGTACTACCATTTAAATTTTCTAAACAAATAGTAGAGGGATAGCCTGGTTGGTAGGGCACTGGACCCATGTCCAAGAGTTCGCGGTTTCGATCCCAGCTGGCCGAAAGAGTAAATGGTGACTGATGCACGTTAAATCTATCGAGTCTCAAAGTCCTCCTTGTTCCCATAACATACCTCTGGGGGTACTGATCCAGGAGTTTCCTTGTCTTCCGAATTGGTTCAAAATGACAAGGCTGCGGAGTTGAACCTTAGTAAACGTAAACCCAAAATTGGGTCGGCTGTTCAACGAGGGATAAAAAAAATAGTAGGGTTGCAGGAGTGGGAATTAAGTGTGCGGCATTGCACACGCGTCGCTTCTGGGTGACGGCTGTGTGCCTTGCAAGTCAGGGGGTGGGGTCTTGCGGACCTCCGAATTTGTGGGGAATATTGTTTACGCAGTGGCCACGAAAAGCCGTAAACCCGCTTCAAGGGTCGGCTAGCCACCTGCAGTGACCAAACAAATAAGCTGGTTTTGATTTTACATTAATTTTCTTAAAGTTTGCGATCCATAGAAAATGTTTTATTTCATTTTTTACAAAGATTATACAGTGCGCGAAATAAAAAAGGAGCTACTTAAAAACTATCAGGTACTAATATTCAATCTTAATGGTTCCAGAATCTAGCTTTAAACATGTTAACAAATAAGTGCGAACCGTGGTGGGAATAGAGCGCTCCTTTCCCAGCTTGCACTGAGCGGATGTAAAATATCCTCCGTGGTAGGCAGGTCATTGATTAAAGTCTTCTTGTCGTCAGACTAACCATGGGAAATTTTCGTGCTTTTCATCGTCATGCAACGCAAATGGGAGTTAGTTTCATCAGAAAAAGTCTTCCACAAGGGTTGAATTTCTCCTAATACTTGATCGCACAGTCTTCTGGATTGGGTCAAAAATTTTCAGGCTACAGAATTGAATATTGTTAGTCTCAAAATCGGGTCGACTGTTCAATGATGGATACAAAATAAAGCTAATAAGTACGGAAAATACTTTGAAGTCACAAACTCGGGCCTAAAAACGCATTTCTCATTACTAAGCCATCATAGTTTTTCGAACGATTCGTTTTTCGTGACTCTAAAAAAATATTGGGTTACCGTAAATTGTAAATTATAATCCCACTAGTTCAATCTGGTGCGCGGTTGAACATTAAGATCCCTTAATATTAATTTCTCTTTTTGCATATTTGTAATTTAAGGGAAATTGTTTTTCCTCGCAATTATGAAAGTTGCTTATCGATCTATAATTTGAAGCTGAAAAAAGTTTTTACAATTATTATTTTTAAATAATAAATTTAAGAATGGTAGCAAAATTTAAAATCATACTCATTTTTTTTATCATTTATATAAATACAACTTTAAATGACATATTTAAAGTTGTATTTATATAAATGATGAAGAAATGAGATTAAAAATGATTAATTCTTAAGAATCAGATTAAAAGTTAAAAATTTAATTTTTTTAAACAACTTCTTTACTTAAAAACTGCGTTTTCATTCTTATTTTCTAATCGCGCTTTCATTCTATGTGACATTTAGAATTTTTAGTCTATCATTAAATTAAATGGTACTGATTTTTTTTTTTTACATTTAATTATTTCTGACTAAATGTGTTTCATAATAAGGAGCGTTTGATTTGCTTAACTATGTGCAGAGTAAACTGATGAAGCAAAAATTGGAAATTAACATTAAAGTGTAGACAATTTTGGTCACTTTTCTGATTTAACTAGTGAGGCCATACATATTTTAAAGATGGCGGTTATCACTATAATTTAAGGATTAAGATTCAAAATCTAATAACAAAAAACTATGTTTATTCAGAGGAAGTTTTTCTGTTTGATTCTGCAACTTTTTACTTGCTTAGCACTATTACGTCACACTAGAGCTGCACAATGGGCTGTTGGCAACGGTGTGGGTAACATACCTGAGGATGATCCGAAGACATGCCATCGCAACTTTGGTCCTCTGCAGAGGGGATGACTCCCCTGTTTTGGTAGTCGTATGTTAGTAATTAGCCAGAAATTACGTACATAAAATATGAATGCATAACTAAATTCCTTGAGCATGAATTGCTCTAAATTTGCTCATCCAGGCATATTTACATTAAAAGGGAAAATTTTCTAAATTTATTTACTTTTTAAACTATGGCTAGATAGTGTCACAAATTCTTTTAAATTTTTAAAATATCCTTTTATCATGTGTTATGCTCATAGCCAGTTTTGCATAACTAAACTAACCGAATCATCCGCAATAAATATTGTTTAGTGTTGAAATTTTTATTTGAACTAATACTTTTGACACTTAATATGTATCAAAACGGCTAAAAATATTTAAGAAATAAGCCTATTAATTTTAAATCATTGCATAGGTGTCAAAATTTCTAAAAATATATGCGAATGAAGAAAAATATTTATTAAACATGTTTTGAAATTTTTTTATTTTGCTCGTGTCACCCTAGATTCCTCCAACTGCTACGGAATTTCCGTAGTTTCAGAAATCTTCTTTTCAGACGGTAGCAAAATTAATGCCTTAATATTTAAAAAAAATTAATTTTAGCGTAACTTGTCCACTATTACTTATAAAAATGCAGGCCATATGGCTAGATTCTTAAGTTCTGATAAAAGTTTTATGAGAGATCCATTTGCTTTAAAAATTTCTACTTTGGTTCGCTACCACTAGAAAGAATTATTTTCAAAATCCTCATAAGTTGGAGGGTTTGCCCTAGATCATTAGCACAGGTGTCGCTAAAATCGATAGTGACGCAAATATGATATGAGAAGGGATAAGAATATTCTTTTTGGCCTACTTTTTTTATACACTATTGTGCATTTCAGTTATAGACATTGTTCTCCTTTGCTTTCTAATTAATATTGAATACTGCATTTGAGGGGGTCATTTGGCGGACACTTTAATGATTTTTTATATTTTTTGAGTTCACAGGAGAACTTTCGGATTAATTTTAAATCATTGCATTGGTGTCAAAATTTCTAAAAATATATACATATGATGAAAAATATTTATTAAACATCGTTAAAAAAATATTTTTTTGACGATGTCACCCTAGATCATTAGCACAGGTGTCGCTAAAATCGATAGTGACACAAATATGATATGCGAAGGGATAAGAATATTCTTTTTGGCCTACTTTTTTTATACACTATTGTGCATTTCAGTTATATACATTGTTCTCCTTTGCTTTCTAATTAATATTGAATACTGCATTTGAGGGGGTCATTTGGCGGACACTTTAATGTTTTTTTATATTTTTTGAGCTCACAGGAAAACTTTCGGATTAATTTTAAATCATTGCATAGGTGTCAAAATTTCTAAAAATATATACATATGATGAAAAATATTTATTAAACATCGTTAACAAAATATTTTTTTGACCGTGTCACCCTAGATCATTAGCACAGATGTCGCTAAAATCGATAGTGACGCAAATATGATATGCGAAGGGATAAGAATATTCTTTTTGGCCTAATTTTTTTTTACACTATTGTGCATTTTAGTTATAGACATTGTTCTCCTTTGCTTTCTAATTAATATTGAATACTGCATTTGAGGGGGTCATTTGGCGGACACTTTTATGTTTTTTTATATTTTTTGAGCTCACAGGAAAACTTTCGGATTTATTTTAAATCATTGCATAGGTGTCAAAATTTCAAAAAATATATGCATATGATGAAAAATAGTCATTAAACATCGTTAAAAAAATTTTATTTTGTCCGTGTCACCCTTGATCATTAGCACAGGTGTCGCTTAAATCGATAGTAACGCAAATATGATATGAGAATGGTTAGGAATATTCTTTTTGGCCTACGTTTTAAGTGTTCCGCTGTGGACTGATTGTTAGGACACTGTTCCCTGCAGATTACCGAAGTAAAGTATCACTAGCTGCCGTCAGTGTGCGAGTGGGTGACCACTTGGATCAGTTTGCGTAGGGACCGAGGTTGTGCGGTATAGGCCCTCGTTAAACTCGATGATCGATTGACGGAAAACCGATTTAGTAAGTAAAGAAAGACTATTTGAAGGGAGTAATTAAATTTTTTATAGTTTCAATAATAATAGTTTTAAAAGTGGATGTTATGTAAGATTCACAGACTAGTTCTGAATTGGTATTTAGTTCACGCATAAACAAAAAACGAATAAAATAAATTGAATTTAAAGGAAAGCAGACAAATGTTACAATCATTGCAATTGGATATTACAGATTTTACACGTTTTTTTACAAAAAAATATGTATATTTTCTTTTTATTAATAATCTGGTTAAAAATAATTAAATTGCAATTATTAAAGAAAATAATCCCAAGACTCAATATGTCGATTTGATGCCGTTACCTGACTTACTTCATTCTCTATAACAGTCGACATAACAGAAAATAACAGTCGACATCAAAATTTATTTTTTAATTTTAAAGTATATTTTTAAATTACATTTGTGATCTGAATGTAGATGAGCCCTTATTTTGATAATAGAGATAAAAAAAAAGTATAAATATATTAAATAATAAAAACAGAATAAATTTATTAAATAATTTTAAAAATATTAAATAATTTTAAATATTTTTATTTTAACCAAAATGTGTGGTGTTGTATGTGATATTACCTCTTCCCTTCTCTCCAAACATAGCGGTTTTGGAACATTTTTAAC
The DNA here is from genome assembly GCF_982258835.1 of Parasteatoda tepidariorum. Lineage (NCBI taxonomy): Eukaryota > Metazoa > Arthropoda > Arachnida > Araneae > Theridiidae > Parasteatoda > Parasteatoda tepidariorum. The sequence continues at coordinate 1,023,067 of NW_028257371.1, forward strand.
CCATACTGATTTAAAATTATATTTCATTTCAAAGCAGTGAATGATCTTTTAAGCCTTTTTTTTCTAGACTCTTTTTAAATCCCCCTATACCAAGAAAGTTTTATCTTTCTTTAAAATTAGTATATATATTCTTTAAGCTTTGAACAGAAATTATATTGATTTTGTAACACGTTATGAATAAAAGAAAGAAATAATAAAATTGAAAACGTCTAAAAAAGATTGAATTAAAATTTGAGTTTAAATATCAAGTTATTATTTTCAAATTCATGGTTTATTACTTCTTTGGCCGCATGCCAACTTTTTAATTTGTGAAAATGTGTGAGGAGGGAGTTTTTCTTTTTTATTTTCTCTTGTTTAAAATCAGCAGATGCGATTTTTTTTTTTCGGTTTCCATATTTATGATAGAATCTTTTTTTTTATTAGTTTGGCGAAACCAACACTTCCAAGTAATAGATTTTTTCGCTATCAACCCGCCCATTCAAAATCAATTTTAATGATTCTAATAGTTTGTTAAAGTTCTGAACGTAAAATAAAAATTATTTAAAAATAAGATTTAGAAAGGACTGGTAAGTATGCAAATAGGGCTTCAGAAATGTTAATAATAATAATAAAAACAATAATAATAATAATTGTTTTCGGAAGGTGTATTTCAAGATAACAAATGTGTTTTGTTTTATTTTAAAAATTAAAAATAATAATCAATCAATTTTATACTTGATTTTAAAATAATAATTTAACTCAATATTTATAAACAGCTTCTAAGAAAGGCTGTTTGGAAATTACCTTCTTCTTAATATATATTTGCAGAATTTTTCTAAATCGGAAATAAACAAAAGTATTTGCATAACGGATTGCAAATTAATATTCAGGTGAGGGAAAAAATCTTATGAATAATAAATCATGGAACAAAATTTTCTTTAAAAATTACGGTATAAAATTTTACCGCAGAAATAGATTTTACAGTGAGCATGATTTTACAGATAATGCACTCAGACGGTCAGTACTTTTAATCGTAATTTAATTCGAAATTTTTTACAGTGTTTTCTTGGCAAATTAGATTATATCTATAATTGGACAAAGTGACATCTTCTAAATTCTTACTTAATTTTACAGAATTATTTTTTTTTTCATCCAAGATAAATTTTTCAAACATCTAGGCATCAATATTATAACAAATGCTCAATATGAGCCGCAATAGCTCAGGTAATAGAGTGTTCGACTTCTAATGAGGTGAACCGGGTTCGAATCCCAGTCGATACGAATTCCGCATCCGGCTTACACCGACCACAGTACTAACGTAAAATATCCTCAGTGGTAGACAGAACATAAGTTAGAGTCCTCTTGCAATCAGGTTAACCGTGAGAGGTTTTCGTGGTCTTCCTCTCCGTCTAACGCAAATGCGGGTCAGCTGAAGTCAAAAAGTACTCCACGAAAGCTAATTTCTCTCAATACTCGATCCAGGAGTTCCCTTGTCTTTTGGCTTTGGATTGATCCACAATTTTGTGTCCAACAACATGATTGAAGCGATGAAGTCATCAAAATAACTTTACTCTCAAGAAAACAGTATTTTCTTCCTTGTATTTATTTATATTTTCGCATTCAATCAGAATAAGCTGTCCCTTAGTTTAGTTATCTCTGTTTTTACTCATTATCAATGTATAATTAAATTGGTCACTAGGAGGTAACAGTTTGAATGAAATATGAATAAATAACTAGTATGACTCCTTATTCTTCTAATTAGAGTGAAATCTGATAAATTTTCAGAATTATAGCTTCTGAATTAGCTTAAAGGAAAAAATATTTTCATGCGTCTTTATTACTTCTCCCTTCTATAAGTAAGTTTATTTAATATTTTATAATTAATCATTCTTCGAAAGGTTTTTTTTAAAAAAAAAACTTTGTTATTACGCCTAAATAGTTTTTGATTAAATACTATTTTTCAAGAAAGATTTTGGCAATTTTGTCCCGGTCGCTACTACCTCATAAAAATATGTTTTCCCTTCCTTAATTAATGTTGCCGTCGGCCATTAAGGTGCCATCCAGTGGAGCCATCTACGGCCAAGAATTAGACTTCTGCTACACCCATGCGTCATACCCGTTTATAGGGCATTTATTTATTCAAAGATAGTAATTTTGACCTGAACCAGAGAACGATCCATCTCCAATTCAGTACACCCAGAGGTATCGGTTTGTTATGGAGGACTTTGTGACCCTACAGATTTACTGTGAACCAGCCACCATTTACTACACGGGGAGTCTTCGGCCGGCTGTTTCTTTAATTTATACCAAAGTTATATGATTCTTCAAATATTTGTAATGCGTTTTCATTATGGTCAATAGAGTGTGAATTAGATTTCTTATTACTATCATTATCGAAAAAAGTGCTTCATTAATCATTGTTTACTACTAATTGAATTATCACTCTTTCTCAAGATTCATACTTATATGTTCTTAGATTCCTTATAAAAAAAATTATAAAAGATTGCAGATTAGGATCAGCAAAATAATATTTCAGGAAAAGGAAAGCGATCGTGAAGGTGGGACTGAATGAATCACAACTTGTTTCGATTACCGGAAAAAAACACGAGAAGAAATTTTTTTTTGGTAAAATTAAGTTTTGTAATGTACATTAAGTAATTTAGTAATGTCATTTCTAGTAAGGGAAAAAACGGTATTTTGGTAATATTTTAGCATATATTGTAAAACCATATTTTATAATAAATTGTCAAAATCATCTTAGCGCTTCGGTAAAAATTATTGAGCTCTTTGGTGTTAACATAGAGCCAGGAACATAGTAAATTTTACCAGATTCTGAAAGTTTTGACCATACCTTCTTCCAATTGTAGAGTGTAGTTTAAAGGTAATTATTAAAAACACCCACGAACTTTAAAGTGCAATCAAACAGGTTTTCATGTTTCTTCCTCACTGTAGATTCGTTTTTAAAATATACCGGCACCCTTGCTTTTTACCTTAGTTTGATCCGAGAATTTTCACAGTGAAGGCTTAGACAAGGATAACTATCCCAAGGTCCTGGATCTCCTGAAAGCTATTTTCAACTTCCTTGCAAAAATATAGTGTTTTGAAATAATTTTCATGAAGAGAAAAATTGCCGAGAATTTTTTAATAAGCTTCATAAACTACAGTTTTGAAAAAGGGTTTCTAAAACTTTTTGACTTTGTTTTTAGCCCTCAATAAAATTTGTCCCGGGATTCATAAACAGGGCCCGACTTCGCCTAATTATGGCCCGGGGCAAAAACTTCTTGAGGGGCCCCCCGCTACTCACTTTTTCAGTAATGAAGAACCGAACTTTATGGAGGAATTTAAATTTTTCACCTCATTATAGATAACATAACAAGAGAATTGATTAGAACCTATTAATAGCTATAAAGTTCCCCCCCCCCGTTCATTGCTTAGACGAAATATCGTTCCATCTATTTTATTTCATGTTTATCATGCAGAATGCAGTTTCCTGATTGTCATCAAGCTTCGAAAAATTCATATCCTTGCTGACGGAATAAAAAGTGACTTTCCTTTGTCACAATAGCCCCTCCCCCCTCCATCTCACCATACTGCACAAACAAACACTCTTTATTTCAATTATCACAGTATTTCCACTTCCTTACCCGCTTCTAAACGTTACGCCAGTTTGGAGAATGAATGGAAGGAAATGAGGCAAATTAGAATTTTGCAAAATTCTACTTTTCTACGTAAAACAAAAGTTGTATTTCGTAATAAGCACACAAACCTGCTTATGCATGTGTAACAATAAATAAATATGATTCATTTTAAAAAGAACGAGGATTTAAATAATTCATTTAAAAATGTCTTGTTGAAAATTTCGATTCCCTTTCCCGCCTTTGACATGGCGATTTGCCGTCTTTCATCTGTAAGAAATTAACTTAAAGCAACCCTTAAAACAGTAGAAGAGTTTTCACTTCGCTCTGCAGAAATTTGGCAGATGCAAATTTTCTTTTAATCGTCCTTCTATTTCATTGGTTATCAACTAAGAGGCGAAAATGAAATGAAATGAAATCATCATGTGATGGAACAATTTATAGAACGGTGCATTTAAGACGGTGATTGTTCGTGATTGACAATTCTCCTGATAGAGGTAATAAAGAATTTTAATATACTTTATATTCATGATACATTTTATTTGATAAATAATTTCCCTTTACTAATATTTATATTAAAATCTTTGTATTTTATGGATTTCTTTCCACATCGAAAGAGAAATGTTGGTGTATATCTTAAGACGCTTTTACCAAACAGTTCTTTCAGAATGGAGCTCTTTACGTTCGAGACACTTTTAAATTGTATTTTAGATTCAATATTTAAATTTAACGTGATCAGAATTTATTGTTTATATGAAAGCTGTACGACAGAAATTTGTTGAATAAACAAAATTAACGTTTTTAATTATTGATATAATTATAAATGAATAAATTGGAATTAACTGGAGGAAATTCTAATTTCTTTTAAATGTTACATTAATTCAAAACTTACTATTTCCTATTTATTTAAAGTTTTTACCATGTATACATACTCTATAAACAAAATATATGAGTATTCAATACATCTCGTTATATTGCACATGCACAAAAAATTAAATTTTTCATAATTTTTTCATGACTTTCATAATTTTGTAGTGAATTATAATTGACTAGTAATGAAAAAAGTTTTAATTTTCACATTGTAAAAATTTTAAAAGTTTTAGGCACTTTACCAAGTAGTTTTTGTATTTCTTTTTTTTAATTTTTTTTAAAAAGAAACTCAAAACGATTGAGGGTTTTCTACAAATTTAATTTTGTATGTTTTGTATCATGATTTGTATTATGTAATTTGCAATGCTAGAAAATGACATTTGTGGATCAGATTGTGTTAATTCCTGATAATTTTCAGCTTTCTTTTGAAAAGTACACGAACTACTTAGAAAATTGCTTCAAACTTAATAAAATTTTTATGATATTAGAATAATACTTTTTTTATTTATTTGACAAAAATATTTTTTAATTGAGGTAATTTTTCTGCACATGCGCAGCATGAAAAACTACTTAAAATGCTCATAGCTTGTGCAGTTTTTAATTTTTTTTCTCCAAATTTTTCTTTAATTTTTATTAAATATTTTTTTAGATTATAGTTGAAAAAAATAATAAAATAAAGCAAAAAAAACTGTCTATATTTCCATGTCAAAAATTGAAAGAGCATTGACATTTCATATACATATGGTAGAGCAAACAATTTAGTTTTATCCGTAATTATTACGATGTCATGACATGACTGAAATTACGGCCTGACGTTGAGTAATAAGAATTATGGATTTTGATAATTTCCATACTAATTTCCTAAACATAAGTTGTTTCTCATAACTACCTAGAACTATGAAACTTTGTTGTCCCCAACTCATTTACTTATCTTTTTTAAAAGCTAAGAAATCTTATAAATCACAGTCAAATGGACTGTTCTAACATTTTATCTTCACTCCTTATCAAAAAAGCTAGAAAACATGAACCCAAATAAATGCTGTAAACAGAAATTTCGATTGCTTCAAATTCAAAATGATAAAGAATTCTAGTGTTAATTTTCCCCCAAAACTAGAACATTGATTTCTAAAAATCACACTTATTTCATCATTTTACATAGAAGTATAAAATTTCAGTGTAGTTTAATTTTTAATTTAGATATATCTAAATCCTATATCTATATATAGATTTAGGATTAAGTAAGGATATCTTTATATCGTTTATCTAAATATTATGTTTTTATTCAATGGTAAATATGTGCATAGTTTTATGAATGTTATATTCCAATATAAAATGAAGTAGTATATACTGCTTAAAATTGAGTTAATATGAATTTTGTTAAAGTTAACTGAATATATATCTATGTTATTGTACTTCTGATTATTGATCTCTGGGGTACAGGGGATAAAGCACTTGCCTCCCAGTAAGGTAACCTGGGTTCGAATCCCAGCAATGGCGGGTCAAAATAAATTTCGCAACGACTAGAGTGCTGGAGTAAAATATCCTCAGTGTTATACGAATCATGGGATAGAGATTCTTCGCCGTCAGTTTAACTGTGGAAGGTTTTCGGGGTTTTTCTCCTAATGTAACGCAAATGCGTGTTAGTTCTATCTAAATGTCCTCCACAAAGGCAAATTTCTCTCAATCCAGGAGTTTCCTTGTCTTTTGGTTTGGATTCAAAGTTACAAATCTATGGAGTTGAACGTTAGTTTCATAAACACAAAATTGGGTCTGCTGTTCAACTACGATTATAAAATAAAACAACCGCTATCAGCATTTTTATGCCTCCAAATTTTGTACAATTTGATACAAGGATAGAAATTACGAAAATCAGGCGCTATATAGTGAGTAATAATCTCTTTACATTTTCACTGGTCTGTTTATGTCCCGATTAAATTTTTGTGAACAAAAAAGTACTAAAGTAATTTTAAATAAAAATTAAAATACAAAGAATGAGTAATGTTCGCAATTATGATGAAATAAAAGTTTCAAAATATCAGGACGTCACCCAACTGCCGCAAAAAGAAATCAAATATACAGGATATATAATATTGATCGCAGTTTCTCAGAACCCTCAAAACTTAAGTGAAAACAGTATGAGCATTAAGGTTTGAAAATTAATAGTGAAACATTGAAAAAAAATGAATAAAAAGTTTTAAGAAAAAGTTATTGAAATTTAAGAAATCTAGAGAAAGAGGGACAAAGAATCAAAACCTGTTTAGTTGCCGGAGAAAAAAGGAGTTCAACTGCGATCATTGGAAAGTTATTATCAGGCTATCAAACTGGTTTTGTTATTTTTTATCCAGTCTTTTTCGCTAGTGATTCAACTCTCTGCTTTTAATAATTAATTTCAATATAATATTTTTTGGTCACTTTAGCTTGCCAATTTAGAATTTATTGGGCTTATATTAACTGTTTTATGTTTTTTTTCAAAAAAAGTTTACGAAGCCAGCTAATTAGACTGCTTAAAAGGAAACTGATTAGCATGTTAGTCAACTTTTATACAAAAACGTATAAAGTTGAGAAAAATGAAAGGGCTACCAGATATACTCGTATATTTAAAATCATATTTACTTGTCAATATTTATTTTTCACACCTCTCGTCATTTATTAGATTTTAGTAAATCAAAAATATTTTTCTTTACTGAACTTAATGAAAGAAGTTGGCTTTTGTACAAACTGATTCACTTTTTAACTTGTCTTTAAATGCCTCTTTTCATTAGAAAATCCGAAGTATTTAAACTCGCAAAGGTAGAGATTAAATCTAAATTTTACTGTATTTATTGATTGTTTAAAAAATTCTATCTGTGGTAAATTTTTTATACTTTACACAATGGATTTATTATTTCATGAAATGTAATTTTTTTCTCTCCTTACTCTTTGTCAGTCATAGTACGAATGCACAGTATTTGAACCGTTTCCCTCTAGTAGAGTCGAAATCGTTCATAATGAACCCAGATTTAATGAGAAGCCGGATTTAACGAAGAAAGCAAAAATACTTGGTTGGTAGACCCAATTGGAACTTAGTTCGCTTTTAAAGAGCAAACCCCGGTTTCAGCAAACAATATTTTTGTGATTCATAAGCAGGGGTGTGTTTAGAAGAAATTACGGACCCTTCACAAAATATCTTTTCATAAAAACGGACCCTTCACAAAATAATTTCTTTTAATCGGACCCTTCACAAATTTGTTTATCTTCATTATTGTTTTATATGTTGCATCGCTAAATCAGTAGCTGTAATTGCTGTTTATTTTATAAAATTTAATTTTTTTAGTTATATATTTACAGTGTTGAGCATAATCTTGTGTGTCTTTACAATTTAAAAACACCTTGAAAAAGTTTTGCAATAACGGATCCTATTTGCACAAATTCACAAAAGCGAACCCTGGTTGAAAGAATGTGTGACTTAACGTTTATTTTATATTCACAAATTACGAGTAATTTTTTCACAATTTTACGAACACGGACCTTTCACAATATGTCTGGACAGACCCCTGATAAGAATTACATTTAATTCCAAATCTCCAGCTCAGTTAATCCCTTCTTAGAAAAATTCTTTCTTGATATTGATGAATTTTTTTAACGTTTTTTCTTTATTATTTTTTTATTTTTGTTTTTTACTATTTGAGCCATGAAGCTTATCCGAAGAACTGTAACGCTATAATAAAAATAGTAAATATATATAAAAAAACAAAAGAAATAAATACTGTATTTCTAATTTAGTAAGTAACAGTGAACGTTTTTGATTTTTTTACAACCGCTCGATTAAACAGCATATATACAGTCCCTTCGTGCCGCTTGCTGATTGCTATAGATTATATGTTTGCTATTTTGATGTGTGAAATATTGATATTAATATTATCTAATTTCTCTTTCAAGGTCATGAAACTAAGGAAATCGGAGTATAAGCTCGAAGAATTTTGAGGAAAAAAATGATAAGTACCGATTTTATTGCTCGATTTCAATTCTCTTTCTCTCATTATATATATATATATATATATATATATATATATATATATATATATATATATATATATATATTTGTTTTTTGCTATTTTAAAGGTAATAAGTTAACTTTTATAGTCTGTTCTATTGCTTTGAAAAAATAAATTTCATAATTCAAAACTTCAGATAATTCAAAAATGTTAATCAGTTTTTTAGCATTATTTTTTTGCTATAGTTTTTACATATAATATAAATATTTTCATTTAAAGGCATTGACCAGTTATTCATTTATTTCGGTCAATTGCTTGTGCTCATTATAAATGTGCAAAGAATATCTATATTTTTTTTAATATTCGTATATATATTCTATATTCTTTATACACTATATTCTCTATCCTTTCCCTATACAAACAAATTCTTAATTGTAATTATACAAATTTTAAATTGGAAATATTCTCAATTCAAAATTGGTTTTGCAATCACATTCCAAGGAATGATAATACATTAATTTTGCCAATCATAATATTTAAGTTATACATTTTCGAAAAACTCGTTTAATATTGTTAGAAAAACTCGCACGCAATTCATTCGAAAATGAAACACATATTCGAATATTAGAACTAATTTCTTTTTTTAAAACAAAATTTTATAAAATCATACTATTATTATCATTCAAAACTGGTCAATTGCCCTACATTTAACTGTTCCATAACAATAACAGTAATATTGTATCGGAAATATTGATGTGACATTTCAAACCCCTCAGAATTTACAGAGAGATTCCATAACACTATCTTCAAAAATCGGATATTTCTGTAACCTCAGTGTGGTCAGTCAGAGATTGTCGTTACCTTAATACATCTTGCAGAATTTGCAAATATATAAACCTTAGAAATTATATTTAAAAAATTTACATTGTTTAAATTTCAGTTGAAAATTTATACAAAGATACTACAAAATTGGATTTAATCCCAATGAAATTAAACCTCAAATTAAGTCACAGAAAGAAAAAAAAATGTACTTTTTTTTTCTATGCGAAGAAAGTGTTCTCTATGCTCAAATTTTTAGTATTTACATTTAAATAAACAAAACGAAATAGGGAAGGTGGATATAGTATCGAAAGGTTTATTAACTATCAAATTATTTTGCACGCAGCTTATAGAATATTAGTAAGTCTTATATTGCTTTAATTCATATTTTTTTAAGTATTTAAATTTTGAATATGGAAACGAATTTACATACAATAACTTTATCATTATTTCTCTTGATCAGAAGGTCAATCTAAATTAATTAATAATACTCTTGATATAAATTATATTATGTCCTGATTATGATTCAGAAATTATGTGTCGTTATCGGCACGTCTGCTATCATGATAGTAAATATTTTTTTAATAACTATTCTCCTTTGTTTTTCTTTTTTTCTACTAATATTTTTATAAACGATTATGTTCCTGCCAGTTCGCTATCTTTTCATTTTCTTTTGAGTCATTATGCCCCAACCAGTTCGAGTGATGAACTGGTTGATGATGGGGTATGTCTTCCAGAAAGTCCGGAATATGATTGAGTAATTCTGTATCGCTAGCGGTAAAAGAATTACTTGATCTATGTGCTTGTATTGCCGGGGCCGTAGTAACGATTTAGAAATTCATCTGCAGAGTGTAGTTGCAATGAATTTCTTAATCTAGGACCTGTCCGCCTTCCGGACACTGGAAGCTTACTTGCTGTCGAGGTAATAATGCTTACTTTTTTCTAACATTTTTCTTTGTTTTGCTTTTTTTTTCTATGATTTTTCTAGTTATTATGCCCCAACCAGTTCGAGTGATGAACTGGTTGATGATGGGGTATGTCTTCCATGAAGTCCGGAATATGATTGAGTAATTCTGTATCGCTAGCGGTAAAAGAATTACTTGATCTATGTGCTTGTATTGCCGGGGCCGTAGTAACGATTTAGAAATTCATCTGCAGAGTGTAGTTGCAATGAATTTCTTAATCTAGGACCTGTCCGCCTTCCGGACACTGGAAGCTTACTTGCTGTCGAGGTAATAATGCTTATTTTCTTCTAACATTTTTCTTTGCTTTGCTTTTTTTTTTCTATGATTTTTCTAGTTATTATGCCCCAACCAGTTCGAGTGATGAACTGGTTGATGATGGGGTATGTCTTCCATGAAGTCCGGAATATGATTGAGTAATTCTGTATCGCTAGCGGTAAAAGAATTACTTGATCTATGTGCTTGTATTGCCGGGGCCGTAGTAACGATTTAGAAATTCATCTGCAGAGTGTAGTTGCAATGAATTTCTTAATCTAGGACCTGTCCGCCTTCCGGACACTGGAAGCTTACTTGCTGTCGAGGTAATAATGCTTACTTTTTTCTAACATTTTTCTTTGTTTTGCTTTTTTTTTCTTCTATGATTTTTCTAGTTATTATGCCCCAACCAGTTCGAGTGATGAACTGGTTGATGATGGGGTATGTCTTCCATGAAGTCCGGAATATGATTGAGTAATTCTGTATCGCTAGCGGTAAAAGAATTACTTGATCTATGTGCTTGTATTGCCGGGGCCGTAGTAACGATTTAGAAATTCATCTGCAGAGTGTAGTTGCAATGAATTTCTTAATCTAGGACCTGTCCGCCTTCCGGACACTGGAAGCTTACTTGCTGTCGAGGTAATAATGCTTATTTTCTTCTAACATTTTTCTTTGCTTTGCTTTTTTTTTTCTATGATTTTTCTAGTTATTATGCCCCAACCAGTTCGAGTGATGAACTGGTTGATGATGGGGTATGTCTTCCATGAAGTCCGGAATATGATTGAGTAATTCTGTATCGCTAGCGGTAAAAGAATTACTTGATCTATGTGCTTGTATTGCCGGGGCCGTAGTAACGATTTAGAAATTCATCTGCAGAGTGTAGTTGCAATGAATTTCTTAATCTAGGACCTGTCCGCCTTCCGGACACTGGAAGCTTACTTGCTGTCGAGGTAATAATGCTTACTTTTTTCTAACATTTTTCTTTGTTTTGCTTTTTTTTTCTTCTATGATTTTTCTAGTTATTATGCCCCAACCAGTTCGAGTGATGAACTGGTTGATGATGGGGTATGTCTTCCATGAAGTCCGGAATATGATTGAGTAATTCTGTATCGCTAGCGGTAAAAGAATTACTTGATCTATGTGCTTGTATTGCCGGGGCCGTAGTAACGATTTAGAAATTCATCTGCAGAGTGTAGTTGCAATGAATTTCTTAATCTAGGACCTGTCCGCCTTCCGGACACTGGAAGCTTACTTGCTGTCGAGGTAATAATGCTTATTTTCTTCTAACATTTTTCTTTGCTTTGCTTTTTTTTTTCTATGATTTTTCTAGTTATTATGCCCCAACCAGTTCGAGTGATGAACTGGTTGATGATGGGGTATGTCTTCCATGAAGTCCGGAATATGATTGAGTAATTCTGTATCGCTAGCGGTAAAAGAATTACTTGATCTATGTGCTTGTATTGCCGGGGCCGTAGTAACGATTTAGAAATTCATCTGCAGAGTGTAGTTGCAATGAATTTCTTAATCTAGGACCTGTCCGCCTTCCGGACACTGGAAGCTTACTTGCTGTCGAGGTAATAATGCTTACTTTTTTCTAACATTTTTCTTTGTTTTGCTTTTTTTTTCTTCTATGATTTTTCTAGTTATTATGCCCCAACCAGTTCGAGTGATGAACTGGTTGATGATGGGGTATGTCTTCCATGAAGTCCGGAATATGATTGAGTAATTCTGTATCGCTAGCGGTAAAAGAATTACTTGATCTATGTGCTTGTATTGCCGGGGCCGTAGTAACGATTTAGAAATTCATCTGCAGAGTGTAGTTGCAATGAATTTCTTAATCTAGGACCTGTCCGCCTTCCGGACACTGGAAGCTTACTTGCTGTCGAGGTAATAATGCTTATTTTCTTCTAACATTTTTCTTTGCTTTGCTTTTTTTTTTCTATGATTTTTCTAGTTATTATGCCCCAACCAGTTCGAGTGATGAACTGGTAGATGATGGGGTATGTCTTCCATGAAGTCCGGAATATGATTGAGTAATTCTGTATCGCTAGCGGTAAAAGAATTACTTGATCTATGTGCTTGTATTGCCGGGGCCGTAGTAACGATTTAGAAATTCATCTGCAGAGTGTAGTTGCAATGAATTTCTTAATCTAGGACCTGTCCGCCTTCCGGACACTGGAAGCTTACTTGCTGTCGAGGTAATAATGCTTACTTTTTTCTAACATTTCTCTTTGTTTTGCTTTTTTTTTTCTATGATTTTTCTAGTTATTATGCCCCAACCAGTTCGAGTGATGAACTGGTTGATGATGGGGTATGTCTTCCATGAAGTCCGGAATATGATTGAGTAATTCTGTATCGCTAGCGGTAAAAGAATTACTTGATCTATGTGCTTGTATTGCCGGGGCCGTAGTAACGATTTAGAAACTCATCTGCAGAGTGTAGTTGTTTTTTTTGTTTTTATATTTCATGCCTTTAGATAATATCTTTAGGTATTTTAATATTATTTCAAAACTGTAATGGTTGTTAATTAATTTATTGTTGAGTCATTTTAATACACTTTTTTGGGTTATTTACAGAATTCTTTTTATGTTTAATGCCTTTCCAAGTTTTTTCTTAATTTTATTAATGCAATAAAGCTTTAGTGTGTGTTTTGCTTTTGCAACATTGGTACTGATTTTTTCTTATTTTTTTGGTGCATTATTCTGTCTACGGAGTTTTTTTAATCTTTAGCTTTATAAATAATATATATCCTTATATTAGAGTTTAAATTGTTAACTACGTTCTTTTTATCCTTAATTACTTTTAGTTAAGTATAAGTTATTATGAATCAATTTTTTTGTTATATAATTTAAGCATAAATTTATATTAATGCTTTTCTCCTTTTTACTGTTTAATTTTTTATGCATAATTTTTTGTTCGCAAATTATAGAATTTGATCTATATTTTTTAATGAATGTAAAACTCATATATCTTCATTTTTGCATGTTATGCTTTTACAAAATGTTTTGATTTATGAATAATATGTTAATGTTTCTTTTTACTTTTTTTTGCGAAATTTACACGCGACTTTTTTGATATAGCGCAAAAAAGAACTTTTGATAGGAATGTTTAAAATAATTAGAAATAAAGATAGAAAACACTGACTAACTAACAGCTATTTAAAAAGAAAAAAACTAAAGTTTCATGTGTCTTTCAGAACATAAATTAACAAGTATTAGAACTTAATAAATATGTATAAAAACTATTTCTAATTATGCATAGCAAAAAATATTATTTCTGATTCTTTTTTTATTAAATCTTTTAAAATTTCCCCCAAGAAAACTTTGTCGAAAAATAATTTTACAAATTTTTATAAATAATTTTACAAATTTTATTCGGCTTAATATTTGGCCAAATGTTCGACCAACCGAATGTTCCACAAAAAGGCTGAATATTCTTTACATCCCTGAAGAAAAAACTATTTTCAACTAATTTTATTTTACATATTTACCTTACCTTATATATTTATCCCATTTTGTATTATGATATTATATTGTAGGTAAGAGTAATATAATTTTTTCATTTATAAAAATTCTTTTTACAGAAATCTGCATCCTTGGAGAAGAGCTCTAAGTTTAAGAAAATCTGTTGAGGTAAATAAATAATTTTTAATAAGTCTTTTGCTTTGTATTTGTTTTATAATTAAATTTAATATGTGTAAAAGCTCTTTTTTTTGTATTTGGAATACTCTTTTGATGCTATTTCTAATATTGGTCTCAACTCTTACTTTTTTTTATTGGAGGTCCCTTATTTTTTGTGATCACTCAAAAGCTTCTTAAATTTTACATACGTTCTTATTTTTCACAGTAATGTAAAATTTGTTTTACAAATAGGGACATTTGTTCTTTCTGGAAAACTTCTTTTTCATTTACAGAATGACACGTTCTTTTGCCACATTATAACTATTTCACTTTTTTATATTTTAAGATTTTTAAAAGTTTTTTCTTACCTTAATTTTTAAAATAGTTTTAGGTTACGATAGTACTAGTTTTTTCTTAATTTACTTTTTTTGTTTAGTAATTTTTTTTAATGATTTTTAAAAATTTATTTACACTAATTTTTCTATGAGTTTCAGTTTAGTATTAGTACATGTTAAGTATAAAACATAAATATTAGTTTTTGTGTTCATTTAATTTTAGCTTCCAAGTAAATTTTTTGATGTGATTTACGAAATTCTGATTTTCTATTACTTAATCCATATTTTATTATTTTTGTTTTTATATTTCATGCCTTAAGATAATATCTTTTTGTATTTTAATATTATTTCAAAACTGTAATATCTGTTAATTAATTTGTTGTCGAGTTATTTTAATACACTTTTTTGAGTTATTTACAGAATTATTTTTGTGTTTAATGCCTTTTCAAGTTTTTTCTTCGTACATTATTCTGTCTACAGATTTTATCTGTAGCTGTATAAATAATCAGGGAATTTTTTTTATACTGGAAAAAACCTGGAAATATCAGGAAATTTGGATTAATGCCTGGAATAAATCAGGGAATTTTAAGGAAGAGCTGGAATTTTTTTCTTTGATAATTTTTTTTAATTTCACTAATTTAAATTATTTACTAATTTTCTTAATTTAAATTATTTCATCCATTATACCCATTTTTTTAAGCAGAAGTGTATCTCCAAACAGTTTAAATATCATCAACTTAGCTATACTTTGCTTGCATCAAAATTTGCCCCATTACAGCTCTGTTAAACTAGAATGTCACATAAAATTCTCCCACGGTTGCTAAACGAATGTAGAAATCTTTGACGGCTATGGGACTGTGCAATTTAGGAAAGATTCTGGTGGAAAAAGGGCTTAGGACATTAGCTTCTGTTTTTAAATTCTTTCATGGACTGAATCCATTTATGGCTCAAGTTTGTTCCGATGCTTTGGTGGTAATTTTTTTTTCTATTTTGACAAAATGTTTTTGTATTTTTAACTTTATAAAATTCTCCAAAACGACGTTGGTTATAATTTAGTAATAAAAGAGTTTATGTCGCACTCTTTTTCAGAAGGCTTTTCTACTCCCATTCAAAGAAATCTGTGAATTATTTTTTCTCAGCAAACCAACCAATCACACATTTTTTTACAATCGCTAACAGCAATGTTTGTTGACAAATCATTACAATTGTTGCATTAATGCTAATTTTTTCTATTTCGTTTTAACATTTTATAACATATTCTAACTTTAAAAAAAGGCTTTTTTAAGAGTCAACTATATATTAATATTTAATTTTATTCTTATGTTTGTCAGTATATGATTTTTGATTCAAAATTTTGTACCAAAACATTAAAAAATAAATAAAAAATCTTGCCAAATTGTCAAAATAAATTATTTTTTTCAAGATGATATGTTAAAAAAATAGCATTTTGAATAAAATATTTTATAATATAGACACTTTTCTTGTACACATCCTATATTTTATAAGAAAAAAGAAACAAAAATCTGGAAATTTTAAGATT
The DNA here is from genome assembly GCF_982258835.1 of Parasteatoda tepidariorum. Classification (NCBI taxonomy): domain Eukaryota; kingdom Metazoa; phylum Arthropoda; class Arachnida; order Araneae; family Theridiidae; genus Parasteatoda; species Parasteatoda tepidariorum. The sequence goes on from NW_028257371.1 coordinate 1,039,056, forward strand.
TTTATCTGGAAAACCTGGAAAAATCAGGGAAATTTGAAATCTGATTTGAGTGGCCACCCTGTTATTGTATAAGTTTTTCTTGATTACAAAATCTATGCAAAAGACAAACTAAGTCATGTGTATCTTTTTTGCATGTAATTAAATTTGGGTATAATTTGAAAAATATTTTAGTTAACTTTTCAAAAATTTTGAAAAGAATTTAATAATTTAAATTATTTTGTCTTAATATAAAACATTATGATGTTTTAGAAATAATTGATGACATTGTGGACCATGATGAAGATACCAGAGAACGTCTTATTAAAGAAACTAGACATGTTGCCATTGTTGATCGAAAGTCTGGAGAATGTTGTGAGTTTTTAAATATATTTATATCAGTTTCTCTTGATTTCAATGAAAGTTTCTTCTGTCAATTTCAGTAAATTTTTATGATCAACTATTTTTTTTTATTAAAAAATCATGAAAAGTCATGGATTTAAGTAGCTGTAAAATCAAATTTTTGAAATGGAATTTACCCCCCCCCCATTTCATGGTGTTCCGAATATCTGAATTTGTAACAAAATCCCCTCTCACAGTCACATTTTATAAAAAATAGAAAATGTTTTTATCATGTTTTTTAAAAATTATGGTGTTCTTTCAAAAAATGAAAGAAAAAGCATCATTTCTAGAATCAAATTATCTTTTAAACTGTTTCTTTATCCCCCCCCCCCCCAACAAAATGCGAGAATATCACTCATAATATTAGAATAAAAATGTTCAATTTAAAAATATATATAGAGATTTTTGTAAACCCATTGCTTTTGTTATTTTAATTTACTAACATATATGTTTGTTATTATTAAAATATCTTGCAAAAATATATTAGTGCAAGAGAGTTTTGTCTTTGATAGTTCGGAAAATTCTGCAACAGGATCACATCAAAGTTAATAAGTTAGTTAATTAGAATTCAAGTTTTTACTATTCATTTAAGTCCTGACTCATTTGAGATGAATACCCTAAGGAAATTGTTACTATTTTCATAATGACAGATGATTAAAATCTAATAGAATCACAATATAAAATGATCAGTATAAAATGGGGTAAACGTAAAGGCAAAATTAAAAATAAATTTAATTTGGTACTTTTCAAAATTTTGTTTTTATTGGATGTCAATGAATTTAACATTCAAAAGATTAGGAGTTTTATTTTTAGTATTAAAAGTTCAGTGTTAAAAAGAATGATTGAAGAACAATTAAATTTTCTACCCCTGAATTTAAATATATTGCTTTAGATCTTATTAAATTTAAGCTTGCTATCAACAATTTTGATTTATTAAATGATTCAAAAATTAAAAAAGAATTTGGTGTTATTTATTTTCTTGGTAAAGATTTTGAAAGGGGTTTACTACCTTCTATGACTGTTAATAAACTTTCTGAATATTTCCCAATTAAAGAGAAGATCAGAGTTTCTGTTTGTTTTAGATATTGTAAAACTTTAAAGAAAAGAATTTGTAATTATAATTTTTATTATAAAAATTTAAATAATTTATTTGAGTTGTTAATTATTATTTTAGGCACATTGTCACGGGTGACCTTAACTTTATTAATAATAAAGATTTAAGATTTCTCATGGGACTTGGGACTAAGTTTAGACCCAAAAAAAAAATATCACTTAAATTTTATTCTTGCTTCAATCAGTAAGAATTTAGATTGTTTTATTGCGAAAATGCTCAAAAAAATTTAATTGGCCTGTAGAAGGATTTAGTGAGTGGAAATTTTATGTATTGTATAATTTCAAATTGAATTTTTTGAACAATAGTATGAAAAACCAGGGTTATTATTTGTGTTGTTGATAAAGCCTCTAATAATTATTGCTTGATTTGCAGAAATTTTTTTAAATTAGTTAATGTGAAAAGAATGTGAAAACAATAATACTTTTCTCAAAATTAATAATTCTAAAAAAGAAATTGATAATAGAATTTTTACTTTTTCCAAGAATATAGGATTACCCTTATTTATTTCTACAATTAAGTTTCACAAAACACCAGTTAAATTTAGATATGTAACCTGCAGTATTGGCAATTATAATTCTGTTTTTGGTAAACGAATTTTTAATTTTTCTTATCTAATCGAATATCTAAATATAAAATGCTCTTAATAAAAAAATAACCCTTTTTTTCAATTTGAACTTTCCTGAAAGAAACACCGCAAAAAACTATTTACTATTCATATGGAAAAACAGAAAATATCTAAAACCTTATCTGTATGTTTGCGTTTTTTAAATTGTTTTTTTTTTTTTTTTAAAATTGTCTCCGAGTCACAATGCATGTTGTTTAAACAGTCACACTCAAAATTTGGGGCTCTAACTATATTGTGTGTTCAATGCATCCCATAAAGTAGACCTGTTACCACTACATATATACATAGCTGCCAACTCTACTAGATTTTCCAGTAAACTACAGGATTTTGCTAGTTTCTCCTGGTCTACTAGTTTAATAAAAATTCTCCCGATTTTTGTACATTTTCCAAAATTCCCTGAAATTGAGAAAGTTTCTTAAAAAAATCTCTCTTGAAATAGAATTTTTGCATGGATTGTGGCTTGCTTGAATATTTATATAAATATTACTAATATATAATGAAGCGAGCCTCATTTATACAAATCTGCTGAAAATTTTTCCCTTTTTTTTGTTCTAAAATGTTCAGTTTATTTTTATTCACAACTCCCTCTTTAAATTAATTAAAAAATTTTAAATTATTTTATATGAATTTAAATGCCTACTTCTATTCAAAATTATGAGTAAACAAAATACATAATATTTCAAGCATATTTAATGCCACTCATGACTGGAAAGTATTGCAGTTTTTCTTTTTTGATGACTATACCAAACCCTAAACTTCCCTATGTGTAAAATATTTAGTACATTATGCAACAATTATAAAATTTATTTTATATTTTGTAAAATCTACTGGATTTTTTTCTATCTAAGTTGGCAACTATGTATATACCTAAAATTGCTAAAAGTACCCCGCCGTTGGAGTACATTCACCCACACTTAAAGGCTCTTTCGTAAAAAAAATTAAATTATTTTTTTATTATTTTTTTTTAAATCATGAATGGTGTGCAGAGATTGTCTTGTAGGGAAAAATTATTCAAAATTTATTGATAATTTTTTAATGAAATAAAAAAAAATTAGAAGCTAGAGAATGTGTAACTAACTCCTGTTTCCCCAAATAGTTTTTATCAGAGTCGCCACCCACTTGGAATTATCAGGGAATTTTTTTACACTGGAACAAAACCTGGAAAAGTCAGGGTGGAAAATTTAGACGAAAACTTGAAAAAATCAGGGAATTTTAAGGAAAAGCTGGGATTTTTTTCTTAATTTAAATTATTTTACCATCCGTTATATTCACTTTATTTAGACAGAAATTTGTCGTGAAACAGTTGAAATATCATCAACTTGGCAATACTTTGCTTGCATTAAAATTCTCTCCATTATTACCTTGCTAAACTAGAATGCCATATTAAACTCACCCGTGGTTGCTAAATGAATGGAGAAACCTTTGACCTCTTTGGAGGTTATGGGACTATGCAGTTTAGGAAAGACAAAAATTGTGGAGGAGGTGGAAGATATTAGCTCTTTAGTTAGGATATTTGCTTCTATTTTTAAAATTATTTATTTATTTTATCTTCTAGTCTGTGGGCTTATTTCATTTATTGTTCAAGTTTGTTCCATTGCTTTGAGGGTATTTTTTGTTTTTAACAAAATTATTAAAAATGTTTTAGTATTTTTTACTGTATAAAATTCTCCAAAAAATAATTTTTTATAACTTAATAATAGATTTTTTCTTGCATTCTTTTTCTGGAAGCTTTTGTTCTCTTATCCAATGAATTATTTTTCCTCAGCAAAGCCAACTAGTAGTCACTCATTTTCTTGAATCACTGACACTAAAATTGTTTCATTGATGCTAATTTTCTGGATTTCATTTTGACTTTTTATAACATATTTTATTTCTTTTATGAATCAACTAGATGTTTACATTAAATTTTACTGTTTTGTTGTTAAATATTTTATTTTTGATTCAAAATTAGAATTGTGTGTGAAAGTTTGTAAATGTTGCTTATATTCCAGAGATAATATTTCCAAAACTGTTTCTTCTTTCACTCTGAAAAACCAAGGAATGTATGAAAAACATGTTTAATGATGTAAAAACTTAGAATATGGAATTAAGTTATTTATATTTGTTTATTAGAAAGAAGAAAAATTAAACTTTTTTTCGTTCTTCTGCACTGTACAGGTACAGGTTTTAAGTTGCGCAACCAGTTGACCAAAATTTTAAACTTAATATTAAGTAAAGAAGGTATCATTTTCAAGGTAAAAAATTTAAGATTTAGAAATAATGACTTTAACTTATAAATATCAGTTATCAATAAGTTATAGGCTGTTAAATGATTACATCATTTGAAATTTTTTACCGTGATTAGTGAATCTCAATCAAAGTGTAACTTTTTTTAAAAAAAATTCAAAAAAATGGAAACAATAGTAATTGAAATGAATTGTTAAAATACATGTTATCTTGAATAAATGTAGAGAATCATTTCAAATTACGATATACAAAAACAATTCTCAAGATAGACTTTTATAATTATGTAGACAAGATAATTATGTATAAAAATCGTAATTGTTGTAAAAAATTGTTTTTCTTTTTCCTTTTTAATATACAGTGACAATTTTTTCAATAGTTTTTTTTATTGAGCATAAAAATAATGAAACTTTTTGCATCTTTTTCTGATATTTTTTTAAAAAAGAAAAATATTCAGCGACTGTTTTTTTATTCTAGGATTTTTAAAATTACTAAATTTAAGGTAATATTGCTTAGATATGAGTTTTATTTACATTGTTGTTAATATATGTTGCACAGTTAAAATTAAAAGGAGTGATTTTTCGACAAACTTTTTTCACAAGATGTTATGAAACACATTCCAACAATAAATAGAAGACAATTTAAATTCAATGAAGCTAATAAATTGTAAAATAATGTTTATAGTATAAAGATTAAAGTAATTTTCAGTCATTATAAATAGAAGACAATTTAAATTTAAAGAAGCTATTCAAGTGAAAAATATTGTTTATAGTATTAAGATTGAAATTAAAGTAACTTTCAGACATTATAATGGTTACCATTAACTTATATTTATGTCCAACTTAAAAAATTGCATCTGACATGGAAGTAAAAAAGTTCAAATTAATTATATATCATATTTTAGTTAAGAACTGCATAGAACTTTTTATTCAAATGTCAGCTTCAAATTTCGGTCAAGTTTATATTTAAATTACAAACAAATTCACAGAGTTTAGACAATTAGTAAATGAGTAATAATTTTTTGCTTTTGTGCAATTTACATCTAACACCTTCAATTTAATCCATTTAATTTGAACTTATTGCTATTATTTCTATGAAACAAATTGTTTTTTGATAGGTTATGATGTACTAAATATTTAATATACAAATTTGATGATTATAAACCTATGTTTTATTAGATAGTTCTGAAAAATTTATGTTAATTTTTTACGTCCAGCACCCTGGAATTGCCCTGTTGTAAAATCAATTAACTAATCTAAGCTAAGAAACCATGTAGTTAGCAAATTCTTTAGATATTCTAATTTCTAATAAGAAAAAAATAATGAAATTTAAAGAATTTTATCTAGTTTTTTTTCTATGGAATATGCAACAAGAAATTTGACAGTTTTGCCTTTTTGAATACTGAATATCTCCTACAATAATAATGCTAATTCAAAACAAACAACATTATTTAAACATTTGACTTTAGATATTGGTTTAAAGAAAATTATATCAATGAATTTTATTAAGAGCACTGTTTGGATAAAATATAGTATAAAATGGTTCTATGTTGAAATGTAAATAAATATAAAAATTTATTAGTGCATAATCAGCTGGAATTATTTGCTTTTGCTTAAGGAAAATATATAAAACAATACTTATCCATGGTTTTTTTTGGGTTACTCTGTATTTGCTATTTGGTACAGTTTGTGCTTAAACTACTCAACACTTTAAAACATTTTTTTATTCATTAAAAGCAAAGTATTCTACTAGCTAACTATATTATTTTCTCCACATCTTTTCAAGATGATTCATTAAAAATAAAATACTTCATAATATATGCTCTTTTCCATCCACCTTTACTTTATGAGGTAAAAGAAAAACACGCTGACCTGGAAATGCTAAGATTTTTACTGGAAAACCTTCAAAAATCAGGGAAATTTGAAACCTGATTTGAGTGGCCACCCTGATAATATATATTTTTATATTAAACTTTAATTTGTTAACTTCGTTTTTTTTATAATTAATTACTTTTATTTTAGTATAAGTTATTATCAATCAATGTTTTTATTTGTAAATTGCATTTTTTTTTAATAAAGTTTAAGCATAAATTTATAATAATACTTTTCTCCATTTTACTGTTTAATTAATTTTATTTTATATATATATATATGTATATATATATATATATTGTAAATTGTAGAATTTGATCTATATTGTTTAATGAATGGTAATACTCGTATACCTTCATTTTTGTATGTTATGCATTTACAGCATTTTTTTAATTTATGAATAATATGTTAATCTTTTTTTTGCATGTAAAAGTTTTTTCTTACATTACTTATATGTGAATTTAATTTAAGTATTAGTACACTTCACATAAGTTTATATTATTACTTTATAGTATTACTTTATTTACATTTTAGTTTTTTAGTATTTTTACTTGTTTAATTTTCGGAGTTCGATTTACTTGAATTTAAATAATATATTTAAGTTTCTGAATTCTACGTATTAGCAACTCTTTTTTTTATTTCATAAATTTATGTATTAAATTTAGTTTACTGTTAAAGCATTTAATATTAGTTTCCATTAATATTAGTGTACCTTAATATTAGTCTCCATTAATATAAGTTTCCATTAATATTAATTTATCTTTATAAACTGTTTAGTTTCTATAAAATTTTATTTCTTGATTTACAAGATTATATATTTAAATTTTTTTGGCATATTTTTCACTCGTTTTTAAAATAATTATTACTTATTAATAATTATTTTTTCTACGTTTTTTTTCTTTAATTTACTAAATCTCATTTTATTTTGCCAATTAAATAATATAATAAATAATTTGTGCTTTATGTGTTTACAATTAATCCTTTCCACTATTTTTCAGTGTCAAATTTAGACTACCCATTACTTCGTGTTTTGAGAATTAAAAATCCAAATCTGTCATATTTTTACTTAGAGAAAACACACTTTGGTGTCTAATGACATATTTTAGAAATAGATATACTAATTATTTAGCTTATTTAAAGCATTCATTAAAACAAAAATTATTTAGGGTGATATCTCTTTTTTCCAGCTCACTGTAAGCAGTTTACATTAATAGAAACATTATTATTTCCATCTATTGTTATCCTATTTTTGTTTAAGTTTCAAAATTTGTTATTTATATTTTTTCGAAAAAACATTTCAATCTGATTTTTAAATTATTTTTACTTTAGAATTTCATTGGTATTCCGAATTGTAAACATTTTTTTTAATGTACATTTAAAGGTAGAATTGAATTGCTTAACTTTCGGAATTTGGTTTCCTCTTACTTTATAGGTTGAAAGTTTTCTAAACTTATGTTTGTAGAAGAAAAAAAATGTACATACATTTTTATAAGGTTTAATTGAATATTACTACAATTAATATTTGTCACCAATTATTAGTTCTGTCAAAATGTTACTGCACTTGTAATGCTTTACTGAAGAATTACTTTAGTTGTAGTCTGAATATATTGTTAAAATTTTCAGTTAATCTTGTTTGATTGCAAAATTAAATTATTTTGCCTGTAGATTTTAGATTTGTATGCTATTGTTTAATTCAAAAAATTTAATTTTATTTTGAATTGTAAATGATATTTTGAGCTAGAGTATTTTGTGTACTTTTTTCTTTAAATACTTTTAATAACTTTACGCTTAGCTTTAGTAAACTTAAAAGTGTGGCCCTAGCTAGATCTCGGGGGGTTTAAAATAAGGGAAAAAGCTTAGTGCCAAATATTTTTATTAGTATACACATATAGCACACGGCCAAACAAACATAAATTTAGTTAATTAAGAAAAGGAGAAATAAGTGTAAGGTCCATTCAGTTCGATGTCTGAGCATCTACTGCCTTGTATATGGTGAAGCTGTTGTAGCTTAGCTATGTGGTTGCTACAAAAGTAGTTACTACAAAAGTAGTTGCTACAAAAGTAGTAGTTTTACAGTTAGCCACTTGTGACATATTCAATAAGTTGTTTTTAACAGTGCCCTGATTAATTTTTATTTTAATGTAATATTTGAAATTTTGAGTATTCTTTTTTTTTTTTTTTTTTTTTTGTATTTTACAGGATTAACTGCAGCCTCTATAGCTCTATGAAAGAGAAGAATTTGTGTACTACACCACTTTTCTGGTAAGAATTTTATTTTCATGCTTTAACCATCTTAAAATCTCTTTAAATTGAATAAAATATTTTAATATTTCCTAGGTTATTTATGAAATTCTAATCACTTTATTAGAAAGAAATTTTATTATCCAGTTTAATAATTTTCAAACAAAATATTAAGAAAAAATACTTTTCAAATTATTTCAGTTTCCACTTAACACTTTAAAAACAAAATCAAACTATTAATATTATGTATAAAAAAAAAATTAGATTAAAATAAGCATGTTTTTTGTACGCATGCTATTTAAAAAAAGTATTTTGTACAAGTTAGTACAAAATATAATAAAAAATAAGCATTGCTTTTTTGAAATAAAAATAAATTGATCCTTTCGGCCTTCCCTTCCCTGTTTTCGAATTACGGTAATATATTAACATGTATATTTTTTTTCTGGCTATGGGACTCTTAGGTAATAAAAATTCTCTAGACGGAGATTTAAGAACAGTAATTAGCATTCGTGAAAATATTAATCAACGAAAGACTATAAATTATATTTTTCGAAAATATTAATTGAATGTAAAGAAAGTATTAGTGTGGTATATCATTAGTGTATTCATAAACTAAAAGTAACTCTTGCTGTGCAAATTTTTATCAAGGAATATATTATATTTATGATTCATAGGCAGTGCTTAAGTACGAAAAAAAAGATATCTCCCTAAATGACTTCCGTTCGGATTTCCAAGTACTAGCGATAAGTACTCTGATTCACTAATTTTAAGCAATTTCTTTAAAAAAAATTATGAAACATAATCTCTTAATTACCTGGCCGTGTGTGTTTTTGCAGCTAACTATTTTACTAACTATTTAATTATATTCTTAATTTTCAAAGTGTTATTCTCTACACAGGGGTGAGATTTTTCCGCTTTTTAGCTGATTTCCGCTTTTTTCACCTTCGTCTCTCGAATTTCAGCCTTTTTATCAAAAACTCTGATTATCCAAAAGTTAAAACTTTAAAAAAAAAAATATTCCGCTTTTTCAGAGAATTCAGCCATAGAAGTAAAATAATTATATTTATTTCTGATTTTCAAAGATAAACAGAAAATTCAAACTATATAGCAGCCAACCTTTCGCATTTTTACTTATCTTCGGCGCGTAAAAGCGGAGAAAATAGCTAAAATAAGATTTTCCTCACTTCTGCCCGCCTGCCACATTGCTCGTATTTTCGTAATTCAGACTTCCCTCCGTCAAACAAACCTTTTAGAAGTCCCAAGCCCGGAATCTGCTATCATTTCGATTCTCATTCACGCAATTTTAATATCAAACATAACTTTTCGTAATTACGTGATTCAAAAGTTGCGCGCTGGGATTGTTATTCGCGCGATTTGTATATTGTACATTGCGATTCTTATTTACGAGATTTAAAAATCTAATATCACGATTTGTATTTACGCGTTTTTAAAAACCTATGTCGTGATTTGTTCATGCGGCTATAATATCACACAACGGTTTTCGTATTTATACATGATTTTAAAGTAAGGCGTTATAGGATTCGCATTCACGCGATCTAAAAATTATGAATCGTAATTTGTATTTACGCGATTTAAAAATTCTATAACGCAGAATGTATTTTCTCATTCATATTCACGTGATTTCAAAATCCATTATCGCGATTCATATTCACTCGATTTTAAAATCAATTATCGCGATTCTTGTAAAAAGTAAGTTTTTTTCTTGAATTAGTTACTATAAAGGTGCCTGTTTTTCTATCGACAACGTAAAATTTACTCACTTGGAAATTCAGCTTTTTTGCCCTTTGGCGCCAATCTCATCCCTGTCTACACTACTCCGTATGTTATATATTCAATAATGTACTAATATATTGTTTTAGCTTTTTCTTTAACCCTCGTTCGTTTTTAAATTATTTTATATTATAACCGTTGGTGAACAGCCGACCCGATTTTTAGGCTTACGACTATTAAGGCTCAGCTCCGTAGCCTTGAAATTTTGAAACCAATCCAGAAGATAAGCGATCAAGTATCGGGAGAAATTTTGTCTTTGTGGAGAGCTTTGCGTAACATCGAGAGTAAAGCCACGAAACTTTTTTAAAAATTATTGTCAAGTTTTTAATAAAAGAAAGCTTAGAATTATTGCCAGTTAGTTGAAAATTAAGCCTTATTAAAAAATTATAAAGATTCTGCTGCTTTAAAATTACTCAATCTATTACTCGATCTAAATCAACAGGCTATATTTTCGAAAAAGGAATTTAAATTATTGTTTTTTTTTATATTGTTTCCTATTTAAGTAATAAAAATTAAATGCATGTATGCGCAACTCAAAGTGTGTATACTTTGTTTTTTAAATGGATAAAAAATTACGGAGCTACAATTTTTTTTTTTTTTTTTTTTTTTTTTTTAACGTTCAGACTTACTTTTGCCCGTTAACTTTAAGAAGGTTGCCTTTTTAAAAAGAATAACGAGGAAGAAATTTGTTAAAAGAAGCTTTTAATCAACTTTTAACTAAACAATTTTCAATTTTAGCATAATTCATAAAGTATTGTTATACTAGGAAAATGATGCTCGGTAGGCTTGATTTTATTTAACAACAAATACTAAAAATAAAAAATTGTAAAAAAAAAAAAAAAAAAAAAGCCAACCCCATGCTAATTTTAGAATCATCTCAAAAAAACTGTTCTTTTCTTATAACTTTAAGTTTTTCTTTATATACTTAAATAAGTTATATTAATACGTTTTAGGATTTCAAATTATTTTATAGAAAATTGAAATGTCCAGAAAATTGTTTCAATATACTTTTTTTCATAAATTATGAAAAAAATTAGTTCTTATTTCGCAGTAAAGGAGACAATAATGTTAATGTTTCATTAATGTTCAATTGAACTGTGACTGATTTTATTATCCCTAAAATTGACATCAGTTTGGGCTAATTAATTTATTGCTTGAAACAAATAGAAACAATTTAATGTATTAAAATTATTTCTTTATTTTGTTAAGACGGCAGGAAAAATGAGGGTAAGCAGTGAAAACCATCATACTATTCATGCATTTAATCATATAACTTGAGCAATTTTAAGTAAAATAAAATATAATAATAGGTGTATAATAAAACTCTATCGAAATATGCCCTTAAATATACCCTAATATGTATCTAGAATAGTTTTTAGATTGATTAGTAAAAAATATATTTTTAAACTTTTCTTTTTTAAGTTGATCGAAGTAATTGACGTTGTGGTTATTTAACTTTGATTCATGGGAAGAGTTATTACATTGTCTCATTCGACTTTTAAAACTTCAACTGTAAACGGAATTGTTTAAATTCCTAAGAAATGTTTTTTCCGAGTAGCACTAAGAAATAATAATAAATGAATAAATACAATTTAAAAAATAAGTAAATTGCACTATTTTATTTTTTTTAGAAAGTTGCGATGAATTATAAGTCATTATTTTTTTCAAATTAAGAGCGAAAACGATTATCTTACGTAAAACTTATTTTAATATCGCGAAAACTTATTTTCATTTAATATACTTTGTTACTAAGTGATTAAGGCCAAGACTCTGAAGTGAACAAATGAAAAATTTCAGTTATATTCAAAAAACATGAAGATGTAAGTAAAAGTCGACATGTTTTCAGAGAGCCAAAATTCAAACCACGTCTTTCACGTTTAGCCAGTTCTGTGTTGGGCAGTGTTTGAAGCAAATGTTTAGCTCGTTAAAATTAAGGCACCCATTTTCAAGACTTGCCAGACGTGAATGAGGAAAACGAAACTGTTTTAAAACAAAAAGTATTTTCTTTTCTTTTTTTTTCTTTTTTTTTTACCAATGGAAAATAAAAGTAAAATACAAAATGAGAAACACCGTGTTAGCCGAGAGTAAAACAGAGAATTCCAGTGCAACTCTTGCTCAACCAGACGCGTTTTGAAAATTTAAATAAATGAAAACAGTAGATAAAACAGTTATCAAAAATGCAATAAATCACCTTTTTGCCGCACATGTTTTCAATATTGGGGATACATTGAACTTCGATAATGCCAACATTTTTAACCACCCGTGTCACATCAGCGCATTTTGATACTCACAAATCTGATTTTATTTATACGAATGCTTAATTTCCCTTGTAATTTCTCAACATTTCTCCACACGTCAAAATGCATTTTGCCTTGTTATACCACTCTCGGCCACTGCGGTTTTTCTATTATTATTTTTTTTTTTTTTTGTCTTTATTCAATTTTTTGTTGTCTATGTCACTCTCGGGTACTGTGATTTTTCCTTTTTTTTTTTTTCCTTTTCATATTTTGCTGGCAACTTCACGTTTTCTGTTTAGAATCGCTTCGGTTTTCTTCATTCACGTATGGCGATTCTTTAGAATGGGCTTCTATTTCTGAGTGCTCCAAACATGTCCACTTTTATTACCATTTTCATATTTTTAAGGCCAATGAAGTTTATACTTTTAGTATACTACATTCGAATCTCAATCGTTATTTTGATAAGAATTTTATGCTGACTAAGACAAACATTTGTATTATTTTAACAGATGCGCTCCATAAAACATTAAAAAAATTGCATCTATATTAAAATTAAGAAGTTATTTGAATTTCAAGTAATCTTTTACGTTATCTTAAGTTATCTTTTATTTTAAATTAAAGTTTCAAAATTTTATATTCAGATATTTGGAATTATTGAAATTTATAATTGAATGTTGTGGAGAATATAAACGTAATAAAATACATTTGCTGCCACGATTCACTTTCTTAAATACCTTACGAACTCAACTTTTAAAAGAAACTATCATATTAGATATATGTATGTAAGAATCATAATGTAAGTTCGCATAATAAAAAGAACTAAGCAAAGAAGCAATATTCTATGATAAATACAGCAGATCGTAATTAAAGAACATGCTCTGCAAAATGTTATGGAAAATTTAAGAAAATTCGTTTTAGAATGTATAGAAATATTAGTATGCTCTTTGCAAATTGTCTTTACCGCAAAAAAAAGACACGTAGCTCACATATAAATAAAACGATTTAAAAAAAAATGAATCATACAATATTCTTAAACATTCATATTTCAATACTTTTGAAATGCCATGAATAATGAGCTAATTTTTTCAATAATAGAAAAAAGAAATATCGTGAATTGTGTAAAATCTTAATAATGTGCAGTATAATCTCTTCCAGATGCTCTACATTTTTACGGAATCTTCTTAATGATTTTCCTTACAATTATGTATAAAGAACTAATGCAAATTTGGTACAACGAAAACTTTAAAAAAGTTGAAAACAACTTATAATATATACTCATAATATACAACTTGCCACATTAAAAGTTCAGGTGTTCAAATCTTGTAAAATTATAAAAAATTTATGTATCGATTAAATTTTTTTAAAAGGAAAGCAGTCTTTGTCTTTTAGACAGAAATAAGCCCAAAAATTGTCTGTTGCCTAGAAACTTCGAGATATTTTTGTATTAACTACTGAAAAAAGTGTTCTCGATCTCAGCGAACACAATACAAAAAATAATAAGGTTTCTTTTTTTTTTATTATCTCAACTTCCTTGTTCAGCAACCGAGAAATACTAAGTAATTCTATCTTGTCTATCAGACAGTTAGTTTATGGTTAATAAATTACTCCTCCTAATTGCTTTCCCTTATTTTAGGACTACACTAAATGTAGCTTCCTAGCTCCCCAATTTTTTGAAATTTTGTCTACACCCCTATATTGCGGGTCATGAATTAAAATATTTTATTTCATTACGGTTGTTGAACAGCCGACCCAATTTTTTTGTTTACTACTACTAATGTTCAAATCCGTATCCTCATAATAGTGAACTCAATCCAGAAGACGAGGAAACTCCTGGATTAAGTATAGGGAGAAATATGCCATCGTGGAGGACTTTTTCTAGGAACTAACCCTCATTTGCTTTACACGGAGAGGAAGACCACGAGAACCTCCGACGGTTAGCCTGACGTCAAGGGGACTCTAGCCCATGATCCGTCTACCACCGAGGATATTTCACGTCAGCACAGTGGTCAGTGCTAGCCCGATATCGACCAGCCGTCGCCGGGATCGAACCCGGTTCTCCTTATTTGAAGGCGAACACTCTATCCCCTGAGCCATCGGGCTCACGAATCAAACTATGAAAAAAATCATAGATGCGTTAATTCAGAGAAAATACGTTTTTGTGCCTGATTTTGTAAAGTAATTAATAATAACAACTAAAGCCACGATGGCTGAAAGGATAGAGCGTTCGCCTTTCATTGCGGTGAACCGGGTTCGAATCCCACGATATCTGGTCGTTACGAATTCGCATCCGGCTTGCACCAACCACTGTGCTGACGTGAAATATCCTCAGTGGTAGACGGATTATGTGTTAGAGTCCTTTGGCAGTCAGGCTAACCATGGGAGGTTCTCGTTTTTCTCCTCTACATGAAACGCAAATGTGGGTTAGTATCATCAAAAAGTCCTTCACAAAGTCAAAATTTCTCTTAATAGTAGATCTAGTAGTTCCCTTGTCTTCAAGATTGGATACAAAATGACAAGGCTACATTAGTAGTCGTAACCTAAGTAGTCGTAACATTAGTAGTCGTAAACCTAACAATTTGGCCGGCTATTCAACGACTGTTATAAAATAAAATAGCCAGAACTAGTTAATTAACATGTTTGAAATTCTTCTCTGGAACCTTTAAGATTGACACTTAGCTCGTAAAAATCGGATCATTAGAGCAAAAATTATTCAGGATATCTTTTTTTTCTCTCTTTTTTTTGGCGCATCGAAGCATTAACTGCAATTATTAAAAGTAAAAAAAAATCGCAAACTGAGATCGGACAATTATTGGCAACCACTTTGATTTTATTTAAGTCAAAAAATCTGCCTTAATTGAGACATAAAAGAATTTAAATAGATCTTCAGATTGATGACAATTTACAACTGTTTACCTGCAATAGGAACTGAATAGTTGTAATATAGCTCGTATTATTGATCCTAAAGTATTATTGTGTCCTATTTTTAGAAAAACCAATTATGAGTTTCAATAATTTTGGCTTTATTTCATATAGATGTTGTATAGTGTGAATCATAATTATATTCGTAATTATAATGAAATATTATGCATGATTTAACTTTGAATAAAAAGCATCGCAATTAATCAAAATAATGTATTTTAGGGATATATGATGAGGAAAGTGAATAATGCAGAAAGCTTATAGAGTTTTTAAGGAATATTTCAGTTAATTTATAGTCTCTACATCTAGGTTTCTAGGCTGTAGATAATATAAACATGAATTTTAATTATTTGTTTATGTTTACCTATAGTTGAGAAAACCATATTTAGTAATTATTTATATTTAAGGCCAAGTGATATCTAATGAGATAATGCAATCAAATGATATCGAGACTGGGATAGCCTGGTTAGTAGGGCACAGGGCCCATGTCTAAGAGAGAGTGGGTTCGATCCCCGTCTGCCGAACACTCCCCATGAATTATATGGTGACCGGTGCACGTTAAATCTGTCGAGTCACAAAGTTCTCCATGCTAGATCAGTACCTCCTCTGGAGGTACTGATCTAGGAATTTCCTCGTCTTCTGGATTGGTTCAAAATAACAAGACTACAGAGTTGAACTTGAGTAGTAATAAACCCAAAATTGGGTCGACTGTTCAGCAACGGTCATAAAATAACAAAATCTAATCATATCTACTGAGATATCTAATAGTATATCTAAATGAAATGTTTATTTTATTTCGTTCTATCGAGAGAAAATTTTGCCATGTAAAGGAAATAATCTGGAACTTGCAGGGAGGTCTATATTAGCAGAATTTCTTTAAAAATTTGATTTATTTTACATATTTACCTTACCGTATATATTTATCCCATTTTGTATGATGATATTGTTTTGTAGGTAAGAGTAATATAATTTTTTCATTTATAAAAATTCTTTTTACAGAAATATTCATCCTTGGAGAAGAGCTCTAAGTTTAACAAGATCTGTTGAGGTAAATAAAAAAAATTTTATAAGTCATTTGATTTGTATTTGTTTTATAATTAAATTTAATGTGTGTTAAAGCTCTTTTTTTTGTTACTCTTTCATAGCTATTCTAATATTGGTCTCAACTCTCCCTACTTTTAACGGCAGCCCCTTATTTTCTGTGATCACTCCAATGCTTCTTTAAACTTACACGAGTCCTTATTTTGAACAGCAATGTGAAAATTTCTTGCAAAAAGGGACATTTGTTCATTTTTCTCTGTTTGGTAAATTTTGTTTTTTATTTACAGAATATCATTATCTTTTGCTATATTAAAACTATTTCTCCTTTTTATATTTTAAGATTTTTAAATGTTTTTTCTTAAATTAATTTCTAAATTAGCTTTAGGTTACGGATAGGGCTAGTTTTTTCTTAATTTAATTCTTTTGTTTTTTAATGATTTTTAAAGTTTTATTTAAATAAATTTTTCTATAAGTATCAGTTTATCATTAGTGCACTTTTAGTACAACATTTTTTGTGTTCTTTCAATTTTTAGCTTCCAATTTTATTTTCTGGTGTAATTTACGAAATTCGGAATTTCTTTTACTTTATCCATATTTTTTTTGTTTTTATATTTCATGCCTTTAGATAATATCTTTTCGTATTTTAATATTATTTCAAAACTGTAATGGCTGTTAATTAATTTATTGTCGAGTTATTTTAATACACTTTTTTGGGTTATTTACAGAATTCTTTTTGTGTTTAATGCCTTTTCAAGTTTTTTCTTAATTTTGTTAATGCAATAGTTTCACTTTAGTGTGTGTTTAGTTTTTGTAACATTGGTATTGATTTTTGCTTATTTTTATTTTTTTGGTACATTATTCTGTCTATGGAGTTTTTTTTTTAATCTTTAGCGTTATAAATAATATATATTCTTATATTTATTAGAGTTTAAAATGTTAACTATGTTTTTTTAAAATTACTTTTAGTTAAATATAAGTTATTATCAAACAATTTTTTTTTGTAAACTGTATTTTTTTGTTATAAAATTTTAGCATAAATTTATATCAATACTTTTGTCCTTTTAACTGTTTAATTTTTTAAGCATAATTTTTTGTTTGCAATTTATAGAATTTATATCTATATAATTTATGTATAGAATTTATATCTATATTGTTTAATGAATGTAATACTCATATACCTTCATTTTTGCATGTTATGATTTTACAACATTTTTTGAATTATAAATAATATGTTAATGTTTTTTACTACTTTTTTTGCGACTACTTTTTTTTTTACGAAATAGCACTCGACTTTTTTGATATTGCGTAAAAAAGAACGTTTTATAGGAATGTTTAAAATAATTGGAAATAAAGATAGAAAACACTTACTAACAGCTATTTAAAAAGAAAAAACTAAAGTTTCATGTGTCTTTCAGAACATTAATTAACAAGTTTTAGAACTTAATAAATATGTATAAAAACTATTTCTAATTATGCATAGCAAAAAATATTATTTCTGATTCTTTTTTTATTAAATCTTTTAAAATTTCCCCCAAGAAAACTTTGTCGAAAAATAATTTTACAAATTTTTATAAATAATTTACCAAACTTTATTCTGCTGAATATTTGACCAAATGTTCGACCAACCGAATGTTCCACAAAAAGGCCGAATATTCTTTACATCCCTGGAAAAAAAACCTATCTTCAACTAATTATAGTTTACATATTTACCTTACCTTATATATTTATCCCATTTTGTATTATGATACAAATATGATATGTGTTATGATATTGTAGGTAAGAGTAATATAATATTTTAATTTATAAAAATTCTTTTTACAGAAATCTGCATCCTTGGAGAAGAGCTCTAAGTTTAACAAGATCTGTTAAGGTAAATAAATAATTTTTAATAAGTCTTTTGCTTTGTATTTGTTTTTACTTTATATTTGTTAAAAAAAGAGCGTTTTCACACATTACATTTAATATAATTAAATTTAATGTGTGTAAAAGCTCTTTTTTTGTATTTGGAATACTCTTTTGATGCTATTTCTAATATTGGTCTCAACTCTTCCTTTTTTTTATTGGAGGTCCCTTATTTTTTGTGATCTCTCAAAAGCTTCTTAAATTTTACATACGTTCTTATTTTTCACAGTAATGTAAAATTTGTTTTACAAATAGGGACATTTGTTCTTTCTGGAAAACTTCTTTTTCATTTACAGAATAACCCTTTCTTTTGCCACATTAAAACTATTTCACCTTTTTATATTTTAAGATTTTTAAAAGTTTTTTCTTACCTTAGTTTTTAAAATAGTTTTAGGTTACGATAGTGCTAGTTTTTTCTTAATTTACTTTTTTTTTGTTTAGTATTTTTTTTAATGATTTTTAAAGTTTTATTTACATTAATTTTTCTATAAGTTTCTGTTTAGTATTAGTACATGTGAAGTATAAAACATTAATATTAGTTTTTGTGTTCATTTAATTTTAGCTTCCAAGTAAATTTTTGATGTGATTACGAAATTCTGATTTTCTATTACTTAATCCATATTATTATTTTTGTTTTTATATTTCATGCCTTTAGATAATATCTTTTCGTATTTTAATATTATTTCAAAACTGTAATATCTGTTAATTAATTTATTGTCGAGTTTATTTTAGTACACTTTTTTGAGTTATTTACAGAACTCCTTTTGTGTTTAATGCCTTTTCAAGTTTTTTCTTGATTTTATTTATGCAAAGGTTTCACTTTAATCTGCGTTTTGCTTTTGTAACATATATTGATTTTTGATTTTTTCGTACATTATTCTGTCTACAGATTTTATCCTTAGCTGTATAAATAATATATATTTTTATATTAGACTTTAATTTGTTAACTACGTTTTTTTTATATTTAATTACTTTTAGCTTAGTATAAGTTAGTTATTATCAATCAATGTTTTTATTTGTAAATTGCATTTTTTTAGTTATAAAATTTAAGCATAAATATATACTAATACTTTTCTCCTTTTTACTGTTTAATTAATTTTATTTTGTATATATATACCTTGATTTTTGTATGTTATGCATTTACAGCATTTTTTGATTTATGAATAATATGTTAATGTTTTTTTTGCATGTAAAAGTTTTTTCTTACATTACTTATATATAAATTTAATTTAAGTATTAGCACACTTCACATAAGTTATCTACATTTACATTTTAGTTTTATAGTATATTTACTTGTTTAATTTTCAGATTTCGATTTACTTGAATTTAAATAAGATATTTAAGTTTTTGTATTCTACGTATTAGCAACTCTTTTTTTTTTTATTTAATTAATTTATGTATTAAATTTAGTTTACTGTCAAAACATTTAATATTAGTTTGCATTAATATTAGTTTACATTAATATTAGTCTCCATTAATATAAATTTCCATTAATATTAATTTATCTTTATTAACTGTTTGGTTTCCATAAATTTTTATTTTTTGATTTACAAGATTATATATTCTAATTTTTGACATATCTTTCACTCGTTTTTAAAATAATTATTACTTATTAATAAAAAAATTTTTTACGTTTTTTTCTTTAATTTACTAAATTTCATTTTATTTTGCCAAATAAATAATATAATAAATAATTTGTGCTTTATGTGTTTACAATTTATCCTTTCCACTATTTTTCAGTGTCAAATTTAGACTATCCTTTACTTTGTGTTTTGAGAATTAAAAATCCAAATCTGTCATATTTTTACTAAGAGAAAACACACTTTGGCGTCTAATGACATATTTTAGAGATAGATATACTAATTATTTGGCTTATTTAAAGCATTACTATTTATTAAAACAAAAGTTATTTAGGGTGATATATCTTTTTTTTCCAACTCACTGTAAGTAGTTTACATTAATAGAACTATTATTATTTCCATCTATTGTTATCCTATTTTTGTTTAAGTTTCAAAATTTGTTACTTATATTTTTTCAAAAAAAATTTAATCTGATTTTTAAATTATTTTTACTTTAGAATTACATTGGTATTCCAAATTGTAAGCAGTTTTATTTAATGTCATTTAAAGGTAGAATTGAATTGCTTAACTTTCGGAATTTGGTTTCCTCTTACTTTATAGGTTGAAAGAGTGCTTGTAGAAGGAAAAAAAATGTACATACATTTTTATAAGGTTTAATTGAATATTACTACAATTAATATTTGTCACCAATTATTAATTCTGTCAAAATGTTACTACCCTTGTAATGTTTTACTGAAGAATTACTTTAGATGTAGTCAGAATATATTGTTAAAATTTTTAGTTAATCTTGTTTAATTGCAAAATTAAATTATTTTACTTGTAGATTTTTGATTTGTATGCTATTGTTTAATTCAAAAAATGTAATTTTATTTTGAATTGTAAGTGATATTTTGAGCTAGAGTATTTTTTGCACTTGTACTTTTTTCTTTAAATACTTTTAATTACTCTACTTTTAGCTTTAGTAAACTTAAAAGTAGTTTTGTTTCAATTCACTGCTGAGTTTTCTAGTAATTTTGTGCTGCTATAACACAACTTCATTTTATTATTTAGGTTATTAATATTGATTTAATTACTAACAGTTTTTTTATCTTTAGATTGAAGCTTTACTCAAATTAGTTCTTAAATTTGTATTGTATATGATTTTGTATTATTACAATTAATTTTAGTAAAATATTAGTATAATTAATTTTTTTTTCTTATTTATTTTATTTCGTTTATTTATTTTATTTAGATAGTTAATTAATTTATTTATTTCTATTTATTTATAGATCTATTAATTTTGCTTAAATGTTAGAATATGATTTACTTTCTCTTTTATTGATATATATTTTATTTCATTTTTTCAATTTTAGTTTTCTGAAAGTTTATATGAATTTTTTAATTAATTTTAGTTTAATTTTTTTTTATTTTATATTAATTTTTCTTAGTTTATTGTTTAATTGTTGTTATTGTCTTAGTTTATTGTTTCTCGTGTATCATACAGAATTTGATTTTTATTTTATAATTTTATTTTTTGATTTTGATTGATATTTTTTTGATTTTTATTTAATGATTTTGATTTTATTTTATGATTTGTTTAGTTTTAATTTAGTATTTGTTTGCATCAGCAATGAGAAAAACTCTGCAGATTTTCTTGCAATTCTGAATGGTTTTAATGGCAATAAAAAAATAACATCATCCATTAAAAAAGAGTGGTGTTATCTCATTTATATAACAATTTTCTGAATTAACGAACATTTTTCACAAAAAATTACATTAACTGAAGGCATCTTTTCTAAAATAAATATTATTTTTTTAAACTTATAACATTCATATGGATTACGCTGTTTTTTTATTTATTTTTCTTTTATCACTTCGCTGTTTTTATTTTTTTCTGTATTTTCACGTTGATTATTTTATTAAATTGGATACTTTTATAGATGTATTATAGCAATTTAGAAAAGAAGTTTCAGGTCAACCTTTTTTCGAACACCTTTTCTGTTTGCAAACATGACTTCGAATTTATAAGTCTTTATAATGAATTTAATCTACATCTACGCATTATAAGTAAATAACATTTGGGAAATATCCGAAGGAAACAATATTAATTAACCTTTTATTTAACCCATCCTTCTTTTTTACTATCTACGAGAGATCATTAATAGCTAAGGCAGGTGTTTAACAGTTTACTACTAAGTAGAACTTTTTTTTTATGTCCAGACATCAGTAAAGCAACAACCTTGATTTTGCTTCACTGATAAGAAACAAAGGTCTCTGTAATCAATCTATAGTTTCAAAAAAATTATAAATTTAAAAAAATTTAGTTTTAAATTAATATAGATAGAATTGTTTAATTCTGTAGAAAAATATTATTTGAAAAATATTGACTCGTTTTAGAGCAAAAAATTTTAGATTGTTTAATGATTTATAATTTCTTTTCATTTATTCAGAAAATGTATGAGAAGAAATTAGAGATATAGTTTAGAGAATTTCAAGAAATATTTAAAATATTTTCGGTGCATAGTTTAATTTATGGTAAATAAATTTACAATATGAAAGCAAAAGGACCGTCTTCCTCTTTACTACTTAGAAACGAAGGATTTTGTTATCATTCTATAATTATAAAAAGAAATGTGTTATAAAGAGGTAATAATAATGAACTTTTTGTTACAGTGTCTACAACAAGGGAACTCAGACCTGTGGGACTGCGTTTGTGATGCGTTGCTTACAGCTGTAGAGTCATTCGATGAAGTAACATAATTTTAGGGGAAAATCTAGTTTAAAATAAATTGAGTAATGACCACTAACTATTACTATCCCCCTTTCCTTGAGCTAATTAGAATTCTATCCTTATACTCCAATTATAATGGAATGTGACACTCAAAGAAGTTTCATCATTAGTTCACAAAAAAATGACAACGCTAACGCTAGAATCTAGATGGTTTCTTTTGTCAAATGTTTTACAGAGTGAAAGAAAGATCTTACAGGTCTCCCAGTTCTTCAACCTCCTTTCCGGGGATTTCACAATGATCTAGGATCTACTGAATTCTCTATTTAGGATCGCTTGAATTTGATTTGCTTCATTATGAACTTGATCCTCTATGTATAATAGGTTCGAACATTTTATTTCAGTATTATATTGAATGCAGGTATATTCATATACTGGTGGATGTAATTAAAATAATATTTCGTGTTGGTGTCATCATTTACCTCTAAAACATAAGTTTTAAAATCAAGTCTAGTCCTCGCAGATACATTTTAAATTTAGAGAAAGTCATTTATGTACTCAATATAATTTTATATTGACCTTTACCAGCACAAATACAAAATGCTGTGCTGAACATAAACTGTTGTAACGTGTTGTTTTAGCATTACTACAAATTCTAATAATGGGTAAATTAAGTAAAACTTTTTCGGTGTTAACACTGAAAAAGTTTAATTTAATTTACCCATACAGTTTTATAAAGAACGTGTTCACTTTTAATTTGCTTGATATGAGCTGTTAACCGATAATATCGATTAAGGTACGTAATTACAAAAACATTTAAAAATAATTCTAGGAAAAGGGGTCAGTGATCCAGAAATAATATACTATATGAAACGGATGCAAAACAGGCGACTCTCCAGGGGCAGCAAGATGTTTACCCCTATCGTATACTGCCCGCGATAGCCACAGAACGTAATAAAAACTTAGAGAATTTATTTTTTTTTGAAAATAAAAAGAAGACTGATATTAAGCAGTGCACCGAAGCTTTAGAAGCTTATAATCTTAATATAGTTTTTGATCACTTATCTCAATATTTTTAATGCCACAAAATAATAACGCAATACTTTAAAACTAATATAATCACTTTTAAAGTTCTATGATATCATTTCATAGCTAATGTGAGTTGCTTTTCGTTTGTGTTTTCGAAGGTTTTTTGTTGGTTTACTACGCCTTTTAAATACGATATGGTAACGACTCGCAAATTTATGTGAGATAAAATTCGAATCGATACATCATTTTCTTCATGAGAAGTGCTATTCAAGAATAATAAGTTTTATATTCAAACAAAAAAAATTACCCTTTTGAATTGTTAGCCCTTTTGATTCGTGTCTGTTCTCATTCGCTTAAACGAGAAAAAGGAAACACTTTACAATTGTATGCATAGCAATATAAACTGTGTAATAATGCAAGCACAAAATCTTTTCTGGATTAGTTTTAACTGCTATATATATATATATGTTACGGTGAATGACCGAAATCTGGAGAATGTCGACTCTCACCGGTGAATGTCAACAATCACATAGTCCCTTTGGTGAATGTCCGAAATATTTGTTATATCCTATTTTATATTAATTTATTCGTTGATATTATTATATTTATTTGATATATTTATATTTATTCTATATTTTAATACTTACTGACGATAGATTAGAAGAAACACCAGTGTTTGGAGTATCGGGCAAATATATACCGGGCAATGGTACTTGACCTTAAAAAAAGATCAGAGTAGGGTTAAAATATCGAATAAATGTAATTATATCCACGAATAAATTCATATCAAATTGAATGTAATAAATATTTCGGACATTCACCAAAGCGACTATGTGATAGTCAACATTCACCGGTGAAAGTCAACAACCACCGATTTCGGTCATGCACCTTAACATATATATATATATATATATATATATATATATATATATATATATATATATATATATATATATATATATATATATATATATATATATATATATATATATAAAAAATCCATAACTTCCAGTGAAGGAAGGTAATTTTTTCCCCTTCTTTTTTGTGTTATTTACTAGACTAGCATTTTAATGTTTGAATTGAGTCTTCGGTATCAACCATTCTATGTAACTACTCCATGAATCAATAGATAGCGCAATCAAAATTTTAATAAAAATTTCCAACTAACTTTTTTTTTTCACTTGCCACAATTAAGTATTTAAGTTGATTCTGATTATTAAAATAAAATTAATTATAGTGCTATAAACTTCAATATTGATGACAAGCATTGGTATTAAATAATTAAAGTAAAAAATTATTTACTTAAAAGAGGAGAAAAACGTTCGCTAATTCACTTTTTCAAAGCGAAAATTAAAAACATTTCATCATGACAGACTTCATAACTTGTAAAAGAAACTAGTAAATTATTTTTTAAAATTGTTAATCATATTAGTAATTAAACATGCAATAAATTAAAAATAACTTGTACATCTTGAACGCATAAAATTTTTTTGTTTTTTTATTAATTGAAGGTTTATTGGCTATGTTTTTTCTAGCCAGAACAATAACAAATGTGAAAACAATTTTGATTTGTATAAACTTGCTCATCAATTCACGATTAATAAATATTCAATAATTCAGGTAAGTTTTTTTTTTAAACAGCCTATTCTATGAACTGTAGCGGTGCCATCTGTCAATCTATTAAGTAAAACTCCGAAACGGCTTTATAATTTTATTTAACATAAGCTTTATCTAATTATATCATGACTTCCTTATTATAAAAACTAAATTTAAACTAGCAATATCTAAAATATGTAAATGTATACAATTTTACTTATGTTAGAAAAATGATTCTCATTTAAAGTAGTCATTCCTTTAATTATACTACTCATTTACTAATGATTATTGAAGTATGAATATTTATAAAATTTTGCTGTGCAGTCACATAACAGTCATTCATCTAAAATAATTATTCATTTAAATATATCCCTAAAAACCAAAGGTTGTTAAATTTTTTTAAACTGATTTGCTGATTTATAAAACTTCGAGCTCAGCAGGATTATTTTCAATTTTTTAAAGTTTTTCACCCAATTGTAATTAAAATATTTTTTCTTTGTTTCAATTACTTAATACTTTAAATCACAGATAGTTAAAAACCCAGATAAATCCCATTGCTTTCATAAACTATGGTAACATTATTTAAGTAAATATGGTTGCTAGTTGTGTTAATTAATTTTAGTATGGGAACGAGCTTCCATATCAGTGGCATACATACACTCAGACGCGTTCCCTCTATGATTTGTAAATTCAGATTTAGACTTTACACAAATTTTTTAAAATAATAATATGGAACAAGAAACATTCTATTTTAATTTATAAAATTAATTTTAAATTAGTTTAATATAATTTAATAAGGAATTAATAATTCGAATGGAAAGGCGAAATCAAAGCATTGTATACACTTTAAAGTGAAATTTATCTCATAGAGAAAAGAGCTTGGACTGACTTAATTCTTATAAAAGATATTTTTATTGTAATTCATTTAGTAAGGATATACAACCTTTTTTGACTGATGAGTTGATGGTAATTTTAAATTAAACAACAGTGTTTCAGACACAATGCTATTTATCAGTCAACTTAGTAACATATTTGAATAAAATTAAATTCTTTTAAGCAAATTTATTCAAAGCCGAAGAATACCAAAATCTTACTTTGAAAAATAATATAAAGATTGGGAAAACTTGATGTTTTTTTTATCACATCACGTAATACAAAAAGGCATAAAATGAATTAATTAAAATGCTCTTGAATTGAAGTAAAAAATAGAAGAATATTTAGTAGAGCAATATAAATGAGGAATAATATTTTAATTCAAGAAATTAAATTGTTCTCATTTTTTTACTAAACATTTTTTTAACTTAACTCTATTTTCAAGAATGCTTTAATTTCAGAGGAAAGTAAAGTTTTATCACTAAGAGGAAATTTTTTTTTCTTTATTAAATTTGAAATTAAACTTGACATTTGTTTCAATGTCTAAATTTCAGAGGAAAAAGTATTCTTTTCGAAAAATAGCTTCTAAATTGCATTTCTTCTTTTTTTTTTGTTCTAAAATTACCAATTTAATTTTACTTTCTTTCACGAATGTCTAAAGTTCAGAACGAAAAAAGTAAATTATTCGCCCTCTCAATTAAAAATCGGAGTAAAATATAGTTTTCAATTTTAAAAATAACTTCAAAGTTTTTAATTATCAATTTAACTTGACATTATTCTCATAAATGTGTAAATTTCAGAAGAGGTGGTGCACATTATTCGCTTTCTTAAATTAATTTCAGGGAAAAATATAGTTTCGTACTTAAAAAATCGCTTTAAAGTTGAAAAAAAAATTGTTTTTTTTTTCTCTATTTCTAATTTTAGATGGGGCGAAACTTATTATTGTCCCTATAATTAAGTTTCAAAAGAAAAAATTTTTTTGTTGAAAATAACTTCAAAATGGAATAAAAAGCAGTTTTTGCTTTCTAAAATTACCAATTTTACTCGACTTAATTTTAGCTGCGAATGTTCTTCGCCCCCTCACTAAAATTTCAGAGAGTGCGACTGTTCCCTCTGCCCCCCCCTCCCCTAGTTGGCACTCCAGGAAGTTGAGGTTATAGCAGACTAGTATAAACCGAACAATTACTTTTATTCTCCTTGTAATGATTAATGCATGCAATGGGGCGAAGACAATGGAATAAATTAATATTATGATAAAAAGCAAGCAAACATTGAAATAGAAAATTTATACGAAACCAATCGTTTAGAATTATGAAGAAAAATTCTGAAATTTCTCGTCATAATTTGGAAGATCTGCTTGCCAGATCAACTCAGAACAAAGAAATAGGTTGAATATTTTCTTGAAAGCGGGTCTTTGACGGAAATTCATGATTTAACTGCAAGCACAAAGAATTGATTGTTAAGAAAAATAATAGAGTTTTAAAATTTTAACTATCAACGGTTTCAATTTAAAAAAAATATATGTATTTCTTTTCTCAAAAAATTATATATAGATTTCTTTATATATAACCATCATAGGCTAGGATACTCAAGGCAGATAGGAGGGATTTTTGTCATAGTAGAAGAAGGGAAATTCGACATTTCGAACGTAGTGTAAACTTTCACATTCACGAAAAACCTTTATCAAAAAGGACTTTTTATCAAATGTTAATTATTTTTATTACTTAAAAATTTGGGCAAATATTTTCAGAAATATCAAATTTTAGCTTCAGAACAATTATTCGATACATTTCGTTCTAAAAGATTCCAACTTTTATACTGCCCTGCAGACCAATATATTCGGACCCTATTTCCTTCTCCCAATATTTGAGCGTCAGGAATCCAAATGCTTCGAAAGAAGTGGTATGTTTATTCAAGCGAAAGTGCGTTTTCTCGTCTAATTTCATAACTCGTGAAAATTGCTAAGAATCTATAAATATAAGAAAATACTTTTTACTCGGCCTTTCATCACGGAAACTGCAATTTTTTAAAAGGTATATGGAGCCCAATAAAAATTCCAAACCTTTTTTTTTTTTTTTAAAAAAGCAAAAAATAGAATAACCAAAAACTTTTTTATCCAATTAATAGTTTCAGTGAATTATAAATATTTTAATTAAACGCTGCAGATGCCATAAAGCAGTGTTCCCCAACCTTTTTATCACCACGGAGCTGTCAACGTTTGATAATTTTATCGCGGCCTGCTGGGGGGGGCGTTGATTGTTTATATTTTAGATTATTTTGATTTATTAATTTTAATTTAATTGTATTTAAACATGTCTTCAAAATAAAATACAGTTACACCAAAAAATAAATATAAAGGGTTTTAACTTACTAGAACGTTAAATCAATGAGAACCCTGAGCTTGTTTCTTTACAATGTGACGGTTCCATCTGGGGGTAATCGGAGACAATAATACATTACAAACATTAAAAAATTTATGCCACTACCGTCGGGGGCCCCTTTTATTTAAATCGATAAAATTTTAATGGAACACAGATATTTTTAATTTGGGGTATAAACCTAGGAATTTAAATTTAGTTTCAATGAAATGGGCAGCTTGGTACCATTTGACCCACGGACCGGGAGTTGGGGAACACTGCCATAAAATATATAAAATCGTATTTTCCCTAGTGCCTCATACATATAAAGCATATTTTCCCTAGAGCAGCGTTTCCCAATTTATTCCGGATACAGAACTCGAAATTATTGATGTGGCAGAACACCTACTTAATAAACAAAGAGAGACTACCATTGACTTTGAAATGAAGAATTGATTTTTGTAATTGCTTTAACATTAATAATATTAAAATTAGGTGTTGAGTCAGATGGACGAATTCTTGTATTTAGTTTATGCATGAACTGAAAATGAATAAAATAAGCCGAATTTCAGGAAGAAAAAAAAAAACAAATTATACAAACATTGAAAATGGCTATTAGAGAAACACTTTTCTTTACAATTAAATTTGTTTACTTTTTTAGTATTAAAAGTTTGTTTGACACGACTAGTGCATTTATTTAAAAAAATCGCAGGAAGCTAAAGTGGTATGATATTGCTTAATTAAAAACTTCATTTGTTTTAAAACTATACTGATTAGAAATAACATTCGACATATTTCACGCGCTCAAAAATAGGGGCTCAATTTCAAGACTTGCCAGACGCAAATGAAAAGAAAAACAGCTCATTTGAATTAACATTAAGTTACCAATGAAAAATGAAGGGGAAAAACAAAACTACAAAAACTATTTTGAAAACAGCGAACTTTTTATGTGACAATTTGCTTGAATAACTTAGAAGAAATAATCAAAATATTAAATAAATAGTGATTAGGTATAAATATAATTGCAGCTTTCAAAAATTTTTACTAATTGAATTTTATTTTATAACCGCCGTAGCCAACTCAGTAGCCTTTCAAGTTTGAACCTAATCCAGAAAATAAGAGATTTCCAGTATCAAGAAATTGGGAGAAATTTGCCTTCACGGATGACTAACCCGCATTTCACTCCCACGGCTAGCCAGACGGCAAGGGGACTCTAACCCATGATCTGCCTACCACAGAGTATATTTCAGCACTGTTCGGATGTGGAATTCGTATCTACCCGCAATCGCTGGAATTCGAACCCGGTTCACCTCATTGGAAGGAGTGCTCGCCTCCATCCCCTGACACATCACGGCTCAATTTGATTGAATTTTTTATCTTATTTTATAACCGTCGTTGAACAACCGACCCAATTTAATGGGTTTACGACAACTAAAGTTCAACTCCGTAGCCTTGTCATTTTGAACCCAATCCAGAAGACAAGGGAACTCTTGGATAGAGTATTGGAAGAAATTTTGCCCTCCTGGAGGAATCTCTTTGATGGAGCTAACCCGCATTTGCGTCACATGGAGAGGAAAACTACGAGAACCTCCCACGGCAAGGGGACCCATGATCCATCTACCACAGAGGATGTTTCACGTCATTACTGTGGTCGGCGCAAGCCGGATGCGGAGCACGTATCGACTGGGATTCAAATCCTGTTCGCCTCATTGGAAGGCGAACTCTCTATCCCCTACTCTCGGAACCCCTAAGAGCTTCCACAAAACACGTTTTGGGAACTAGTATTCTATAGAAAAGTGTCTTCTTTACGATGCATTCGGATTTTTGACTCAAAACATAAGGAACAACCACAATTTGAAAAATACGGTCCAACAATTTTGTTAATTTGAACAGCTTACTGTGAATTTTATTTTTTGCATCGCATTTTCCTTGCATCGAATCAGAATATATTTTCAATGAATTAAAAAGTAGTTTTAGTTTTTTAGTAAATTTAGCATTAATTTAAACATTTTTGTCTTATAACATAAAAATTTTTTTAATTGAAATTTTCACGTTTTACATTACAAGATGAATCTTTCTTTGTTCAAAGCCTTTTTAAACAATTTCAGGAAAATATTTTGTTATTTATCAATTACTTTTGAAATTCAACCACATTCGAATTGGATTTTTTTTCATACCCTTGGGAGGAAAATGTAATTATTTCCTCATTTGCATTGCTTTAAACTACCGATAGTTAAAATATTAATAGTTTTTCAGTGTTTATTTTTCAATTTAACGCATTGTTTACTATATTTTCAAGATCGGTGGTCGCAGCATTGTATAAAAAATTGAACAGTGGTTAACAAGAAAAGAGCTCCCGCAACAGCCCGTAGTGGATCATGGGGGATAAGACGGCACAATTACGTGACCGTGGGAATGTGAGAAGCACTGCGCACTGGCCACCTTTACTTCACACACCAACTGATACCCATCAATCTGAAGCTAAGTGAGCTTCCAAGCGCCTCTGGGAATCGAAATCCAGTTCTTCTCAATGACAGCCTATTACCTTAACCACTGAGCCATCAAAGCTCAAAACAGTGTTATATAACAGTCGTTGAACAGCCGACCCAATTTTGGGTTTACGACTACTAATGTTCAACTCCGAAGCCTTGTCATTTTGAACCCAATACAGAAGACAAGGAAACTCCTCGATTAGTACCCCTAGAAGTATTGATTTGTTATGGGAACATAGAGGACTTTGTGCCTCGACACATTTAATGTGCATCAGTCACCATTTACTACACGGGGAGTTTGCGGCCGACGGGTATCGAACCAACAACCTCTTGGACATGGACCTAGTTCTCTACCAACCAGGTTATCCCAGCCCTCAAAACAGTGTTAGCAGAATTTCGATAATTTTCACCAAATTTAAAGTTCAAACGTTAGAAGACTCTTCCAGTCGGACCAAACTGTCAACTTTAAAATTACCTTCCAGAACCGATTAGGTAGCTTTCCATAGTAATAGTAGAGACATATTACATAAGGCGAATCCAGCCGGCCGAAGACTCTCCATGTAGTGACTGGTGCACGTTAAATCTGTCAGGTCATAAAGTCCTCCATGTTCCCATAACAAATCAAAACCTCTGGGGGTTTGGAGATTGATCGTTTTCTGGTTCAGGTCAAAATTACGATCTGTGAATGTATGAATGAGTGCGCCTTATAAACGGGTGTGATGTATGGGTGTAGAGGAAGTCGAATTTTTAGCCATAGAAGGCACCACTGGAAAAAAATAACAAAACGCACTCCCTCTGCCTTAATGGCCGACAGCAACAACAAACGCTTAAATTATAAAAAGGAATAATGAAAAAAAAATTATATCTACATACTCCCGGCGCAAGAATGGTGACTGGTGCACGTTGGATCACAAAGTCCGCCATGTTCTCTTAAAAATGGATACCTCTGGGGGTACCGAAGTGGAGATTCTCCGGTTCAGGCCAAAATTACGATCTGTGGATGAATGAATAGCTGTATGAATGGGTCCGCCCTATAAACGGGTGTGGCAGAAGTCTAATTCTTGACCATAGATGGCACCACTGGTAAATACGAACAATCGCACCGCATCTGTCTTTATACCCGACGACAAGAACAACAACAATACATATTACATAAATTATTTATCTATCTGTTCTAATAGATAAATATATAATAGTTCCACTGACAAAGTTGACGACCTCTCTCAGATCGTACTCCTTTCTTTTAAGAAGTATATTAAACAAAACGCTTTAGCGGAAAAGACGAAGAAGCTTTTTTTCATGTGGAAATCCATGCAGTTGCTGCGCACCTGCATGTTAAGTTTTTTGCATTTCATGTGTTTTCACTGTTATTTTTGAACATCTTGTGAAAGATAATAGTAGAACTAAAGTAATGTACAGTGCGCAAAAATATAAATAAGCAAAAACACCTCGATTAATCCAATGACAACAACTTCAAGGGTTTAGGTAATCTGTTAATTAGTTAGTGCAGATGATACTTTAAGTTACGAAATATCAGATACAATAACGCATTTTCTCTGACTCCCAAAATAGAGGAAATGGGAAAATAGGAATATGGAAAATAGGGTCCCAAAGTTGGGTGAGAGAAGAGGTCGAAAGTTTGATCCCCTTATGGTTAATTTCACTTTTTGAGTATTTCTTCCTAAAACGTTTTCAGAAAATAACATAAAATTTAATTAATAAAAAAGACAAGTGCTAAACACATCGAATGTTCTTCAACCAACTGAAAATGGCGACAAATGATTTCAGTCGGCACTTATCTGGAACACGTCATGAACACAATCGATTTTACAGCAAAGAGTATTGCTGCTTTCGTTGGCAATTAAGGAAAAGGAAGCGATTGTTCTTGTTTTTCAGTGGGCCAAGAATTCGACTTCTGCCACACCCATACGTCCCACCCGTTCACAGGATGGACCCATTCATACATGCATTCATTCTTCCACGGATCGTAATTGTCACCTGAGCCAGAGAACAATAAATCTCCAATTCAGTACCCCCGTAGGTATAATTTGTTATGGGAACATGGAATACTTTGTGACTACATAGATTTAAAGTGCACCATTTACCACACAGGGAGTTTTCGGCTGGCTAAATTCAAACTCCCGTTCTCATGAACGTGGGTTATCGTTACTGTGAAAAAAATGAATGGAAATTTTCTGCAGAAATTACAGCAATTTTTTACAAGGCAAAATTTTTTTTTGAAAAGCTTCATAAATACATTAAATAATTCATTGAATTCCATAAATAAGAACTCTCATCAAGTTTTTAAAATATCACTATTTCTACGAAAGAACACACCTATAAAACTGTTAAAACCCGTGTAACACCCGGGTTTTAACAGTTACACACCTATGTAACTGTTAAAACCCGGTTTCATAACTTTAAGAAGCTCATTTGAGAACATTTAAATATATTTTGAGTACATTCACGTTTATAACTAAACTGAGGCACGTATGAATGTAATAAGTAAGCGGTAAGTATAAATTGAATTTTCTACATAAAGTGTTTGTTTTTTTAAATTTTTTTTTTACTCTTTAATTTCATAATTTAACCTGTCAGGTTATATATTTCCTAAATCATTGGTCCAACTGAGAAAGTTTTCGTGGTTTTCTTCTCTTTTTAACAAGGTACAAAATGGTTTTACTGGAATAGTTTCTCATTGATAAGAAACTGCACCATCAGAAAAGTTCCTAATTTTACTTAAAATCGAAAATCCGCAGTCTTCTTTTTAGTTTTCTATTCAACGTTGGTATTCGAAAAAAAAAATTCAACTCTCCGTTTTAATTTTTAGTCTGTAACTCCAGATTTTTAGTTTATCCAGTGATTCTTTTACACAATTTCATTTTTAATGTTCTATTTTTTTTTTAAAAAAAAGAAGATAAAACTAATGAAACTCAAAAATATTCCTTATTTTTATTTCTTTACTTTCTGCCTTAGCAGAATATTTTTTTAGAGAAATAAATTTTAATTCACACATTTCAAACTTTATTGTATTTAATATTTATCTTCAGCAGTAAATTGTTCTAGATTTATAGTTTCTCTCAAACCCAGAAAAAATTTAAAATCCCTTAAAATTATAGCTTTTTTTAATTTCTAAAAAACATAAAATAATAATTTACATTGTTTCTGATAGAAGGTTCTCAGATGCAGAACAGTGATTTCAGGAACAAATTTTCCACATTATAAGCACAAGTGTTTCTTAAAAAAAAAAAAACATTCTTTATGAACATATTTATCACAAAAGATAAGTAGTTATGTGGTTACTATTCAAATAAAACTATCGGAAATAAAACTTAATTTTATTAATATAGAAAAAAGGAAACAAATATATTAAATTTATATTTAAAAGAGACACTTTTAAATTTATATTTAAAAGCTTTTTTAATTCATAACCATAAACTCAACTTTGGATAACATGAAAAAAAAACCTAATGCTGCTTTAAAGTTTATTGTTAAAAAAGTAAAAATAAACTTAATAAATATTTTTTTATTAAATAGTTCTTTTTTTATTAACTAATAATTATTTATTTTATTTAAATATTTTTTTTCAATAAAAATTTCAATCAAAAACTTTTTTTTCTTTCTAAAACAACATTTAATTCTAGATATAATCTAGATATAGCACATAGCATGCTAGCCTCTTATTCCAATTGAAAGCAAACGGTTAGAAAAAAACTCAGGATGTACTTACATATTAAAACAAGAGCTAAAATAACAAAAATAAATATTAAAGAATGAGAAATGTATTAACACAAATATTTAAAAAAAAAAGAGATTGAAGGGTTCTAATCTCATCAAAATCTGGTTCTTAATGTGAGGTATGAAATTCTAAAGGATTACACGTGTGAAAGGAAATAGTGCTTCCATAGAATCATAGCAGCTTTTTATCAACCAATAAAAAGTCATTCAAATGCAACTTTCTGCAAGGGTAGAAAAAAAAAATGTTCTTTCTTTTTTTATCAGAACAGTGCATTATCCATTTCCAAATTATCAACAATATTAATGAATGAACCTCACAAGCAAAGATTTTAAAAAATATTTATAACAATTACACAATGACATTTTGTGGAAGTTTCAAGTTCTATTGGGACTAATAAAAAAATGTAGCACATTTCAATGGAATACAACTAGAAATTTTTTTCTCAAAAGGTGAGTTCAATGATTAGGTGCATTTAGTAGATGTATAATTATAAATCAGGAGTAGGCGCCAATTTTTTTAATACTGATGTAATTCTAAATTCAGTCTTTAATCTTATAGACAAGATTTGTATCTAACTCATCACAGTTTGAATTAAATTACAGTGCAAGTATAAATATAGTTTAAATGAGATTACAAATTATATTTTCTAAAACTTTACGCACATTCTGAAAAAGAATCAGTCAGCCACACAAAAAAGTAAAAGCAATACAAAACTTCTCAATTTTCTTTTGAGAAATTAAAAAAAATTTCATTCAGAAAAATGCACCCTTATTGGAACCACTTTTACAGGCACTCAAAAGAAGCAAAAGACATGTAGAAAGTTTTAAATCCCTATACATTAAATCAGAAAATAATGCAATCGAATAAAAGAGCAAAAAAAAAACCAATTCTGAAAATTAAATTTAAAAAATTAATCAAATATTACAAAGCGAACGGAAATAACTCAGAAACTTTTAAGACAATTTTTCAACCTTAAATTTTTTTAAATCAGTATTACGCTTTAGATACCTCTCTCATTATGATAAAAATTATATATATATATTTAAAATAAAACTTTCATAGTTTTACTTACAATGTTCTTCTTCACAAACAAATATATATATATATATATATATATATATATATATATATATATATATACTTATATAACAATATTTTTGCAACAAAATAAAAAATTGTTTTGTTCAAATTGAATTTTATTTCTCTTCAAATTTGCAAATGTTGACATTTTAATGTTTGCAAATGATGTTAACATGAGGGAAATTTTTTTTTAACAATTATGCATTTAAAACATGAAATTTAATTTTACAATTTAATTAAATAAAAAGCATACATACTTCTTTATATACAATACATCAAAAAGCATCATATTTAGGATCAAGCCAAGAAAACAAATATTTTAAAGAGGAATGGAATTTACATGCCAAGTTATGAAAATAATGCAGATAAGAACAGATAGTTAAAAAAATTATTACAAAAAACGAAACAGCATGGTTTTGTTTTGAAAAGTATTTGAACACATAGTAGAGGGGAAAAGATAAATAGTTTGGTCCATTCTCATAAAAAAAGAAGGAAATAACATAATTTTCATAATTAATAACATGTAACGAATAATATAATGTAATATATTAAAACCAAAATTAAATGCACAGAGGAAGAAAAATGCTGTATAAAACAGTTACAAACGTATAAAACATTAATAAATATATATAATTATATCACATATATAATACCTTTTTTATATATATAAAACATGGTGGTCAAGGAAAATAATGCTACAACTAAATTTAGAGAAATTCATTAAAATATGAGAAAATAGATTGTACAAATATCATAGACAAAACTAAGTCAAAATATAAGCAAATTAGTTAGGTGGTTAAAAATAAGTAAACTATTATCAGTCAATGACTAGTTAAATAAACAATAAGTGGCATACCCCCCCCCCCTTTTGCATTAACTATGCCTTTAATTTCTTAAACTTTCTCTTTTGTTGGATTCAGATTATCTTAAAAGTGGATTGTTGACCTTTCAGAATTAATATTTTTATATTGTTTAAATATTTTTATTATAATGAATAAACATACACTTTTCTATTATTAAACTAGCTAAGAAAAAAAAAATTCTGAGCAAATTGTTACTTTTATTATTTACTTTTGAGTGCACTACATATTTTGTTTTTCTACAGGCATGTTTCATTAAAAAAAAAAAGTCAGTAACATTAAATACATAATTATAAAATAGCTCTATATAACTATACAGTTATTCATATATTTATTTCATAACTTTGTGCTCTAATATTTGTTAGAAATGCAAAATTTTTATTTTGCTACAAAACTAATTTAAAATTACATTTTAAAACAATTTATTGGCAGTGATGATATTTTGATTAGTTTTAAGCATTTATCTAGGTCTTTAATGTTTTTAAAACATGAAGTTTGTGTTTTTTCATATTATAAATAATTAGATAATGAGCTTTGATTAATAAAATAAGCATTAATTACTTACTTTGAAATTGATTAACTTTAACACATTAACTTCAATGTTACTAATCTGTGAAAACACCAGTTTAAAATATTAAGCTAATTAAAAATAGATTTGAAATTCCTGAGTAAGAAATTCAGTATTTTAGATTCAATCATCTAACAATTTTCAGAGTTCTGCTTTCTGTAACAATAGACTACATGCTCATAGCTGGCAATTTACAAAGTTGCTTATTAATTAATAACATAAATGATTACATCATTGCTTAATTTTCAATCTTTTTAAAACAGAAGAAAAGTTTACTACAAAAAGGCTCAAAAGCATTTTCATACGCTTGAGGATTCTAAAAAAGATACAAGAATAGAGCTTCTTTATGAAAATGAGAAATCGAAAGAAAAACAAAAAGACATTATTCAAGATTTCTCTTTCTAAAAAAATAAAACTCAAGAGAATTAATAGAGTAAATATCACTTGGATAAAAAAAAAATTAAAACTAAATATACACAAAAAATGTCAAATCAACTTATATACGATATATATATGAAAATTCAATAGTCATTGCAGAAATTACTCTGCAGAAGGCAATGTTTTTCGTTCAGTTCCTTGATTCATTCATCTTTTATTTGCAATTTGTTTTGCAGTTCTTTGACAAGACAAGTTAATTTCTTACAAGTCTCAGGCAACTGAAAGAAGAATTAATTCTAAATCATTCATCATCCAAAGTTAATTTAATATTTCTATTTATAAAAGAGAGATCTTTTATAAGTAGTCATGTTTCAAACTTCAATCAGGCACATGGACAATAAAAATAAAAAAATTGGTTTCAAGCCAAAGTGTTTTTAAAATAATACAGTCAAACCTCCTGTCATTGTTTCAGTATCTTCCTGATGTGTACTGTCTTGTTTTGATGGTCTCATAGCAAATGCTATTCTGATAATGTGAATAATGCCTATTTAAATCTTTTTTGAAACAGGCAGAAGAATATCGTTCAGAAATGTCACCAACATTGTTTTTAAAAAATAAATAAAGTCATTTGGATTTAAGAATAGAAAGAATGGTGCAAAATGAGGATTTGTTACTGTTTGGCTCAAATATCACGTTTGATGTTTATTTATAAGCAGACGAAAAGGTTGAAACTTTTGTTGCTGCAGTTTTAAAAAATAAATGCAAAAGCAGAAGAATTACAAAGACTGCAAAATGGAATCACAATCAGTGCAAACACTAATGGAAGACAGGACTCCCACTCTTGGGACAAAGATAAAATTAAGCACTTTTAAGGACTTTTTTTGTAAAAATTAAGGACTTTAAAAATAGAATGATTGTCTATCATTGAAAATACATATATCACCAGTGACAGAACCAATTATTTACTTTTCTTAAAAAAAAATCAATAAATGGAAATAAATAATAAAAAATAGTTTTATTATAATGTAAGCACTGATATAATTACATTAAACAGGGCACGCCAAAGAAGTACCAGGCAATTTTTGCAAACCAGGATCGTCCCCCCCCCAAATTTTCAAGTTGTCAAAGGTTAACATCATCTATGAAACTAATCTGTATTCCACTTTTAATCATTTTAATGAAATTGAATTGTAAAACTAAGTGCAGAAATTAAGGTTTGCAATTTTATATTAAAAAAAAGACTAAATAAAGAAATTTGGCAAAATCATTAAAAAATTTATACAAGTTCTTATATTTTGCTACTAGACCTTCAGTTGTGAGCCAATCCTGCTAAATATTCAGTTACACCAAACAAATTGTTCCTTTTCTATTAATAAAATGTATCATTTATAAGAGTAAATATTAAAAGAATAAATATTAAAAAGTTGAACTAGAGTTACTCATGAGTAGGACTGGGCGATATTAGAAATTATATATCGTGATGCATCGTCAGTTTTGCATTGCGATATAGCGATGTATCGCGATATAGTATTTTTGAATTTCATTTACTTGTAAGGCACAGAAAGTCAGATTTCTATCAAAACTTCATACTCAGATTGATTTAAATCAATTTATAAATTTGAAGATACATATATTTTGCTTAAGAAAGATATTAAATAAATTGACTACAATGTACAAATCTTACTTAAAATATTTATTGAAATGTTTGTTTAGAAATTCATAATACACGTAAAACAAAGTGTTAAAAACTTATTTTAAAGCGTTTTTTACAAATTAATATTTTCTTGTACTATTACGCATAAATAATTACAAAATTATTAAGTTCGATCGTAATGTTCAATTTCTAAATGAAAAGTTAAAAATTATTTGTATGTTTAAAACAAAGTGCTATATAAATTTTAGAAAAAAAAAACGCTTTTAAAACATTATTTTTTATTATTATCGTTTCAGTTATTATAGTTCTATTATAGTTCATTTACGTCACACTAGAGCTGCACAATGGGCTATTGGCGACGGTCTGGGAAACATCCCTGAGGATGATCTGAAGACATGCCATCACAACTTTGATCCTCTGCAGATGGGATGACACCCCCGCTTCGGTAGCTCGACGACCTGCACGCGAAGTCGAGCACTTTGCGGTAGGACAGTGTAACGAGGACCAATACCGCACACCCTCGGTCCCTACGCAGACTGATCCAAGTGGTCACTCACCCGCACACTGACCGCAGCCAGTGATGCTTGACTTCGGTGATCTGCAGGGAACCGTGTCTTAACGATCAGTCCAATGCGGGACCTTATCTTTTCAGATAAATAATTAAATTAAATTAAATAATGACCGAATTATGAACGAAAAACAAAGTAAGATTTAATTTCTTAAAAATAAAAAAATTGTGATATTCGATAATATGTTTAGCTAATTAACAAATAATATGAAAAGAATATTTTTAAAAAAATTATGATACTCTCTAATAAAACGAAGTACTAAATGATTTTAAAAAAATGAATAAAATACGCAAACCTTTCAAATTTTTTTGTATAAACAAAGTTAATTGACTATGTCCAAATCCAAATGACAAAAATAAATTTTGTTTTAACTTTATTTCTAAAAATAAAAACAACAAGATTTATAAATTTAAAATCAGTAATAAAAACTCATTAAATTATTAGAAGTTTCATCCAAAAAGTTTTTAATAAATTAAAAGAAAGTAAAAAAATAACCTAACAAGTTCAATTCTTTATGGGAGCCTAAATTAGATTGCCGATAATTTTCACATTTTAAAATAAAAAGAAGTTTTTTTAAAAAAAAACTTATCTAATTAATGAAGAAACTCTTCTTTATATATTCTTTTCAATAATAGATTGCCTTCAGAACAAGGTAACATCGGCGATCACGAAGTTAGTCCCACTGAAAATAATCTACAAGAAAAGTCGCGACAACGAAAAAAAAAGCTAAGAGGTGCGAAAAGGAACATGCGATATAACGATATGTGTTCTCAAAACTCTGATTCTACAGCTCACCAATCAAGGCCATTTCAACATAACGAAACGAACATCGTTTTCCACAGCGCGAGTCGACATCGGAACGTTAGAGAAGAGTCTTATATCGCTATATCGTTCTTATATCCTTGCGTGTCTTATACCGATATATCGTTTTGCGCTCGTTGTCTTTACTCGACGGCTTAAATCGGATTTCTGATGCATCGCCTTGAATGAAAGTCGCTGTATCGTCTTGGCGATATATGCGTTAAATTGATATGTCTCGATACATCGATTTGTAGCCCAGTCCTACTCATGAGAATAGTTATCTTAAAGCCATGTTAAACTAAGTCGTATTTCAAGTAAAAACAGGCCATACTAATATCTAAGTACAATAAATCATTCCACTATTTTTTCATTACGCTTAACTTAACATATTGTTTTAAATTCATAGCAATAAATATTTTTATGAAAATTTCTATGGAATAAAAATACAATTATGTTTGAGAAAATGTATAATTTTCAAACCAATATGTTTTCTATTAGTTCTAGGTGAAGCATATAAATAAAAAAGTCAAAAATGATTTTTCAAAAGTTTAAACACATTCCTATGGCCAGAAAAGTGATAAGGTTCCTTAATTAAAAAATAGTGATAAATTATTTTTACATCATGTATAGATTTTTACTAGTAATATTTCTTTATCACCCTCTATCATTCTTAATATTATCCTCTATTATTATTATGATTTGATATTTTATTCAGTTTAAATCTGAAAGGGGTATTCTTCTTTTATAAAAAAATCTTGCAGTATCCCTTTATCAGGTAAAAAATATTGGAACATTTTATGAAAAACATATTGAAAAGGTATATATTAAAAATTTTGAAATTATTAGTAAACAGCAAATGTGTTACATTTACTTTTATGATGAATTTTACGCAAAATTATTTCCAGCAAAACCTGTTATTAGGAATTAACTTTACATAATGTTACTAAATAATCTGGCAAAAAACATGAACTAATTTTAAAGCAAACAAAAATTGAATAAAAATTAAAAACAGTATATTAAGTTGGAATGTTAGCTGAATAAAATGATTATTAAAATCTAAAAATCTTTTAAATGAGGATATCTAAATTTTTAAGTAACAATCTGCTTATTCTTAAGAAATAAAAATAATAGCATAAAAATCTAAAACTTCAAAAAAAAAAAAAAATTTAGGTTGCAACAAAACAAATTATAAGAAGTAACCAAATATTTAACTTTCTTGTTAGATGCAAATCATGCTTTTTTATTTGGTACTCAGGAAAAAAATACATAAAAGTATTTTTGAAAAAACTTTAGGTTT
Organism: Parasteatoda tepidariorum; assembly: GCF_982258835.1. Taxonomy (NCBI): domain Eukaryota; kingdom Metazoa; phylum Arthropoda; class Arachnida; order Araneae; family Theridiidae; genus Parasteatoda; species Parasteatoda tepidariorum. The sequence goes on from NW_028257371.1 coordinate 1,080,978, forward strand.
TCATTAAAAAGCCAATTAACCAGGATTTTGATGAAAAACCTAGGTGGGTTGGGATTCTTTAAACCCTGTTTATTACAGATTGGTTTAAATTTTAGAACAATCATGAATTTTAAAAAAAATGTTACTGCTTTCTATAAATTTACAGTTATTACATATTGAAAAATTATACAAATTTATTTAATTCTTCAAGATTTTAGGAAATAGTTTTTGTTATGGATTCTAGTTCAAAAATACTTTCTGATGCTTCTGTTCATAGCATTTTACTTAATTCCTATAAGCATATGCGGTAACAATATAACTGAATTTCTTAAATTCTGTCAGTTTTGAAGTGTGGGTCTTCTATTTAGGTACCTTAAAACTGCCCCCCCCCCAAAAAAAGCCCTATCTCATCCATGTGCACTATCCCCCTTGTCCACACTATTCCTTTCTTTTAGAATGTGTCACTCTCCTCACAAAGTATTATTCTAGGCAAAGGGCAGAATATATTAATGAAAAAACCAATATATTAATGTAAGGGCATGCTTTCTTTTCCTTTGCTTGTAGCCCCCCCCCCCCAACGCATTAGTTTTGGTCTCATAAATGTTTTATCCTGGATGTAAGGTCTAATTCTAAGTGATGATTTAAAGAACAACATTTTGAAAAAATTGAACTGAAAAATTGTTCCTATCAACTTTAGTGATGCTGAAAAAATTAAGGACTTTTAAAAACCTGGCACCAAAATTAAGTACTTTTAAGGGCCCTTACTTTTCAAAATAAAAAATAAGCAGTTTTTAAGGACTTTTAAGGATCGTTGGAATCCTGGAAGACCTCAAACCCTTAGAAACAATGAGGCAAAAAACTTACGGAAAAATGACAGCAATTTGTTACTGTTAAATATTTTAAATAAATAAATGTATTTATAATTTTTTTGCAATGTAAATAATTTTAAAGCATATAATTTTTAAATTTACATTTTTTATATTTATAGTAAATTTATTTAATTAAGTCATTATTTAGAGTCTTTTATGTTGACTCGCATTCATTATTTTCCCATATCTAATAAAGAATGATCTCATGAGAAATGATAAATCCGAGGATTCATAGTACATTTTAAAATTTCTCACTCTTACAACGATTAACTTTTCTAGACTTATATCAAATCAAAATAATTTCATATATCTGCTGCTTGAACTGGAGAATCCTAAAAGATTAAACCTTTTGCTTTGCAAACTTTTAAGTAAATTCCATATCAGAAACAAAGTATTTCTTTAATATGGAACACTGATATTCAATATCAGTGTTTGAAAAGTGAAAAATAAAACAGTATATAACATTTTCTCCTATAATCAAATTACATTACAGTAAGTTCTTAGCACATTTTTTCTCTTGATAATTTTTACAAAAAAAAAAAATAATTTATATCTCATACTTGTAAATAAATATTTGATTTAGATTATTTTAAGAAATATTTTCACCCACAGAAACTTTTTTTAAAAAAAAAAACTTTGAATTTGACATCTATACATTTTTGAATGTAAATATTAAAATTCAGGAAATTTCCATATTTTATTGGAATGTTAAATATAAGCTTCATACACAGAAAATTACAATATTGTGATTACTGATTTGCTTATAGCTAGCTTATTTGGCAAACAAAATAATAAAACAATATTTAAATTGCCAAAGATGAACAGCATCAGTTTTAAAACTAAATTATTATAAAATGGTAATTATTTAAATTGGTTTGGGTTTAATAATTTATCAAATATACACATAATATATATTATAAAGAAATATAATAATTTTAAAAAAAAACATAAAAGAATCTGTTTTGTTGAAGATTTCTATTATTTTCAAAAATGATATTTATGCAAAAATACATAAAAGATATCTGAAATATTAGATGCTTAAGTTACTTTAAAAATATGGGCATATCTCATGCAGAAATCATTTATTTTGTACTCAAATTATTTGAATCACTTAAATTATTAATTCAGTTTTTATTATGTATAGGTAGAGTGGGATGCATATTTTCAATTATTTTGATAAAGATGTTATGGATAAAATAAAACTGAATGAACTTCTTGTATACATAATAAATATTTTTTATAACTTTCAGTAATTTAAAAATAAGTTACTAGATAATACTACTTTTTTAGTACATATCTTATCATGTTTATACCATTTTTATTTCTGATAAATATATATATATATATTTAAAAATAGCACAACTTTTTAAATAATGAATAAATTTTCAGACTTAAAAAAAACACAAAATGCAGCAAGAATATTTCATTACACATGCTTTTAATCCATAACTAATAAACAGAGAGAAATCAACATGCTATTTACATAGATGTTTCTTTTTAAAGTTAATTAATTGTGTTCCAGAAAAGTTCATTAGTTTTCTTTGTTTTATCATATTATCATTGAAAAAGTGACTGAGTACTTTGAAACATTTTGAAAATACATTTTTGAAATTACAAAATATTTACAATTATGAATCTAGATATTTTTTGTCAATAGTGATATCTCTAGATACCTCTAAATGAAACTGAAGATATATAGAGATTATGATTTATAGATTTGTTAAAAATGTTTCTTGTGTTTTGAAAAATCAATTTATACAGGGGTCTGTCCAGGCCGAATTTACTACCGTTTAGCGGTATCTTCACAAATTCAATTTTAGGTAAAACGGTAGTTTCACAAATTGAACTTTAGGAAAAACGGTATTTTCACAAAATACTTTTTCTTAAAATTTTATTTTTGTCTCCCTTAAGAAACGATAAATCTATATTTTTACCATGTTTTAGTGTTGACTTTTTAATATAATTTTTAATTTTTCACAAATTATGTCAAAATTTTCACAAAATAGGTACTTTTAAGAAAAACCTAGACAGTCCCCTGTTATATTTCTTCACATAAAATACCTATATATAAGTATAATTCAATGAGTTTACATTTGCAGGTTTTATCATGTTTTTTTCTTACAAAATTACAAAAAAAAAAAAAGATTTTTCATATGGCACAATATATGGCATAAAAAGAAACATTTTGGAGTAGCTAAGGGCTTTTCCTTGTTATTTCAAAGTAAACCAAAAGTGAGTTCAAAAATATTTCAAAGTAATCCAAAATTCTGACAATATTAAAATTCTAACAGCACTAAGATTTCATATACACAGCATAGACGCAGACAATTTTCTCTTAGATAGAAGAAACAAAAAAAATTTACTTAGTCTAATAAAGTGGAATTTTTAATCTGTTGCTTCAAAAATTTATCCAAAAGCTCGATTAAATAAAAAATCACAGTTAAAGCATTTACTAAAACTCAACAGAATGAAAATATAACATAGTAGTATTTGTAATAATATTTTTTAAAAAAAAATTGAATTTTCCAATCTTTTTATGAAAGCTGGCAACTATGCATTTTAAATTTTTTTTTTTTTTTATCTAGAGTTACAACAAAACATATAATGACTATTAATTTACCTTCACAGATAACAATAGGATTTCTGTTTTTCCCATTCAGCCATTCTCTAGCTGTAAGTGGAGTAGGAACAGTGTCATGAACAAATCTTCCTGAAATTGTTCAGACTAATTAAATATAAATTTTGAATGTAATATATAAGTAAATATATAAAACCAGTTATGATATATTTTTGTTACTTAGTGTGAAAAATCAAGAAATACCATCAAGTTAAGCAACAATTACAATAATACATCATGACAGGACGAATTCAAATTACTTACCCCCAAAATGAAGGGGAATATTTCTCGCTATCTGGGAAATATGGTCATTAAAGCTTGGACCCTAATGTTAATTTTACTTTTTGCATATTTCCCCATAGGAACAGAAATTGTTGTGCAAATTAAAAAAAATTCTTGGATGCAATTACAAAATCCGCTTAGACACAGATAATTCCATGCAAAAAATAAATTTTAGTGAGTATTTAGTACTTTTTATTATTTCATATTATAGTCAAAAAACTTATGAATTGTAAGGTATACAGTTATTTGCATTATTTTAAAAGGCAAACTACGCAATTTGAGTGAAATTGGTCAAATGTTTTCTGAGAAATCATCTTTTGAAAATTTTGTATTTTTAAAATTCGATTTCTTAGGAGCCATTTGACCAATTTTGCTCAAATGTTGTAATTTGCAATTCAAAAATTCATTCTTAAAAAGAATATAAAAAATTGTATGTCTTAATGTTAAATTTTTTTTCGATTATTATTAAATAAAATAGTGAAAATTAATAAATACTCACTAAATATTATTGTTTGCACAGATTTATCTACGGCTAAACGAACTTCATAATTGTGAGCAATTTTTTTTCTTTTTTGCTTAAAACTTTCTCCAGATATGGCGAATTAAGCAAAAGGTGAAATATTAAGGGGTCAAAACTTTAGGGCCCTCTCTCGACAAACTAGTGGGACCATATTTCCCATATTGTAGTTACCCCCGATAATTTTGGAGGACAGAAATTTTAATCCATCGAAAAAGATATGTTTATTTAGAGAAAGTACATTTTTGTGTCTAATTTAATAATTTTAAACATCATTTGCACAAATTAATTGGCATAATTGAGATCACTTTTTTGAACCATTAAGATTAACCCCTAGATTGTGAAGATCTGATCATCAAATCAAAAATTTATCAGGGTGATTCGTTTCTTATTTTGGGCACTGTGTGTATATATATTTATAAAGAGAGAGAGAGATTATCTTGCTGTAAAGAAATGTCAATGTTTTACAAAAAAAAGTTTAAATATTCAAAAAAAAAAAAAAAAAAGAATCTTAAACTTTTTTTAAAAAAGCCTTTAATTTGGCCAGATTTTTCTACCTACAAGAAAATTATAAAAAATCAAAGAATAATTCTTAAATTTTGCAAAGTTCTGCAAACTTAGATAATGCAGTCTTATAGTAATTTTTCAAATATTAAAAAATTAGAATACAAATGCTTTATATTTCCATTAACTGTGGCTCTTCTTCGTATTGACATTTTGAACCATTTTTATTATTGGCATAAATAGTGCAGAATAAGAATACTCAAATCGTGAACTAACAGTTGTTCTGTCTTTGTGACAGCCAAAGAAAAAAATTTAGAACATTTCTTTTGCAAAGTATTTATATACCAAACTATTTTTAAAAAGAAAAAAAAAAGAAAAATTTTGCTTTACTTAAGTACATTAAAAGTGAATTTTTTCGCAAAAGAATTACAAAATATACTATTTTTAGTTTCAAAACTTTGTTTAGTCAGATAGTTTAACAGTATCCAGTACAATTCTATAAATGGAGTACTGAAGAATTCATAATAGTTAGAGATCAATACATATAAAATTTTACAGTGCTCTTACATTGAAATAATCAGTATCAATCAGTTAACATTTCCTCATATCAATGTTTAGTTAAATTTTTTAATAGAGTTCAAGACTTCCTTAACACGTAGACTGCCACACGCATTTACAGTGAAATCACCTTCACGCCGCGAGTAACGTGGTACGAAGCGTATTCTGCTAAGTACTTCCAACAATATTTCAATAATGTGAGTCTCTGGAGATCTCAAGGATAATATATCGCTCCGTTTGTTTCCATGGTATCATGTCTGTTTATTTGTGTCAGTTGCTTCTTATCTCGCCACTTCGCATGATCAGTTTGGATCAACGAGGAGTATTACTTAAAATCTTTACTCTAACTAGTTAAATTTTCGAAAAGAAAATGGAAAACTTATTTCTTAGCGAGTCAAATAGAAGTGAACCAGAATGCTTTCATGAGGTTCACAATAATTTTCTTAATCACTTTTGTACTACTTTTATAAAAATTCAATAGTTTTGTTACGTCCTGTGAAATATCTTTTCAAATACATACGAATATCCTTCGCAAGGAGATAAATAAGCATCACCCCAATACGGGTGACGTGGTCTGATCAGAAACTATGCTGTTACCTGAATATGGGTGATGCGGCAGTCTACGTATTAATCAAATAAGTTTAAAGTAGGGTTTCTTGACATAAATCTCTTGATACAATTATCTTGAACAGTGAATGTGTTAACACTTTTGTACAAAAGTAATTTAGTGGATAATATCTCAATTTCCCACTTAAAAATGTTATGACATGATAGGCATTGATTATTTTTTAAGTTAGATGAAAGAGATAAATCAATATAGTTTTTAAAACTACAAAAATCAACGCTTTAAAGTTTGTTATTGTAATTGCATAAATAAGTGTATGAACCGTGAATTCTTCACCATAAAAATTTGATACTACGTAAAATTTATTGATTATCTTTTCGTAAAGTGACTGCATTCCTAAATAATTTGTAACAAAGTATCCTGCAGGTAAGGTTGTATGATTTAATAGTGTATATAAGTTAGTGGTTCATAAATTTGAACCATCGAATAGTGTGCATTTTAAAAGATGTTGGATTGAAAATTATATTTTTTTTTTCAAAATTAATTTAACCATTCCTAAAATAATGGAAGATTCAAACTCTCTTATGGACATTTCAGTAATTATATACATAGAATGTTCTGAACACACAAAAATCAGGAACATCATGACAAAAAAGATAAAAATCAGGACTATACATGATCAGAAATATCAAGAATATCAGGGCAACTAAGAACCCTGAGATGTTTCAAACTCTTAATAGTTATAAAAATAGCATATTATTCATTAAAAAGCATTATTTTGTTTGAGACATTAGAAGAAAGAACAAGAAAATATTTGACCTTTCCAGCAACATACACCATTTCAGAATCATGATCATAAAAAGGAAACGCCAGAAGAAGTATCAATGCTCTCAGAGGAGTGTCCAAATTGTTCTGAAAACATAAACATTTTTAGTTTACAACTAAAACATTATTAATGAACTTTTTAAGGTGAAATATTTTACAGGAGGGTAAAGCTGAGGGCTATAGCTTCACCTATTTGGGGTCTAAGATTAATAACAAAAACGACACTACACAAGAAATACACACGAGAATCATGATGGCCAATAAGTGTTTTTATGGTCTAAGAAAATATCTTAAGTCAAGCCTAATAAAAAGAAAAACAAAAGTGTTACTCTATAAATGCATTATACGATTAGTGCTTACATACGCATGTGAGACCTGGACAATGACCCGTGGAGATGAAAATATGATAGCTAGATTTGAGAGAAAAATACTGCGAAGCATTTTTGGTGGAATAAGTAAAAACAATACCTGGTTTAGAAGATCAAACACGGAACTTAACAAAGCATATAAAGAACCTGATGTCATTAAATTTATCAAAATTCAAAGGATTAAATGGGCAGGCCACATTATAAGAATGGAGGATGGCAGGACAACCAAAAAAGTTTTCAGTACCAGGCCAACAGGTACAAAAAAAAGAGGATGGCCAAACCTAAGATTTTTAGACAGCCTTGAAAAGGACCTACAAGTTTTAAAGATAATAAACTGGAGAACCTTGGCTAAGGGAAGAATGTCTTGGCATAGGCTTGTTGAGAAGGCCAAGGCCCATCCTGGGCTGCCGTGCCAATGAGAAGAGAAAAAAAGCTGAGGGTTCGGTTATATGTAGTAACATACACTAGTTCCCTTCTGGTGGTTCGTTTTGAAGAGATAGGGGTTACATTTCCTACAAATTCGTCAAACAATCTTATTAAATACAGTTTTTAACTAGTCAAGAATTTTTTTCAATAATAATCTGAACCTGTGTTCTGGTTTATACCTAGAATTACAAAGTTGTTTAAGTTTTACGTACTAATTGTTTTTTCCTCGCTAGCTCTACTGCACCGGACTAATGTGGACAAGTTAAGGTGCTAGTGACAAATTTTGATAATTTATTAAGTAGTCATTTATCATAACTCAGAAAGGTACATTTAAAGCAAAAATGAAATCAATTACAATCTAAGCCTTATTGGAGGGCATTTCACTTAACTAAAAAAGACATTTTAAACAAAATCAATGCATTAAAAATTACTATTTAATTTGATTTATTTGATAGCATTGAATCAACTTAAAATTGAATCAGTTTTAATAACCATAATTTTAACTTGATGATGAAATGGTTTGAATGGATAACACGAGGAACGCATAGTTTAGTGATATTTCCCTCACTGGGGTAATGAAAACCATTTGCTGTTTTAATTTAAGGTATGGCAAAAATTCTTTATTTTATCTATATTGAATGGTAGTCTTTTATCAAACTTGATAAAACATCACCTTTAAATTTTCTTAAAACTTTTAAGGGATGAATTAATCTAAAGGTCTTGTGCTAAATATTGAAATTATTAACTGTAAAGGTATATTATTTTACAAAATCATTTTGATTTAGGAAATGCATAGCACCAAGTGAATTATATATTTAACCAATAAACATTTATTCCATTGGAAGTTGAACAGAATCATTGTCCACATTACCCATACCACCATTTGTCTACACTAGTACCATGAAGATATGTTATATTTGTTTAAGCCTAATACTGGCTAATTGAAAATATACAGAGCAAAAGGTAATATCAAAATAGGCAAAAATGTATAATTTTAAACTTATTGGCACCTTTTCTGAAATAATGAAAATAAAATATGTTATAAAAAAGAAAATTTAAAAGTTACTCAAAAACCCTCTTTTACAAATTTGAACAAAAATATTCAGTCTAATTTTACAATTGCATGGAAGTGTACATCAATGTACACTTCACTTTGACACTTTGCATTTCAAATTTTTATTTTTACATTTTGATCATTCAAAAATTAAATTTTTATGACTAAAATATTTTGTTTAATCAGTAAATCAAATAAATAACAAAATAAATAATCAAGTAATCAAATAAATAATGAAATAAATAATCAAGTAATCAAATATATAATGAACAAAAAATTTTTTTTCGAGTTTCAGAAAAAATTTAAATCAATGAGGCAAATTTTACATTTATTTTAATCTATTTTGAAAAAAAAAATGGGTTTTTGAAGCTTCTTTGTAATTCTGAGAAAACAAACTATCTGCTAAGATTTCCTGTTCTGTTATACAAATTAACAAAATTAGTATTTAAGATTTTTCTGCATTAGTAATTTTAGCAACAACAGCAAGAAAAAAAAATAATAATTAACTTACACAGTGCAGCATTTTAACAGTGTTAAAATCATACTTTGTTTAAGAGATACAGATTTAACAGTGTAATATTTTATTTCAATCAGAATTTTTTTAAAATTCTTTTTCTGTTTAATGATTAAAATTCTAATAAGATGTATAAATACTAAATACCATTTAACAATAAAACTACACTAAAATTTTTAATGCCAGTTATAATAAAATGGTTAATATTATTTAATTAATGCAAACCATTTTAAACTAACTAACCAAAATTATTAAACTTTATTTTTCATTAACAAAATTTTTAGTTTAGGTCTCTCTGCCAAAGTACTAATTAATTTGCTATGCAAAAAACTATACCAGGTAATTTTGTGTTTAGGGTTGTAGCAGCCCTGAACGAAACATTGGAGAATTTTATCAGGGTACATAAAAATCAGATTTTGTTTAAAAGATATATATAAAATATTATAAATTTTACTTCAATAAGATTTTTTATTTTAAATTCTTATCACGTTTAAGGATCTGAACTCTAAAATGTACAAATAATCTTCAATATTACTTAACAATAATGCAATTAAAATTCTTAACATTATTAAAAAAAGTTTAATATGATTTAATGAATACAAACTAATTACTAAACAAATTATAGCAGCTATTATTTTTTAATTCAACTCAAAACTTAAATGAAATCTAAAGACAGAGTACCAATTTTGCCAAATGAAAAATAAATGAATTTAGACGAGAAATCATTTTTAAAAACATGCTACATTTATAAATTGAAAAAAAAAGAAGTTTAATTCCTTGACGAAATTCACACTGCAGACAACATATATTAAACTTACGGGTTTTTATCAGTACCAGAGGTGCCAATCAAGCATTGCCAGATTCTTTATAAAACAATTAAATATATATGATAAGGAAAAAAATCTGATGCTTAGAAATATAAAAATATATGAAGTGTTCAGAGTGAAAGTAGATCTAGTTTTATTAAAAGTTGTTTATGTTTAATTTATCTAAAAAATTAAAATGTAAGTAATTTAAGAAATCAAATCTATTTTTTGATTCAGCTTGATGAACTGAAAAAAAAATTACTTGCGCTATTGGGAGTTTTAAAAAATAAAATAAATAAAATTCGAAAAGTCACCAGTTCTGGGGGCAGGGCAGGGAAGGCAGAGTCTTGTGAGGGTTCTAAATCTCGTATTCTAGAAGACACTGGACGTTTACCATCCTTTTGACGTTGAGACAGTTTGGCGGAGAAAGGGAAACTGTTCAGCATGGCAAGTCAGGTTATTCTAGCCCCTGTAAAAAGTTTTATTTCTTATTAGAATTTCTAACAAACACAGAGAGGCTAAATCATTTGTGAAGTAAGAAAAATATAAATTGAACACAATACTATACTAAGTATTCGCACTCTTTTTTTGAGATTTTTTTATTTGGATTTTTGACAATCAAAATATGGGAGTAGCACAAAATTCCAAAAATATGGTCCTCATAGTTTAGTTAGGTAAGCTCTTGAAAAAGTGTATTTCGCACAAATACATATTTGGCACAAGCTCATGGATTTTTTTAAAAATAATAGAACATTTTTTGAACATAAATTTAAATTTACTTTATCCAAACGAATCCCATGTAAAAAAAAATAAAGAATTTAATAGCCTTTATTTATTTATCTAATTACGTGTCAATAACTATTTTTAATTTCATGGTAAATAAATGTACATGATTTTAAATTATCAAAGAGGAGAAAGTGAGAGAGCGGTTGAAAGTTGCTGCCGTTTATGTTATTTTCATTTTTTACATAGTGCGCAAAAATTTTAATGGCCTAGGGCCCCGCATATGCTTAATCCGCACCTGTTTGAGGGGATGATATTAAATATTGCTAATTAATTAGTACAGCCGACATTTAAAATTACAAAATCAAACTTTTTCTGAATAAACTTTTTGAAGGATTTGAATTTCTGACACTGAAAAAACAGGAGTAGCAGCAGTTTCGTAAATATGGTCTCAATAGTTTGAACCCTTTAGCGTTAATTTTACTTTTAGCGTATTTTGCCATATCTCGAAAAATGTTTAAACGAATTAAAGAATTTTACTTATAATTATTAACTTAGTTTAGCCAAATATAATTCCATGCAAAAAATATTTTTAGTGAGTACTTACTATTTTTTATTATTTTATTTCGTAGCAAAAAAAACTTGAATTGTGCAGTATACAATTTTAACATTATTTTAAAGACTGTATTTTTGCCTGGAGAAATAAAAATTTTTTAGCAAAATTAATCGAATAATTTCTAGAGAAATTAAATTTTAAAAATATATCTTTTTCGAAATTTGATTTCTCAAAAATTATCTCTATCTATCTAGTAATTTACAAATTGCAAAAAATTTGTAAATTTTCAAAAATGTTTAACTTATTCAAATTATTGACCTTAATTTTTTTATTGAATGATTGGTGTAGAAATACCCATTATCTTTTCTCAAGAGTATGTAGAAAATCTGCTACAAAATTAATTTTATTTAAAAGCAGGCAATATAAGTTATATATACATGGAACATGTGGAATATATTAAAGAACTAAAATATATTCACAAATAAATCTGTTTCCTGAGTTATAACTTAATTAAAAAAGAAAAATTATTAAATTTTGCAAAAGAATTTTGAAAAATTCATTAAATGCTTTAATAAAAAGATGTATACTAAAAACAAACAATATTAAACAACAAGAAACAAGTTTTATTTCTTCTAGAATTCATAATTTAAATAGTTAAAACTAAACTATTATATTTATGCAAATGCTAATATAACTGAAAAACTGCTTTTTATGAATTAATTTTTTTTTTTAATGTGTGTTATACATTTTGTAAGTTGCATAGTAAGAAAGGAAAGTTATTTTGATATTAGTAACTATATTAAATTTAACTAAATTTGTTTGCAAAAAGCATAAGACATTTAAATTTTTTTTCTTGCCAGAAGAGATTCAGAATATCAAAATTGTACTATGTTAAGAGAATTTTAGCAGAGTTTAAAATGAAGATTTTATTTTGCTCATTTTTCAGGTACACACAGAGTATTACTTAAGATTTTAGGAGACAAATTATATTTTAATTCTTCAGATTTAATTACAATTTTTTAAATAAAGATTTAACCCCTAGCAAGCTTATCAATAATTATGATCACATTGAATGAATAAATATTCAAATTGACATTGAGACAGTAGAATAAAGAATTGTTCGATATTTGTACTACTTTAACTAATATTTAAAGTTTCCCTGTTTTTGATCTCGCTTAACACAATTATTTAAATGCATTACATTACTATTTCATGAAAATGTTTATTGACTTATTGAAAAAAGGTAGCATGCTCATAAAATAATGAAAAGTAATGGAATCTTATTGAACTGTAAAAAACTTAGTAGAAGGGTTAAATCTTGTTTATATTGATGCTTTATAATGAGCAGGAAAACTGTGTCTCCAAATTCAAACATGTCAAAAATTAAAAGAGTAATTTTTCTCAATTCTTTTCTTTAACTTGTCCATGCTAAAGCAATATTTTTTATTTGTCTTATTTTTTAATTATTACTACTTCATGTTAAACTGTACTTAAAAATACTAAATGAGTAAAAAAAAAAATGCATCAATTACACTTTGTATTTAAATTATATTTTAAAGAAAATAATACAAATGAGATATCATGACTGCTCCTTTGTCCCCAAAATGGAATTCTGAACTTTAAAGTAATTTATTACATTAATCAAGAATTCTATAGATGAATGCAAATCTAATCTGATTTAGTATGAATTTTTACTTGATTTAAGTATACATGATTCATATTCATAGATTAATTTGAGTATTTTGTTCTACACATCATTTTGAATATATCCCCAATATTTGTGTATAAATTATCCCAAATACATAAAGTGGCAATAAAACTCAATTGGTGGCTTTAGATGAATAAAATAAAATTCCCGGACTATAAAGAGCATTCTTTTTGAAAGAATATTAAAGTTTAATTGAAGTGGTAAATAAGCTTTTATGGTATTTAAGCTTTACTTAATCTTAAAAACTCCATGTGTTACTTTATTGAGTGTAATTAATGTCCCCATATGTTGCAAGTGAGTAAAAAAAACATTTAATTTGTACAAACTATATAACAACTTACTTTTATAGCAATCTTTTTTCAATGCATAATTACTGAAATAATTACATTAGGAAAATAAGACATTAGGACTGTAATTTTTTAATAACTTGAAAAACTTTTCATGTGCTTAATATGTTTTAATTTTTATAATGCAATTACATATGTTTCTATTTTGTCAGATTTCAAAAAGAATTAAAACAAAAATGTTATTGTTTGACAATAAGAACATAGTCAGTAAGTAAAAGAATACAAAATTTTAAAATGAAAAAACAAATTTATGACTGTTAAAAATATTATTAATTGGGAAAACATAAAACATGAGCTTTGTTAAAAACAAGTAAATTGAATAGCTAAAAAAAAAAAAAAAAAAAAAACTATATCCAAAACTAAAGTATTTATTTTCATAATTTTTATTGGAAGTTTGCTCAATATATATTTCTGCACCAAAACAAATTCAGAATATATGCATAAAAAAATTCAATTATAGTTTTAACTAGATTAAGATCGATCTAAATGATGTAATTTCAATTAGGATCTTTTAGTTAGCTCTATTTATAAAAAATTAATATTATAGATTTTTTATTTTTACATATAATAAACAAAGATTCGGCTCTTTTAAAAAAAGAAAAACAATTTCTACATGACATAGAAGTTAGCAATTTCAGCATTAGTAATTTGTTGATATTTTTTTAACGATACAGTAACCTCCCGATTCTTTACTGAATTGAGTGACCCCGAAGCACGGATAAGCAAGTTTGAGGATAATCTGTTATCAATTTTATAACTGATAAGGGTTCCAAGAATGCGTTGACTAAATAAATGACCATGAGGATAATTCATTGCCAGTCATCAAATTAAGGCAAGATGGAAAAACTTTGCTATCAATATTATTGCTTTGAATAGTAACAATACCATCCAGGAGAAGAAACTGCTTTGATGTGCATGAAATCTATTCATTGAAATTTGAACTTCATCCTGCATTCATAGTTCCACAACTGTAAATCATGACTCACATTGTTTTGCTCCTTCGCACCATTTTCAATGCTCCTTATTACTAATTTATTGCACCTGAAGCTTCAATGTTTCAGTGTAGACTTATTATTTGATTAATTGCGAGCATCTGGACTACAAACACGAATCTTTGCTAGTATGTTGTTCTCAAAACTCTTGAAAGTTTCATCTCTATGAATTTATTAGTTTTAAATTCTAAACTTTGTGTTGTTTGTCCTTGTGAAAAAAAGGTGAAGCGCTGATGATCCGTATTCTCTACCTGGGGATAATCGGAAGTTTACTGTAAATCAATTGTATGAATATGGGTAGTAAAATCAATATCAAGAATAAAAGTTCTACTTATGCCAAAAGTGAAGAACAAACGTGGCATAAATAAAAAGATTACACAAAGCATGCATATTTATCAAAACTCAATAAAGAGAGTTAACTCGAAAGCTTCTAAGTTAACACATAAATAGGAAGAATCCACAATGCGCTAGCTAGTTTGAAAAAAAAAAATTAGTAGCAAGAATTGTTAGAAAAAAAAATAAGCTAGGCCGTTTAAGAATAAGTTAAATTGACATTAATATCCTATCCTTATAAAAATCGACGCAAATACCTGAATAGTTAATTAAAGGTATGACTTGTTACAGTCCCGAAGAATGGCATTGAAAAGGCCTGAGACATTATTGCCAAATGAACTTTCCACATCATCGCAAGATCTAGGACTGCACTGAGTGAAAATTTTTGGCGCTGGAAAAATCAGCTAGCAAAATGAACTTAAGAGTGAATGTGGAGAAAACAAAATATATGTATTGTGGTACAATGGAAACCATCCCTAAATTGTTTAAAATAGATTCTTTTAAATTTGAATCTGTAAAAAGTTTTATTTATCTAGGATCAGAAATAAACTATCAAAATGACATTAATCCTGAAATCAGAAAAAGAAT
The DNA here is from genome assembly GCF_982258835.1 of Parasteatoda tepidariorum. Classification (NCBI taxonomy): domain Eukaryota; kingdom Metazoa; phylum Arthropoda; class Arachnida; order Araneae; family Theridiidae; genus Parasteatoda; species Parasteatoda tepidariorum. Next base: position 1,096,109 of record NW_028257371.1, read on the forward strand.
AATTGCAGCCAATCGCTGCTTCTGTGGTTTAAGATCATTATTGAAATCTCACTTAATAAAAAGAAAGACGAAGATTTTACTTTATAAGGTATTAATGCTTCGGAGACATGGACTTTAACGAAAAGGGAAGAGAAGTTCGAAAGGAAGGTTCTACGAACCATCTTTGGCGCTATCCTTGATAACAACAACTGGAGAAAAAGATATAATTTTGAAATATATAAGATCTTTAATAGATGATATCATTAAATTTATTAAACTAAGTAGAATGAGATGGGCCGGGCATGTAGTGAGAATGAGCCCAGAACGAACAGCATTAAGAGTCTTTAATGCAACCCCCTTCAATAAGAGGCCAAGAGGAAGGCCCAAAAAGAGATGGAAAGACTGTGTGGATGAGGATTTTGCCATCCTAAAAGTAAAGAACTGAAAATCAATTGCTGGGAAACGGGCAGAATGGGAAAAGCTTCTGAGGAAGGCCCAGGCTCACAAAGGGCTGTCGTGCCAATGCTGATGATGAACTTTATTCCAAATATCCTGAAACTCCAACAGATAGTATGGAATAAAGCAAATAAATTACTGTTAGGTTTGCAAGTACTCACTTGGAAAATGATTTTAATTTATAAACATTATGCTTTACTTTCATCAAAAGTACACATTTTATTGAAGAAATAATAATAATAATAGGAATTGGTAATCAAGAATATATTGTAATAAATTCAAAAATATTTTTTTCATTTTTATGAAAAAATATGTGATCAGTGATTGCGATTATTTACGATAGCAATTTGTAATCAAGTACTTAGTAATACAGATTCAAAAACATTCTTATTTTTTTTATAATAAATTGTTTAGACAATAAAGTAAAAGTATATTTTACTGTGTGTTTAGGTGTTGTGGATAGTGTAGAAGAAAATGATAGAGATAAAATTATCATTTATGGGTTGCTTGGATGAAAATGTTTACTGGTTGTAGACACAAAATATACGACAAATTTTCAGAAATTGAAATGAACTGTCATTTACATATTTTCCTAGCAATATTATTTATTTTCTTAAAAATATTCAATAACTTTTCAAAAAAATATCATTTAAAATATTTTCTATGTTTTTTTAATAAATTATTTATTGCTAAGAAAAAAAGTCAATTATTTTTTTTGTGTGTTTTAAAAGCATTTAAGTGAGAAAGCAGTATTTACATTTTCTCATACAATGGCAATTTAAAACTTTAACTAAATTTTTGTTTCAAAAGTTCTTCATTGCTAGTCATTGATTTGTATACTTCAATCAACGATTTTAATGTAAAAATTATCAATATTTAGTTATTTATGATATGAATTCCTAATCGACTGAGAATGACATATAGGGTACATGGGTGGAAAAAGATGCAAAGAGTGAACCCACATTATATTGCAAAACAGGAAAACATTTGCAGAAGTAAATTGAATGATGAATTTTATATAATCAATTAAAAAATTGTTTTGTACCAGATAACAGTAATTCTTGCATATGTTATTAGAAGGAGCAAATGATGGGCTGAATAAAGTTCAGCAACAAGGGCTATACTACATGGAATTTAATATATAAAGTTTTTGTATGTAATAATGTAGTACAATTTTATAAAAGTAATTGAATGAATTTCAAAAAAAAAAAAAAAAATATTCAAGTGCACTTAATACAGGATTCCCACTCTTTTAAGAAAGCAAAAATAAAGGACCTTAAAAATAATAGGATTGTTTATCATCGAATATGCATATATACCACCAGTGACAGTGCCAATTATTTACCTTTCGTGAAAAAGAAAATTAATCAATAAAAAAACAATAAGAGGCAACTCTATTATAATGTAAGTACTGATAAAATTGTATTAACTAACAGGGCTCGTCAAAGTGGGACAGGGCAATTTTTGCACACCCAGATCGGATTAAAAAAAAAAAAAACATTTTCAGACTGTTATCGATGTCTATGAAACTGTTACGATGTTATCGACTGTTACGATATCTATGAAACTAATCAGTATTCCTTCTTTAATAAATTCATTGAAATTGAATTATAAAATTAAATGGGGAAATCAAGAATTGCAATATTTTTTCTTTATATATTTGAAAAAATAAAGAAAGTTGAGAAAAAATTATTACAACAAGTTTTTATATTGTGGTTTCTAGAAAATAGTTGCCTACTTGTTAAAAACAAAAAGAGGAAAACAAAGTTAATCATGGGAAATCATGACACAAAGTGAAAACAAAATACCAAAAACTAAACTACTGATATAAAAATATAAATTTATAAATGTTTCATGCTGAAAAAAAATTTTTGAGCACAGTTTTAATTAAATTACTTACTAATAAAGAATATCACATATTTATAGTAATTAATTCAAGAAAAATCTTACTTCTTACATGAATCATAATACTATTTTTATTCCAGTGAAATTTTAAAATCCAGTGAATATGAATCGTGAAATTGGATTTTAAAATTGAGTGAATATGAATCCTGATATTGGATTTTAAAAACGCAAAAATACAAATTACAATATTGAATTTTTAAATCGCCTAAATAGGAATCATTATGCATAACTTTTAAATCAGCTAAATACCAAAATTGATGATTGATATTAAAATTGTGCGAATAAGAATCGTGATATTAGCAGATTCCGATGGAGTTCCTAATATTCAAAATAGCGAAAATCAGTGAAATCAAATTAGCAGAAGAATCATAAATGTCTCGCCAATGTGATTTAGCAATAGTTTCAAAATCTCGTCGGATTATAAAGATTTGATTCGCGAAGTCCGCTAACCAATGGTCTAACAGAATTCTGTGATATTCGCGGAAAAATCACCTGCCCTGCTTCTCGTTTTTAGACCTGCTCTGGGTGGAAAGAAAATAAGGTATAAGGAGTGAAAAGGCACTAGAATGACAAAAAAATCAGAACATTTTGGCCTAAACCCGTAGCTTCAGAGCAAAGCTAAAAAATCAGAACAAACACAATTTAATCGGAACAGTTGGCAACTAAGCTAGACATGCATCACATATTTAGTTGCGGGCCAATCTCGCTAAATACTCATTTACACCCAAAAAATTCTTTCTTTTACATTAATAAAATGTTTCAATTATAAGGGTATATATTAAAAGAATTAATATTATGCATGATAGTAGTTTTCTTAACAGATCGTGGCAAATTAAGTCTTATTTCAAGTAAAAACAGACAATGTTGGTATTTAAGCACTTAAAATCATTTACTTTTTTTTTTTTTTTTTGCTTAACTTTTTTTTTTTAAATTTATTGAAATAAATATTTTTATGAAAATTTTTAGAGAACAAAAACACAATTATGTTCAAAAGATTTATAATTTTCAAACCAATGTTTTTTATTAGTTTTCAGTGAAACTCATAAATGAAAGGTTCTAAAACCATTTTTTAAGGGTATCAACACATTCCTTAGGCAGAAAATTGATATGGATACTTAATTAATAAATACTGATAAATTATTTAATTTTTAATCATTTATAGACATTTACTTGTAATATTTTTTATTATCCTCTATCATTCTTAATATTACTCTCTACTATTATTATGATTTGATATTTTATTTTTATTGTAAATTAACAGTTAGAACAAAGCAGTATTCTTTTATTATTAATGGCATTCTCTTATCCTACAATATCACCTTATCAGGTAACGTTTATGGTACCTCAACTTTTATAATGAGGATTACATAAAACTATTTCCAACCAAAACTGTCATTAGGAATTAACTTTACATAATATTACTAAACAATCTCATGAAAAACATGAACTAATTTTAAAGTAACCAAAAGTTGAATAGAAATTTTAAAAGAAGAAGAAACATTTTAAGTTGCAATGTTAACTAAATAAAATGATTATCAAAATCTAAGTTAGAATTTTATTCTAATCGGCATTTATAACAAAAAGTTTGGGATAGATTCTAGACAAAATGCAGAATATATTAATGAAAGAACCAGTATATGAGCGAAATATGCCTCCCCCCTTGCCTATAGCCCTCTCAGACACACCCTTTCTTGTCTCTCTTAAATACTCAACCATAGTCTAATTCTAGGTGATAAAAGATCAACTTTTCGTTTTAAAAAATTTGAACTGAAAAAATTGTCCCCATCAACTATAGTGATGCTGAAAAATAGAATATTTTTAAAAACCTTGTACCAAAATTAATTACTTTTAAAAGCCTTTATTTTCCAAAATAAATAATTTTTAAGGACTTTTAAGGAGTGTGGGAACCCTGTAATGAGGAGGTCACCCAAGTCTGCACAATACTTGGGTTATCTGTATATGTGATAAAGAAATTTACAAGCTTTATATAATTTAGAACTTACTGTAGAGGTATTCAGAGTATTCTTCATCCTCTCCCAGGAAAGTTGATCATCTTTTTCCAGCAAAAAAATTTCATTAAAGGTGAATTACTGCAAGAAGCAGCACAGTGAAGATGGGTCCTACAAGTAATTAATATTATGATATAAAGATTGATAAGTATAAGAGAGATTCAAAAAAATCAAAACAAATTAAAAACCATGAAAATAATACACAGGCATCAAAGTTATGATGGAGCATTATATTTGGTTAAAAAGCACATTACAGAAAAATTACATAAAAAAACATTACAAATAGGTATAAAAAAAATTTGAAAACAAAAAGAACTGAATTTAAAAAAATAAAAAGAGCAGTAAAGAAATTGTCACGCTGATTTTTCTTAAGTACTTTTAAAGCCCTTTCTCATAGGCTGATTTAAATATTTCACACTTTTGCAACATTTGTTTTTGTAATGTTTTCTGCATGGTACTTTGCATTAAAGCTGCTTTAATGTAACTGTACACAATTGTGCACTCTAATTGAAACTTGCATACAATTTTTAATTTGTAACATGTATTTTTTATTAATTTTTTTTAGTTCCATATTTTACTTAACATCATTTACTAGCATGAGTCACTGCAAGTTTACAAACTTAGTGAAATATTTTACTGAAACATACACATGATATTCAAATTATTTAAAATATTCAAACAAATGTAACAGAATTAAAAAATGTCATCAAGCTCTCTGTTAGTAAGCTCTGTTAGTAAACCCCTCTCTAAAAAGTATTTAAGAGAAATTTTAAAAAATATTTTAAATGTTTCTTTGAATAACAGTTTAAGAATCTACCAGTTATTCAACATTCAACTAAAATTTACTGCAAACATAGAAAATAAGAAACTTTTGATAAATGTGAAACTTTACAGCCAGCTGGTAAATATATATACATTCAAATATTAAAGTGTCAATATAAAAAGGACATTCTTAGTGAAAAGAAAAAGGAATAGCAAATCTAAAAACATTATTAGAGGTCAATGTATTAAGAATCTTATTTTAAGAATCTTGAGAAAATTATATATATCAAAAACTATGGTTCTATATTCATCAAAATACTATATAATTTTTTAATAACCATATTAAGAAAAATATATGACCATAGTAAGGAAAATGTATGTGACCATGTTAAGAAAAATACATGAACTCTTAATTTAAGAAATAACAAATAAATAACCTCTTCAAAACCTGAAAGATAAATAAAAGTCTTCAAAACACACGTTAGCAATTCCAACTTCTAAGTTAACTCTTGTTAAATTTTAGATAAAAGTTAGAAAAAATACTCCACTTGATAGAAATATTTATAATAAACAAATTATTGTCAAAATGTACAAGATTAAATAAATAAGTTTACTTACAGTATAAAATAAAAAATTTCAACAACATCTAAGGAATAAATGAATTTTTAAAATAAAATTAAAAGTTTTTAGTAACACAAACTACAAGAAAAATTTCAAAGTAATAAAAGAAAACATAAACAACAAAGTAATTCAAATAGCATCCACATACACAAAAGAAATACTTAGAAAATAAAACAGACAAAATCTAAAAATATTTAAATTATACAACAAAAAAAATATCCTTATAATAAATACCATTCTTGAATTTGCAAAAAAACTATATAATTGCTCAAAAATATCTTTCTGAGACAAACTAAAAAGCGTAGTAGAGTTTTAAAGCAGTCTTATAGATATGTTATCAGTTCATAATATACCGAACAATATTAATTTAATTCTATTCAAAGAGAATACTTTTAAAGAATGCTTGCAATTTCAATTGGGATTTTTAGTCTAACCCAGAAAAAGTAAGCAAATATTATTGTTTAGTTCTCACAAGCGATTGCATGCAAACAAGTTTGTATCTAACAAGGGTGGAACACATCTCAAAAATTCCTATTAAAACAAAATTAAGCTCTAAATTAAGGAGCATGTGGTTAAGATAGGGAGCAAATTAAACGTGTGATCAAATTTCAGAATAGCCAGGACACGCTATTGGTCGAAAATGACATCACGATTTGTGGGAAGGGAGATGGTGTGTATTGCTTGCATGAGGCAATTTTGAAAAATTGCTGAAAACTTTTCCTTAAAACAAGTTTTTTTTAATTTTCTTTATTTTTATTTAACTATTATAATTGATTTCATTTCAGTTTCAAGAAATACAACTTCATTATTTTCAAATGCGTATTTTAGTTTATATTAAAACTAAGGTAATATTGGTTTAGTTAATTTTTTTTCTTCATGGTGTAATAGTGGTGTCTACCAGTGAGGTCAGGAGTTCAATTTAAATTTCTTTATCTAAAAAGGTTAATAACTATTTAATAAGTTTTATTCAATTTATAAATTATAATTTTTTTTAAATCAAAATTAATTCTTTTCAAAAATTTTATTTATAAGACAAAAATTAATAATTTTTTTTCTAATCAAAATATTTCCATTATTTTTTAACTAATTATAACATTTTAATGTAAATTTTAAATTACAAAATTTTTTAACTTAATTTTGTAATTTAAAAAAATAACAAATTTTTTAACTTAAATTATGCATTTTTTAATTAATCCATATATTTTAATAAGATAAAATTAAACAGGTACTGATATTTTTTGTTTCTAAAATAATTTATAAATTGATTAAACATGCTAAATAGTTCATTTTTAGAAAAGAAAGTTAAAGATAATAAATATTCTATTAAAACCCGAACCATTCAACAGAAAATGGAAAGTCTAAATGCTACACCACAACTGCAGGTGAGCTACAAAGTTTTTTTTAATTTAAAGGTAAATGAACTGAAAGTTTAAAGAGTAACATTTTGCCTTTGGGGCATTTCCTTGTAAAACATGCACAATCTATAAAACATTTTACATTAGGCATTTTTGTGTGCCATAGTTGTAAAATTATTTTTGAATTATTTGCTTTACACTTTTACCCTATCTTGAAAATAAGTGAATATGAATTCTCAATCAAATGTAAAATAGTACTTACAATTAAAGCAAATAATACATAAGAAAATAACAATTCGGAAGTTATAATATGATGCAATTTTTCATCAATTAAAAATACTTAAGAAAATTGGAGTAATTTTAAACTATATACAAATTGAGCAATCAACTATGAATTTAAGAAATTATGAAGATAAAAAATTTATGAAGGAACAGTCTCAATTATAAGAGAATTAAACTCAAAGCAATAACTCCCAACTTAACTGCATGAATCAATTCAATTAGATGTATTTTGCAGTTTCATTATCAATATTTATATGTTTACAGAAACCGAGAAAACGCTAATCATGACAAAAACATTAATAAAAATTCTATAAAATTAAAGTTATTTTTTATTCTATTTATTTCCCAAAGAAAAGAAAGAATTGCTTAATATCAAATCCTTATATTAAATCCAAATTCATAAATGATAAAAAAGTTAAATGAAGTTAACACAATAATTATATTTAAACTTTGAAAAAAATACTGCATACCGAACGGTAACTAAAGCCATGTACAGAAACGAAAATTGTCTGCTAAAAATTCTGGCTTTCTAAATATCAAAGTGAAAGATAATCCAACAAGAAAAAGTCAGAGGGAAAAATTATGTATTCCCTTTTCACCTTCAAGAATTTACTCATTGGAGCTTTTTGAAAATTACATTGGTGCAAATTTTTTCATACTTATGACTAATAAATTAAATACATCAGAAATTACCAGATTTTCAAATAGGAATGAAACTTTAATTTTCACATGTAAGCAAATTAAATAAAAAGTTGCAAAAACCATACACATTAAAAATAGTGCATGGTTAAAACAAGACTAATATTAGACATGGTTTCGTTGAAGATCTCATTTTCCCTGTTGGTTTTCCCACACCCTACTTTTATTTTGATATCCAATCACAGGAGAGGGGTAGATGAGGATAATCTTTTTCCAAATTTAAATCAGACTCCCATTTAACTGACCTTGAACTATTTTTGTAGTAAAAAAAAACGGCGAAAGAAAGGGGAGTGTTTTTATAATTTTTATATTAGCTTTTATGAGTTGTACATAATACTTGTTTAAAACCAAGTTAATATCGTTTATTAGAATTTTATCCTTAAATTAAATTAGTACTGTAAAGAAAGTAAAAACCAGAGGGTGATGCAATATCCTGACACATGGAAAAAGGTTTGAAATTTGCTTAATTTTGCTGATAAGGGAAGTGTTTGAAACTGCCAAAAATATGCTTATATAATATTTGACTGACTTCTAATTTAAAGTAATGATAATGTGATAATGGTAGGGAAAAGCTTAAACTAATTTGCCCAAATAATGTAACAGTAAAAGGATCAAATATGAACATTAAAATGGATTCAATAAAAATATGTTAAAATTGATAAATAATGTTGAGCTTTACCAAGAAGCTATAAACTTGGAAAAACAGTTATCAATTGTTTACATTACATTATTTGGAAATAACTGTAAAAGGATAAATAGAATGCAATTAATCAAGGTTCAGCTTATTAGAAACTTCATAAGTTTGAAAAAAGGTAATTCAAAATTTTTTTTAAAATTAATACAACAATATGAAACTTTTAACAATACTAATGATATAACATAACTAATAATTCAAAGATACATAAGTGTTGGAAGAGCTTGAAAATGTTCTTTAAGACACACTAAACTAAACATTTTTTTATATTATTGATCGGAAAAAAACAAAATCTTATCTCAAATAACTATAATTTTACAATGGCATTGAAAAACATTCTAAAAATGCAACATTTAGTTATTTTGTTAGAAGAAATTCATTAGCAGTATATTTTAATACCAGTGTTCTCTTTAACTCTTTTGTGAAGGGCAACCCTTCCAGCTAACCCTTTGATCCCAATAAATGTACCCTCTTTACCCTTTTTATAAAAATAAGACTCTCTCTTTTAAAAATATTAACTTTTTATTCAGATTCCATTTTGAAAAAAATTAATTCATTGTTTTAATAACAATTACACATTGGTAAAATTATGTGTTTATAGGTTAAATTCAGATTACTTTTACAAACATTTACTTCGTTTGGACTATTCTCAACTGGTCAATATTCTATAATATAAGTATCTTTTTAGGGAGAGGTCGGGGAGGATCATATTAATAAATTTTTTAAGTAATTTTAAATTTTAAAACTAATGTCTAAATATTTTTTTTCAAAAAATGCACATTTTAAAGTTTATTTTCTTATAATTTATAGTTAAAATTATTAAAAAATGCTCTCAAGCTGTTTATCAAATAATCATTTTTTGTTAGTCTACTTTTAATTGAAAAAAAAAATATGCACAGAGATTGTCTGTTAGCATGCCTTTAATTATTTTTATTAACAACAATCTCTTCTCAGATTTTGATAATGAGAGAGAATTACTTTTAGATAATACACTTATAAGATAGTATGAGACAATTTATGACAGTATGAGGTAATTTAATTGGATAAAAATCTAAGACATCTATGTAGAAGACAAAAAATTTAAATTTTGAGTTTTTTTAGAAACTTTATAATTCTATAATAGCTATATAATACATCATTATAATGACTTTTTCAATTTTGTATTTGAGTATTTTGCTTTTAAAATATTTGTACAAGTATTTTCATAATGTTAAATCTTTTTTTCTCTAGCTCCAGCAATCGAATGCGTTTTAATGTTTTCAGTCCATGTTTCCTCTATAGTGATTCTTTTGATTGTAATAATGTTTTTAATTCTTCCTTGCTTAAATTTACCAACTTTAATGACAGGGCAGTAAGTAAATTTGAACTAAAATAATGAGTGTTTAGGGAACTAGTACTTAAAAATAAGGACCTAAAAAGTTTCATACCAAATCAAATAATGTCTGAAATAAATTCAATAATAAAAGAAAACACCAAACATTTTTTTGTCTTGTTTCAGTAAAAAAAAAAATTACATTATTTCTTTCAAATTAACTCATTTATAGTTTTTTATACATAAAATTTGTAACTAATGATTTTTTTTTAAAATTTATAACAAGGGGTAAATCTTTTGATTTTGTAGTAAAAACTTTGAAAGAAAAAACTGCAACAAAAACTTTTAAAGTGAAGATGAGGTTCGATTTATTGAGATAGCAATTATAAATGAGCGTCAGGTAAATACCCAGTGGGTAAGGTATTTTACACAGGTATTTACTCTTGCAATGGGTGAATATACCAAAATCAGGGCAGTTAGAACTTTTTGTTCTTTTTAAGGCATGAAAACAAGATTTGTCATTATTATTTTTCTGGGAATAATATAATTTTTACTAATGAACTTGAAACTTATAAATGAGTTTCAGAATAAATAAAAAAGTCAAAAGTCTATAAATACTTTAGTATATGATATAATGTTGCATTAAAATGATAAATAAAGCATAAAATCAATGTTACTTTAAAAAAGTACTGTAAAAAGGAGTGTAGTAAAGTAAATCATTTAAATTAAAATTGGTGCATTTTGAAGAAATTTTTTTTTCAATGTGATAGGATAAACTGTGATAATCGAAAAAGATCCTCAATTATCATGAGAATAAAATTCAAATTTATAAAATTTGTTGTTTGAATAAGTGATATAATAAAAACTATAAAATTTCATTTTTAATTTATCCATAAAATTATTTCATTAAAACAAATTTGCCTTTTTTTCTTCTTTTTCTTAAGAAAAACATTCAAAATTATATTTAGCTTTTATCTGTATTGAATCTGTGTTTATTAAAATAAGAATAATTATTTATCAAAAGTCAGCCACATTTGAGAAATTTCAAAATTTTATTTTAGTCAAAAGAAATAATGATCTATGCAATATAACTTTAATGTTTGTTATAAAATTATTTGTCAAGCTTTCAAATACTAGCAAAAAATTTGTACATTTTACGGAGCACAATCATTTCTGTAATATAATCAAAGTATAAAAATTGAATGTAAAAATTAAGTTTATTGTTATAATTATTAACTAACCATTAGATCAGCTGATAGCTTCTTGTTTTTGACTATCAATGATACCACCATTAATTCTTTCACGTTTGCAATCTTCAGCTTCCAAAAAGAGATGTCCAACATTTTCATCTTCTAGATAAGAAAGAAAAAAATATTTTAAATTGAGTGCATGAACAAGCATAGTTATTAACATGAAAAGAAATACAATCTGATTTTTGACACCTAGATAGAAAAGAGAATTTTTTTTAAAATTAAGTACATAAATAAGCGTAGTTGTCAACGAAAAGAAAAACAATCTGAAGATTTTACAAAAATGTACATTTCTTACCAACTCTCGAATCATATAGCTATTTTTTTATGCACTTCAAAATTTTATAATAACGCTCACTTTAAAATCAACTTATAGAATGTACCAATTAAATTAAGGAAAAATTTTTTTAATTTAAACTAATTACCGCTAAAAAATTTATTTAGTGATAAAATTAAAAACTTTGTATATTTTGGGTGTCCTAAACGTAAAGCAAATATTTTAAAATAATGCTCTTTTTTATGATGGGCGCCCTTTTTTAGCGGCTCTTTCCAGTTTCTAGTGCCCTGCCCTTTTTAAGGTCTAGAATGAACAATTACTTAGTATCTTAATATAAAAGTTACAGAACAATGAAATAAAGATAATATTTCAATTAAAGATAGCAATTGGAATTCTGAGAAATAATAAAGATTAAAAACATCAGAACATTTCAGATTAACAAAACTAAGTATTACAGAATACACACAAATTTATCTAGAAAAAAAATAAACAAATCATCTGGTTCCTTGAATGTTTAGCACTGTCTTAAACTAGCAAATGAATTATTTCAGTTTTGTTATCTTTCAGGATTGAGTAAATTTCTTGTTTACATCGTTACAGAACAACATAAGAAATATTTAGCACACCAATCTTGCACCATTTATAATATCCTACACAATTCGGTAATTTCCCCCCAAATAAAACTTCAAAATAAAAGAGAGCAGTTATAATAAATTTAAACTAAAACTAGCTCAAAAATAACAATTGGACAATCAACCTAAATAAAGCAAAAATCAAAATACTATTTTGATTTGATGATATCCATATACGCCCCATCCCTGCAGATAATTTTATTTCTCGATGTGTTTCCTGGATAACCTGGGTCTTGGCGAATTTAGTTGGCGTCACAGATCAGATTACGAATATATCCCTGTATAATTTAAACTGCTACTTGAAACGACCGAAATAAGAATATATAAAATAGCTCCTTTACTTAAAAACTAATTATGTTAGGCTTAATTGACATGTTTACATAATTTCACGAACATACACATAAATTAAATTCATTAGCGTATTAAAAATTCATGATCAACAATGCAATCACAAGAAACAAGCACAAGAACTTTCAGACAAGTCAATATCAGCAGGGCAATTACAATTTAGTAAAGTTTCAAAAACCTTTTCTTATTTTTGTCAAATTTTTTAATTTAAAAATACTGTTTCGGTTATTATAATCAATCAAAGCTAAAGGCAAATTCAAATGCTGCAATTAAAAAAATTGTTGGCTTATAACAAATTTCGAAAGATAGTGCGAAAATATTTTCACGCTTTTAGCTTACTTATTTTCTATGACGTTTTTAGATTTTTTTTGGTTTTAGTTGTATATCAAAATCGTCCCGCAGTGGACTGATGGTTAAGACACGGTTCCCAGCAGATCACCGAAGTCAAGCATCACTGGCTGCTGTCAGTGTGTGGGTGGGTGACCACTTAGATCAGTTTGCGCAGAAACCGAGGGTGTGCGGTATTGATCCTCCTTAAACTGTGCTACAGTAAAGTACTCAACTTCGCGTGCAGGTCGTTGGGCTACCGAAGCGGGGGGGAGCATCCCCTCTGCACAGGATCAAAATTGTGACGGCATGTCTTCGGATCATCCTCAGGGATGCTTCCCAGACCGTCGCCAATAGCCCATTGTGCAGCTCTAGTGCGACGTAAATGAACTGCAACAACAACAATATATCAAAATCATTAGTTCATTTACGCAGTAGAGCTGCACAATGGGCTATTGGTCACGGTCTGGGAAACATCCCTGAGGATGATCCGAAGACATGCCATCACAATTTTGATCCTCTGCAGACGGGATGGCACCCCCGCTTCGGTAGCCTGACGACCTGTACGTGAAGTCGAGCACTTTACGACAGAACAGTTTAACGAGGACTAATATCACACACCCTCGGACCCTACGCAGACAGAACCAAGTGGTCCTCCACCCGCACACTGGCAGCAGCCAGTGAAGCTTGACATCGGTGATCTGCTGGAAACCGTCTCTTAACTATCACTACAGGACTTAGATTCTTTATTTTTATTCTAGAATGCAAATTTTATAAAAAGTAAGATAACGGTGCTCAGCAGACTATTAGGTAAACATCTTAAAAAAAGATCAGAAATTAGAATAAATCGTTTGATTCTAGGGGTGGAAGTTGCGGGGTCGAATCCCGCTTTCACCCTGGTTTTTTCTTCGCTATGTCCTTCTCTGTATTTTATTTTACAACCGTCGTTGAACAGCGAACGCCATTAGGGTTTACGACCACTAATGTTCGACACCGTAGCCTTGTAATTTTGATTCCAATCCGAAAGACAAGGGAACTCCTGAATCAATTATTGGGGAGAAATTTGGCATCGTGAAAGACTTTTTGAAGCAAATAGTCGGTATTTGCGTTATATGGAGAAGAGCACCTTCCACGGTTAGCCTGACTGTAAGCGAATAGTTTAGCCCGTGACCTGTCTTTCACTGAGGATATTTATTGTCGGTGCGAGCCAGGTGCGGAATTCGGATGGACCAGCTATCATTGGGGTCGAACCCGTGTCACCTTCTTGGAAGGCAAGTGCTCTATCCTCTCAGCCACCCTTCTCAATATTATAGCCGTCGTTGAACAGCCAATCCAATTTTTTGGCTTGTTTACGTCTATGAACGCTCAACTCCTTAGCTATGTAATTTTTTACCCAATCCAGATGACAGGGAAACTCATAGATCAAATATTGGGAGAAATTTTGTCTCCGTGGCGGACTCTTTTTAAGAAGCTAACCAGCAGTAGAGTTGCATGGACAGGAAAACCGCGAAAACATCCCATGATCAGCCTGACGGCAAGGGGACTCTAACCCATGATTCGTCTACCACAGAGGACCTTCTCTGTATTTTATTGTATTTTAAAACAGTCGTAGAGCAGTTACCCCAATTTTTTTGGGTTCTTGACTACCAATGTGCTGTAATGTAATGTAACTAACTCAGTAGTTTTCTAATTTTTAATCAAATCCAGAAGACAAGGGAACTCCTATGACAAGTATTGGGAGATATTTGTCTTCGTGGAGGACTTTTTAATAGAACTAAGCCGCATTTGCCTTAGAGAGGAAAACCACGAAAACCTCCCATGGTTAGCCTGACGACAAGGGGACCCATGATCCGTCTACCACTCAGGATATTTTACATCAGCACTGTAGTTGGTTCAAACCGGTCGCGGAATCCCCTGAGCCACCATGCTCCATCTTCTCTGTATTGTGCTATCTGTCTCTTTATTTAACAAATGTTTTTAATGTTATAGGGGATATTTCCGTATCTTCATCTGCCATGCCAATCAAGATCTCGAAGGTGCCAAATTGATTTTAAATGGGAAAAATTAAACAAAAATAATAATAACGCGCAGATTTTTGCTCAAGAGTGACTTTGAGTTACACCCTTGCAGAGGGTCTGCCACCGCTGCTTCGTTAGCCCGATAACGCGCACCCTTGGTGTCTACGCATTCTGATCAGAATGGTCACAAATCCACTTACAGACCGAAGTGATCTTGAACTGTGTCTTTACGATCATTCCATTGCGAGAAAAAAAAATGTTTCTAGAAAATGTCCATTTAGAAATACCGATTTTAATAATTTCATCAATATTTCGTCCACATACATAAAATAACCAGTAATCCAAAAAAATTCCAACACTTTATTCATAACACGAGCGTGGAAAGTTAAGATAATATGTTTAATATTTTTTAGAATATGTTTATATGTTATATTTTTTAGAATATGTTTAGAATATGTTTATATGATAATATGTTTAATATTTTTTAGTGTCAAAAAATAAATTGTAAATCTATATCGTTTACACTAATCAAATAGTTACGTTTAATGTAAAGCTACTAAGTACTATTAATATTGAGTTCTAGTACGTAAAAATCTTATCATTGAATCTAAAATTATTCAGGATGTTAGCTTTTTTATTTCGTTCGCTACGCATCGCATACTTTTAAATGAACTTTACTTCGAAATCCAATAATTCTTAATCGTTCTTTAGGATTGCTTTTTTTTAAAAAATGCATATTTCTGCTGCTAATCTAAAACTCAACCATAAATTATACGTTCTCTTAGGAACGTTTATAATGTACCCATTCCATTACTACTTTTACGTTAAATAAGTTTGTTTTTTAAAACATATAACCGATTTATTCAACTTTTGCTTCTTAACCTCTTAGCCACTGTAATCAAAGAGAACTGAATCGCTCTGTTTTATATTTGAAGAAAGACTCAAAAACAACAGGAAGTTCTTTGAAATCTCTTTACTACAAAAATATTTCAGCAAATATCAAAATACTTATTGGTAAATAAGATTCGATCATTTAGAAATATTCACATTTTTAAAATTTGTTTGCAAAAATTAAACTATTAAAAAAAGCTGTTTTAAAAAAATATCTATAATTTTATTATTTTAAAACAAATAAATTAAAAAAAAATCTTTTTAATCATTGAATCAATCCCATTTTGCTCCCTTAGTTTCTCTCCTTAATATTAACCTATATTTTTTAAGCTCGTCCAGATATCATATTATAATATACTATACTACAATACCAAAAGAAATAGTTATAAGCAAATTGGGGGACCCACACTATCTGATAATATGGTTCCGTTTAAAAAAAAAGACCAGGAAAACATAAAAAGCTACATTGCAACGCAAAGAATTTTTTTTTTACTTAATACTGGTATTTTAATAACATAATATAATCTAATGAAATATTACGAAAGCTGAATAAGAAATTAAGAAATTGTTACTCATATACTGTACATATAAATGGCCCCATATCTTCTTCTAATATTAATCAATAATTTTCAAATTAGGTCAGACATTATATTATAAAATAATATTTTACCACGCTGTAGTGTATCTACTACTACAAAAATATCGAGACATGTTAACACGATTCTATGTTGGGTACCTTCTGACAGATGAAAGTTGATATCGTCTGTAACTTCTCACTCGTCATTGGTGACTGTCGGACGTGATGCGAACACGCCTACCTTGACAGAAACTCCTACTTTGATTTGAACACGCCAACATTGATGGATGTTCCCCATTGAACAGTTGACTTGTGACTACGACATTATCCACCTCCTCCCACTGTTGCTACGTACAACGCATTCACTCGACTGCTAAACGCAACACAGCAGTGACCACGACCATGAACGTAATACAGCTCTCACAATCAGCATTCCAAAATACGGTGATCTTAATACAGCTCTCCCGGCTTCTCACAAAACAGCAATGAATCAACTAGTGGTAACTGTTCATCTTGTCTATCACAGCTATAATTCTGGTTCACTAGTATATAAGACATGTTAACTCGATTCTAAGGAAAATTTATCTTGTCAATATTTAAAAATAATATTTAGTAAAAAAAAAAGGATTTTTGCAATTTTGTAACATAAATAAAATATTTATTTACTTAAAATTATTTTTTTCCCTTTAATAAGTGAGGTAACATAATGAAAGTGCTGAAAATAAGAAATTGTTACTCATATACTGAATATATGCATAGGGTTCCATATCTCCTCTTAATACTAATTTACAAGTTTCAAACTCGATCAGATTTTATATTACAATTAGGACTGGACTATAAGTCGATATATCGCGACACATCGATTAAACGCCTGTATCGGCAGGCCGATACAGCGACTTTAGTTCCAGGCGATGCATCAGAAATCTGATTTAAGCCGTCGAGTAAAGAAGACGAACGATATAGCGATATGCGATATAGCAATATACGATATAGCGATATACGATATTACGATATAGCGATATACGATATAGCGATATACGATATAGCGATATACGATATAGCGATATACGATATAGCGATACAAGGCACGCAAGGATCTCTTACGTTCCGATACCAACTCGCGCTGGGGAAGACGATGTTCGTATCATTATATTGAAACGGCCTTGATTGATGAGCGGTACCATCAGAATCAGTTTTGAGAGCATATATCGTGATCTCGCATGTTCGTTTCCGCACCTCTTAGTTTTTTTTTCTTCTTTGTCGCTACTTGATATCGTTTCTTGTAGATTATTTTCAGTGGGACTGACTTTGCGATCGTCGTTGCCTTGTTCTGAACGTAATCTATTATTGAAAAGAATATATAAAGAAGTGTTTTTTAAATAGTTAGGTAAATTGTTTTTTTGAAACAAAACTTCCTTTTTTATTTTTAAATGTGAAAATTAATTTTGATATTATATGTTTAAGTATTATTTTACATTATTGAATTTATTACAAACGGAAATCTAATTTAGTGCCCATAAAGAATTAAATTAATAAGTAATTAAATTTGTTACGCTATTTTTTACTTTATTTTAATTTATTAAAAACTTTTTGGAAAAAATAATAATTTAATGGGTTTTTATTACTGATTTTAAATTTATAAATCTTTAGTTGCTTTCATTTTTATAAATGAAATTATAACAAAACTTATTTTTCCTCTTTTGGATTTGGTCATAAGTCAATCAACTTTGTTTATTCAAAAAAATTAGTAATGTTTGCAATTGCGACTTCTTTTTTTAAAATCATTTAGCCCTTCGTTTTATTAAAGAGTATAATCGTGTTTCTTTAATTTTATTTCAATATTGTCAGTTGAATATACTATCGAATATCATAATTCTTTTGTTTTTATTTTTAAGAAATTAAACCTTACTTTGATTTTTCGTTCAGAATTCGGTAATTATTCAATTTAACTTTATTATTTATGTGAAATAATAACGATAAAAAATAGTGTTGTTCTAAAAGTGTTTTTTTTTGTTTAATTTATTTAGCACTTTGTTTTAAGCATACAAATAATTTTTAACGAACTTATTTTTTAAATTTTCTTTCTATATTGTTAGGTAAATATATTGATAAATTTCAATTTTATTTATTTTTTTATTATTTATTTTTAAACTAAGAAATCTTTCGTTATTTGCGCGATCATTTTTAGAGAATATAACATTAATATCTTTCGTAAGCAAAACATATACATCAAATTCATAAATTGATTTAAATCAATCTGAGTATGAAGTTTTGATAGAAATCCGACTTTCTCCGCCTTATAAGTAAATGAATTTCAAAAATACATCGCTATATCGCGATGCAAAACTGACGATGCATCACGGTATAAAATTTCTTATATCGCCCAGTCATAATTACAATATACTATACTATCATACCATAGGAAATAAGTATAGAAAAATCAAGAGGCCTACAATGTGGCATAATATGTAGGTATGCCTGCATATATTTCATCGCGTGTAAGTATGTATGTACAACTTTTAACGATAATACCGTTAAAAGTTGGAAATTGTTGCTCACTTTACTGTATATATAAATGGCCCCTTATCTCTCTTTAATATTAAATTAAATTTCTCAAAATCGGACAGATAATATACTATACTACCAATAATTATAGACAAACAAGGCAGCCCAGAATTTGTCACAATGTGGAACTATATAGTTCTATTGACAAACCATGGGAAATTACATAAAAAGTTTGTTATAGGTCGAATACTTAGTGTGTCCAAATGGTTAAATTGATAGGAAGCAACAAATTGTTAGTCTTGAGGCTTCAGGGTTCGAACCCCAAACTTAGTCAATATTTAAAAGAATTTTTTTATTATTTATTTTGCAATAATGTTGCGTAAATTAAATATTCCTTTACTTAAACTTATTACTTTTTACTTTTATAAGTACGTAATGAAAGAAAGTGTTAAAGTAATAAACTGACGCTCATGTACTGTATATAAACGGTCCCATATCTCTCCTAAATATTAACCTAACATTTTCAACATTTCAATTTTCTCGTATTCTTGTAACTTCGCAAATTGATTGCAAGTAGTAACAAAAGCATGATCGCTTTTTGTTCAAATCTTTCAAGTTACTTGCATCATTGTTCTCTTCAGCTATAGCCAGTCAAAATTTCAATGTAGGCTTATATCGAATTGTTGTATTAATAGTACGGTTTTTCTAACGGAAGTCGTATAAATTATTCTAAATTACAGACGTCAAGTTTTCCCTTCCGAGATCTTATTGAATGAATTAAATACGAAAATTGAAGTTCAGTTATGCAAAGAATACACTTAAGTTACAAAAGTTAAAAACTAACTTTAATTCTCCATATCCTATAGTGCAAAACTTTTTTGGATTGTCAGATGCATTTCTCGAGGAAATAATCATATTATTGAGGCCTATCGATAAGCAACAGTCTCTAAACTTTAATCCTGTTCTGTAATGAATCTGGTAAGTCTGGATAAATTTGATTTCGGCACCACTTAAATTCAAGGAAAATGTTTTTCTTTTTATTAAATAGAAACTTAAAATATTCCCATAGTATCCGTAGAGAATAACATATCATAGAATGGCAACTAATTATTGTAATTATTAAGCTAAGTAAGAATAAGCAGTAGGAATTTTTACAATGTATGTCTTGGCCACACAAAATTAACACACAGACACCTTTTACTTAACGAACCTGAGCCTATTTGCATCAGTTGTAGAGAACCACTAACCTTAAAGCACATCTTGAACCAGTGTTCCAATTTTAAAATGAAGAGACAATGATATTCTAACAGTGAATATCCTGAGTTATTGGAGACAATTCACTTAAAAACCTAATTCACTAAAAAACCTCCAAAATTTTTAAACAGATTTTTACTTTTGATCAGATGTTAAACGAGGTATAACCTTCTTTGGCTTTTAGCGCAGAAAATAAATATCTAACAAAATACTAACTATCTAACTAAATAAATAAGTATCTAACTTGTTGAATATCTTAAATACACTGCATTCTTCCAAAACTTTTAAACAGATTTTTACTTTTGATCAGATGTTAAACGAGGTATAACCTTCTTTGGCTTTTGCGCAAAAAATAACTAACTAACAATATATGTCTCTCCATTCAATAATTTTCTCTCTTTCAAATTATTATATTTGAATTATGAAATTTAGAAAAAAAGAAAAAGAAAATAGCCTTTCTTGATGGAAAATTACAATGACTTGATGTCAGAGAATTTTATTTCAGAAATTAATTTTTTAAAAGCATTCATCTTCACTCATTGAGTAACGAAAAAAATTATGATTTAAAAAATTTCCTTTGTTTATTTAAAACAGTAGCCTGCTACTTTTTTTTTCTTGCTTGATGGTGATATTCAAGTCATATCGGATCTAAAAATTTTTCACCTTTCAAATAACTGGTAAACGGATGAGACATTAGTTTTCTAAAGTGATTAACTCTTTGCTTGAATTACTTGTTTGTGAGCTATACAATTTGTAATTACAAAATAATAATGATTATAAATAAAAAAAGTAAACAGTTCTTATTGGTAGAAAATTATATTTGTGAGTATGTGTAATTGGTCCCGTAAATTTTGAAAATTTTTCAATCATATATACTTTTGCATCATGAATACTTTTTAATATTCATTAGGCATTTGTAGGAAATACATTTAAATATGAATGAATCCATTAAAGTATTAGCAATTGATCCTACTCACGTCTCAGTTTTGGTTTGCCCTTATGGAACACAGAATCCGAAAAACGTATGGAGGACGAATCCGCAGAAAATAATATATCAAATAATGCGCATAATATTTCGTGCTTTTATTAGATTCTGGAAAATCTAAAGACAAGAAATCGAATAAAACCTCCACAAAAAAAATCTAAAAGCCGTAAACATCTTTATCAGCTACAGAACCTGACACGTCTTCCAGCAACTAAAAATAATGTGCAAAAAAATTCAGTGTCTTTATTAAATTTAAATGTTGAACAATCTTCAAATGAAGAACAAAATGAAAACTGTGAATCTTTTATACCTTCATAAATATTTGCCGTTTATGATGCTTTTAGATTAAGCATAACAAAATTCAAATCCCTTTGAGATGAATGTGACTCTAGTATTTGTCTCTTAATATTATTATTTTTTTTTAATTCTCAATTGTAAGAGAGCTGCAGTACTAAACATTTTATATCATAATACAAAGTCTGACAGCGTGACAGTTCACATTGTGAACGGGTGACAATTTTAATTCAATGAAAGAAATAATGTTAAGTAATGTTTTCAAGACAATGAATTTTATAGATTAAAGGTAATACAGTTATAAAATCATTTACTGCTTAGATTGGCGATGAGTCTACCTAAAATATTCATGATTTTTCTGAAAGTAGTATAAGATGGTTTTCCTTAAAGTTTATTTGAAAAAAAAATGGTTTCTTGGTGCTTCTATACATTTTAAACCTGATCTTCATACTCGCTTATCATGTGGTTATTCTAGGTTCTCCAATTATAATCTGCTATAGTTATTTTTTCCCGGTATTTACTTCAGGAAATTCATATTTTTGGTGGTGGGTTTTAGTTACCAAAAAATATCCAGCATGTTATTGCTCAACTACATATATGTTTAAAGAATAAGTTGTTTTGTTATGTTTAGAGAATTAGTAATAAAGATGATCCAGTATTTTAATGAATACAGATAATTAGTCTATGATAGAAACTGTTGATTGCGAATATATTGGGTTAAAATCCCCTTCCCGACTTGCTAACCATAGTATGTTTTCGTGGTTTTCCTCTCCATGTAACGAAAATGCTGCTTAGTTCCATCTAAAGGTTTTTCACGAAGGCTAGTTTCGCCCGATACTTCATACCGTGTCTTCGCAGTTGAGTTCAAAATTATAAGGTTACGGAATCTATAGTCGTAAACTCAGAATTGGGTCAACGGTTTAAAATAGATAGTCAAAAACATCCATAGTCGTTGATAAGAAAATGTTTTAATTAAAAAAAAGTACGTTTTTGAATATTGTAAGCTAATTGTTAGTATAAGTCAAAATTATGAAATGTTGCTACTGGCCATTTTTTACAATGGTTACTTCTTTTCAACACACGGACACTTTTTAAAAATTTTAAGCAATTTAAAAAAGATATTAATAATGAAATGTGAAGTCCATTAGACTGCTTTTTAGACCCACTGGGAACAAGAAAGCGGGGAAGTAGGCTGACTCAGTGGAGTCTGATTTTCTCGAAATTAATGAAAAGAATTGGAGATCAAAGATAAATCGGAAACCGTCATGGAGAAATCTCCTGAGGAAGGCATTGGCTCACATTGGACTGTCTGGCCAACTATAATGATTATGATGTCCATTAGCCTACATCACTATAGTGCATTTTTATACAATCGTCTTTTTCGGTAGGTAGGTACTTCATTTACGTCGCGCTGCACAATGGATTATCGGCAACAGTGTGGGAAACATCCATGAGGATGATCCGAAGACATGCCGTGCCAATTTTGATCCTATACCGAGAGGATGACTCCCCTGCTTTGGTAGGCCTGCGTACGAAGTCGAGCACTTTACGGTAGAACAGTTTAATGGGGACCGATAAGGCTCACCTTCAGTCCCTACGCAGGCTGTCACCCACCCGCTAACTGACTGCGGTGTTCTATTGGGAACCCTGTTTTTACGATCAATCCACAACGGGACTAGTCTTCTTTGAGAAGGTTTTTAAAAACAACAGTTGTTTTTTAGAATCTTTTACCGGTTCTTATAAATTAATGATAGTGATATTGATTTGACTTTAAAGACGAATTTAGTTTTATAAAAACCACTTAATTGTTTAGTGTGCTGAACTCGAACAAATCGCTTAAAAAGTTACAACTGTAATTTACCTAGCTATCCCGACTGGGATTTTGTCCACATTGATTATGCTTAGTGCTTAAAAAGGCATAAGTACGAAATTGTTTGTTCAGTTGTTGAATTCACATATTTGACATGAAAAAACCGAAACCATAATTTCAAATTAAGATTGATAATGACTTTTTTTTTTCTTTTTAATAAAACTATCTGAGTCATAGAGCACAATTTTTTTTAAAAAAACAAGCAAAATATTAGTTCCGAGAATTATTTTAAATATATCTTAACACTTTTACTACGTATAAGAAGCTCACATTTTGTAATAATTGATTTTTTTTTTTTATTTAGCATTAAAATAGTATTTAAAATTAAATTTAGTTGGAAAAAAACTTTATTTATAACGGTTGTAATTTGGTAAACAGATTCACCTAAATGCAGTTAATAACTTAAGTTTCCAAAACTCTTTTAAAAAAAAGAAAAGAAATAAAAAAGTCTGGATGAAAGTTTGAAGTTTTTAAGATTCCCCTTCTGAAAAAATTGTCACCACAACATGTTCAAAATCAGTTGAAAGAATGCATTTTTTAAAAAAAATTTTTAAAAATGTGTCTTGAGTATATCAAAAGTTTTGTAAAAATTATTTTTTCTCCTCCTGACTTCGCTAGTATAAATGTTCGCTCGTAATTTGTGATTTGGCGTTGTTGTGTTTTGAGATTTGGCGTTTTTCATATTTAATCTGGTAACCCTTTAATTGTTTTCATAATTTACAAAATAGTATTCGGTCAGTTCTATTACGAATTTTTCAAAGTGATTTATTAAGATATTTAAAAGCGATTTTCGACCAAAGAAAATTAGTCAATTATTAATTTAATTAGTAATTTATTCTTGGTGAGTACGTTTGATCTTTAATTTAAGCTTTTTTTCAAAAACGTTTTTAGTATTTATTGTTTGTAAGAAATTTATTCAATAAGGCTTTGTATCGCAATGTTTTTGTTGTTGTTGATGTATTAAGAAATATGCAGTCGGGCCTCTATTTAACGAAGTCGCTAAATCCCGATAATAAGTTCGCTATATGGAAAATTCCTTAGAAAGAAGTTCACCCTTTGAAATACTTAAATAACACAAAACAGGTTTTAAATTCATAAACACTATAGGTATAATTAAAATCGCAATAGATACACCTTTATTTTGTAGACTATTATCTACTATTTATTTTATAAATATTAACCATAAAAGAAATCCGAATGAAAGGCAAGAATAGAGTAAAACATTACATACATTTTCAACTAAAAAAAAAGAAGCTAAATTTAGGTATAGCTGCATTTATATTTCATAACATAATTAAAATAGCAATGAATACACCTTTATATTGTATCTACTATTTACTTCATAAAAACAAACATTACTTTATATTGTATCTAAACAGTGTTACACAATCATGACATTTTCAACTAAAAAAAGCTGCATAAAATTACAGTTGCATTTATTATAAAAGTAACATGCATTACCACATGCATATTAAAGTTTACTTGCTACTGATGAAATTCGTTTATTTAGTCTGAGTTTATTGTTTGAAATGCGAATAAAAAGGGAAAGTGATTTCATTCAAAGTTAAGTGGCTTTGAAATTCAATTCCAGGTCATCTCTCCCGTAAAATGCGTTAACAAGTTTTAAATGTTCTGAAATATTTTGGGAAATAGGGAAAGTGGAAATCCGATTTTTGAAAATCCGATTTTTTTTTTTGTAGTATTTGATTCGAATCACGTAATTTAAAACGTGAAGTCGTTTATGTCATGTTATTCGAATCAGTGATCCAAGTTGCTAGATTCAAAATGAGATTTGAATCAGTTCTTGCGATCCGAATCACGTGATTCAAATCGGTGTTTGAATCACATGATTTGAATCGCAGATCAGAATTACTTGATTCAAATGGTGATCCCAATCGTATAATTCGAATCAGTAATGGGAATCACTTCATAAGAATCAGTCATTCGAATGATTCGTTTTAATCGGTTATTTAATTCACTTGATTCAAATATTGATCGAAATCACATGATTTGAATGGTGATTCAAATTACTGATCGAAGCATGCGATTTGGATCAATGATTCGAATCCAGTGATTATCTTGAAAATGCAAATTGTTTTTAGTAATATTCTAAGTAGCTAAGTAGTAATTATTTTGAAAAATGCTAGAAAAACTTTTAAAATTTCCACGATAATCAAATCTCATTTCTTTCATTAGCTGTCAAAAACGATTCAATACAAAATTGTGAAAAATTCTTTGGTTTTCTGTGCATGTGCACTCTGAAAAGGTTGCTTTAAATCAGGGATGGCATGGGCGGATCGTGAATTTGTGGGGCCCTGGGCTGAAATTACTTAGGGGTCCTAATAGCCATTTTGTCAAAAAACTGTTTTCTATAGTGATGCAGATGAGTATATAGAAAAAAATAGGACATCCCGCAAGAAGAAATTATTATTTTTCAAACTAGCATCTTTAAAAGAATTCTTTAAAGTTAAACAATCATTCTGCATTTCTCGAAATTTATTAGCCTCCGAATATTCATCACTAGAACTGCATAATTTATTAGTATTCGACATTAAATAAATACCGCACCCTGTATCACTTTCTTCCCTCATCATCGAATTACTACTACAGATGAATCGGTTAATGCCGCTTCGCGGCAGCGCACCGAGATTTATATGATTCTACCATTCAATAAATGAATATATTTTTTTTTTCGATTTCTTATCATTTGGAATATTAGATTTACAAATCGCAGTTTGTCCAAAGAATTTAAAATTTTGCTACTTTTTAGGCTAAAAGATAATCTTAGAATTTTATTAAAGTTTTACTGAACTTGTTCCCTAAATCTTTATTAAGGTATGCAAATCACTACAGTTATACTAATTTAAATTTAATTCGGAATTTGTAAAACAGTGCTTAATTTTCTATCTTTTAAAAATAGATTTTTTCTGCCGATTGTCTAAATTACAAAAAAATGATTTTCGCATTTTCTCTGCAATATTTTTCACAAACTAGTCATTATATAATGGTTACGATTATTTAAATATTGTATATGTATATTGTTTATTGAATATTGTATGATTACTTAATAATTTATAGATGTTATGTTTTTAAATTAAGAACTTCAAACGATAGAAAAAAAATTTTCTTACTGCAGATCCTAATTATGATTTTTTTTTGTTTTTTTTGAAAAACGATTGAAAATATTTTCGAGTGTTTTATATATATATAAATATAATGTTTGAAACAAAATTAAGAAATTTCTTTAAAAATTTAGTAATTCCAAAACATGATTGATCATAAAATTAAATTTCCAGTTAAGTTCGTAGTTTGTATTCAGTTCAATCCCAATTATCGTTTTACTTTTATCCAACTCTTTATTTAATCTACTTCTATAGCAACAAGTTTGTGTTATAGCTAATTCTAAGTGATTACTGTACAGTTAGTAATTATTTTGCAACTTCAGCAGCAAACAAGTATAATTAAAACTCATAAACTTGTGCTAGACAAGGAATCTTCATTTTACTACAAGTAATTTGACTAAATAGCGCATTACCCCCATGAAAATACCTACTTGCGAAAATAAAATGTTATTAGTACATTAGTTTTAAAATACGTTAAAAATTCTTGAGACAAGTTCGCATTTTGTTGGCAATTTGTATTTTACTTTCAGCTGCATTTACTCCAATACTTGCTAAATCAAACACGAAAAATTTTACTTATTTCAGAACTCGTTTTAGCAACTCATTTTCATGTAGATTAGTTGAAATGTTTAATTATGTAATTAAGTTTGAAAGCGAAAATCGTATTTTGGTTTTTACAAAAAAGAAAAAAATTTATTGCTAAGGTCTTTTTCGTAACAAAAAATCAAGTTTAACTTGAAGGTAAATAAATTATGTTTTATCCGTGTCCTAAATCTGTTAATTACAAATTCGTTCTATACATTTCGTACCGAACCATATGGTTTTAAGTTCGGTTTCAGTTCTTTAAGTCAGTGGTCTGTTTAGAAGAAATTTGATCCATTAACGGACCCTTCACAAAATGTCTTTTCATAAAAACGGACCCTTCACAAAATAATTTCTCTTTTAATCGGACCCAGTGCCCTAGACTATCCCGGCCCTCTTATTCATTATTTTTAAAGTTTTCAATAAAATGGTCGGGGGGGGGATAGCCTGGTTGGAATAACGTTTGCAAAAACGTAAGACAAAAATAACAGCCAAGCAAGAATTTAGAAATTCGTATTTTCAGAATCGCATCTTTTTTTCCTTTAAGTTGAATCTCGTGAAAAACACGCTAATAGAAAATTGCAATGAATGCGTTTAATATGAAAGCTGTGAATTTTAAAAAAACACTTTATCCCGAAAAGAATGCTAGTTGTAAATATAATTATTGTTTACTCTATTATTGTTACTCTATTACTCTATTATTATTATAATTACTCTAACTATTGTGTCAACAATCTAAATTTGGATAAGTTTGACAAAATTAACAGTTAGTTTAGCAATTCTGAAGACTTAACCCCTTCTCTCTCGCTCTCGTGAAAATGACGGGGTGAGTTTTCGCCCGCTATTTCTCGCTCCCGTGATATTGTCGGGCTGGAGTGTTCAGTAGTAACGCTCCAATAAGAATAAAAGTAATTCATTTCTTTTGTCCGAAAAAAATTTTATTTCTCATTTTACACACCTGATAGCAACAGCAGGATATTTTTAAGGTAATTGTAGATAGTTAGTTTATTTTAAACTAGTTGCAGCGATAATCAAATACGTAATACAAATACAAAAGCCAAAAAAATGGGCACTTTTATGACCGTTTTCTTGAAAATTAACCGATAGTTAAGGGGTTAAGTGATGTTTTCAATTATACTAGCCTTATGGTATATTTGTTCCATATACTAACTCGTGGGTGTTGGTATAAGTAGGTGAATTGAATATCGCTCTAAGGGGTAGAAGGGTCGTTGATTAAGAATTTGGCATTTCACCCATTTTCTCAAATGTCAACTAGTTTCATCTTTCAAAAAAGAGATAATTTGTTTCATTGAATTTCTATCACTCAAAAGAATAAAATCATTTTGTTCTTTTTTTTTCGTTTTTGAAGGGGGAAAAAATCGCATTTTTCTTAATGTAAGGGAAATATTATTTTAAGATTACGCAAAAAGTTTTTTTTTTATTTAAATTGTATTAACAGCATTCATTTCTACTAATATTTGCAGTCTTTTTCAATATTTCTTTTTACGAAATAATGGTTATATGAATAATGGCTTTTTATGAACTATGGTATAATTTTTTCTAAGTATTTATTTTATATCCGTCGTTATTTTTTTTTATTATTATTAATTTTCTTTTACCCTTTTTTCTGTACTTTTTCCATGTTTTCTCTACATTTTGAACTAAATATATATATGTGTTGTGAATGTATTTTAATACATATCAATTGATTTCTTTTTCTATTCACAATTTAAAAAATTATGAGAAGAAAACGATTTTCCGAAATGAATATTGAAATTTAGTTTTCTCTTTAAATTTAATATAATTTGTATTAGTCGCAATCGCCTAAACTTATATTCTAAAATAAATTATTTTATTAAATTGGTTTTATTGAATTCAGGGATTTTTGTCATTTAAGCACTGGTCTCGCACTGTACTTATTGATGCACTGACACCTGTTGAACTAAAAATTGTATTTTAGCTGATAAGAATGCTTAATTAAGCTCTTTC
Source organism: Parasteatoda tepidariorum (assembly GCF_982258835.1). NCBI lineage: Eukaryota > Metazoa > Arthropoda > Arachnida > Araneae > Theridiidae > Parasteatoda > Parasteatoda tepidariorum. The sequence goes on from NW_028257371.1 coordinate 1,125,104, forward strand.
ACTTAAAATTTCGGAAATGTAAAAAAAACTACAAAATATTTTAAAAATTGTAATGAAATAAGGAAAAATAACTGCAGCATCTTTAAGTTATATTACTAAATCAAATGAACTTAGCTGATTTGTATATTGAAAAGTAGTTACATAAATGATAAATGCATTTTAATTTTTGCCAATTCATAAAATCAGTTGTTTTATTGTGCTAGAATGTTTTTTTTTTCATGTGTCAGTTTTTGAATGTTAGACAAAAAAGGCAGGCCGTTTGCTAATTTACATTTGCAGTATGAATTCATTTTGATTTTTCTTAACTTTGCTACTTTCCTATTTTTCTAATTTCTTCACTCATTTTTATCGATTCAGTATTGGTGATCAATACATATTATAATCTTGTATATGATTTTTAAGTATACACTCATAATTAATGCTATAAGTTTTTGTTAAAATTTAGATATAATTTTTTTTCATAATTTTGTAATGTAGTTATTAATTTAAAAAAACAATGCTCAACTTTATATAAAGCATATTTAAAATTGTGCTTAAAATATTTTTTTTTTGGGGGGGGGGGGATCGTTTTTCTTTTTAATTTATTTTAATTTTATTCTTGTTTATTTTATTTTACTTCTAACACTTTTTTTGACGTAGGGGGTAAGGGAACTTTTGTTCTGAGTTCAGGGTCAAGTTGAATTCACTCGGTGACGTGGGAAAGTACTGATTGTTTCCATTTACGCTCGTATCTTTTTGGGTTTTTTTTTTAACGCTAAAACTGTTTATGCAAAGTTTTTGTTTTTCAATAATATCACTGATTGAATATGGATTTTTTGAGTGCTTGAAAATTTTTGTAAAGTGCTTGAAAAGTTTTTAAAAAGTGCTTATTTTTGATTCAAAGATTTGTATATGTTTTTATCATTATTTTAAAGTCTGTAAGCTTTTCTTATTGTACATATAATTATGATTTTTAATTTATTTCAAAGTGCTTTAAAATATTTTTAAAATATTTTTTGTTTGAAAATTTGCTTCACAGCATGTCTAATGTTACATTATTTTCTTAGCTAATCTCGTTTATTGGTCATTAAGGTTACAAAAATTATTTTTAATCCCATCTTATTTTATTATAAGTTCACTAAAGATACATACCTTAACCAGTGCTCCCCTAAGCACTTTAAAAAATGCTCCCCACCCTGCTTCATCCCTATAAATGCTCCCTCATTGCCCTATTTGAAAAAAAAAAAAAAAAAAAAACAGGACGTTATCCCATGAAAGAAAACACTTGTCTTTTTATTTACATTCCATTTTTAAGAAAAATAAATTAACTGTTTAAATAATAATTACGCAGAAAAATTATTTGTGTTTATGCAGGGGTCTTCTTAGAAGAAATTTGGATCCATTAACCCCTTCACAAAATATTTTAACTTAAAAACGGTCCCTTCACAAATTTGTTTATCTTCATTGTTTTGTTTATGGAATAAATCCTGCCCAGGAAGGGGGGAGAAGACAAATGCAAACGAACTAAGTTTTGTCTTCGGCAGAAGCTCCTTTCTTTATTCGTCCGAAATAAATATTCTGCGTTCAGCAGTATAGGCTAAATACCAAATATTCGTATGTTGCATCTCTAAATTAGTAGCAGCAATTGCTGTTTATTTTTTAAAATTTAATTTTTTAAATTATAATTTTACAGTGTTGAGTATAATCTTGTATATCTTTACAATTTAAAAACTCCTTGAAAAAGTTTTTTTGCAATAACGGCACCTATTTGCACAAATTCACAAAAGCGGAGCCTGGTTGAAAGAATGCGACTTAACGTTTATTTCATATCCAAAAATTACGAGTCATTTTTTTACAATTTTACAAAAATGGACCTTGTTATGGGCTTATTGTTCGGATTCTTCTCAAATAGTTAAATTTTTATAATATTTTTCTTTTTTCTCATAGAATCAATTCACTCAAAAAATGTGTTAATACATTTTTTGAGAGATTTTAAATTTTTTAAAATAAATACCTGCTTCTATCTTTTAAAAAAATTCACCTTCTAATGTTCCTTTTCTAATGATTTTCAGCATAAAAATATAGAAAGAATTTTTTAAGCTGTTTTTCAAAAAATAAATTTTTTTAGTTTACTTTCTTTTGGAGGAAAAAAAATGTATGCGCAGAAATTGTCTCGTAGCATGCATTTAATTAATATTTATGAACAAAAATTTTTCTCTCATTTAAATAAGGAGTGAAAATTACTTTTTAAAATATGGACATGAAATAATATAATTTAAAAATTGTAGTTAAAAACTATGCACAGATTTAATAACATATATATTATATATATCATATCTAATTATATTATTAATAATATGAATACTGACGCAAACCTTCCTGAGGTATAATATTCCCACCAATTCAAATTTAAATCACCCAATTTCAAAGTTCAATTAGATTTCTCGAAAAAACCCACCTTAGTCTTAGAAAAAGTCTTAACTTCTTGAAATCTCATAACTGTGAAAGCGTTCATTACTATTATGGCTCTACCATGGTGAAATGTCTAGGTACACCTATGGCTATTATTAGGATTTAAAACCATTCTACTCTAGTTAGTCAGAAAGCTGAGTTGCGTTTTCATCATCTAAGACTGAAAAGCTAGTTTATAAAATGGAATTTTAAAAAAGAAATCTAAATCATAAAGCAAACGATCGCTATATAAAAATTAAAAAGAATGCAACAATCCTTAAAAAGGAATCATTAATAAGCTTCTTGATTATTTGAACTGTAAAAAGATGTTATATGTGCAGGGAATTTTAATTTTTTTTAATTTCCAGAATATTGTAAGATGGCACGAACGAAGCTAATGCCAATGAAAAGAAAAAGGGTAAGTTGTGGTTTGTTCTAATTAAAATAATAGACATAATTTTTGCATTTGATAATTATTGTGTACTTCTCCTCTCAATGCCTAATTCTTTTTCTATGGGAGATTCATTTGCAAGTAATTTTTTCTTATAGCATTTGAAACTTAATAGTTTTCTCTAAGTTTCTGTGTATTTACTTTTTTTTACTATAATTTTTAAATTATGAATGGAGTTGAAATATCGGTAATCTAGTTATCTACTAGAAATGAAAAAGATAAACATCTAAAAAATTTTAAAAAACTGAAAAGATTTGATCATGCACTTTTGCACTTCTTAAGTTTCAGTTTAGATTTAACCTACTGAACCACAATGGAATAAAATAATTTGAATCATTACAATTTGTGTAATTATTATTGAATTCGAGTTATGGTGCTACACCGGCCGAAAAATAGGCCACCTGCATGAAATGTAAGTTAACATTTGTTTTGTTTTGGTCTCCCTTAAGTCGGTAATTTATTTTGATATTTTATTGTATTAATTGTATTGTATTTACTATAGTAACGTGCGAGCTGTTTATACATTTTGATTTTGAAAAATGAAAGTCCAAACGAGCTGTAATCAGACAGCTGATTACAAAATTAATAAATAAAATTGTTATTAGAAATACTTCCTGACGATACTTTGTATGATTATCTAAATCAGTTAAATGAAAAAAACGAAGCTTTAAAGGCTCTTAATTTGAAAATTATTTTTAAAACAGCGAGGAATTTGATAGTGATATTATACAAAGTCAAGAGTATCAAGATCGAGTAGTGGCTTATAAAGGTAAAATTGAAAGATATTTACTGAAATCCCAGACTACAAGACAGGAAGTAACGGTTAATAGTGGTAACAATAATTTACAAGAAAATATAACTTATGGAAGTATTTCGCACGTTGCTAACGCTAAATTACCTAAATTGGAGATAAACAAATTTCTTGGTGATGCCTGTGAGTGGCACAGTTTTTGGAATAGCTATACATAGTAATGAGAGTCTTAAAAAAATTGATAAATTTAATTCTTTGTTTTGGAACCTTGAATGATTTGGAATAAATAAATGTTGATAATAAAAGTGAATTGTTAAAAGGTTTTAATTCTGATTTGCATTTTGAAAATAATAGGTATAGTGTGCGACTTCTCTGGAGACCAAATACAAAACATTTGTTAAATGATAACTTTGAGCTGGCTTCAGAGAGGTTTGACAAATTAAAAAGGAGATTTAAAAATGATAAATCCTTGTTTGAAGAATATAAAAAAGTTATAAAAACTTACGAAAATGAAGGGATAATTGAGAAAGTTAAAAACACGGATCCCCCAAATCATAATGTTATTTACCTCATAGGGCGGTTATAAGAAACGATAAAATAACTAGCAAACTAAGGATTGTATTTGACGGTTCCGCGCATAAAAAAAATGAATTGTCTCTTAACGACTGTTAGTATATTGGGCCAAATTTATACCCAGATATATATGAACTTATGCTAGCGTTTCGGGAAAACAAGATTGCTTTTATAGGGGACGTTCAACAAGCTTTCTTACAAATAGAGATTAATGTAGAAGATCGAGATGTCACAAGATTTCTTTGATCAGATGACCCCGATAATGATTCGTCTACAGTAATTTATAGATTTTGCCGCGTACTATTTGGTATCAACTGTAGCCCTTTTCTCTTAGCGGCTACTATTAAAGAGCAGATTAAAAAGTTTGCCAAATCAAAGCATTGCAAAATCAAATCATTACAATTTGTGTAATTATTGTTGAATTCGAGTTAACTTTTTATTATGTTAATATCAGTTTTAATAACTTTTTATTATTCTATATTATGACTTCATAAGTTACCTACGTTTTCAGAAATTATATTTTTCAAAGAATTTTTTAATTTTTATAATTATAATTTGTTATGTATTTTCCGTTCAATATACCAGAGATGATTGTGCAGCGATTATTAAAACTAAGTATCTTTATTTTCCAACATTAATTCTTCGCACGAAAATGAAAATTTTATATATTTCTTGGTGTCCTAACTTGAAACGAATTGCAACATATAAGTTCATACCTATTGTCTTGTAAACACCTATTAATAATTTACATTTTTAGTTAATGTAAATGATTAATTAGAATGTTTCTTCTGGATATTTCACTATCAAGCTACAAAAAAAAGGAAAATATACATACGTAAGCGAACCTCATTTATAAAGATTAATTAAAAAAAATTTTTTTTCTAAAATGTTAAGTTCATTTTTCTTCAAAACTCCCTTTTTAAATAAATTAAAAAAATACAGGGTGTTTATAAAGTCCCGGACCCAATTTGATGTTTAATAAACTCATAAAATAATAAAGATAGATTAAAATTAATAACACAAATGGTTAGATAGACTCAAAAAGTTTCATGACCCTTGCCAATGAACTTCCACGTGTGCCCCTTTCGTCGCAAGGAGAATATCAAGTCGATAGATAGTCAATTTCAAGCCAGGTAGCGGCAAGCATGTCGGCATCCACAGAGGCAATTGCGGTTGTAATTCTGGCTTTTAGGTCATCAATATTCGACACGATCCTCCTGTAAACATTGTCCTTTATAAATACCCAAAGAAAAAAGTCAAGTGGCGTTATATCAGGTGATCTGGGTGGCCAAGTAATTGGACCTCCTCGCCCAATCCATCCTCCTGGAAAATGGTCATTCAAAGTACTGTGAACGATGATACCCCAATGAGGTGGTGCACCATCTTGTTGCGAAAAGACATGTGGCTGAAGCTCTTTTAGTTGTGGAAATACGAAGTTTTCCAACATGTCTAAGTATACGACTGATGAGACCGTCTTTTCTGTAAAAAAGAAAGGCCCAATGACTTGATCGTGCATTAGTCCACACCACACATTAGAATCCCTTTGTGTCTCACGGTATTCATGGGGGTTTTCCGATCCCCATACGCACAGATTATGGCGATTAACAATGCTAGAAACATGAAAGGATGCTTGCCGCTACCTGGCGTGAAATTGACTATCGACTTAATATTCTCCTTCCGACGAAGGGGGGCATACGTTGAAGTTCATTGACAAGGGTCATGAAACTTTTTGAGTCTATCTAACCATTTATGTTATTAATTTTAATCTATCTTTATTATTTTATGAGTCAACTATCATACATCAAAATGGTTCAACTTTATAAACACCCTGTATTTTAACTATCTTTGATGAATTAAATGTCTATTAATATTCAAAATTATGAGAAAACATTATACATAACATCTCAGATATGCTCTACGTGAACTCATAACAGGAAAATATTCGAGTTTTTCTATTTAGATGTACATAAAAATTCCTAACTTGTAAATATTTAATACATTATGCAGTAATTATCACGAAATTTATGTGAATTTTGATTCATTTCGTGATAAATGCATCAAAATTCATAGTCATTAAAAAAAAATGAGGATCATTGTTTAGATATATAGTCTGACAGCGCGCCAGCACAGTTAGTAAATCATCAATGTTTATGAATCGTTGAAATTCGTCATTTTTTGTTTTCATTGAAATGAAAACTAAAAAGAGATTTGGAAGTCTGAAATTTAAATTTAAAACAGAACCCTATTAATCCCTCATATTTTTATACATGGAAAGCGGTTATCAAAGAGACATGTTTTGTTTAATTTGGCTTGATTTATTACTTTATTTATCATTATTTTTTTTTTTACTAAAAAGTTCTACAGAAATAGATGCAGCTAGTGTGTATAACTTGGGTTCTAAACCTTCGGAATATGAGGACTCCTGAAATCTCCAACATCAGAATATATTCTCAATAGTTTAATGAAGATAAAGGTCGGAAGTCCCGAAAATGATAATTTTGCTGGGGAAATTTCCGTATCGTGATCTGTGTCAGAATAATGGCAACTTCCGGGCAGCGGGCAGCTAGAAATTGGCAGAAAAAAAAGAAAAAAAAAAAAACAGAAAGAATCCAACTCGAAAGGTGTCTAAAGGTTCATAAGAAAGGTTCATAGCCACCTCCGGGCAATTATACAGGGTGCGTAGCGTTTTTAAAAAGTGCTTAATGGTGCTTATTTTCGATTTTCGTTTTTTAAAAGCCCTTAAAGGTGCTTTTTTCATTGGGTGTTTTTAAAAGTGCTTAGTTTTCCTTTTTCAAAATGAAATTTTTTCTTTACCATGTTGATTTTCCCTACGAATTGTGAAAAAAGACGCAGCTCACATTGTTCTATTCAACGTTTTCACAACTCATTCAACCCCAATCTATTTCGACGTATTGTCAGTCCGTAGCGTATGAGAATGCCATTCGTTTTACACGATTCAAAATTTCATGATTTTTGACAGTTGTCAAAAACAATGCCAAAAGTTTTTTTTTTTAAATGACGGTTAAAACAAGATAAAATCGTCAATTGTCAAAAACTTTTCCAACCCTGCCTAATTATGATATTTTTTTTAAAGTACTTAAAAATACCTTTTGAGTTCTTTAAAAGTGCTTATTTTTTGTTGAATAATTTGGCTACGCACCCTGTTATCAATGTGCGTGTTTTTTAAATTTAAAAGCTTAAAATCTATTTATCGGAGATGATTGTGCTCCGGAAAAAATCCGGATTTTTCTCTCACCGCGATCCGGAAATCCAAGATCCAGAAGTTTCAAGAAATCACCGATCACATTTATGCATAAAAATTTTTGTATATTTTATTTAAAAATATCAGAACTAGAATTCATGCTTGGCATCTCTTTCATTTCTAAATTTTTTTCTCTGATGGAATAATAAATGTGATGAGAGATAAAAGTGAACTTATACATAATTATTCATTTAAATTATGCTGTTTATAAATTGTTTAGCATTTCATTGTTTTGAAAATATCATTAATTTAAATTTATCATCAGGACATTAATTTCTTGAAAGGCGTCATTCATGATTTTACTCAAGAAATTTTCAGGATTTTCGAGTTGGGCTCACAATCACACCTGATTTATCGATTATAGCGATTGTTTTTGGCGAGACAGATACGGAATATCCATTTCACTTTTTGCCTATTATGTCACAATTTGTCGAGTTAACAAAAAAATAGATTTCTATTTTCTTTACTTTCTTTCTTTTTTTTTAAGATATATAAAATTCGTATACGATAATTCCATGTAAAAATTAATTTCAAATAAATTATTTTTATTATATTACTCAATAATAGTAAAAAAAAAAATTAATCAAGCAAATATCACATCTTCTGAAACTTAAAAGATAAACCCCTAAATTTATAAGAAAATGAATTCAAAATTGTGAGTAAAAGTTTTTTCGTTTGGTTTTAAAATAGTTTTAGACTCTGTTATTACTTTGAAGGATTGTGCATTTATTTATTTATTTTTTTACTTTCAGGAAGAAGAAGTTTCTTCCGATGAAGAACAAAAGTAAGTAAACTTTTACCTGACTTGAATTATGCAGTTCTTCATAGGGTAACATGTGACTTACAGTCAAATATGTCGTATTAGTCTAAACAATTGAGCTGTTAGTCATACAGATTTTGAAATCATTTTTAATTAGGTAATTTTAAATTACAAAATACCTGTTTGTAGGAAAAATCAGTTTTGGGGAATGAAAATTTAAAAACGCCATTTTTGAAATTTCACAACTTGGAAACTATTTTGCTTATTTATTGTGTTTAAATTTTTTACTTCGTCATTTAGAATCACAGATTTAAAATATTTTTTTATACTATAACACAATTTTTTTTCTCCCAACAATAAATAAAATATTAAAAAAAATATTATGTATTTTTTTGTCAAGTTTTGTAAAAAATATTTTTGTGAAAAGAATATTTTTAGGGAAAAAAAGCAACTTTTTGAAAAAGGAAAATTATTTTTAAAAACATTGAAAAATATGTTATGTTTGATATTAAAAATGTTTAAAAAAAGGATGCGATTTTTCTAAATATTTAAAAAGATAAAAAGAAAATGTTTTGAAGGACATTTTGTCAATATCTAAATTGCTACAAAATGGATTTGAAAAGTTAGTCATCGATATTTAATAGAAAAACCAGGCTCTTTACCTCTGTTGTAGGCATTTTTATTTTTTTATTTTTTAAAGTTGCAATGTAAATGTTATCAACTTAATTTCGATCGTGTAAGCGACAGATCAAGACATATAAAAATGATTTTTTTACAGGAATAGAAAAATAGTCAATCTGTTAAAAGAAATCACAAAAAAAAGTTTTTAAAATTTCTATAATTTTCGCAGAAATTGCATGTTTGGAAGCAACTCGCTAAGTTAAAAAATAAAAATTGAAGGGATAATTTTTTTTCGTCTGCCTTGCAACATTTTCCTACACTTTATTAAGTCATATTCTTGTCATTTCGGTGGAAGAAAATTCCAAGTGACATTCAGAAATTATCTTCAGTCTGATATTCCAAAATCCCTTAAACTGTTACTTCAATACTTTCTCTCATTTAGTTTTTAAATTGATCTCTACCTTCATCGTATTATAAAAGAGTTTTAAATGCTCTTTTGGTCTAAAGATGTTTAATTTAATCTTTGCATATAGCTACGTGCCCATATACTAGTGCAAGAAATTTCTTTTTATTAAAAATTGACTACTGAAATTCTGTGCGTTTTGTCACTTGACGCGTATTGATTACTTTGAAGATAATACTGATTTGCCACGCATGATTTTAATATTAATATTTTTGTTTTTTTAGAGTCCGGCCAGTAGGCCTTAGTAAGAAACGCCGCCTCTGTTCATCCTCGAGCGAAGATGAAAGCTTCTCTCCTCAGGTGAGTTCATTCTTCTAACTGACCACACTTTTATTATGTTCTGTTCTGTTTAGCATCTTTTTTGTAGATTTGTAGTTAAGGAATATTTGCTAAGAATGTGTTTTTAAGTTTTATATTCTGAAAAAATATAAATGAAAAATTAAATTATAAACTTTCAAAAACTCAGTGCGTTTTAATATGTACAAAATTTTTTGTTTTAAAAAATTATGCTACTTTAATATAACACAGTATTCATTTTTAACGATTAAATTAAAATACGGCATGATGTCAAATTAATATATTTACCATGTCTAAGCAAAATAATAAATCATAAAATCCAAATTTAAATAAAGTATAAAAGATAAATAGCGCAATTTCTTAAATGTGTGTTCCGTATATTTTATAAAACAATAAATAATAACAATACTAAGCACTACTTTTTTAAAATGCTATCAGTTATAAACCGGTATACTAGAAGTTTTTTTTTTTTTTGCTATAATAGCATAAATCAGTAAAAACATGAACAGTTGAAGCTATCTGAATCATTTAAATATTAAATTAGAGCTGCAATTCTAAGACAAATAATTTTGCTTTAAAATCCTTCAAACAGGACTACCATATAGTTACCATTAAATTGCAATTTAAAAAACTTTTTCCTGCCCATAATTTTTTTCAAAAAAAATATTGTATATGATATTTACGCAAATCTGAAACGAAAACTTGTTTCTTGTAAGTTATTCTTTTAAATTTAGAATTATGGTTTGCTAATAAATTTTAAACTTATTTAAAAGTGTTGAATTTGTTTCTATTTTTTGCGAAATAGGAGATAATTAAATTTTTTGGTAGTTTACAATATGGTTTACGACAGTTTTAAACAGCTTTAAGCTGGAGTGAATATGATGGCATTAATCCCATTAATAATATTTTAGTGGTAGTTGAAATATCATCATTGACCTTTGGCCGTTACGTGTGATTTGGATGTAAAAATATGATAATTGTCTCAGAGAAATAAATAAAATCATTTAAGAAAAATTGATTTATTAATTATTGAAAATGGCCATAATTCAAAAATAATAGGAAAGGGCAGCACCTCATAATCAGTATTAGGTTTGAAAATACTGTTTTTCATTTGGATATTGAGCATTATTTTGAAAAGCATTGCTCGTAAAAGTAAATATATATGCATTTTAATATTTTAACAGGATTCCTGTGGTCCTTAAGAACGTAAGAGATCCGTAGCATCAGTATTGTAACTATAAAAGTTATCTTTAAAATTAAAATTTTGAGACCAGAAATTTTGAGTTAAAGAAATTAAATATTTTAAGTTTTTGTGCCTCCATTTCAGTATCTTAAGAGCTTTACAAATTCTGTATCGTATCAGCTATATATAAGAAAAAGAAATCATAGTAGCGGTGTAATGAATGTAACTTATCGTAATTGAAGAACATGTTGTGTGACATTTTATGGTGAGTTTGCGAAAAAAAGTTTCAGAATGTATCAAAACATTAGGGTGCTATTTGAAAATCATCTTTGTCCAAAGAAGACCATCTGGCTGAATGAAGCGATTTTTTAAACAATTCAGCAGTAGCATTTTTAAAAAGTGCTGCTTCTTTTCGATTTTTGTTTTTTAAAACACCTTAAAGGCCTAACTAACCAGTTACCTAAATTAACCAGTTAATTGGAACGCCTAAAACTTGCAGGCAATGCCTGAAACTATTCATATTTCACACATTTCCTAAGCATTCCATATAATAAAAAACCTGAAAAGTATAAAATGCATTTCCAATTCGTTTCGAAAGTAATGAAATGTAATTCAAACGTCATTGAAGCTTACCATATTACAGCATGTAAATTAATTTCTTCATTTGTATATGAACATTTTGTTTCCTTGAATAAGGCATGAATTCTTCAAAGCCTAAATTTTGTTTTATCCAACTTTCCCTACGCATTTTGAATACATTTTTTTAATGGCGCTCTCATTATTTTTTCTTAATAGCATTTGAATTTTTGAGGAATGCACGGAATTTTAATTTACAGAATAGCCTTATCACAACCTTTTTTTCTTACTTTGCCTAATATCATTTGTCATTCTATAGAATGGCAAATTACATATAGTGTCTATGGAAATACATATAGTGTCTATTACATATAGTGTCTAGGGAAAGTATGTAATAATTCTCATATTTCGTACTTTGCCCCCCCCCCCAAATAAAAGGACTAGCATTTCATGCAATGTCACGGAATGTTTCATACTTTGCCCAGGTAACATATACATGCATACAACTCTGAATTAAAGGTTCATAAATGAGTTTCATTAAAAAATTTTAAGAAGCATTTTAAAACTTCGTTAAATAAAACAGGCAACTTAATTTGTCACGAATCGCCAACAAGACTGAGAATTAGTATAACCCTGAAACGGAAAAATATTTGTGGTAAGAAATTAATAATAAAGAGTTATAAATAGATTTTTGTTTTCCATTAGGCGTGACAGTGAGTAATAAACAGTTAGCCATTACTTTGATCGATACGAAAAGAATAAAATATTTTATGTTAAATTTTTATAAAAACTAACTAGTTGATTTAATTTAAATATAATATAATTAATAATGATTAGTAAATAAGTTTAAGTTATTAAAGAAATTTTAAAAGCTAGGAAATATTGTGTCATCACTGAGTGAACTTTTAATTAATAAAACCAAAGTATTTTAAAAGTTCTTTTAATTGCTCAAATTCATTATTTTTTATAAATTAACGATTCGCCTATTTTACAAGTATTTAAAAATATGTAGTGTACCGAAATTTGGTTCAAACCGTGCTATCTTTCCCCCCCCCCCTTTTTTTTTTACTTGGTAATATATTTTACAATCAACATAATTTTTTTTTAAATAATTATTTTTTTTTAAAATTAGATGTAAATAAAATGAAGCTTATCATAAAATGGACATAAAAAGCTTTACGTAGATTTAAGCTGATATAAAGAATTTGAAGAGATGCTCTCAGGATGACGAGATGCTAGGACCAGTGGGACGGGAGCGCTAGGTTCTGGGTTCGATCCTCGGATTGGGCAAGGTTGACTCAGCCTTTCATCCCTTCAGTGGGGTGATAAATGAGCACCAAGAATGCTTGGGAACTAAACACTGGGGGTTTTGCGTTCGGCTGATCACCTAACCAGAACAACTGCTTCTGCACCCCAGAGCATAAGGTCAAGAAAATTGAGAAGGGCACTGTAGGCCTTGGCCCTCTATGGGCTGTCTGGCTACCGGGTTTAGTTTAGCTCTTATTGTTACACGGGCCTTGACTGCTAGACATAAAGACACCAAACTGTGATTGGAAAAATTACAATATGAGACTACAATGAATATAAATTTGTCCATTGTTCACCTCGCATTATATTTTCCTATTACAATTCAAAAGAATTGTTTCTCTTACAACTCAGACAAAACCTTCTTTTACAGAAAGGGAGGTCGCATGGATGAAAGAACATAAAATGAAGGGGGGGGGAATAGTTAATGCCCGTTTTTCAGAAAAATAACGAAGATTTCTAAGTTTGACAAATTTATGACGTGGGTGGGTTTGCTGCTGTGCTGGGGTTTGGTTTTTCCTCGAATTAGCTTTCTTAAATAAATCAGCTTTCTTAGGCATTGTTTTTCCACTATGATCTTCAGTTAAGTTAATTTAATTAGATTATTAATTAGATATCAAAATTGATTAGATATTTAATTAGATTGATTAACTTGATTACTATTTAGTTAATTGAGCGATGATGGTTCTGGGGCCATCTAATGAGGTGAATCGGGTTTGAATTCCAACAATTGCTAGTCGCGATACGAAGTCCGCATCCGGCTTGCACCGACTACAGTGCTGACGTAAAATATACTTAATGGTAGAGGAATCATCAGGGATCTGTTTAGAAGAAATTTGCGTCCGTTAAAGGACCCTTCACAAAATATCTTTTCATTAAAACGGACCCTTCACAAAATATTTTAACTTAAAAACGGACCCTTCATAAAATGATTTTTCTTTTAATCGGACCCTTCACAAATTTGTTTATCTTCATTATTATTTTGTTAATCGAATAAACCCTTTCCAGGGCAGAAAACAAGAAAGATGGATGTAAACGAATTAAGTTTTGTCTTCGGCAGACGATTCTTCCATTATTCGTCCGAAATTAATATTCTGCGTTCAGCAGTATAGGCTTAATACCAAATATTTGTATGTTGCATCTCTAATTTAGAAGCAGCAATTGTTGTTTATTTTTTAAAATTTAAATTTTTTAATTATAATTTTACAGTGTTGAGCATAGTCTTGTATATCTTTACAATTTAAGAACTCCTTGAAAAAGTTTTTTTTTGCAATAGCGGACCCTATTTGCACAAATTCATAAAAGCGGGCCCTGGTTGAAAGAATGTGAGTAATTTTTTCACAATTTCACGAAAAACGGGACCTTTTCACAAAATATCTGGACGGATCATGGTGTGTGATTCACGTTGCCGTGAGTCTAACAGTGGGAGGTTTTCGTGTTTTTCCTCTCCATGTAGTGCGTGTTAGTTCCACCAAAAAGTCCTCCACGAAGGCAAATTTCTGCCAACTCGTGATTATTTCTGGCAACAATACTTTTCACTAGCTTATGAATAAATTAAATTTGGGGTGCATCCTCCCTGCTTAATAGGTTAAGAGAGCAATTTGTAATTATTATTTTTTTTTCTTCAAATAAGTGGCAATAAAGCAAGGTGTAATTTGATAATGTCTTTTTTTCCCTTCTAAACAAGAAAGGTCAATTGTCGAGTCAGACCACAAAGATATATTATCAAGATTTTTAAATAGTTCCTTGAGATGTTTCACCATTCTTGCGGCTATGATAGCTCTCATTAGCTCCAATCTGGGTAGAGTTAATTTCTTAAGGGGTGCTAGTCTGGACTTAGAAATTACAAAACTAGTACTAAAAGTACTTCTAGATGTTTTGTACCTGAAGTATGCTACAGCACCAAAAGACTTCAGTGAAGCATCGGAAAATACGTGTAGTTGCATGTCTTTGTCTACTAAATTTAATTCGGGAAAATAATATCGAGGAATATTCAAGTTCTGAAGTTCATTAATTTCATCGCACCATTTGTCAATTAATTCACCACTAACATTCTGTCAGTGATGTTTGACTTCAATGAACTGTGTCTTAACGATCAGTCCACTGAGGGATTTCGATGAGCTACGTTCATAATTTTGCCATAATTCAATATTTCGTTTTAGCTCAGATTACAGGTCACGCGATTTTTCCAGATGATAAGTGATTAATAATGGTCGGAGTTAATGCTTTTTCCCCCCATCATACTAGCCGTGCATTTTTCCATATATGTCTTTGCATTTTCACGAGTCTATGATTTGATTGTGGACTCTGCGCTGCAAAACAAAACAAGAATCCAAAACTAAAGCTGATGCGTTTTCAGAAATAAAAGAAAATATTTTTTAAAAAGATAAAGAAACTGCAGACTTTACAGAATCTCTCATTTTAAAACAGGAAAGGAATTTTTTTTTATAAAAGTATTTCTGTGAGATAAGTAGCATGAAATTCTCTTAGTAGCGTATTTTTAAGATTTGTAGCTTTTGAAAAATAATAAGTAGCCCAAAAAGTAGTGGGTAGCCCAAATTCGATTTTGTGTAGCGGGCAGTTCTAAAAGTAGCCCAATCCGCTACTTGTAGCCCAATCTGGCAACACTGGGCATGAGTGTATCGAGAACAACTAAAAATAAATATAATTTGATTGGCGACGAATTGACGCCGCCAAAAAGAATTAATTCGTAACAATTATTATTATTATTTCATAAATTACTGTTACAGCCATGGTGGCTCGCGGAATTGAGCGTTCGCTTTCCAATGAGGTGAACCGGGTTCGAATACCCCACCCGGCTCGTATCGATCACAGTGCTTATGTGGTACCCTCAGTGGTAGACGGATCATAGGTTAGTCCCCTTGCTGTCAGGCTAACCGAGGGAGGTTCTCGTGGTCTTCTTCTCCATTTAAGGCAAATGCGGGTTAGTTCCATCAAAAAGTCCTCCACGAAGGCACATTTCTCCTAATACTTGATCCAGGACTTCCGTTGTCTTCTGGATTGGGTTCAAAATTACAAGGCTGCAGAGTTTAACATTAGTAGTCGTAAACCCAAAAATCATCTTTGTGAGTATAACCAGATGATCTTCATATTTTTCGAAATATTTAATTCAGCACAAAAATAAAAATAAATCGCAATTTAAGTGTCAGTGTAAAACAATATTTATAAAATAATTTATTTTAACCAAGATTAAATTGAACTTAAGATTATCAACTTTAGCTTTATACGCAAAGGAAAGCCACAAAAATGGATTTCAGATTGCTTGGCGGTAATAGGATTCCAGCTAACTTTTCATCATCATCTCAATGAAGTTATATTTTATAAGCAACCATTTTTTGTTATTGATCAGGCCGAGCCATTGTGGCTCAGAAGACCAGGAGTCCCCTTGCCATCAGGCGAACCGTAGAATGATATCATGTTTTCCCTCCCTATGTAACACAAATGCGGTTTAGTTCGATAAAAAAACTCCACGAAGACAAAATTTCTCTCAATATTTGATCCAGGAGTTCCCTCGTCTTTTGGATTGGGTTCAAAATTACAATACTACGGAGTTGAATATTAGTAGTAGTAAACCCTAATTGGTTGAACAACCCGGTTGTTCAACTGCGGTTATAATATTTAATAAACTAATTCTAACAAAAATAAATTTATAATAACTTTTAAGTTTTATTCAAGTGCAAGTGGAAAGCAACATACGGTAGCACCATGTAACAAGAGAATAAAATGTACTTAATTTCTATGCTTAATTTTGCTTATTTTCGCATGCTTAATTTTCGTTTTCTTTTTTTTTCAGTAGTGAAAAATAATCCATTTAAAAAATAAAGATAATTTTCTAATAAAAATTCAATTAAATTTTTCAGAAAAAGGGAGCTAAACGCTTGAAGAAGCGTCATGAAGAGTAAGTAGTGATTTATAATTATTATTATTGTAAGATTTAACGCATGAAAGAATATATTTTTATGTTTTCAATGCTGATTTCCTAAATATATTTCATTCGCAAAAAATAACTTCAAGTTTAATAAACTAAAGTTAATATTTTTCTAAAGATTTTAAATTTTTATTTCTAGACTTTTTAAAATGGGTCTTAATAGTTTGATAGGTTATGTATTTTTCACCATCAGAGTTTAGAGAGAAGTCCTTTTCGTGAGTACTTCATTGAACATCGTTTGCTGTCAAGGAAATTAGGCGTGGTTTGACTCATTGAAGATTTTGATGAAAATAATAGTTGAAGATGAAAACATAATTAATAAAACTTTTATTTAATAGTTGATACAAATTATTATTAATTTTATACATAAGACTTTTTAAGTTATATTACACAATAATACTAATAAAGGACAATTGATGTGAATCCCACATGACCTGTCTAATCAAAAGCCAAATTAAATAGTAATTGAATTGTTCCCAACAGACAGTTGTTGTTAATTTACGTCGCACTAGAGCTGCACAATGGGCTATTGGCGACGGTCTGGGAAACATCTCGGAGGATGATCCGAAGACATGCCATCACAATTTTGATCCTCTGCGGAGGGGATGGCACCCCCGCTTCGGTAGCCCGATGACCTGCGCGTGAAATCGAGCACTTTACGGTACCACAGTTTAACGAGGACCCATACCGCACACCCTCGGTCCCTACTCAGACTGATCCAAGTGGTCACCCACCCGCACGCTGACCGTAGCCAGTGATGCTTGACTTCGGTGATCTGCTGGAAACCGTGTCTTAACGATCAGTCCACTGCGGGACCCCAACAGACAGTTATCGAAAAATAATTTTCGGGGATTTATCGAAAAATAGCATAGTCCAAAATAAGACCCCTTAATCAATATTAGGTTTGAAAAATACCTTGGCGATCGCCAACAAGAGTAACTGAAACATATTTGAGGTAAGAAGAATAAAGAGTTATAAATGTTTTCGATTACAGTGAATGAATGGGTCTGCATTGGTAATGAAATAAAAAAGGCTTTTAAAGCTACTCTACTGATTGGCATGCACGATATTTATATAAATATTTTTGTTCTTTTAGTGAGCTGGTGCTACCAACCTGCTCCTGTTGTGTGGGCCGGAAGCGTCGTCGTTCTTCCAGCGATGATGACAACCTCCCTGAGGCTGTGAGTTTAGTCTTTTGAATTATAATGGAATCACTTTTAATGTTTTCTGCACTTTTTTTTTATCAATTTTTTCTTTTTTGAATAAAAAAAAATCAACCTATTTTTTATTTTGTAAATAAATATAAAGAACTAAAACAAAATTAATACAAAAGTTTTAAGATGAAATTTTAATTTTTTTATGTGTAAGAAAAACAACATTTAATTTACCATCAGTGTTCAATTCCGAATTATCTCTGGTAAAAGGAAAAAAAGTTAAATATTAATCTTTGTATGATAGTTTTTTAAAAAAGGGACAACATAAAATGATACTTTCCAGTGAAGTGATGCGCCATTTTTTTTTTGTCGATGTAAATTCAGCAACCATCGTAAATACAATCGCACAAAACACGTGTCCTACAATCCAACACCTAAATAAAAACTTGACAAAGATCAAATCACAGCTGATTATTATTTAAGACAAGAAAACAAACCGAATTCTGCTACGTCCGAATTTTCTCGGGATAATAAATATTCGCAATATACCAGAGTTAATTCGGATTTATTAGGAAAGTGGTTAATAGAATGCGTCATTGTAACTGAGTGTTGGATACTTGTCTGAATAATTAGTGCTCGCAAAGTCACTATCTATATTAAATCGACAGACGGCCAGCCAATGGCTGCGGGTTTGAATCCTGCTCTGGGCATGGATGTTTCTCTCTCTTGTGTTGTCCTCTGTTGTGTGTGATGTATGAATGTGGCCCACCCTATAAACTGGTTTGTGGCGTGGGCAACGTTACTCGCCTGGCAGTGTGGCGTTATTCGCCTTCGTGACTTTGGTTCACAGGAGCCCACTGGGTAACGTGAAATGAGTTACAACTCTGGCATCTTCTAAGGCGAAACGAATGAAGTTCAGTGCCTGCCATTGGAGAAAAAAAATATTAAATCGTTATCTTGGAGTTGTCTTTATTTGTAAGTAAATTGTGAAGCCAGACTTTTAGAAATAAGTGTCTCTTCAAACATGCTGTTTGTTTAGTGGTCCTAGAAATTCTGTCATTGCAAAAGAGCTGTTTGTTACAGAAACTAAATGGATATTAAATTAGATAATAATTTTCGCATTAGAGTTCAGGAAAACATATCCCAAATTCGTCAATGAATGACATTTGATAAATTAATTGAATTATTGAAATTCAATTTTTTTTTAACTATTCCAATTTTATTCCATGAAAGCATCCTAAGCGAATGTTCTCATTATCAAAACTTATTTGGCCCATCTTGCTGACGGGGCCTGGTTAATTACTAGTCAAAAAAGCATTTTTTAAAAAAAAAAAATGCTAAATTGTCTCATTTTTACATAAAAAGTTTTGCAAATATTAAACTGATGCTTCCAATGAATCGTGTTTAACCTCAATTCTAATGAGAGTACAAATGTACACAGAATACAATACTTCATTTATCTAAATGGAAATGTCAGATGCATTTGTTATAAGAGCAAAATTATACTTTTCTTTAATAAAACCACGCACTATCAGAATGGTATTTGAATCGAGCTTAGAGATTTTTTATATTCTGTTTAAATCCTTTTATTTCTGCACTGTAAAGCAAAATAATTATGGAAACTTTTAATGGTTTGAGGAATTTTAAAAGAAAGTGTTATAGTAGAATCTATTGTATTTTCGAGATGGCTTTAAAATTATCTCTTCCTTTAATTTGAATAAAACTTCCTTTAAGCCTCATATAACTCAGAATGCAATTTGATATAAAATAATGATAAGTATAATAATAATAATAGTAAATAATCTGCGATTAATAACCTCTCTTGAGGGCTCTCAATTTATCGACCTAAAAGTACTTGGAATCACTGACGCTCAACACTGAAAGTATTTTAACATTTAATATTTTTAAATTGAATAAAGGTTTTAATAGGAAAAACTAATTGAAAGTTTACACTTTCGTATGTATAAGTCTTCGGAAAAAATTAGTTGACATTTCTGCAAATTTGCAGCGAAAACTTAGTTATTATATATATTTAAAACTTTGTTTTGGTTTCTTTGTGTATTTTAAGTTGCTTGGTTTTAATTGTGTTGAATTTGTTTTTATTTTCAACAAAATTGGGGATGAATGCAGTTTATGATATGGTATAGTTTTAAATAACTTTACGCTAGTGAGAAAACTTAATTTTTGAAACTTTCATGCAAAATATTATTAGTTCTTTTTTTTTTCTGAAATTCATTATTTTTTATGTATACACTCTACCACTATTTGAAAAATGGTTGAAAAATATAATACAACAATATAGTTTTATATGGCTTTAAATATAGTTTTTAAACAGCATTATTATTATTTTTTTTGCAATATTTTTTACATCCTCGCTTTATTCATTAAATTATATTTATTTTGAAAAGAGACTTCCAAATTATCCTTTTTCGTTACGCAATCCCTGACTGTAATCAAATAAGACTTAAAAACTGTGATTTAAACTTTATTACAATATGAAACTACAATTAATAAAAATTTGTCATTCGTTTGCCTCACGTTAGTTTCTCCTTTTACCATTCAAAAGAATTGTTTCGCTTACAACTCTGGATGCGCAAATCTATAACGTGGAAAAAGTGGTTCTCTCCGAGAGTTATTACAAATTTAAGATGGGCCGGGCTGATGTTCGGTTTTTTTCCGAATCAGCTTTCATGCACATAAACCATTCTTCCCCTTCATCTATATATGCATTGATTACTGTTTAATTAACTGTGATTCTACCAAAAATAATTTTACAACTTTATTCAAGAGCACGTGAATAGCAATATATTGCAACAACTAAATGAACTTCTCGAAAGCAATGTGTTTAATTTCAGTTTTCTTTTTCAGCAGTGAAAAATAATCTATTTACTTAATTTTCTAATATAAATTCAATTTAATTTTCAGGAAAGAAAGATCAAACGCTCGAAGTGGGAGCACGAAGATCTGTAAGTAGTTTTATTATTAATATTTTAATGCTGAAAATGTTCATGAGAAGCTTTTCAACCGATCTTTGTTTTGACTGCTGCTCATTCGACATTTATTTCAAAAGTTTTTAAAGTAAACTTAATATTTTTCTTTATTTTTAAACTCAAATGTTTTGGAGAAATATTGTCATATTTGAATCTCTTGTATTATCGTTTGTGTTTTGACACCCTTATTGAGTTCAATTTTATTAAGTTTATAATACAGGGATGAGATTTTCCCGCTTTTTACCGGATTTCCGCCTTTTTCGCTTTTGTCTCGAATTTCAGCTCTTTTATCAAAAACTCAGATTCTCTAAAAGTTCAAGTTTTTTTTAATATAAATATTCCGCTTTTTCTGAAAATTCAGCCGTTGAAATAAAATAATTACATTTATTTCCGATTTGATATATAGATATAATATATCGAAGGATATATAGAAAATTCAAACTACGTAACTGCCAATCCTTCCACATATCTACTTATTTTAGTTATTAGCTTTTACGATCAGAAAATAAGATTTCCTCATTTTTACCCGTCCGCTAGATAGCTCGTATTTTCGTAATCCAGACGTTGCTTGCTGCATTTTAATGTCAAACATCGATTTTCGTATTTACCTGATTTAAAAGTTGCGCGTTGCAATTCCTATTCTCGCGATTTTAATATTGTTCATTGCAATTCTTATTTACGAAATTTAAAAATTCAGTTCCGCGATTTGTATACAGGCGTTTTTAAAATTCTATGCAACGATTCGTATTCACGCGAGTTTAACCAATGTCGTGATTCATTTTTGCCGTTGTAATATCCAACATCTGGTTTCGTATTTACATGTGATTTAAAAATTAGGCCTTGATTTCGCATTCGCGCCATTTAGAAAATATGCATCGTAATTTTTATTTACGCGATCTGAAAGTTACGCATCATGATTTGTATATTCACATTTTTGAAATCCAATATCGAGTTTCATTCAAGTGATTTCAATATCGTGATTTATATTCATGCAATTTTAAATTCCGTTATCGCGATTCTTGTAAAAAGTAAGTTTTTTTCTTGAATTAGTTACTATAAATGTGGCAGTTTTTCTGTCGACGATTATTGCTATATATAGGCATTACAATATCAGCGAAGCTGGATGAGAATATGTTTCTGATATTTTTGCTATAAATCACGTAAGATTTACTCTCGTGAAAATTCAGTTTTTTTCCCTTTTGGTCAATCTCATCCCTGATAATGCAATGTACTCGAGCATGATATTTTTAAATTTCATTTATTATTGAAAACATGCATTTTAACAAAACATGATCTTTTCAGGGGCGCTTTTGGCGCACACATGGAGATCATGCAACAGAGATACTGGGGCAGAGGAAAAAGATCTGCCATTCTCGAAGCCATACAACAGGAAAGGTCAAGGTTGCAGGTAATTTTTTTTTTAAAATTAAATGTTTACCATTGGATGCACCCTCCCGAATGAGACCCCGGAAAACGTTGCATAGATATTAAAATTAAATAGTAAATTAAGTAATTTGGATTAATTTGATTGGTATCTTTACCTCAGCCAAAATTTCAAATTAATTTGGATCTAAGTACCCTTCTTCTTGCGCAGAATGATTTTTCAGAGACTTTCGACATCAATATGGGTGTTCGATAGATAGCACTATAGCCTCTAATTTTCTGTTTAGTACAGTACAGAACTCGTTATCCGGAAATCAAAAAACCGGAAAACCGGAACGAAATTCGATAAATTTTCCTGCCATTTTTCAAACAAAAAAAAAATTTTTCCTCATAGGATTTTAGGATTTTTCTTTCTATTTTGAAAGATCTTTACCTTACCATCATTTTGGAAATAATCATTAGTGTATTACTTTATCGTTTTTTGTTCTTTTTAAGATTATTTTCAATTTTTTTTTTTTTTTAGTTGGGTTTAACGGTAAAAAAAACGACTTTTTGTAGCGATTCAGAAAACCGGAAAAATCAGTTATCCGGAATAGCGATGGTCCCGATCGTTCCGGATAATCGGTTCCCTATACTTGAATCCTTCATTAGAAAATTAGATATCAAAGACTTAATTACCAGTAAAACGACTCGCAATTTGTGCCTCTGCTGATGACATAACAATATTAGGTGAAAATTTTAAATGATTTAATTGCATCAACAAACAGTAGCATGCTTTACTTAATGAACAAAAAATAATATATATGAAGAAAAAAAAACTAATATTACCAGGAACTACAGTGAATGTTTTAATGTGCTATCGTGGATGGTTTTGCATATCTAGACTCAGTTATAAACACTTCAAATACAATTTCCGAAGAAATTTCTTAAAGAATTCGGGACCAACACTCAACGTACCCATTACTGGTCAAATGACCGTTCAAGAGCATCGAAAATGCGCTTATCGTTTTTGCACATTTGACTTTTTCTAACAAAATCTTTCTTTTTTATATACAGTTAATAATTATTTTTTCTATACATTTTGTTTGCTTCGAATCGTCTACCTATTTCTACCACAACATTGTACATCTATCATAATTGTAATTAAATATAATATAAATACTTTTATTATTATCTTTTATGTATTTTTTTTAAAAAAAACTTTTTAGGCTGATTTTCAGGAACCTGGCCCATCCCATGCATCCATCTTTATTCCATCTCCTGTAAGTATCATAAACCACTTATCTAATGCCTTTTTATACTACTTTATTTAACTTTTAATTCCTAATAAAAATTCTTTTTTATGAGAATTAAGTAGTATTGTTTCTATTACTTTCGAGAACAAAATGTAAATCAATAAATCTGTAAAAAAAAAAAAAAAAAAGCAAAAAAGAGCTTTATCATTTATGCAGGTATTCAAACAAATTAAGGCGATGTGAACTTGGGAGTTTTCCTATTAATTCTGGCAAGTGCTTCTCTGATCATGCTACAGGCCCAGATCAAATTGTATTAGATCAAATAGTATAATTATTGTGTAGAAAAATAACCTATCAAACCAATAATCTAAATTTCATAAGATTATATTTATAAGAGAATTTGATTTATCTTCATTTAACTTTCAAACACTTCACAACTTAGCTAATTTACAAACTTGAAAATGCAATTGCAAAACCTAATCACGCATTTCGATAAAAGCAGAGAAAAAATTCTTCTCTTTGTTCAATATTTAATTTTAAGAAGTATAAGTATTATAGTATAACAAAAGAAATAATTAAATATTACAAAAAATCTCAAATGTTAGAGAACACATTCTTTTTGTTTTAATTTTTGAAAGGAATCAGACTGAGAATGTGTCAAACTTTTTAAATTAAGAATAACTTCCTTAAGTAAGCGCATTACATTTTTTTCTGTTCTTTTTCAGCTTTTTTAATGTGTCGGGATTTAACGATTCTTGTCAATTATTTTTACTAGACCTACTGTTACTTTCAGTTCTGAACTCAATCTATTTAAGAAAAGAAAAAGATTTTTCATTGATTTTTTTAATTATTGTTTTTCACTTTAAGCGTTACAATTTAATAAGGGTATTTTATTTTTAGCTTTGTTATAAAAAGTTCATTTTTTTTTTAAAAATTTATTTGATAAAATTTGATTATTTTTAAACCAATAAATCTTCAGTCATTTTTAATTATGAAAAAAAAATAAAGCAGAGCCTACATTTATTTAATTTGCTTTGATTTTTGAGAAAATTAAAGCAAATTTTGTGTTATTTTTTGTTAAAAAAAATTGGCTATTAGTTAAAACAAATAATTTTTATTAATTAAAATAAAAAGTTAAGAAATGTTTTGACTCGTTTTGATAATTTAACAATTGTACTTAAAAAAAAATTTCATTTAATTTTTCTTAAAATTCTTTCAATACTTGTTTTTTTTTCTTTTTTTTTCTTTTTTGAAAATTTGTTAGATAGTCAGTATTGTTTCTAAACAAATAAATCTTAGTCGATTTTATTTTCAAAAAAGAAAATAATGATACATAAATAACAAACTGAAATTTATTTTTACACTTATTAAGCATAGAATTTGACCATTAGTAATGTAACTTTATTATTTTTAGTAAATAAATAACAAGGTCTAAGGTTTCAAAAGCACGTTCTTTTTTCAAAAATAATTTAAAATTTTTTTTACTAAACTGAACATTTCTTTGGTTTGTTTTTAACTTTCGTTTTTTTCCATTTAATTATAATGCATGATTGTAAAATATTTTGTTACGGTTTTATTATTATTTTTAAACCAATAAATTTGAAGTCATTTTTAATCTTAAAAGAAACTAAAATAAAGCTTGTGTTTGTTATTACTTTAAGACATCTTTATTATTTTAATTGAAAAAATTAAGCAATGCTTTTGATAAATACACACGTGGGCAACCTTTGTGCTAAAATACAAAGTAAGGTAAACAACGTTTAAGAGCACAAAAATATTTATAACGTTGTTTACCTTAGTAATGCTTTTGATGCTTTTTTTAAAATTAAAGATTTTTTAGAAGAAACATTTTTTTAGAATTAAGACTTTTTTTCGTAATAGATTTATTCCCTTTATCTATTTTTGATTGATTTAAAGATTTCTGATGGAAAATTTTTGAGCCTATGCTAATTCGCGATACACTGCTATATCGCGTTGTCTAACAGACGACGTATCACGATATAAAATTTCCTACATCGCTCACTCCTAATCGTGAGTAAAAAATGTTTTCGTTCGGTTTTAAAATAGTTTTCCACTCTTTTACTTTGAAGGATTGTGCATTTATTTATTTTTCTGCTTTCAGGATGATGAAGATGACGATGGCGATGATGAAGATGATGATTCATCTCTTAGCATCCGACCAGTTGGCCTGTCGAAACGACGCAGACTTAGCACTTCGAGAGATAATGAAACATCCTCTGAAGAAGTGAGTTCATTCTTCTAACTGATCACTTTTATTATTTTCTGTTCTGTTTAGCATCTTTTTTGTAGTTTTTAATCAGTAGTTTCAGTTTTCCATCTTCGACCAATCGATATCTTAGTTAATTACAATTGAGGTGGGATTTTTTTTATTTTTTATAACCGTCGTTGAACAGCCGGCACAATTTCGGGGTTACGATAATGTTCAATTTCGTAGCCTTGTAATTTTGAACCAATCCAGATGACAAAGAAATTCCTGGATCAGTACCCCCAGAGGTATAATTTGTAATGGGAACATGGAGGACTTTGTGACTCGACAGATTTAACGTGCATCAGTCACCATTTAATACACGGGTATTCTTCGTCTTGATTTTTTATTTATTTTATGACCGTCGTTGAACAGCCGACTCGATTTCGGGTTTACGACTACTGATCAAAGCTAACCCCATCCCGCCCGGGTAACGACTACTAATGTTCAACTCCGTAGCCTTGTACTTTTGAATCCAATCCAAAAGACAAGGGAACTCCTGGATCAAGTATTAGGAGAAATTTGTCTTCGTGGAAGGCTTTTTTGATGGAACTAATCCGGAATTTTGAGCTACATGGAGAGGAAAACCACAAGAATCTCCCACGGTTAGCCTGACGACAAAGGGACTCTAACCCATGATCCGTCTACCACTGAGGATATTTCACGTCAGCACTGTGGTCGGTGCAAGCCGGAATTCGAATCGACCAGCCATAGCCGGGATCGAAACCGGTTCACCTCATTGGAAGGCGAGCGCTCTATCCCCTGAGTAATCGCGTTCGACCTGATTCTTCCCATTAGCTGATCTAGCTTGCTGTCCATATTGCAACATCGGGAACTGGTTTCGAATTTTCTGACCATTGAGCGATCTATTTGCTTAAAAACAAAACTTATTTTAGTTCGGAAATATTCTGAAAAATATGCATTGAATTAGTATTTGCCTATAAAGCTAATGAGACTGGAAAAAAATTGATCTGCAATTTCAATATTCGAATAGCTTTGAGAGGGAAGAGCAAGATAGCATTTAATTTATCTTAAGCTACTTTTGAATTTTTTCAACAATAGCATAGTTCTGCTAGCAGATAATTCAGTTTAATCCAAAATTAGTTTCATTGAGAGTTTACGATAGCTTCTTAATAATCTTAAATATTTTATTGCTTATGTGAAATGAGCGCAAGCACTGAGTGAAAAGAATAACTTTTTTCCCCAATTATCGGATTTTAGGACTCAATTTTAGGACTCATAAGTTTTAGGACTCAATCTTAATGCTTCGAGGAGATGATTTCAAATATGTTTATAAATTTTTGTAAATAAAATTTCAAAATACACCAAATTCAAAGACACCAAAAATCGCACTTTCTCTGAATAAACAAACCTGACTTTCTCTTGGCGGATTTTTGATCCCCAAAATTTAAGAGCTGACGCCATATGAAAAATATATTCCCAATAGTTTGATCAGGAGAATGGTCAAAAATCTGGTCTCCTAAATGGTAATTTTACTTTCTGCGTCTTTCATAATTTTTTTTTTAAGTGAATTGAAACTGATTTGCATGCAAGTATAAAATTCGTTTTTCCTAAGAAAATTCCATGCAAAAAATAAGTTTTAGTAAATATTTAGTAGTATAAATATTTACTAAACCCTTTATAAGCCGTAATACACAAGTGGGCGACCTTTGTGCTAAAATACGAACTAAGGTAGACAACGTTAAAGAGCACAAAAAAATTATTAAAAGCAAGCAAAAGCACAAAAAAAATTTTTTTTTGTGCTCTTTAACGTTGTCTACCTTAGTTCGCCTTTATAAGCCGATTAACCATTTATAAGCAGATTAACTCCTTTATGAGGCAATGTGAAATATACTTCCCACACATTTTCTTAGTTCTCAAATGTAGAGTGGGAGAAATTTTTCACAAATGGTTTGAATTGGGACTTACTTATAGCTTTTACAATTTCTTAAAAAAACATAAAAGAAGTAGAAGAATTATGGACAATAGAAGAATTATGTTTTAAAAAAGTAGACGTTAGCGAGAGGAAGCGAGTTAGCATCTATTTTCTCTTCTGTCAAGTGCGTTTGTTCTTTTAATCATCTCTCATGAAATTCATCTGTGGTTACAACCCTAGCATTTATAAATTTAGTTTAATTTAATCTAGGTTCAATTTGTAAATTTGGTTTCTTTGATAATTCTTTACAGTAGGTAAAATTTCCCAACCACTTTCTAATTAAAAAAAATAATTAAAAAAATGTAATTTTATGCTGAATGGATTTTGTTTCATAAATAAATATCTATCCAGACAAGCTTAACATAACACTTCTAGAAAAAATAGCCCTGTAAAGGTTTAATAGCAAAATATAGTATTTGGCTGTATTAAATATGTTTAGTCATAAATTAATGCTTTTGATAGTAGTAAATTAGAAATTTTCATTTTCCTCACAGGCATCTCCACCTCCTCCTCTTGTGTCAGATGATTCTGATGACGTTTCTCCTCATGATGAACCTTCTCGGGATGAACCCGTTTCTGCTCCTCCATCCCCAGCTAGAGCGGGACCCAGCTTCATACTGAGTAAGTGTTCCTAAGTGTGCAAGTTTAAGCAGGGGTCTGTCCAGACATTTTGTGAAAGGTTCGTTTTTCGGGAAATTGTGAAAAAATTACTCACATTCTTTCAACCAGGGTCCGCTTTTATGAATTTGTGCAAATAGGGTCCGTTATTGCAAAAAAAAACCTTTTTCAATGAGTTTTTAAATTGTAAAGACATACAAGATTATGTTCAACACTGTAAAATTATAATTAAAAAAATTAAATTTCAAAAAATAAGCAACTGCTGCTTCTAAATTAAAGATGCAACATGCAAATATTTGGTATTCAGCCTATACTGCTGAACGCAGAATATTAATTTCGGACGAATAATGGAAGAATCGTCTGCCGAAGACAAAACTTAATTCGTTTACATCCATCTTTCTTGTTTTCTGTTCTTGAAAGGGTTTATTCGATTAATAAAATAATAATGAAGATAAACAAATTTGTGAAGAGTCCGTTTCTAAGTTAAAATATTTTGTGAAGGGTCCGTTAACGGTTTCTTCTAAACAGGTTTAAGTAAGTGTTCCTATATGCCAATTGGCATAGTCAGTAGTGTTCGCAAAATGAATGTTGCGGAGTAAAAGTCATTGCGTTTTGTGTAAAAAAAAAACCGAAGAATTTTTAAGTATCCGGAAAAGTGTTCTAATAAAACCATTTTTCAAAATAAATAAAATTTCATTCAAAACATGATAAACATTACAACTATTTCACAGCGAAATAATTTTATTTTAAAACAAAACACACTATAAATGCAATACATTACCTTCACTGTTTAAAATAAATGGTTTACAGTTTGGTAAAACATGAGTTAAAATATATAACTGTTATTAATTTTTTTCATGACTTTTTGATACAGTTTGAGTTTATTCCTCCGATTGAAATTCTTTGCGTATTTGAAATTAATTTCCAACCAGACATTAAAGTTGAGCAACAGTTAATAATGTGTGTACCACACAAAACCGGGATGAATATCTCAGATTACCCACTTTCTTCAAACTTTAGCACCATAATCAATGTAAGGACTTTCCGCCATGCCAGATTTAAAGTGAACCTTGTTAAATATCCTCCCAGCTTTTCATTAGATTGTGCAATTTCCATTTTCAGTGTCCAGCTGCCCTTCTCAAAAATGAGTCAGCCCAGAGAACTTTCTGTAGTTGAAAACAAATAGTTTCTTCATAGTTGATTTTCTTGAAAATGAAGAGCTATTGCTGAAATTGAAAAAGAAAATAAATTATACTTTTCAACGAAAAAAATCCAAATTTAAAATTATGAAACGGTGAATATTTATTAGAAACTTAAATTATTTAGTTCGAAAATGTTTTTTTAAAAATTGTAATATCCTTTACAAGGAAATTCAATAGGTAATACCCGGTGTCGATAACTGCTTCAAAAAATCTCAGCAGCGCCACACAGGAATCAAAAAACAATTCAGTCAGTATGCTTAATTAAATGTTTTCACATATTTATTATTTTTATGGTTTCATTAAATTTTTACAACCTTAGATTATTTCTAATTGAAATTTTTTTCAAAAAATATGATTTAATCAAAGTAAAATATAAGTTTCCAAAATGTGACTTTTAACTGTCTTAAATGGAATTTTTGTGAACCTATTGATATTGGTCACCAACTCATTAGGTTATTTTCTGGATGTCTTCTCATGATATCTTCTGGCTAAAATGGCATTGGCTGAAAATGATATTTTAAGTAATATTTAATTTATTTTCTTCCATAAATAAATGTCTGTTTATTAATAATATGGGGTAACCCTTTCGCAAAAAATGTCACTGGACCATAAGTAATGAAATGGATAACTTTATAAGCTCGAATGTTAGATTGAATACAATTTAATGCTATATTACATTAGTTCTAATATTAGAAGATGGGATTCATGAGTCTAGCATTTTCTAGCATGGCAGTATTATAATTGCATCTTTCTAATGATATAATATCAATAATTTGAAATAATATCATTTTTCTACCTGGTTATAATAAGCTGATCTTTACCCTGCCACTCTCCCCTCCTATGTTATTTATCATCTCGTTTAATTTTTCTTTTATAGGTGACAACTCATCTATGTTTTCTGTCAACACTTCTGATTTCTCCTCAAGCTCTTCATCAGAATCCTCCGACAGCTCCCCCGAGTACTCCCCCGAGCCCTGTGTGAGCTCCACTGAGTCCTCCGATACCTATCAGAGCTCAGTTAAATCAGACAGAAAGGGGAGAAGAAAGAGTGAAGCTGAAAGACTAAGGGAATATACAGCAGAGATTGGAGTGAAAATATCTGTGGCTCGAATGATGGAATTGAAACCAAGGTTAAGAAAACGACGGAAGGCGGTTTCATATAAGGGGATGTGCTGATCAGACCCTCGGATCTGATCATCCTGCTGCTTGTCTCATCCCGGTGGTGATTATCTTCTCTGGTCAGTTAAGTTTTTGTATCCTGTTTTGATTTTCTTTGTTAGGTTTATCCGATCAATGATTTAATTTTTTCCTCTTGCCTGAACTTGGTTGCTTAGCAACGGAGTAAAGTTAGTTATTGCTCTCTAGAATTAGTCTGGATTATCTTAAATTATTCCTTTGCGGCTCGATTTTGCGAGGCAAGTTTTTTTGGGACTTTCGCCTAATATATATAACCTCTTAAATCCCTCCCACAATTTATGATTCAATCTCTTTAGCATTTTGTCTACCCTCCTATTTTGTGGGTCAATCGAAATATGCAAAGAAAACTAAGTTAAATGGCAGAAAATACGTTTTTGTGTCTGATTTTGTAACTTAAAAGTTAGCACTAATTAAAATTTAATTATAATTTGTTTATAATTTCACTTATTTAGATTCATTTTGAATCTAGTATTTTTAGAGCATACGTTATACTCGAAATCTAGTATACACACACACACACACAAATTCTTTATTTTATTGTATGTATAGATTAGTTGTCGTCCTACCTGATGGCTTTTCATTGTTAGATAAAGCAAAACACATTTTTACTAGTTCATTCTATTAAAGATTAACTGTAATCCGTATTATTTGGCATAATGCGTTGCTCAAGGCAACTCAGGATATTTAAAATATTCCACAGTGAAGCTACTTTTTCCTGCACTTATCTATCTTATGTATCTAATTGTATTATAAAAATGTACAATATTGGTGCAATTGTACTCGGCACCAAATTTACTTAAAATGCTTTGTACCTATAAACGAGTATATTTAGTACTATAACTAATTTAAAGTTTAAAAGATAGTGTTTTCTGGGAAACCTAGAGTAATTATTCCAATCTCTGAAAAATTTGAAAAATTTCAAAATTCAAACAAATTATTGGAAGAGAATTTCCGTAATTCTAAGTTATTTTCTCCTTTACTTTCATTCTGGTATTTTAAGAATTTCGAAATTTCGTGGTTTCCTCCAGGTTATGTCTGAACTCACTTTTTCTATACTTCAAATTTTGAATTAGTTATGAAAGTGAAAAAGAATTATGATCTCCCGTGCTATGGCGTTCTGATAAATTTCACTCATGAATCGTTCATGATCGTTAAAGTCCTATAACATGTAAATCTGGTCATTTGATCAAAAGTTATTCGGAGTTTTCCGTTTTTTCCTATCTGCTCTGTACTACTTGCTATTTGTATTTTCTTTACTTAAAAATACACACATATTGTTGGTGCTACATATTTTTTAAGAAGTTTTCTCTCAGCTCTTGAAGTTAGAGTAATGTTTATATCGCTTTGAATATCATGTACATCTCTTAGTAACATCTAAGAATATTTACTAACATCATCAGAAAAACATTAATATTAATAAAAAAAGTAAAAGTTTAAAATTAAAAAAAATGTTCAAAATTGGAATTTCTTAGTACAACTGTGTTTTAAAGAGGAAAAATAATCTTAATTTCTGAGAATTTAAAGCTTATCTCTTAAATACACAGCTGCAGAATATTTTCATACAAAAAACTTATTTTATCCTGAAATAAATATATTTTTCTTTCTACGTACATCACGAGTAACCAAAATCTGCTAAAACGTTCATGCTGTCTTGAGATTTCCACATAGCTGGGAAAACCTATAATTGTCTACGATGTTAATTTAAGCAAAAAAGGAACTTTATATTTTCAAACCAAAGCTAGGGAAACCCTTGCAACAAACATGGAAAATAACCTCTCTCAAAATTCAATGAAACGATAAGTAACCCATAGATTATGAAATAAATTTATACCTATCTTGAATTTCAAATTTTTGCTTATTTATGTTTCTAAGAATTTAAATAGCCTCAAAATTTAAAATTTAAATTTATCATAACTTTAAAATTTCTTTTTTTAAAACTTCTTAAGTTATTAGGTATGCATAAATTTTTTTAAATGCATTTTTTTATGTACATAGAATTATATTCCCATTAGTTTCATAAGAGTGAGACTCTAAAACTAAGGATGTAAGTGTTTAGAATATTAATAAAAAATAATATAGATAGAAATAAGTTTGTTTCAACTGTTTTTCATTTTTTGATTGAATTCTTTTAATTGACTGTTATTGAAGTTTATTGTAGTTTTTTATTGTAGTTTATTATTTTTTGCAAATATTTGTCATTAGTACTCAAGCACAGCATGTTTATATTTTGTCATTTGCTCTTTTTAAAAGCTATCTGGTACATGTATACTGTAGCAAATGTTATTTCTGTTTTAGCTTATTTCTTATTTATTTACTTAATTAATTCTTTTTTTTGAAAAATTTTGATTTTAATTTGTCTTTTCTTTCTTGTTTCCTTTTCTTTTAAAATCATGTTTTTAATTATAAAGCAAGATTTTGTTTGATTAATTTTTCACGTTAACCAAATTACACGTTAGAGATTTGATAATGAAAATATATTATTTTTTTTATAATTGATCTGAATACTTCTTAATATTTTCTGTAATTGGATTTTAAAAAGTCATTCTTTTACAGTGATCTTGAAGATAATGTTGATCAGAGTGAAATTTTGAATGCGGATGAAATATATATGTGGTCTGTTGCATGCAATACACTGGGGGATTAGACTAATTTTGTAGACAAGTTTGAGGATAGTAACACAAAGTGCGAGACATCTTTGTTTGAAGTTATACAAGCTAATTTCTTACCTGCTCTGAAAGAAATATACCAAGAAAAGGTATTTTTAAAAATCTCTTAAAAGTTGCTATTATAAGGATCGTTAAAATATAACACATTACTTTGGCTAATTTCTTATGTGCTCTGAATGAATAATTTCTCTAGAAAAGGTACTAAAAAAAAGGTTTGATCAGATGTGTATGTAGTTTGTTTTTTTACGTTTGCTTGATCAGATTATTACATCCAAACATATTGTTTAGTACAATTTTCTTCACAAATATGTATTTAGTTCATGCTATGCATCACCAAACAAATAATATCATTCTAGGATACTCATGAAAAATCCGTATTTTATTCATATATCTCTTATTAATAATTGAATAAACAAATTTTGTTTAAAAAAAATTAATCTTTAATTGCTTGTTAAAAATTGCTTAACAGCATGATTTGTAAAATTTGTTCATATTTAAAATTTAAACATTCATTTTTTGCTAGAATTGTAGTTTTTAAGGAAAAAATGGGTCTGCAAAATTATTATTTTGTGCTAATGTAAATTTGTGTTATATTATTTTTTTTTATTTCAGACTATAAGTCATGACTAGAAATTCGATTGATAGAATAATGTTAAAGATAACTTAAAAATAGCACATCGGTGTGAATAAAGGAATCGTAAGTACAATTTTAATTATTAACTTTTTTTTTGATTGAGATTAGAGTATTATTGCCTAAATATAATTTGTTCAAGTAACCTTTTTATGCTCATAGTTTTTATTTCAATTGCCGATTGTGGTATTCTTTAATGTTAGTTTCTATAGGGTTGCTTGTAACGAACATTAACGGAACACAATATTTGCTCGTTGAGTGTTTGTGAGAAATATTTTCATGAAAAAATCATTTGAGATCATGCATACTTATTAAGTTATAGGTCACTCCAGAGGGAGAATAGGGAAAAACCTGGAAAATACAGGGTATTTAAAAATCACCTAAAAATAACAGGGGAAGGCAAGGGAACTTTGAGTCTTTCCTTACAAACTGAGAAAATACAAGAAACATATTTCTTGTTTTTGTTTTTTAAAAAGTGGTGACCACTCAAAGCAGACTCCTAAGAGATATTTAAGGTGCATATTTCTGCTGTACCAAACTATTTTACTTACTGTAGCATTATTTGTTTTTAGAATGTTAAGCTATTTCTTATTTCTTTAAGTTTTTCCAGCAATTAAAACTAGTATAGTTAGCCTAATATATCTCACAGAAGAGTACAGTGATTGTGGGTTTCCTCTTAATATACTTAACTTGAAATTCTTCACATCTGTAGTTATTGCTTTCATTATTTATTAATTTTTTTCATTTTCTATAGCTTAACTTTCAACTACAATGTTCTCAAGAATAAGTTTCTTGGGAGTGATAACATAAGTGTCAGTTTAGATCAATAAATCTTCTTTAATCAATTTTTGAAATTGTCTTCATCGGTCACACAAGGCTGTCACTCCAGAGGGAGAATAGGAAAAACCTGGAAAATACAGGGAATTTAAAAATCGGCTAAAATAGCAAAGAAAAAACATGGGATTTTATTTCTTATTTTTGTTTTTTCAAAAAATGCTCACAAATCGCAATCTATGAGATATTTAAAGATCAGCTATATTATATTATTTAATTTATTATAGTATTATTTGTTTTATGTTGAGCTGTTAAAGTTTTTCCAGCAACTAAAACTATCATTTTTATCTTAATCTAGTTTACCAGAGTGCAGTGAGTTTCCTCTTAATATATTGGTTATCATATGTTCAGGGAAAACACAGGGAATTTTTTTTACAGATATCAGTGGCAACCCTGGGTTTGCTCGTTAAAAGTTAGCTATAATCTAATAGATTTTTACTTTGTACCAATCACATATTTTCATATTTCTCATTCAGAGGATTCACATTAAAGACGAGTTTGACTGTATTTTTTCTTCATGCTTTCAGATAGAACAAGTGAAGTGTCCACTCTGATGGTTAGGAAAAGTTTAAAATACTTTGATGAAGAAATTTCAGAATGGTCTGATGATACAACACATTATAATTATGTTCAAGATTATCAGCCTCTCTATAGGTTTGTCTGATTATTGATGATTTTTCGTCGTAATATTTTGATGTTGATTCTCTGGTTTTAGATGTGAGGTGTGTTAAGTAAACAGTATTTAATGTCCTAATTTGTTATGATTCAAAATTTGTTCAGAGCTGCTGATTAGCTGCTCATAAGTTTAATAGCAAATTTAATGGTTTTTCTAATTGCAGAAATCTTCCAGCCCCCACTGGAAGTTGTGGGTTATCTCAGCATCTGCCAATTATTTTAAATTTTTATTTTACAATTTAATCAGATATAAGCTAAACTGGTTTCTAATCAAAATTATAAGGCTAAGTTGAGAGAACACCACAAAGAGCGAAAAGTAACGAAATTTTTTTTTCAGCTACTCAATTATAAAGTTTTATAAGAATTTATTTCAAATTTTCTGAATATCATATGCAATTCAAATTTAATTTAAATTATTAAGATTTATAAGTATCTTATTTTTGCAATTTTTGTTT
Source organism: Parasteatoda tepidariorum (assembly GCF_982258835.1). Classification (NCBI taxonomy): domain Eukaryota; kingdom Metazoa; phylum Arthropoda; class Arachnida; order Araneae; family Theridiidae; genus Parasteatoda; species Parasteatoda tepidariorum. Next base: position 1,160,967 of record NW_028257371.1, read on the forward strand.
AATATATGTGTTAAATTAAACAATAATAATCTATAGTTCCATTTATGTGAAAAATCTGATCAAAAGTCGTTCAGCGTGTTCACATTTTTTTTTTGCACTGTACATAGCTGCCGGTGGCTCCTTCAAAACATGATAGGGAATAATATTTTCAGAATTTTGTTTAATCTAACATAAATTCCACATCATAGTCAGATATTTAAACTTTTAATGTTCACAGATTTAATTTACGTTTTCTTAATATTGGTGATATTAATTTAAGTACTTATTTTCATTTGCAGCAACCAATGGATTTATCAACTATTTCTCGAAAGCTGCTGATATTGTTATATTTCTGTTAATGATTTGATTACAGACAAATTGGTGTCGATTTCTCGTCTATATAATGGTGAACATGGTGGTAAGTTTTTTTTTATAATGATTTATTATGCTTTTAAACTTTTTTATTATCTTCTAAATTTTCGCATTAATGGATTTTTATTAATAGACACATTTAAATGTTTTCCATTACCAGTTACTAGTTAATGTAGGAAAAAAAATTGAATGAATGTATTGATTTCTTACTCCTTTGTTTTGCAGAAAAATTCTTTTCTCCTTTTTATTCTTGTGAAAATTTTATGTCTTTAGCATAGTTCTTACAAACTATTTGACATAATCAAAATTTCATGTGCTATATAAATTTTATTTATAATTCATATTATATAGTATCTATAAAAACTAATAGTTTTTTCCTATGGTTCTTGAAAAATATTTCAAAAAAGTAACTAAGTGATCTGCAATTGCTTTACATGCTCTTAAAGTGTCATATTTGTAAGATAATTTATGAATCCCAATAAAAAATGTACCAAATAAATATATAAAAATTGTCACTTTAAAAGTTATAAATGCTGTCTAAGTTACAATAAATTTTTATTACAAACAAATTTGAGCCTGAACCATTGCTTGAACTCTTTATTTCATAAATACATCTAATAAAGGATGCTACAGAAAACGCCACAATTTTTTTTAATATGACTTAATAATAAAGAAGATTTACAAACTTTTGTGTGGTTTAGTACAGACTCTCGACTAGCCATAAACTGAAGAATCTAGAATGGGCCATACACTGAAATCTATGGGATTGAGATATATCAAGTAGGGTAGCCATTCTTCAGAAATATAATCATGTCCAGAAAATGCACACCACTCTTGTCTTTTTGACCTACTGAGCTAATGTGGTGCTATAGTATATCTAATATACTACTTTAGGGCTTTGACATAGGTGAGTTTTCTCACTTAATTCTCCAAAGGCAAATCTTTGAAACACATACGGAACGATAATAATTTTTTTAAATATAATAGCACAAAAATGAAAAGGGAACTCGGGTACATCTATCGAGAGCCACAAATAATCCTTCAAAGAGCCGCATGTGGCTTGGAGCCGCAGGTACTATATGATAACTAACTGTACTATATGATAACTAAAATTTAACTAAAAAGTTATACTAAAATTTTAAAACTCTTTAAAACATTTTCTACGTATTCAAACATTTTAAGCTAATTTATATGGAAAGGATTTCTATCTTGTTTTATTTTCCCACTACTGGCTTGTGAATTAATTGCATGCAATAATGTTTGAAATTTTTTTAAAGATTTTATATGGGATCTTTTTGGAAATAAGGAAAATTTTTAATTTTTCATCACTTCCATTAAAATCCACTTTCAGACAAAGTATCCCAGTTAATAGTCTATATCTATCTTTAGAATTTTGTGTTGAAGATAAGATGTTCCTTTTATGGTGTAAGAAATATTTTAAGATTAATTTTATATTAATAAAATCTTAATAATGCTGAGAAGTTATGTGAGAAAGAATTTAATTTTTCTTTACATTTTCTTATAAAATGTATGGTTTGCATTTAAAACCTTGAAACTTTTTAAAATTTAAATGTAAACTTATAGCTAAAATAAAACAAAGCTCAAATTTATAGTTAAGTAAATTGTTTTTTTTGCCTAAAGATATTTTTTAATAAAAATTTAGAATATGTAAACTGATGCTTGTTTTTTGTACCCAACATATTTTATGTTGATTATAATAGTGCTTAAATTTAAATGTGTTTTAGGCTGCTCATTTACTGCAAGCTCCAAAAAGCAATTCTGAAGACCTGGCTTCCATTAGTTCTCTTTGTTTTAAACTGAACTCACTGCAGTTACAAACACTCTTAGAAAGCTATCTACCTTCAGATGATGAACCTCATATACCTCAGGAATTTATTGAAAGTATTGTAAAGGTATGTGTTATGTATTTGTAGTAACCTGACAGAGTTCTTTCACTGAATAGTTAGCTGTTATTAGATCCATGACTAACTTTATATTGTAAACTACTGTACCCAAACTTTCTTATAAATATAAGGAATAAACTTTCAAAGCAAAAAAGGAAGAGGGAAAAAGTGAATAATTCTCAACTGAAAGTTCTGAAATGGACGTACTACAGTTTCAGTTTAAGAACCTTCCTCGGTGTCTGGATACCAAAATGATGGTAGCAAAGTAAAGAGACAAACACATGCTAAATGGTTTAGCCAATAGAGACAGAGGAACAGGTTTGAATAATATAATAAAAAATAAGATATGAAAAAATGCGTGAGGGGATCTGAGGAGAGCTCCAGGGGACAACAGATTAAATTAGAGTACACTTCCAAATATTGAAAAACAGTGGGATGCAGAAAGGTCATTAAGTAAATTATTATAATTTTTCAAAGTATGGAAGGACAACCAAAAATTGAATTCGGTAGATTAAGAGCACAGTGTTAAATGATTTTAGCAGAATAAAACTCAAACATGTGATTAAAATTCCAACTATGTAGAGCAATGAAAGATCGATTAATGTCCTGACTTTGGTCATAGCTTTCTCTTTTTTCTTTTTTTTTAAGTTGAAGTTTAAGGGTATGTTTAGTTTATCCAATATATGCAAGACTACAGTGACACCAAATTTGATAAATACACCAGCTTTTAATATCAGCTATAGGTTCTTGAAGGTTGGTGAAATTTAATTTATTAAATGGGGAAGAAACTATTTTAAAACTGAAATTTATTCAAAATCATAGCAATTTGGGAACTGATTTTCAGATAATAAGGTAAAACAATCAAATTGTCAAAATCTGATTCGAAATTTTGGTAGATATCAAATTGAATTTTTTATGGATGGAATCAATAATATTAAAAGGAAATCACTGTCTACAGCTATACCTAGAGAGCTTTTTAGATAATAGTTTTTTTTATATTTTAGGTTGCTGAAAATACTGCTGATGAACAAGCTAGAAGTGAAGGCAGAGATATTAAACTCGAAGAAGACTCTGATTCACAATTGCCTTTCTTGTTGCCTGAGGATGGTTATTCTTGTGCTATTGTTCGAAGAGTTCCAGCTGGATTGCAAGAATTTTTGCAACCACTTATTCTAGCAGGTAAAACAATTGCTTTATTATTGATGTACAAATATTTTTAATTTGCTATTTTATATTTATTTAAAATTGCTATACAAGTGAATATTGAAAATTAAATTTAAATATTTAAATGAAAACTATTTTCTTTCGTGACTTAAAACTAAATTTTCAATAACATAATTAAAATCATTATTTATAACTATAATATTTCCTTGGTAGATGAGTTTCTGATTTTTAAATAAAATTGAAAAAAAAAATTAAAAGATGTTTCAATTTGCCATCAAAATCTTTTTCACTTTTAAATTGATTTTGAAAATTATTATTTAATACTTGAAAATAATAACTTATGCAACTAATCCAACCTCCATTTTTTTTATCAATATAAAGAATATTATGTATGTAAGTAAATTAAAAAAGAAAAAATATTTAATGTGTTAAAATTGAGAACTGCTAAAATTTAATAATTCTGAATTAAGCATAGATTTTAATGTTATTTATTGTTTTATTACCTTTTTCAATATTCTGTTATGATCAGTTTAAAAAATTTTTTTATCACATTTTGATGGAAATGTAGAGTAAATTTTGGTAGAATAGTTTTGAATAATTATCCATTATAAATCGAAACTAATAATTTTTACCTTAAGAAATAAATTGCTGTCATGAAAGTGTTCTCACAGTTAGAACTCTTTAGAAGTCTTCATTTACCTAAAAACACAACTACAAATATTTCATATTTTTAAAGCCTCAGTTAAACATTACACACTCAGTTTACTTTGATATATATGATTGTTAAGCAAAAACCATAATTCAGTTAATTGGAAATGGGTTTCACTTTAAGCTTTAACAACTTTTAAAAAACATGACTAACATTTATTTACTAATTATGTGATTTAAATTAATGTTGAATATTTTCTGATGTCATGTGTTACATTGTTGTCAGCATACTAAATGTCATTGTAGCTATAGTTTTTTCCCCCCTGCTTTTTATTATAATTATTAGAGCCACATCCTTCTCCCTTTTTAAAGTGAAGTTTAAAAAGGTGAAATTTGTTTATTCTGACTTTTTTTAATGTATGATTAGAATTAAAGTATTTTTGATTAGAATTAAAGTATTTTTGAATTCATTAATGTAGTAGCTTTTATTAATAACTTATTTTACTTAAATATATTACCAGGAGTATTGTATATAACATGTTTAATATTTTGTTAAAGGTCTTTGTCGTCTTACAATTCAGCCTACATCTTCTGGGTATTGGACTATTTACATGTCTGATCAAGATATTGGCAGGTTGCCTTCTGGGGTAATTAAAATTTATGTATTACATTCAAATAGTTAATTTTATTTTGATATTGTTTCTTTCAATTGTTCTGAGAAATTGCTTGAAAATTAATCTATGTATTAAACAATTTAAGTAAATGTGTGTGAGATTTTTTATATATTTATTATGTCATTCATAAATATACTACTGAGTTAAAATATGTGAGTTTTATACTTAAAGTCTAGCTTTAAAAAACTGAAAAAGAAATAACTGTTTTATTTTGATAAACTATTAACATTTGTAAAAAAATTCTGACTTCACTATGTTTTTAATATTTTAAGTGAAATCAACATATTCATTAAAATTTATTTTTTGAACACTCTTTAAACTGATATTCTATATCCTAAAATAATAATTATTTGATGAAATTTCCATTGATATTAAAGGACACATGACACTAAATTTGCTTACTGTGAGAGATGTATATCAATAATTTTGTCACTAATGTTTCAAAATAGTATGTTAATTCTTCTACCAGGATGAAAAAAAGTTCACATAAATTTGAAAAGAGTTTTTTACAATAAATACTAACTATTGGAAGATTTTGAGTTATAACTTACTTTCTGTTAAGTTGAATGGAAAGTTTTGTTCACGAAAATGCATGCCTTATTTTATATTAATGTTAAGGTTATTTTATGAAAGAAAGTGGTAGGGTATTTGTCCTATAACTCAATTGTTATGTTCTAGCTTACAGAGACACAGGTATATGGCAGAAAAAAGGAATGTGCATACATATTCTCACTTGTATCGAAAGTATCCAGCAGAGCTAAGTGATAACCCTAATGTATACATTTAAGGATAAACACCCTACCATTTTTTTAAGGCACAGTTTGCATCTTTGTTTAATGAGGTGCGCCAAAAGAAATTTTCCTGTGTACCTAATATAATTTATCGTCAATCCAGGATTCATTACCAGATTCAATTCTTTTGGAATTTTGTGAAAACAATATTAAATTTGTAAATGATTTTGTTCAAAACTAAGATTGTAATCTCAAGTGATACATATTTTTGCAAAAACCACAATTATATATGACTACATGAGCATTTAAATACTAAGAAATAAAAACTAATTTGTCCACTATTTGGTTGTTAGAAAAATTGCATCACCAATTTATTTAAAAGTTTTCCAGGAGGATTTTAATTTTTATTTGTCAATTATCCATATAAAAATGCTCATGTTTTTAAAAGATAAGTTTGATGAACAGTTAAGTTTTTGAAAAGTCTTGTCTTTTTTTTTCAGTATTGTGATTTTTGTGAAAGGTTCTATAATAAAATGGTCCTTAAATGGACCTAATTTTTTTCTAGGTCATCCCCAATTATTGATTCATGTGGTCATGTGTGAAAACTTGTCTGTATTTGTTCTGTTGTGTTTTAAGAGACATTTTCTTTACCGTCTTAATTTATTTATTATTCTTATTTATTCTGTGAATACGTAAGATTACTTTTTAAAGTACTTTTTAGAAAGTGTGCCACTTTTAAAAAGTAACGACTTTGTCTTTAAAAAATCTAATAACACGTATTTGAGAAATGTTAGAATTAAATTGTAATTTAATTTCTAGGCTCGTAGTCCAAGTTTACACAGTCATGTTGATGATAGCAGCAGCTGGAAAAACCAAGAAGCAGAAGTAGATACAATCCGCTTACAGAAAAGTAATGATGGCATCGGTCTGAGCATTATTGCTGCTGGGGTAAACATTTAATTTCTTTCCTTGTTATAAAAAATTGTTTAACTGCAAAATACAAGAAGAAAAAAAAGAATTCTCAGTTTTGAAATATCTTTGCATTTTATAAATTCAATCATTAATTTAAAATTTATATTAAAAATATTATTTTTAACTAAAATGTAAATTTTTAATTGTAGTCTTAATAATATTGTAATTTTTAAAGTATTCCTAAAATTTTCCCTAGGAGCAGAATTATGTTGAACATTTTACGTCAAGACTTGAGAATCACACTAATAAAATTATTACTACTCTTTTTTAGTGACGAATAATATTGTTTTGCAAACTAAATTTGTAGGCCTTAATTAGAAATACCAAATTATGTATAATTGCTTACGTAACAGAACAAAACTTGATAACAGCATATAAAATTTTCTTCACTTTTAGAGTTGCTTATTCTAACAGTTCTGCTCCATTAATTAGTTGTTCTGTTGGGATTTCCACATACGTTGCAGTTCTGAGCATTAAGCATTTCTTATTATTCTCTTAGAATTTACAATTTTTGTAACTGTTTAGTTTTAATTATTTATTAATATTTTTTAAAAGCTTAAAAAGTTGATTAAAATGTATGCTGCAAATATATTTTAAAATATATTTAGGTGACACTTACATAATAAATGTTTAATATAATAAAATTTTATATTTTACAATTAATATAATAAATATAATAAAATATAATTATTTTATAATAAATGTAATTATAATTTTAGAATTTATTAAAATATTTTCTCTAATTAACATTGTATCCGAAGCATTGTTTTAGGATATGCCGTAATTCGAGTTAAATACCAAGAAATATAAATGTCTACAACATTCTAGCCTTGTTAAATTTATATGTTTTTAAAATTTACATATGTTGAAGCATACACATACTAAGAAATGATGTATGGTATTTATTCTTATAGGCTCCCTCTGACGCTGGCAAGATCGGAATCTTCATAAAATCTGCTGTAAAAGGCGGTGCTGCTGACCTAGTAAGTGGTTATAATTGAAGTAATTGTGCTGAAACTAAGAATGGCTTAGAAATAATTGAATTGTAAATGATGACTTAAACCTACCCCTCCCCCCTTACTTAAACATTAGATTTTTTACTATAGAAAAATTTGTTTCTCAGGTATGTATAGTGAGTTATTTAAAAGCATATTTTGTATGAAAGATATAAATCAGGATTCATCATTTTCCTGATGAAAAGTATTTTTTCCTCATTTCTCCTGCTTTTAAGATTTTGTTATTCCTGATTTTTTTTTTGTATCTGCAGAATATACCATTTCTGTAATGCGTATATTAAAATAATTTATTTTAAGAATTGAAAGATTTGGATTTTTTTTTATCTTGATTGGTAATGCTAGATCACAAAATTTGATCGATCAAACTTGGCGACTGTCTACTAATTATAAGCATGATTTAGATAAACAACCTTACTCCCAAGATTCATTGCTTCAAAATTTTTGAGAATTCAGTCATTTTATGTGAAAGGAAACTTAAATATTTTACAAAATCAAATTTTATAGTGATGAGTTCAAGGGAGATATGTTTACTTATTATTTACTGAAACGCACACTTCCATGGTGGAATTTTGTGCTTTTATAATTATTGATTCATCTGATTTTAAAAATGCCTACTTATTATTTTCTGAAATGCACTCTTCCATGGTGGAATTTTGCGCTTTCATAATTATTGATTCATCTGATTTTAAAAATGACAAATTTCAATCGACCTTTTAGTAATTATATAACTAAATTATATTTTTACAAATGATAAAGTAGCATATTTACTGTGTTTTCGTTTTGAGGTCATTAACACATTAAAATTTCACAAATCAAATTATTTTAAAGAAACTCTATTACAAATTTTGAAAAAGGGGAATATTAATTCATTTTATCGCCTCTTTCCTAACTACTTTTTTAATACAACAATACTATCATAATTTTTTTATGTATATTTATCTTAAACTATTATAAATTTTGTTCAGTGATCCTCCAATAATTCATCTGATTTTTACTGGAAACTATATAAACTTTCTGTTCTAAACAAATTTATTCTGAAATTCAAAATTGTTTTTATTATTCTTTTGGTATAAAATTTGCTTTCATTAAACTTAACTAAAGCAGAATATGCTTTCTTTTTTATAGTAATCTGGTATGTGCCTCCTGCTCCAAAAATGTTCTGATATTGAAAAATATTGTAAATTGATAAATATTGTACAATATTGTAAATATTGTAATTAAAGCCGATATAAATACGGATTATGTTTTATCATCAGAAACTTTCGTCATTGGACTAAAGAACTAGAAACTGAAAGATCCATATATGTAACCATGATATTTCAGTTATACTAAGCTATTTCAATTATTATAGCATTATTTAAGTATGTTCAGCTGTTTTTAAAAACTATACCCGATTTTTAAAAACTGTAACAACTGAAAAATTATTACATTTGCCATCTAGTGTGCTGTTTAATGACATAAAGTGAGAGAAAAAATAGTTCACTACAAGTATCTTTTATATTAAAAATATCGGGACAGCTACTGTCACCGTTGTTTTAGATGTTCCACCTAACTTTAAGTTTGAACTTGCTGCGAATTAACTAATAAAAAAATAAGAAAACTTAACAAATGTACAAGGAGTGCTAAGCAATAAAAGAAAGTTAGTCCGAGAATTATCAACCATTAAATTTGTTGTAAAAAAATGCAGAGTTTTTCGATCATTTGATTAAAACTTAAAGTTCTTTTCAATGTCCGCAACTTTAGTGTTAAAATTTGACGTGCTGAATGGTTTATTTTCCTTTTTGAATTGAGTGCAATTTTTTTTCAAAAATTAGTTTTATTTGAAAATTATTTCAATTAACTGTTTTTTTCCCCAAATTCATTTCCCTTTTTTCTTTACTTTACAATTATCTATTGTTGTAAAAAAGTATTCACCTCACTCAAAATCTTCGTTTTATTTAATCTTGCTTGACTTGATGTCAAAATGAACAACCAGAAGAAAGAATAATAAATGCAAAAAGAGAGTTTAATTTTAATACTTCGAAAATGTAGAAAGTTTGAAGCAATTTTCATAGTAGTGTTTGCAGTTTTTTAAAGAAAGTTCAAAACGATAAGGGATTTTTCTTATATTAAATTTCACCATTGCTGTCCATTTATTCTGAGGTAGTGAAATTTGCAATTCTACGTAAAAAGTCCTGAATATTTCGAGGTCTTTTAGGAAGTACAAAATCTACTGAGAAAATTGCTTGAAACTTTATCCTGCTTTTAAAATACTTATATCAGATTTCTTCCATTAGTTGCAAAATACAATTCACTACAAAATAATGAAGGTATAATTTTAAAATTTTTCCACGCATGCTCAGTACAAATAAAACTAATTTAAATGCTCATATCTTGTGAATTTTTTTTCTTCGAATTTTGAAAGCAATATTTTTAAAACCAATTTTAAATTGCAGGGGAAGAGCTCACTGATGATGTAAAAAACTAAACATCGTGTCGGACCAAGGAATGTAAAAGCTTTGTATCAGTATGGAAAGACGAAATAAGGTAGTTATAGAAGTGGAGTGATATAACCAAGATATTCTTGGATAGAAAGAATTTGGAAAATTCAAGACAGGAAACGGCAATGCAGTCCTTTATTCGGGTACTGATTAAAGACATGGAAAAGGTGTTGGATACATACTAAGAAAAGAAACAGCGAAAAGCTTAATTGAATGGGAACCAATTAGTGATAGTAGATCAAGATTTTATTCCAAATACTAGTTCAAATTATCAGTCTTACAAGTTTATTCTCAGACAAAGGATTGTGAAGATGAGGAAAAAGAACGATTTTACGAGCAATTGCAATGTGTAGTAAATAAGTTACCGAAACAAGATGTAAAAATCTTAATGGGAGATCTTAATGCAAAAATTCGAAAAAGATTGTCAGAAAGCCAATGCTATGTGGGAAATGAAGCTATTGAAGAAACGAAAACTTTTTGTATCCTTTTGTGAAATGAACGAATTTGTTATTGGTGGAAGTTAGTTTAAACACAAAGATATTCACTGGGTATCACCTGGTGCACAGGAAACAAATAGACCACACTGCAAGCAGAAGAAAATTCTTCGGCCCAATGAAAGATGTTTTAGAGTGAGGAGACCAGTGCAAATTTCTTATTTCGTCTTATTTGAAATTAATGCTTAGAATACACCCAAAAGTTAAAAGAAGAATGAACTTCGACACAGCCAAATTTGACAAGGCGATCGAATGACAAAAATATTTATTTCGTTATCTTATGTTCATTTCTTTAACATGTATCATAACTTTGATGATATTTCTCTCTTTTGAGTGAATAGTTTGTCCTTTTTGAGACATTTTGCTGGGAATATAGACATTTTTAAATTCTAAATATATTTAATTATCTAGAGTAATGAAAGCTAAAATAGTAGATGATAAATCAAAGTAAGTGACTGAAAAAGAATTCACTGTTTGTGCTTGGGACGCATTAAGGGTTGTATTAATTTCAAGAGCGGAGATGTTTCCCCTCTCACTCCCTCGCTAACATGAACTCTGAGTCGGAGGAGGTGGAGCCAAGTGCCAACTCCTGGTGAACGAACTATGTATATATTTTTGATAATCTTTAGTACATTTCTAGGAAACTTTTTTTTTCAATTCAAAACGAACAATAATTGGCATCAGATAATACAATTGATTTTTGGAACAAATCAACAAGTTAAAGTTCTAAGACCGATAACTAAACAAATTTTTACTGAAAGAACTGGACTGAATAAATATAGAGATTGAACAAGGACTGCGAAAATCGTAAGGAAGAAGAGAGGATGCTTCCGAGAAAAACTAGAAGGATATCCAGGCGATAAAATGGAAAGAAACTAAACACCGTAGATCAAATAAAACAAAATGGGAAGGAAGTGGATTGAAAGTCATAGAGTAACAAATAACTGATTCAGGTGATTTTTGACCTCTTCATTTGAAGTAAATGTTCTACAGTTCAAACAATTTTGAAATGACCGGAACAAATAACAATCCGAAGACGCCAGATCTGGAGAATATGGTTGGTGTGGCAGTGCATCCCATTCAAGCTGTAAAAGCTTTTGGCGTTACTTTGACCAAACTTGTATGAGATCTCGCATTTTCTTGGTGGAACACTGTACCTTTTCTGTTGACTAATTCTGGCCTTTTCTGTTGAAGTGAATCTTCCCGTTTGTCCAGCTGACGTCAGTAGACTTCCGAATTAATTGTTGTGATATCCGGTAAAAGCTCCAAAAAAGAAAAAAATATATTCCTTTAAAATCTCACCAAACAGACAGCATCATTTTTTGTAGGATATTGGTTTTCGAAATGCTTTAAGCCGGTTCATCGTTTTTGCTCCATGATCTCTTGTGTTTGACATACATATCGGTTAATTTCTTTCTGGCATGAACAGCACTCTTACCTTTTTTATAGTAAAAAAGTAAAATATGACGAAAATGCTGCTTATTGCTCTCCATATTTAAAAGGGCACCAACCAAAAACTACTGCGCAGAATTAATTAAACTTTTTCACACACCAGCCTTGCTATATCAGCTCTCAAAACAAATAATGATATGTGGCTTAAGTGTGAAGTTGGGATCGAAAAAATACAATTAAATCCTCTGTCGGAAAAACGAAATTACTTTCCGAACAACCCGATAGTTTGCTCACTGACATCTTAGACTCCTACATTATAAATCAATACTTTAATGAGTGAAAAAAAATCAGATAAAATAATTTTTCCACAGCATGTAAACGAAGGTCCATCTCTTGAAATCTACCGACTTAATAGCCTTCTATCAATGCGTTTAATAGTAAAAATAAAGGAAGCAAAATTTCATATCTTAAATTGTCTAATCAAAGCATCAAGCGCTCTTATACTATCAGGTGTTTTGGAAGTATAATTCATGGAACGCCTGATATAATGCAGCAACATCAGAGCGGACACATATATCAAACAATTTATTAGTAAGATCTACGACAAAGCATACCAGCTACTTAAATCAACTGCTTGAGGTTGAATTTAATGACGTTAACACTAACTACAGTATAATAACTGTTTTTCTTCCTTAATGTGTTCTGGCACTGTTTCTTTACGTTTTTCAGAATTTACTTGAGCTAATTTCAAATTAATTCTTTTATTCACATGCACAGTTTATACACTACTGCAATTTATCGGTGCCTCGGTATGCGAGCAACCCCTTTGGGTAGCTGCCGAGGGATCAATCAATTGTTAACTTGAGAGTAATGACCAACCCAGAAACGAGTGGTAATTACCAGGACGCCTGGGCCATTGCATTAACAGAGATACATACAGACTTATATTTTTACGTTAACGTGTATTTCTAATTATGATTCTTTGTGGCAGCTGATTGAGACTATACGTTCTTATAATGTTTAAATATGCCACTTTTAACGCAGATGGGACACCGGTGTCTCTTTTTTTTAAACTGTTTGTCTGACTCTCTAATTTCAAGAAAAATATATTTTAGAAATTTTAAAAAGGCGCGTGTCCCACAGGAAAGCATTTTGTGACCGATGCTCTACCAATCTATCACCTTTTTCATCATTGATGATATTAGAAACGATTTTATTTCTTTTTACGCGGATGACACTGCAATAGCTACGAGATAACTAAATCCTGATCACGCTGTAAAGAATCTAAGTTTTAGCTTAAATCTTTTGCACAAGAGCCAAAGAAGGCGCGCTCAACAGTTGGTTAAAATTAAAAGTCTTAGAAGTGTCTTTAAGATATTCAAGAAGGTTGTGGATAGTCTCCAATTAAAGTCGATTATTTAGGATATTCACTGTTAGAGTATCGTCGTCTCTTAGCTTTAAAACTGGAACACTGAGTTAAGATGTTAATTATGGTTAATGGTTCTTTGCAACTGGAACAAACAGGTGCTGGTTCGTTCAGTAAGAAGCGTCTATGTGTTAGTCTTGTATGACCTATACGTAATCTGTTTATTAGGACTTTAATTTTTCTGCAGCAATTAAGGATTTTAAAAGGGAAATTAGTGGTTTTATTATTTCTGTGCTTCAGTTTCTTTATTTCTGTGCTCCATTATGTCTGCCAATTAGTATTTAAAGCGTTTATTACTTCGGTTTGAATATCAAGTCTTAAAACGAGTGGCAAAATTTACATGGCCAATGGTATCCCACCCATTGTGGTGGTCCTGAAAGAGTGGACACCACTTCTGGAGAACGCACTAGGTCTGCTCATCGGGAAGACTGATTGTGCAGCTCATAGGAAATAAAAAAAAGTTCATTTCATTATGAATTAACTATTCAATACTGATTAACTAATTCAATACTGATTTCACGAGAATTTTTTTTTCCATAAGATTATTTAGGTTTTGTTATTCATATGCGAGTTAAAATTAGAAATGTTTTAAAATTTTGGTGTTTTAAAGCTTATTGAAAACTTTTATGCACCTTTAAGTAAAAAGAAAATAAAGTTTCAGTAAGCGTCATTGCCTTCAGAGAAATTTTATTGATAATATTTTAATTTGTTACTGCAGTCATACAAAGTTTCATAACATATTTGACATTCTGAAAAACGATCTTTTTTTTCTTTCTTTTTTTTGTGTGTGTGTCTTTTTTTTCTTTAAAAAATAGAATGAAAACTAGTTGTATACTTGGTTCAGGCATATAACCTAACCAACAGGATTCATGGTCTTATACTTGGAAATAGATAATGACCAAAATAATTCCTCAGGGGATTTACTTGCGAGTAAACACGGGTGTCACAATCCCGAGGTACCCCAGTGATTATTGTTTTATTTAGATTAAGTTTAATTTTCTGTGAAGAAGTATGTGCTGTCTCTGGAAAAAAATTTGCCGACAATGTCAATGAAAAAATTGTTTCAACACGTTTATATAAATGTCAACATTACTCCTTCAAAGGAAAGCTGTACAAAAAATTGGACAATATCTGGAAATTATTACACGCCCTCTGTTAAGAATATAATAACCAAATTACAACAAATTTAGGGGCGATCCCATGACGTAGCACGTAGTCTCAAGCTGGGTGCAAAGCATGCCCTACCAGCCGGTTGAAAGAGAGGGGGACCTAACTTCCTTCCTCTCGTCTAAAGTGAAGCACGGGATATAGAGCACGTAACCTGTAAACTCCGAGATAAAATTACCCCCTCGATTGAGAATGCAAATAGGTAACTTCAGGATCCCCTTTTCTACCTTACGAGAGGCGGAGAACATGATGGTCAGCAATAGCCAACATTGTTAGTCTATATGCTTTTTTTTTGGGGGGGGGGAAAGGAAATCTGTTACTTAAAATAAGTGAAACATAATCCTAACAAAAGCAGCAATTTTGGATCTAAATGAATGACCAAGTAAACAGTACTTAGATCTTTTCTTTCCATAATGAAGTTGAGGTATTTTGTTCTAAGGGTGAACAATTGTATTACATGATCTTATAAAAAATTTACTTTCGTATTTTTTTTCATAGGACAAGGTGAAATTCAAAGCACTCCATAACTCGTCATCAGCAAACAATAAGATACTTATAACTGGGGCATATTTGAGATTAGTATCGATTAATTCATCATATTAAAAAAAAACTCTGACTCAGTCCCGTGTCTTGAGTTAAACCCTGTTTGTTTAGACACAACACACAGTCTGACTATATTTAACATTAATGAAACATTGCTTAAAAAGACTTTTAATCTACTTGTATGTAAGTTATCAGAAATGCCAGCCTTTTTAGCAATTCATTTCCCTAAACTCATGAATTTTTGAATCCCACAAATACTATCTTTGCTTTCTCTGAAGGCAGTCTTTTGTCTTTCGTTGTGAGCGGATCAATTTGTTTAGCATATCTACCAAACCCTGCTTGCTTTCCTTAAATAACTCCTATTTCATCAAACAAGCAGTAATCTGTTAATAATCAGTCTCTCAACTAAAAAAAATTATTTTGTCGCTGTTTTTCTTATTTTCCTTTTTTGTCTGTCCCATTTTCTGGGGATTAAAATGTTTGATACGGATAAATGAAAAATTTTTAATAATTTGTAGTGTTACTTTTTGAATCTCAAAATATTGGTATTTCTACTAGTTGTATACTTGGTTCAGGCATATAACCTTACCAACAGGATTCATGGTCTTATAGTTCTTGGAAATTGATTATGACCAAAATATTTCCTCAGGGGGTTTACTTGTGAGTAAACACGGGTGTCACAATCCCGAGGTACCCCAGTGATTATTGTTTTATTTAGATTAATTTGAATTTTCTGTGAAAAAGTATGTGCTGTCTCTGGAAAAAAATTTGCCGTCAATGTAAAGGAAAAAATTGTTTTAACACGTTTACATAAATTTCAACATTACTCCTTCAAAAGAAATCTGTACAAAGCATTGGACAATATCTGGAAATTATTTAACGCCCTCTGTTAAGAATATAATAACCAAATTACAAATTTCAAAGGTTCCCAATACTTCAATTGCAAGAATAGAACTGAAAACTAGCTCTGAATAATCCGTTACAGCCATGTGATTGAATGTAAATTATTTTATCAGCCTAACTGAACTAAAAACCACTATTAAGTACTGCAAACTAACATCACCATGTAATGCACAGAAATAATATATTCATACATCTTCCAAAGAAGATAGAAAAGATTATGGGTCGCTTTAATGTTTAGAATTTGTATCTCCTGTTTCCATCTTTCGCATTGTCGGGAATTAACAGAATAATGTTCGAGATAATTTGTACATTGTTCTGGTGATATGCAGGTTTTAAAATTATGCCCCGATTGACAACATCGATAACCTCTGCAATTATTCGTATAGTGGCCAAATTTTCGGCACTTAAGACAGATTAGATGAGGATTAGGAATGTATGGACGAACTTTGCAGTTTACGATAGCCAGCTTTTGTATCTGTAGGTAGTTGAGGATTATTATCTGTTCCTTTTTTTATGTGTAGATTATCAATTACGCCTTGATTACTCAGTCCTTCAACTATTGCATAGATTGAGAGAAACTGGAATGCTTTATCGGATATAACAGTTTTAGATATGTTCAGAGTATTGTGTGTTACAATTACAGGGAAGGTGCCAATTTGTACTTTTAAAAGTGATACGGTGTGTCTAGCAGAAATTGTTTCAATTTATAAATCACCCGAGGGTAATTGCTTAAAAAAATTGTGTCTCAAGCGAGATTTTTGTACGAGAGATAGCGATGGTGTCGAAAATTTGTTTTCATTTGTACTTATTGGAAATTTAGTTTTTGTTAATCTAAATGATGATAGGTTTCGATTGTGAGAAACACTTGTTGTCTCCATAACGTATGAAGATGTTCCGCTGAACACTCCCATTCCCACCATCCATCCCAATAAGGGGAACAGAAATACTTCAGCATCGGTACTTTGTTAAGGGTGGATCCAGCTAGATCACTACCCCAGGAGAGTATGGATCCGCCATTACTATATAGCTTAGGGGCAATCCCATGACGCAGCACGTAGTCTCAAGCTGGGTGCAAAGCATGCCCTACCAGCCGGTTGAAAGAGAGGGGGTGAAGCACGGAACAAAGAGCACGTAACTTGTAAACTCCGAGATAAAATTACTCCCTTGATTGAGAGTGCAGATAGGTAACTCCAGGATCCCTTTTTCCACCTTACGAAAGGCGGAGAACATGATGGTCAGCAATAGCCACTATTGTTAGTCCGTATGCTTTTTGGGGGGGGAAATCTATTTAAAATAAGTGAAACATAATCCTAACAAAAGCAGCAATTTTGGATCTAAATGAATGACCAAGTAAACAGTATTTAGATCTTTTATTTCCATAATGAAGTTGAGGTATTTTGTTCTAAGGGAGAACAATTGTATTATATGGTCTTATCAAAAATTTACTTTCGTATTTTTTTTTCATGGGTCAAACGCCAACAAAGTCTATTTCTCATCACCCAGATTTGTAAAGAACTCTGGTCACGTTTACCCCTTATCAAAACTCTAAAACCCTTTTTACCAAAACTCTAAACCCCTGGGCGGGTGCCTGTCACAAACCTGTGGCGGGTGCCTGTCACAAACCTGGGCAGGTGTATTTTAAATCTTGCAATCCAATTCTTTTCTAATCTTTTTATAAGCTTAAAAATATTTTTTTACTAACCTGAACAGATGTCTGTATCAAGAATAACTGTTTTTAAGGGAAAACATGTGTCTTCCTTTCTAAGAAATGCTCATCTCACGCCTACTTCCGATCTGATTTCAAAAGAAACTGAAAAAACCATACCATGTGTATCAAAGTTTTCTTAAACCAGGGTGGAACAATGAATGTAGACAAGCACATTAAACCCTCAAAGTAATGCATCGAATTCCGTCGTTATACAACTACTGAAAACTCAATAGATTTTAAGAAAAGCGTGATCTTGAAAAGTGCGATGACAGATCCAAAGAAACTTCTGGATTCAACGTGTTAACAAAATACATTAAAAAAAACCATTTACAGAAATTAGGAGAAAAAGCCGAACATTATATGGCCATTATAACACTTATTCTTTTTCAAATCTTGAAACCAAACTTAATAATTTTTATATGATGTTAAAGAAATAGTTCACAGCTTAGGTGAGAATTTTTCAAAGGCTAAAAATCAATTTCATTAATACCCTTCCTTCGAGCAGTATAAATCTAAAACTGAAAGAAAAAACCCATTAAAATGTCAAATACAGCCGATTGACGGGTGGAATTCCATTATTACACAAGCTGGGTTAAAGACTGCTGTAAAATTACCACTTCTTGCCCTGATGATGGCATACTAAAAGCTTTCTCAATCCCATTTTTTGAATATTTAAAACTTAACAGCAAATTTAGATGTGAGATGAATTTTTCCTCAAATGGGTCGAAATCGAATGTAATTGCGGATCTGAAAATTACTAGAACTCCAAAACTAAAAAAGGCCCAAAGTATTCATCTAACAAAAAATCAAAATACATCCCATCTTCTAAACAGGGTTGATTCCGAAAATGCCTTTTCATAATTGTGCTTTGTTCATAATTGTTTCATCACAAAATCTATTGATCAGGCTCACCCGTTTTTTGCTTTGACGTAATTAAGAAAGTAACAGATACTTTAACAATTAGCAGATGGAATGGGTCACAAAGATCATTAAAAGAAATAGTTCCAGGAAGGTTGTTAGTATTTTAAACAGATTACGAATTGGCCATACATGATTGATAATCATTCATATGCAACAATCATAGACTCCTTTTACTAAGCGAACTAGCTGCTGTTTGCCCTAATTGCAGAGAACCATTAAGCATAAAACACATCTTAACACTGTGTTCTTATTTGAAAAATGAGAAACGTCGTTTGTTTAATAATTTCTTTTTCTTTATTTTCTTTACTCGGTAGAACTTCTCATCGAAACCTTATTGACATTCTTAAAGATAAAGGATACTTCCCTTTACCTTAAATCATGCTTATATATTGACTAAGTGCTAGGTGCAATGTATCCTGATTTGGCTCTTACACAAAAAAATAACCATATCCTTGATTATGCATCAGACAATATATTGGACCACCTATAGATATAAACAAATCGTACAATTATATAAAAATCGATTTTCATATCATGATGTGTTGATATTCGGGCAAAGTGTAAAGGAATATTATTTTACATATAATTACAATTCAGTTATTACTTCCTTACTACTTAAAAAATACCTTCAGGGAGGGTGAGGTAGAAAACAATATCTAGCTTACCACTTCTGCATATACAAAATTATCGCTGATATATAAATGTTTTATTATCATATGAAGATGCGTTTAAATTCCGGCAAAATATAAAACAAATATTTTAGCATGCAATAATAATTTGGTTTTCATTTCCAAACTACCGTGAAAATTCCTCCTAGGAAACAGTAAAAATGAGCAAATATTATACAGGATTTCTTTTCTCCAACTACCTCAATACTCAAGTACTGATGCATTACTAGTTTTTTCAGTTAATAAATGTTTGGGGATTTGAAACAAATTTTTCTTAAATAGCGAAATAGATGCTATCGTTATAAGATTTTTTTAAATATCGGTTGCTAGTCAAAGAATCTATATCTTCCTTTAGTACAGAATTGAATCGCAGCATATCCAGTATCTATTGGTTTTGTAAGTAGGCATTCCTTTTTTCTCTAAAAAAGCAAACATAAATGACAATTTCATAGTAGATCCCAGCTGTATTATAAATCCATACTTAACACGTTGACCTCTGTTCTACCAATATTGAAATTACGTCAGTTTCATGTGAACAAACCTTCTCTATTAGAATGGTAGTCAAAAGACTCATACCATGCTATGTGTAGTACCTGCATAGGAATGAATATCTTGACATTTGCCACTGCATTATAGACAATCAAGAAGGTGTGTAATCTATAAGTTTGTAATTAATAGAGATCTATGGAAGTGTTACCCTACTTTCTTATCGGAATGAATATTGAAGGTTTCCCATTGCCAACTAGTTTATTATTTTAGAGCTGGACCATTGCAAGCTTTTTAATGTTGTCAATAATTGTTAGAGAATTCGCATTAAATATTTTTTAAATGGTTTAATAAGTTGGTATAATTAGATTTCTATTACCAAGCAATCATGGATGCTAATTTAAGAATAGACCCTGGCTCAACACTACCCTAGCTACCCATAGCAGCAGAGTTATGAGATCCATGATATATATTTTCCAGAATTTGTGTTATATATATATTATAAATTGCTCTAAGGTATTTAGTAGAAACTTTCATTTCAATAATGAAGTCATTATTCTGATTTCTTTTTATCTAGAACGGCTAAGAAACTGCTGTTATGTCACAACAACCAGAAATAAGACGTGAGTTGTATCAAACAATTTATTTAAACATTCACACGAAAAATTACAAAATATTACCCAAAGAAATATCTCTTCTCAGAAAAAAACTCTTTTTCAACTACACAAAAAAGAACATCACTTCTCGTGTGTGTCTCTCAAGCAACATCATTTTAGCATTAGCACTCGAGGAATTGATGCTGTTAGCTCAGTTGTCACACAATGTTACGTTACAGTCCAACTCCTCCCTTCCACGGAGTTTTCTTTGCAAAAGTAGGAAATGGCAAAAAAAAACATACATAAAATTTTGTCAAAACTGATCTATATAGGTTGACATAAAACTGTTTTGTTTATCTGTTTATAGGAAAATAAAAGTTAACAACGGGCTCAACTTGATGTGCCCAACCGATTAAGTTAGTCGGCTCAAACTATCAGCATTAATATGCAAAGTTCCAGGTTTGTGTATAACGTCGAAGTTCAAATGCTGCAAGGATAAGGCCCATCGTAATAGTGGGGAATTGATTCCAGTGTTTTTTTTAAGCCATACTAAAGGATTATGATCTGTTTGAATTATAAATTTGTGAGGACCATCTATATAGCACTTTAACTTCTTGACAGCAAATATAATTGTCTCTACGGTACTGTACCTACTTTCAGCTTCACTGAATTTTTTATTTAAATATAGTATGGGATGTTCTTCTCCTCTATCATTGATTTGCAATAATACTACACCCATTCCAAGGTTTGAGGCATCACACTGTACTATAAAGGGTTTATCAAAATCAAGACTGTACAGAACGGGGCTCGCAGATAGCGTCAATTTCAGGGTTATAAAAGCCTTTTGACATTCGTCATTCCAAAGTATAGACTCCTTCTTAGATTTTCCTTTCAATAAATCCGTTGTTGGGTTTGAGATTAAGGAAAACTCTGGAATATATTTACGATAATATCCAGCAAGTCCCAAGAAAGCCCGCACTTCACTCTTGGTTTTTGGTACAGGGAAGTCTTCAACAGTTTTGACCTTGAGTTCTCCTGGACTTCTTTGTCCTTGTCCCACTTAATGGCCTAGATATTTTACATAGAATTGTGCAAATTTACATTTAGATGGCTTAATCTTTAAATTGGCGTCTTGAATTCTTTCCAATGTGGTGTTGAGATGAATAATATGTTCATCCCAAGTGTTCGAGAAAATGGCGACGTCATCGAGGTATGGAAGAGCGTAATTTTCACATCCTTTTAGTATTTCGGCCATTGGTTTACTAAAATAAAAACGTGTATTCTTTAATCCAAAAGCCATTCTCAGTGGTCTAAAGGATCCAAAAGAAGTAACAAATGCAGCATATCGTTGAGCTCTTTTACTCAAAGGCAGCTGCAAATATCCTCTGGTCATATCGATTAAGCCTATATACTTAGCTTTGGACACTTGCTCTACTCTTTCTTCAATATTTGGTAAAGGATAGTATTGGCTACGAGTAATTTGATTCAAACGTCGATAATCTATACATGGCCTAGGATCTTTTCCTGGAGCTTCAACTAATATTAATGGTGACGCGAAATCAGATTCGCCTGGTTCAATGATCTTAGCCTTCAGCATTTTCTCCACTTCTTCTTTCAATATTTTAGTTTGACGAGGAGATATACGATAGGGTTTTGTATATATTGGCTTTTCGGTTCTAGATCAAATTCTACTAAATGAGTACAACCAGGGTCAGTTGAAAACAAATCAATGTATTTATCCAGTAGAAGTTTCAATTCGCTTATTTGGTGATCATCCAGTCAAGTTTCTACTTCACTATCCTGCAATAATTTCTTAAACTTCTCCTCATTTTCAAAATTAACCGGTTCCATCGAATAGTGCAAATCCAAAGCACTTGGAGTCATCAGTTGAACTAAATTAACGGTTTCAGTTCTTTGGAAATAAGGCTTTAGCATATTAACGTGATACACGTGAGTCGTATCTTTTTCCAAAGTTTGAACCACATAATTTGTTTCAGATAGTTTTTTCACCACTTTCATTGGACCAATCCATTGCACTGATAATTTATTAGGTCTTGTAGGCGCTATAACTAGAACAGCGTCGCCCATTTTAAAATCTCGCCTAATGGCTTTCTTATCATACCAAATTTTTTGTTTCTGTTTTGCATCTTCCATGTTCTGAATTGCAAGTTCCTGGCTTCTTCTCATTCTATTTAAAAGGGAGAAAACATACTCCGTGACCGTATTTTCAGAATCAATTTTATCAGATAATTTTTCATAAATTAATGTCATGGGCGTTCGAAGATTTTTTCCATCCACTAGTTCAGCTGGAGTAAATCCGGTACTATCATGTACCACAGACCTTAAAGCAAAAAGTACATGAGGTAAATGTTGCTCCCAATTCGTTCCAGTACTCTAAGCATAGGACGCGTAAAATTCTTTTCATAGTCCTACGAAAGTGTTCAACCGGATTACTTTGTGGGTGCTGCACAGAGCTATGTAATACTCTGATTCCAAATTTTTCCAAGAATTCTGTTGTAAGAGCGCTGACAAAAGACGTTCCTTGATCACATTGTAACTCTCTAGGGAAGCCCATTCTACTAAAAATTAACACTAATGCCTCCACCACTCTATGTGAGCTAATGTCTGTTACTGGGATGGCATCCGGATATTTAGAAGACAAACAAATTGCAGTAATGAGATCTATTTCCTGAATCTGTGATAAGGAGAGGCCCACATGCATCGACATTTATTTCAGTGAATATCTCTGGAATAACGGGCACTAACTTTGAAGGAGCTTTCCTTTTATCTTGAGATTTTCCAACCCGGTGGCACAAATCACATGTTTTAACAAAGTCTTCAATATCTCGGTAACAATTTGGCCAATAAAAATTTTTTGCCATCGCATCCTTCGTTTTGGTAGCTCCTAGATGAGATACAACATTTTCATGACAGAGGTTCATCAGCTGAAACCTAAATTTTTCTGGTACCATTAATAGCCTCCTTTTTTCACCACTTCTATCTTTCTTCATAAAATATAAAATTTCATTATAAATCTCGTACTTATTCCGTGACAAAGGAGAGTCAAGAATCTTTTCAAAAATAATTTTAAACTCTTCACTTTCTCTTTGGGATTCTTGGAAATTTTGTGGCGAAATATTTAACAGTTCGATACCAATAAATTCTTTATTACAAGGTAATATCTTTTCAGTGAGTAAGTCATCGCTTTTCGCCGTTTGATCAGAAGTAACGATGTGTTCATTGGAATCGGCTATACCGAGCTGTACATTATCTTTATTTTCTACTTCCCTCCTTTCATTCATTTTTTCTTGTTTTCGAGTCATTACAGCACTTATCATTGGGATTTCAAACGAATTTTCCAATATAGCAGCCGTTTTGTTACCCAATAAATAATACCCTTGATCAAGAGAATCACCTAATACAACTGCCTTAGTAACCACTTTTCCTAACTTAGAGTTTAATTCAACTCCGGCTAATGGGAAACAAAATGATTCTTCCTGTATAGGAGTTTTTATAAAAACAAATTCACCCGTGTACATTTCAGGTTTTACAAATCTCCTAGGAATTAAATCCAAGGTTGCGCCAGTGTCTCGTAGCATTGAAATGCCAACGCCAATTACCACGCCAATGTTTGTATATGGTGTCATTATATCAGGAAACCTTGGTTCCGAAACGTGAAGTGAAGCCGCAGTTTCTGAATTTGTTTTCGCCTTGGGACAATGAGGGCGTAGATGATCATAAGAACCACATTCATAGCATCTAAGCTGTCTTCTTTTTTCAAATTCTCTTTCGCGAACATTTTCTTTAATATTATTTTTCTGCCAAGTCAACTTTTCTTTAGTTCTGGTATCACTTTGGTTCAGAGATCGCCAAGAATCATTTTGATTACTTCGATTATAAGACACAGACTTTTCCTTGAAACTGTTTTTTAAACTTTCATAGTCGTCAAGAAAATGATCTCTCATGTCATTTGGTACATGACGTTACATTTGCTCGGTAACCATCAAACTATTAAGATCATCGAAAGTGGTAATTTTTACTTCAGAAACCCATTCGCTAAAATAGCAATTTAATTCTTGTGCAAAATTCCGCCAAGATTTTTCAGGTGATTTAAAATGTCGATAAAAATTTTGTTTGAGTTCCTCTGCATTAAGCTTATATTCTTTAAGAATCAATTCTTTTACAAAGTCGTAGTTATTGGCATCATTAGGAGACTCTCTCGCCAACATATTTAAAATGTCGGGTTGTACTACGCTCAATAGGTAAGGCACCCATTCATCTTTAGGAATTAGTGCAATTTCTGCTCGACGTTCAAAATTTATCAGATACAACGACATTTCATCTTTACCTTCATTAAATTTTGGAGTTATTTGTAAAAACTGTATTTTATGATTTGTTTCACCTGATACCGGTCTGTTTTGGTGCTGAATTTGAGAATTTGCTTCTAATTCGAGTCTACGCATTTCCAATTGATGTTGCCGTTCAAGTTCTTCTCGCTGTTCTTGTCTTTCAAGTTCTTCTCGCCTAATTCTCTCCTCCGTTATACGAGTCAAACACATCCTCAACCTCATAATGTTTACTAGTTTGAATTATTTTTTTAATTTCACAAACATTTGCTTGAGGTGGAACAGATTCACCTAATTCGTCGGCCAATTCTATCAAATCCACTTTTTTCGCATTATTAAGAAAAGCCATAATTTACAACTGATAAAAACTACATATACAATC
The DNA here is from genome assembly GCF_982258835.1 of Parasteatoda tepidariorum. NCBI lineage: Eukaryota > Metazoa > Arthropoda > Arachnida > Araneae > Theridiidae > Parasteatoda > Parasteatoda tepidariorum. Next base: position 1,185,939 of record NW_028257371.1, read on the forward strand.
ACTGACTACCTTATATCAACTACTCTTACTATATCCCGCCGCTGCCACCAGTAAAATTCTGTTGTGTCACAACAGCCAGAAATAAGACGTGAGTTGTACCAAGAATTTATTTAAACATTTACACGAAAAATCACAAAATATTACCCAAAGAAATATCTCTTCTCAGAAAAAAACTCTTTTTCAACTACACAAAAAAGAACATCACTTCTCGCGTGTGTCTCTCAAGCAACATCATTTTAGCATTACCTCTCGAGGAATTGATGCTGTTAGCTCAGTTGTCACACAATGTTACGTTACACTGCTTTTCACAACTTATGTTTCTTTCATAAAATCCTTTAAATTCATCTTGATAAGAAATCTGCCATTAAAGCTCATTTGTCTTTTAAGTAATGTATCCTGTATGCACTATTAAATAGCTTCCTTTTTTATCACTGCAATTCACTTCTTGTATTTATAAAAATAAGATAATGCTCAACTAAGGGGGGTGATCAACGTTTTTTTTAAAATTATTATTATTATTAATCAGCAATATTATCAAAAGCTTCCGTTTAAAAAGCACTGAAGTAGCACTGTCATAGGCTTGGGAATTACATCTGAAAGTTACACTAGATCCAAATGCTTGCTGTGCATTTTTAATACAAATGCGCCATATGTTCTTTCTTAAAACTGCTAGCACTAAACATAGAAAGATAAATTTGGTTTAGCACATAGTAAATAATACTTTTTTTAGAATTATTATTGGATTTGAGTAGATAGTAGAGGGTGGAATATTTACTTCCATTAATGGCAATTGGTTACCCTTTTAGCCGCTTTTAATTGTTCGGCTGTTAAACATATAAATGGACAATATATACATATATGGCCTTTTTTTTTTACCAAAACTATAGACTGGTGGCAATGGTATCTTCCGTAAAAAAAATTTCATCCACTCCAATACTTTGATCCTTTAATAAGCATTTTCTTTCATTTCTAAATATGCATTTACTGTAGATTCACCTGTATCTGTTCAGGCTGTAGAGAAGCTTAAAGAAATTTAATAGTCCTATTATCTTGTACTAAATTCAGTTGAATATCAAATTATAGTTATAATAGTTTTAGCAAAGTGAACTCTTAACAGCTCAATATTGATTATAATGGCAATTGTTTCTTACTCTTCACCTTGGAAGAATATCGAAAACATATAAGCATTCTATTAAAGAGTAGAACTATTCGAGCCCTATTTACTTCATTCTACAAATAGACACATCCTGACACTTACTTGCTCCATAAACATCTTAAAGTGCTTGACATGGAAATATGCAGCCCATTCACGCTTTCTCTATCTTGCACCTCTCAAGTAATTTGTGAATTTTTTTTTAGCTCGAATTAAAGGAATCGCCTCATAAACATAAACTGAAGTAACACGTTTTGTAAATGTAAGAACGGAACTCGATCGATCAAAGTTTAGAAAAAATTACTTTACTCAAATAACAAGATATCTATACTTTTTCATAATATTATCACTGTAATATTGTACAAATATCACAAGATTGTAACGCGTTTCATACTTTGCTCGGTATTCTACCAAACTGATGAATATGCTTACGCAACCAATAATTTACAAATGGAAATGATCCATTTCTCCTCTCAGTCTGGGAAAGAATGCTCAAAAGCATCAATATATTGAATAGCATAACTATTTACCAATGTATGTGTTGGAAAATATCCTGAATATAAGTTACTGTCTTATAAACATACACCTTAACTTTCTTTAAAGGGGAAATTCTTAAAAGTTTTCTGTTTCAACATTTGTGTGCTACGTTGATAGTTCTATCAAATAACTGTTTCGAATTAAAAAAATAATAGGCAATAGATGAGTTACTTCATCGGCTTAAATAGCTTTGAGAAAGGCTGCACATGATTGATATTATGGTAAATATTAATAAAAGACTGTTGCCTGTCGGTGGATGATGGTCGGTAGTTAGATGTGGCGGTTTCCTGTCACAAACCTGGGCGGGTGCCTGTCACAAACCTGGGCGGGTACTGTCACAAACCTGGGCGGGTACCTGTCACAAAGCTGTGGCGGGTGCCTGTCACAAAGCTGTGGCGGGTGCCTGTCACAAACCTGTGGCGGATGCCTGTCACAAACCTTGCGCAATGGAAATATTCACAGACTAATTCTAAAGATCTCATGAATACAATGTGGACCCAAAAATTCTCCTGAATACAAACAAACTATGAAAAAAAAATCTGACGTTACGAAGTTCCAAATATTTTTAAGTGCCCATTACAAACTTTTGATGGACACAATGCCCTAAAGAACATGAATGATCTCAAAACAGTCAGTTATACCTCGTAATGTCACACGTCAGAACTATCGAATGACAACAACAGACAATGAATAAAGTGCTGGAATGGGAAGATGTAAGCATTTCTACAATTTCTGAAGTATCATACATACACGCTTGCAGAAAACAAAATATTCAACCTGATTCTGACATATACAGGGTCGGATTATTGAAGGGTTCCGAGAGAGACAAACAATACATACAGTACTGGACGAACATACATAGTTGAAATTATAAAATAAATTTTATAAAATCCCTTAACTGCAATCCTTTATGGGGTATTTCGTAATAAAAATGTCATAGTTTAATAATCGTTTGTAGAGCATTTTATGTGAGACAAATCTGTTAGAGAGAGAAACATAACTCTCCATTTAACCAATTCTTACCTGAGCGAATGCCTGAGAAAGATCGCAGGCACCTAAGTTAAGTGATTTGCATTTCATTTTAGTCATCAGTTTTTTGATAGAAGAGTTAAGGTCCTTAAACCAACTGTATTATCAATTGCTTATAGAATTTTATTGCTAGTAAATGCATTGTAGCATTTTAACATTTTTTCTGATAGAAACATAAAGGAAAAAAGAAATATTTAGTTTTATTGCAGTTCGTAATAGGGAAAGGAATTATGTGAGAGGAGTTGAAAAACCAGGAGCAAAATAGGGAAAATTAAAAAAAAAGGACGAAAATAGTTCAATATTTTACTGAACGTTATAAAGTTGCTCCATGTTCTTGGAAGTAACTTCTAATTATGAAATAATTAGCTTCATATTTAAGCAAGAAATTTGCAAAAAATTATATCTCGTTATAGAAAAATTGATTTTTTAATAAGTCATTCATGAAGGTTGCTATATTTTTGAAACATTGTAGCATTTTTTTACAATGTGAATTAATGAAAGTAATTATTTAATGATTTTTTTTTTGACTGCATATAGCGCAGATTATAAAATTTATAAAGTGAACGCAATGCAAAGTGACGTGTAAGTAAAGTGCATATGCACTAAATGGAAGATCAAAAATAAAATTTAAAGGAAATTACGAATAATTTTTAAAAATTTTAATGAATTGAAACTTGAAGATAGAACCACCCTTCTACAAAATAAATATGTTCAACAAAATAAAATTAAATGGGAGACTTTTCTAAAATTTATTTAAAACAAGGCTTAAAGAATTGTTAATTCTTACAAAACTTTTTAAGTAATGCATCTTTGAATTACAACAGATTTTAAAATATTTTGTTGCGTGAAATTTTTGTGTTAAATTTATTTTTAAACTAGTGGCGGATCATTAGGCATAATATATACTATCATGTCTGCTGTACTAATATTATTAGTATTCCCATCTCTGACCATGTTTTATATATATATATCACATCACATTGTTGATATCGAAGGCCCAACTCTTACATACTGCTGTTGATACTAGTACAGATAATGGGATTATAAGAAACGTAATGGTTTTGGGGTGTTAGATTTTCACCTCTCAAACTGCCAATTTCTTAAGAGATTTGCAACAGATAGTGTTTTCACTTTTTTTTCCTTAATCATTTTCAAGAGAAACATCTGTTTCATTTAAAACCAAATATTTTTGTTACATTCAAATACGCTATGAAAAGGAACCTTTTACCTTCTGCTGTCTGATCAACAAAAACATATGTTCTAGGAAATGCCAAATAATCAAAATGGAACAGATACCTTCATAAAGATACCTCCATTTTTACTACATGCATCGTACTGTTCTCTGTGGGGTGTAACTTTGAACAAAATACAACTTAAATTTCTCTTGTGTCATTTTGATTGAGTTTGTTACATTTATTAAGCACTGTAAAATTACGTATACATGGTCTCAATTATTCTGTGTCACAAACTTGAACCAACATTTTGATGAACCGAAAGCATGTTTCTGAAATAGAGTCAAGATTATTCATCAAATGCAAATGTTCTCAAGGTAGATTGTCAACTAATTGCATATTTTCAGAACATTTTGTACTAGGTTATAAATATCTACTGGAAGTAATACAAAGAATATTGTTTGCTTAGGCAAAAGTTTATCACAGAGAGAAAATAGATCCGGGTTTTGCTATCAATCAGATACTATAAATTCAACAAAGATTCTAAATACTTCCTTTGAAGAATAAATGATTCTCTTACAAATTGTTGGATGGCGAAACGAATGAAGTCTTGTAAAATGTTAGCCTGTAAAAAAATTCCGAGAACTCTTCGAAACATTTTAAAAGTTTTTCACACACTTCAGGCCATGCTTAAAATAGTTCATTAACTCACGTGTAAGACAGCACTTTTTTATATCAGGCATTTCAGAATGCCTTTGAATAAATTCTATGCATCATGTTCCATAAAGCAGGAACATTACCGAAGACAGACTTTCGTTATCTGTTCCATTTCCTCCTTAGCTCAATATTCTATTTCATATCATTGCAATTTTCGATAATTAAGCGAAGCAACTCTCTTCACCTGTAATATATTAAAAAAAGTTCTTTCTTATCGTGCATTCCATTAAACTTTTAAACCCATGCCTGCCGATTTCTCTAAAATTTACTACCATCTGCCTTTGCTTCTTTGTCTTTGTTTATTTCAATGAAATTTCATTCTGCAAGTTCTATTTTCATTTTTGATTGCCAAATAATCTTTTTATCTTTAAAATGCCTTTCCATTTCGAAACATAATAATTAAATTCATTTAGATTTCAACAGCTGCTTGGTAGCTATCAAAGTCTGCCATACTTAATCGTGATTATAAAGATTTCAGAATTTTGTTTTCCTGGATTTCTGAGGGATGTAGGAATCTCAGGAATTGAAAAAAATCGATTATGAAGCAAAATTCAATAACAATCTTTCTAACAGGTCTATATTACAACATGATGTTCAACCCGTAATAACAATTGCTTTAAGTACCTATAGGCAGACAGAATTTAATAATGCATGAAATAAAATCGTTAATTTACGCATTTATTACCTGAAATCGCTCCAGAAATATCGAGGCTCTCATAAACAAATTACGTACGTATTGGTCATACAAGATGAAGTAATTGATACATCTTACTAAAAGAACCAGTGTCTGCTTACTCGAGTTGAAGAGAGCCATTAACCATAAAGCCCATCTTGACATTATATACTAATTTAAAAAATTAAAAGATGATATTTTAATTACTCTTTTCTTTATTCAACTACCTTCCTTAGCGACTCTCTACATCGAATCCTTATTAAGTATCTTAATGACATCGGGAACTTCTCAAAAATTTTAATCGGAATTCTAAGATAGTCTTAGTATTAGGCATAGCTAGATAATTGGCTCTTGCACCAAAAATTGAAACTAACTGAACTATTTCTGATCAAAATAAACTAGTTTTGATGACTAGGTAGATTTTTTGTAGGTTATTTTCGTTTAGCCTGCCTCCTACCTTGCTACCAATATGCATACTATTGAAAAACAACTCCATATGGTTATTAATAAGAATTTACGATGACAGATTTATATAGTTTTTCAGTAACAAACCCCTCATTTCCGTAATTCATCCAGATACGCATTAACGATTTCCAGTGCTAAATGAAGTGTTGAGCATTATCTTTGATTTAACATTTTGATCATACATTGAGTATCTACGAAGATTAATCATTCTCAAAATATTACATCACACATCATAAGGTGACGATTCAGTACTAATAGATAACAATAGATCTACCGATCAATTGTTAAGTCAAAACTTGATTATTTTCCCACAATCTCTTCATCTGCTATAAAGTTAGTTTCACTTAGAATATTTAGAACAAGTTGCTAACTTTTCTTAGTTTCCTTATCGTTTAGTAAAAAATAAATTTTGGTTAAGATATAAAAAGTTAAAATTATATCGAAAAGCTGTCCATAAAAGGTGGATTTTTTTAGATAAAAGGAAATAAAAATCATTAAGTTCTCTACTATTTTAAAACACCTAACGGGAGGTGTTGGGCAAAGTTATCACCAGAATATAGCTTTGAAAGTTAAACTAATTTTATCTAATAAGCTAAAGGAATTCTTTTCTGATACCAATTTTAATTCGAAAAATATTTTAATTTACCCTTACAAGAAATCACGAGCATGGCAAAATGTTCCAAGGTTTACCAGTGATGAAAATAGAGGTATCAAAATTGTGCTACATGAAAAATACAATGAAAATAACATAGAAATAAAATAAATTTAGATACATAATACATTTGAAGTAACCGAAATTATTCAGGAATAGAACTATTGTTTTTAGTATTCATGGTAGTTATTTATCAAAGTTAATTTACATGGATATTAAGGCAAAAGTAATTTTTTTTATTAAATTACTATACGATAAAATGATTAAAAATTCTTATTTGGAATATAGGACCATATCAGGGAGAAGATTTAACTTAAAGAAGGAATATCTTATAAGCAAGCACCTCACTTTTCTTAAAGCATAATATTTGGGAAAGGTTTTTTATTTTAGCATTCCACATTTTTGAACCATATGCTTCGTTAAAAGTTCGATGAATAAATTATTTTAAAAGTTCAAATCTACGAATAATGTGCAATACAGTTTATTAATAATCGTCATATAGCATTGAGGAGGCTGCACATGATTGTATATTCTGATGTATTGGTAAAAATTATAAATTTATAGAACTGAGCAAGCAGTTTTTGAAACATGCTACACATGTATGCCAATGTGCAGCTAACTCTACATTTTTTTCAAGGACTTTTCCCACGTTATTTTTATTGGAAATCTCAAAAAAATATTATGTACAAAATTCAAATGATAATTATGTGGTTTACCAGTCCAAAAAATATGAAAATTCAAAATAGAAGCATATCATGAATCAAAATAAAATAATATATAATCTGTTGAAATGATGAAATTGAAATTCCGTGTTATGTAAAAAAAGGCTATAGCAGCATTAGTTTTCATTTGAAATTTTATAATACATAATTAAACTAAATTAAAGCTAAAGTGAATTTTGACTAAGTTTGGAAATTTCTCTGATTTGGTCTATCTTGCTCGGCAACTAGAAAAAAATTTTCATTCATATTTTAGTGCATTTTGTCAATTCTAATTGCGTAGCTTCACTTCTTGTTCCACTTTGTCATTGACATAATTTAATGCCGCAACCTTTAAACTATGTGTTGTTAAATTCGGAATTTGTCCATTCTGAAACATTTTTAGGTAAGCTTTTGAGTCATCTGTATGAAATAAAAACGAGAAATTTGCTCCAGATAAATCAGGAGCAAGTGTATTTGCTGTCAGAAATTGGATTTTCTAAAATCCATTACATGTCTACCTTGCAATTTGAAAAGAGTATCAGTTAAATTGTTTTTGAGGTTTTCCATTCTTTTGATAGAACTTTGCTACTCTAACAAGCAATCTATAAGATGACAGTAGTGATTTCAAAGAATCATTGATTAAACTCTGAGATAGAATGGGATGGTCAAGGTGATATTTTATATGGGAACAAAGTTATTACCATTCCAAGACTCCATATGGCAAAATTACTAGTTATCCACCAACCAGGAATTGTAGTTGAAAGTGACTAATTCTGACTAGATTAAAAAATTCAATTAAGATTAGAAATCAGTTTAAATAAAATTCATAAGTTAAAACAAAAAGAAAACACTTCATTACGTATAAGTTTAAATTGCAGACCCATGTCAGTGTTACCTTTTGAGATGACTTTATATGATGTAAATGATGCTATAAAAACTATAAAAAAACATTATAGATACGCATGAGTATTTTGACACTGAATATTACCACCGTGTAATAAACTGGTGCACGTTTCTTCTGTTAGGGTCACAAAGTCCTCCGAGTTCCCATGACAAATTAATACCTCTGGGGGTACTCATCCAGGAGCTCCCTTGTCTTCTGGATTGGAATTAAAATTACATGGATACGAAGTAGAACATTTGCTGTCTTAAACCCAGAATTGAATCGACTGTTCAACGTCGGTTATGAAATAAAATTAATGAAATAAGTATTTGAGTTTGAAAAATACTGAATTTAATGATATTTTTATGGGAAATATGAAATAACGATGTTTTTACTAACCCCTAAAGTAGGTTACAAAACTGAAATATTTGATATATCAACATTTTAAGTGAAAGAGAATACTTTTAGATTTTTAGCAATGTGCTTAGGTTGTATTATTCACAATGATATTTGTATGGCAAAGACTTTATCTTCCATCACCTGAAATGACATTTTTGCAATCCCATAGAGACCGACTGGGCAAAAGATGCAGTTCAATCTTACAGATCTCCATCTTAGTGGAATTAAGTGAAAATATGTTCGAATAATCTATAGGAATCTAGTGGACATACTAGCATGAAAATGATATGCATTAGACTGTTTTATATTTTTTTTTTTTGACTAAGATGCATATCAGCTAATATTAAGTCATACTTTTGATTTGTTTTGTACACGATTCAAAAAGGAGAAACAAACTCTTTGGCTGTTATTATCCTGATCTTGAGTCTCTTCTCGGTGGCCCTACATTCTTTTCAATTTTTTTCAAAACAATAGGACTAGATTCATTACTTCAAAATAATCATTATAACTTTTTAACGTACTGACTGGCCATTAGTATAGCCACTCTAGATTCCACAATAAATTTCAACCAACATAAAATAAAACAAAAATATTTTTATTAAATGAAAACGAAATATATAATACAGTATTAAATATAACTACATGGGGCTGAAAAGAAAAAGTAAATTATTCCGGTTGAAAAAATCAGAACAAGCGTGTCAACATTTTATAAATAAATTTTTTCTTTTTTACATTAATTTCAATTCTTTTCTGAATTATTGCTCCAGCATTGAATGATAAGTTGACTCTAATATTCCTTTTCTTCAAATTGAGTGGAACAGGAAGAAAAAAAACAGTAATTGATTTACATTATAATTACCATTATCCCAGAGCTGAAAAAGTAAAATTTTGTTGTTAATTTTATAGTTTTAAAGAGAAAAAAGTGGATATATATAATCTGGAAACTTCTCAGATGCTGTGGATGTAGTTTTGTTGTGACAAGCGGTATCCAACATAAAAGCTTAAATTGTTCTTTGTTTTCATCAAGCTTAAATAAAAAAAATTGCTTAAGAGCATAGCGTTGATTGCGAGTTTTTGAAGTTTATGTTGACGAGTGGATGCCAGTGCCTTATCTAGAATTTCATTTGATATTGGGTTCAGTGCATTCTGTATTTTAATATATGACAGACGAAGTATAAAAGTTAATAATGTCATATTTCTACATAATATAATAAATGTACATTGTAATTTCCTGTCAAAACTTCCTTTAGATATTGTTTCGAGTAGTTTTTATATTGATTTTATAAGTATCACTAATATTTACTCATATAGAATTTCTTCATCAATGAAAAATCTTTATGGTCTAGAAAAGTCTTATGCTCAGAATTTTTACATTGAGTTTTTTTTTAATGTTTAGTAATAAATCAATTTTTATTCTAAAGGAGGACATTATTTTATGTAGAGTAAAAAATAACTTACTGAAACAAAAGTAAAGTACAAATATGGTTTTCAGTTATAGTTTCAAAATCCTTTCTCAGTGTCTGCAGACGAAAATGACAGGAAAAAGTTAAATAAAAGTTGATCACTTACGAAGTGATTTCCTTAAGTAAACTGAAGAGGAAGATAAATAAAAAAGAAAGACATTAATGAAGAGGGATTTAATCGGGAACCCTGGAGTGCCAAAGATAAAATTCGGATAAATTTTCAAACTTTGAGAAAGGGTGGGATACTAGAAATATCATTAAATAAATTATAAGAGTCATTCAAAATGTGGCAAAGATTTCTAGAAGTAAGGGTTGGTAGATGAAGAACAGCGTTGAATGATTTTAACAACAGAAAACTTATGATTAGACCTCCAGCTATTTAATGAGATGAAAGATCATTCACCATCCCGTTTTTGGTCTAATTTTTCATGTTCTTTTCGTTGAAATTTAAGGGTATTATGCATAATTATATGCAAGATGGACCTTGTGGAACCATACTTTCATTTCAATTCAACTTACACTGAAAAAAAATTTGATAAATATCCTAACTATTAAGTTATTTGTTTACGGGCTAAAAAGCAACTTTAAATTCGAATTTACTCAAAATCTTAGAAATTCGGGGACTGATTTTCGGATAAAGTAAAACAATCGACTTTATAAACTTTGAATTAGACAATTTTTTGGATGGTGTGATTAATTTTCCGTATATTGAATCTATAATAGTAGAAGAAAATTCAAGATCAACAAGATAGCTCTGAGGAGCTTTTTAATCAGAGATAACTACTAGGACAAATTTATTGAAGAATCAGGTGAGAGTAAGGTGATTATCTTTTGTTTAGGGGTTTATGAGAAGGTGAAATAATAGTGATCATATCAGTATTGTACTACATCGATGTGAAACAGTCGTCAACATATCGTCTAGGGAATTACAATTCGCTAAGCTAAGTCCTCGACCATACGCCAATATTTTCTATTAAAAGTGAAATGCTCTTAATAAATGCCAGTTATCTGTACTAATTCGTCTTCTAATTTTATTTCTTTTTTTTTTTTTTTTTTGTTTTAGCAATTAAGGGTACCATTAAGAGAAACATTAGTAAACAAACTTTTTACATCAAAACAGATCATTATGTTTTCACTAGGTTTTAAACGTAAGAAGTTCATTAACAAAATTAAATCAGTTTTTTGACACTGTTCTAATTCAAACAGGAAAGTGGAGAAAAATTGAAACGATATGCTTAGCTAACTTTTAAGATGCTGTGCGATTAATGGAACAAAATGTGTTGAAAAGAAACTTTTTAACCTAAGGTAAAACGTGAAATCAAGTACATATGTGAGAGAATATTTCAGATGATTAGGAATAATTGTTAGGAGTTCTGATGACAGTTGTAATTTCTTAAACTCAGGAACACAGTCGGACCTTTAGATAACATTCTACATGAGAAATTATCAATTAATTTTAAGGATTCTTGTAAATATCTAACTTTGTCTAGAACTACAATTTAATTCCATTTATCCTCATTAATAATAACACTGCCTGAGTTGGATTTTAATGCAGAAAGAGCAGTTGTGCTAAAATTATTGGTAGAAGGTCGAGAAATTAAATCTACAGTATTAACATTCTTTTTTAACGGTATTGAAAACACTAAATTAAAAAGAAGAAACAAACTTTGAGGGTCGGGAGGAAAGAGCAAAGTTATTACATAATAAGGTCATTGAGTTGGTTATTATTCAAAGGAACAGAAGAGAAATTTACAACAGAATTTCGATTAACAGGTAGTTAAGTATTACGTTCAGAAATATGATTAGATTTGAGTAATTTATTGAATTTCTTCTCAGTTATTAATTTGTATTTAGAGTTGAAAAAGTCGGTTATTCGCCAAGAAAGTCTATCAAATGTGTCAAAATTGGAATTCAAATAACTGATATTTATATGCAAGTCATATAATTCTCACTCAGCAGCTAACGGATTTCTTGAAAGTAAACATAAAATTTTGTTGAGGGAGGAAATTTTTTTGAAAGATAATAATTAAAGATAAAGTTTCATGCGCCTACAATGAATTAAGAAAATAAAGTGATTTTCAAATTTGTTTTTCAAGTCTTCCATTGCAAAAACAATTAATGTGATTTCTCAATAATTTTGACGTCTATTTTAAATTTACCGTTAGCGATGATATAAAGTTTATACTAGTTGCTTTCAAAGTGAACTAAAATTACTTTTTCTTCTTGGATCACATAATATGCAGGATATGTTAAAAAAGAATTTTTCTAAAATTAAAAATGGGAGAACGCTATTAAACCTAAACATGATTAAATAAGTGCATTATTTAATTATAATTGCAGTTATTTTATTATATAAATAGATATCTACCACACTCTGCTCACTATCGCTCAACAACCCTCAAATTGACTTCGGATATCTTTTTGCTAATTCGCCAGTAATTGAAAAACACCATAATAAATTTTATTAATTTGTCTGAAATTCAATTCGTCAGCACTCATAAAGCAAACTTGTATGTACTTAATTGCTGAGAGAAGTACTATACACAAATGGATAATAGATAAATAATGTATTCTTCAAACAGAAAATTATGGTACTATATCACTCTCCAAGGGCAAACAATGAGTTTATAAATCTGTAAAAATACGTATTTATTCACAAATAAAATAAAAAGTAATTTAAAACATAAATTTAATTATTATTAATTATTATGAAATTAATTTAATTATTTCTGAAGAAGTCTGGCTTTAGCAAGAAATGTTTGCAGCCTAACTTAAAAGGTCTTCTAAATATAATTTGTCGACAAAATTTACTCACATTTTAAGAAAAAGATTCCATAATTAAGAAACCAGGATTCTTAAAGAGCCCATCGAAACCTTTTGATGAATGCAATGTGCTACTAAACATAAATGAACTAGACTTAGAGAGATGCAAAAATATTTCTCTTAGACACTATATATGTATCACTATATTGTTTTCAAATACCTATCTGAACCAGACCTAAAAATAGGTGATCTTGCTTGAAACTCGCAACATATTATCGATAAAACTGAATGGTTTCCTTAAATTAGTCTTATTATGCAAATTATTAGAAAAACTAATAGATGTCTGACTAATTCACTTGTTTGAGAGTTGCAACAATGTTACTGGATGGAGATGACAAATGCTGTTCGACATTTTACAACTATGAACAAAACTAAGGAGTCTTTTCTACAAAAACATCTAATCCATGCCTTTTTTGCTTAAAAAAGCTTATGAATAAACACATTGTTTTGAAATTTTTAAGAAATAGTGATGTACACTATTACTGGAAATGTGGTTGTTTTTTTTTAGTTGATCCAATAAAATTTATGCTACACTTTTAACCAAGAGGACGGCGTTTTACGGCGAAGCACCATAAGTGTCACTTTATTCTAAATTAAAATTAACCTGCTTTTTACCAAAAACATCAAATAATGCTGAGTTGTTGGTTGATGGTTTTCTGTTATAACTTTTGGATCACTATCGGAAGACAACTATAACTTAATAATCAATAAAGGGTTGGATTGCAGAAATATGAACGGTTTTCTGATGAGTACGTTTTTGCGAAAAACGAAATATTTATCATGATTCTGACATAAAGAGTTATCGAAGGGTTTCTCCAGGAGCAATGCAATATGCAATACCAGGAAAAGGCGGATTGTAAAAAAATAAAATGCATAAAAATCCTTTACTGTCATCTCTTATGTGGCATTTTATAATAAAAATTGTATAGTTTAATTAACATTTGTTTTCAAAGCACATTCTGTTAAACGCAAAAGAATAAGAGAGAGAGAGAGAGAGAGAAAATAACTATTTCCATTTCAATGTTAAACCAATCCTTGCCGGAACAAGGAAAACGGCTGACGCCTTCTCCCCCAACTTCAATAATATGCTTTTCTTTACAGTTTTAAGATAGATGAGTTAAGGTCTTAAATGCCACTTTATCATCAATGTGTTATGGATTTTTTTTTACTAGAAAAAGATTAATTTCAGTTTAAAAACTTTTTTGGTAAATAAAAGTGAAAATTTTTGGTTGTATTGCTATTAGTAATGTGAATAGGAAATATATTAGAGGAGATGAAAAACACAAAACAAAAATAGAAACAAATTTTAAAAAAAAATGCAGAAAATAGCTCAGTGATATCATTTGCTGCTGGAAGAGACTTCTAGTTTTAAATTAGTTGTGCTTTCATATTCAA